>NC_089986.1:19115830-19755273 GCF_036417845.1 Apteryx mantelli
TGAAAATTACTTTGGTACTCTCCATGAACCCAAGCAAAATGAACAAAGAAATCCTCTGATGTGACTAGATGCAATAAAAGAGGTCAGAGGATAGAACCAGGGACCAAATTTTGGCAGAGAAAATAGGTGCTAAATATAGTTTAACTTCTACGGCTAAAAATTACTTCCACATCTAACACGATTTTCTTTTCTCATCATCTTAGGAAAGAATCCTCTTACACAAACAGAAAAAGCGAAGATGAAACAGGCCACAGCAACCTAAAAGCTACAGGCACTTCATTATTATTAACCTTTCTTGTATTTGGTTTAATTTTTCAGAAAGACATCATCTGGGATATTAACAACTGATGTGATACACTGCAACAGTGGCACAATAGAGAATTTTTGTGATTTCTCTTAGCGTACAATGAGACCTGCTACACAAGCAAGATTTAAAACATTCAAAACTTTTTAAAAGCAAGAAAGTAAGTAGTAAACAAAAACACATTAAACTCCCCATGTACACTTGATGAAACAATCCAAGATTTCCATTGGAATTATTTTATACAATGAAGTTACACCTCTTAAATACCCTTAAAATAAACAGAACTAGCTAAAAATACCTCTATTGAGAAATGTAGAAACCTTAAACATTTAAGTTGATCATCCTGTAGTAAACAATGATATGCATATAATTATTGTTTCAAATCTGCCCAGGTTTATTAACCATTTTATTAAGTCTGAATTCATTTCAGACTTAAAGTAGTAATTCAAACTATTACTTATAAAAATACCCACAGCATATGTTCAGATTAATAAAAAATCCCTCAGCATATGTTCAGACTAATAGTAATTACTCTGGATATTTAGGGAAAAGATAAACAGAAAGCCAGAGGCAAGCAGTTAAATATATGTAATAAAAAACACAGGACTGATCACAGAAAAAAGATATTTTGAGGATTTCCACAACAATGAAACAATGCCTTCTCCTACTCCCCCAAACAAGCACTGTATCAGATAAAATGATGATAAAGAAATTTCCGTAACAGACTTTTGATGAAGTAACAATTTATTATAACATATTTTTGCTAGATTTAATAAGTACCTGCTTTCCTTGAGATATCTAAATTATCAGTTTTGCTTGCTTTCTAGATTAGCCAACTGACCATCGAAATTGTTTACACCACTAGTTAACCGATATCAAAGATGTGTCATTGTACTAGAAGTCTCTGGATTAAAAAAGCATGTTTCTATGACCTTTAACAGAAATATAAATAAAAAAATTATTAATATGGTTAAATTTTAATACTATGGTTGTAAAAATCATGTATAGAATATTATACAGCAACAGATTTTGAGATACAGCAAAACAAAGTTTTCTGAAGTCATAAAGAAACCTAAATGAGAAATTTATACTACAGTCTGATGCAAAAAGCAAATAATAAATGCTTCACACACTATTCATTTTAGATTAAAAAAAAAAATATTTTCTAACAAACCTCACTGACTGTGGTTCTGTAGGCAATATCATTTAGACAACAGTTTCTTTTTTCTGATGATGAGCTATACAGTATATCAGACTTTCAAACAAGGCATCCCTTTCGAATTAATTCATTTCTCTAACCAAAAACATTAGACTGTATTTGGGGTATAATCTGCACAAATACATTTCTGTGTTCTGATACAGATGCAGTTAAAACTCAAATTGTAATAGACACATTTGTTAATGTGGTGTCTCTTTTCAGTTGTGGAAAGATCTGCAATAAGACTGCCCACTGCCTCCTAATACAGCAAAGAGCACCACAACAAAACCACTCAATTATTATAGCAGATAAACCAAATAAACTGTGCCATGACTGGCCTGTTCCATTCTTTTGTATGAGCATATGGCATAAGACATACACTATTTCAACAAGTTCAACAGAAAAAAACTTTCAGTGTTTTTATTTGCCTATTCTCTGGACTACCCAGTCCTGCTGGCAGAGGGGACAGCGATTATTCTGTTTCACCCACAAGGACATGCAGCAATTGTGGAAGGAGTGATTGCATTCTCCCCAGACCACTGAAAGAAATGAAAAAATGTTCCAGTTAAAGTCTTAAACAGATGTCTAATCAACATTTACTGCAAGGTCCAAACTATCATTCTCAGATGTTTATAGCTATTGCAAGCTTATACGATATTTAGAGGGAAAATGTATCATCAGTGCTTTATCCACTGAGACTGGATTATTACTATCATTCTTATGACACTTCTCAGCTTGCTCTCACCAGTCTTTGCATTTATTTCTAAATGAAAAGAAATACATATATTCTCATCTTCTTGTACTGTTCTGTGATTTGTATAAACACATTTATCTTTCTGACCAGGAACAAGTGCAACTATCTGGCTAAGTTCTGTTCACTTTAATTGCCCCAGTAACAAAATACAGCCAATGCAGTACTTGTGAAAGAGCGTATTACCAAATTCTTATCTGAAATTTAGTGTTTAAACTTAAATGTATGATAAGAAGGCACATTTGACATAGTATATAGCCTCAAAATGGGATCTCAGAGCAGAAGTTGTTCACAGGATACAGTTACTTCAACATACCAAAAGGGTCATCTATTTTCCATCTACTCTTGAACAGTATTAGCCACTTTGCTTTTTTCCCCTGTTAGTTAACAACAATGGAACATAAGGGTGTCAATCAAAGGAGTGTTGTAAATTGTTTTGTTTTTTATTTCTCTCCAATTATCTTAAATAGGACACTTATCAAGCCAACCACAGGTTCTGGAACAGGTAATTCCTGTTCTGGACATCAAAAATAACAATGGGTTGAGACAATATACCTTAATACAGAAAGAAGAGGGGTGTGGAGAGGTTTACCACTGGGTTTAAAAGTTGACTTAAAGTTGTGAAGCAAAGGTTATGAGAAAATAGCATACATGCTAACAGATGAGTTGCAAATTTGAAGGTGTTTTGTTCTACATCACATCTGAAGTGAACACTATTGTTATTAGCGCTCAAAAATAAACGATAAAGCCAAAGCATTACTAATGCAAAATGACGACAGACTGCAGAATTAAAATCCAGTTTATTTTTGAGCTTTAATAAAACTAGTATTCCCTTCAAACTTTAAAATGCACCCTATTGAGAAAAAAGCTTCAGTTGAAAGACAAGCAAATGAAATCACTACATACCAACACAATCTTCTTGTTTGTTTTCAGCTTGACATCTAAGACAGGCATCTGAAAGTAAACAAGAACAAAACTCAATTTGATGCTCAGGATACTGTCTTAAGAATAGTTTGTCAGAAAAAAATATAAACTCCAGAACCAATTTACATAGGTAGAAATCTTACATTTTGCTGTCTGATTCAGCCCTTTAACATTAAAGTATCCTCCCCCCCTAAATTTAAAACAGGGCACATGACACAATGAAATATGCATCTGCAAGAGATCAAAAGGACTACAAACTGTTCAAAAAGTTTTATTTTCCATTGCTTCACTATTTTCATAACTTCTGCTGAAAAAAGCCTTCATTTTGCAGATATGACAACCGGATTTGTGCCAAGGCACTCAGGCATATTAAGACCAGAGCAAAGGCACAGCCAAACCCTAATTACAGGGCTTTGTTTTTCAGATGTCAGCATCTCCTTTTAAGGAAATCATTCAAATATGATTTCTTTTAACCTCTACATCTCTCACATCCCCACCTACTACTACCATCTTTTTTATATGGTTGTTTTCCTTAAAGAATACCTGCATGTAATTTTCACAATACTGACAGAGGCATGCAAACTAATTTTACACACTGATCAGTCTAGTAATATAAATGAAGAGATAAATGGGGAAAATATCTAACTAAAAATATTTATCTTCTTTGTACACTCCAGTCTCTGTGGCTACAGGTCTGGATGACAGATTCAGGATTATAGATATAGTAGTGACAACTTCCAGGCTCTGTGCAGGCCACACAAATACAGAGGAAGCATGCCTTCGTTTCTCCTTTGCTCCAACATGGACTGGCAGAGACGTATGTGCACAGACCATGCACAACACAAAGCGTTCAACTATTAGGGCAGCATACAGTGCAAACGCATCTTCATCTCTTCCAAAGAAGAGGCAATCGTTTAGACAAAAGCATCCCATGGGTAGATTTGGCCTGCAGGTCACCAGTTGGAACATATTTTTCTAGAAGACAGAGAAGTAACATGATACAGGACTTTCAGTTTGACTATTTCTGCTTTCTCTACCAGATACTGCAGGGTGCTTCTATTTCGGATTGACCTGCCCAGATAGTCCTCATTTTTCAGGTAATGCAGAAGGAAGAGCATCGAAACTTTTAAGTAGCTGTCCTTTCCTCATTAAAATGAAAGAAAGGTAGTAAGTAAAGTTTCCTCTTGTCTATTATTATATTTCCATAGCACCTAGGGGCCAAACTGCAGCAGAGATTCAACCAAACTGCTTCAATTTACAATTTACAGTATGGCACATCAAAACAAACTGATCTGGAGTTGCATCAATACGCTGGGTAGAAAGCTGTGGTGGGCTAGCAGCTGCTGTAAAAGCAGCTTACCTATCCCAGGTCTAGATTTAGAGTTTCAGCTAGAAAAGCAACACAGACAGCTGAGGACACAAATCACTACGCCTATACCAATGCCAGCTGCCCCCATTCCTGCATCATAACCCTAAGGGTGAGAGTCCATGAAAGGCTGAACAAATTAAGTCAGTACTGCTGCAATCCTTCCCTTTCCAGGCGACACCTCTGCATTGCTGCTTCTTTCCCTTGTGCTTCTGTTATCCTTGAAGCCCAAGTTGGTTCAAGGAATTAAATCAGTAAAGAAAATTAAGCCAGCTCACACCTCCCTCCCTGCAAAAACAAGCAAACCCACCTCAAACACGTGGAGCCAGCCCACATCCTGCACAGCCTCCAACCAAAGGCTACTGCAGATGCAGCGGCTCTACAGGAGCCAGACCATGTCTGGTAGGGGTCAGCATTAAATTGCTGAAGTCGGTAATAATGAAGTTTCCCATTCAAAAAATCTGGTTTGCTCTATATTTAAAAAATGACTATCAGATTTCTCTGCTAATTTCACATGAAAAATACTCCCTTGGCCTAATTATGAAAAATTATAAATAAACAATTTTTAAACTCTTCTTAAAACATCTGGATGACTTTTGGTTTGAAAGCTTTTTATAGTCCCCTGTAACAGGAATGATTGTTTTTGTAACAGTCACGAGTAATCAACCGAAGCCGCCTCTCCAATAGTTCTGTTTTCTCATAAATCGTAGCACAATAACAACAGCTAGAACAGGGAAATTCATTCTTAAAATTATGGTTTACTTTTAGCAGACGAAGCCAATTTCATAGCTCTGGCCCGGTCTCTGTTCGCCATCTGAAAGCAGGCACGAAACATCTCCAAAACACGCTTACACGAAGGGCTGCTCTCGCCCTAGGGCTGGTCTCCCACGGCCTCAGCCCCGGCTGCTCTCGCTCTGGCACACGCGCGCGCTCCTCCCGCTCCAGCCGCGCTCGCGGTGCGAACACGCGCGAGCGGCGGCTGCGGCGTCACCGCTGCGGCGTTTCCGCTGCGCCCCGGGCCGCCGGGCCGCCTGAGGCCTGGGCCGCCGAGGGGCGATCACTCGGCACGGAGGCGAAAAGGGATGCAGATACGCAGCAGAGGAGGAATCTGTGGCATTTCCAAAGTGAATGAAAAGATGTCAGAAAACACTAGCGCTTGGGTAAACGCGTGATTAGGCCCTGAAAGACGAGCGTACGCGCCGCCCCTACGCTAGCGCTCTCGGCACCGCGGGTCTCCGCGCGCCGGCGCTGCCGCCGCCCGCCGCCGGGCGAGCAGCCGCCCGCGGGCCCTCCGCCACGGCCTCCTGCGCGGAGGGGCCTCGCCGGGCGGCCGCCCCCGCCGGCACCCGGGGCTCCCGCCGCCAGGGGAAGCGGCGCGGCGGGCGGGCGGGGCGGGGCGGGGCGGGCGCCGCCTCCCCCCCCCCCCCCCCCCCAGCGGCGCGGCGGCCATGACGGCGGTGCCGGGCCGGGCCGGGCCGGGCCTGCGGGCTGGCGCTTACCCATGACCTGCACGCGGCAAATGGCGCAGGTGTCGCACTCCACGTCCCAGCTCCACATGGCCACCGCGTTCCACTTCTTCAGCGAGAACATCTTGTCGGCGGCGCCCGCCCTGGCGCCCGAGGAGCCCGCGTGCGAGTGGGGGGCCCCGGCCTCGTCCCCGTCCTCCACATCGGCCATGGCGGAGGGGCGGCACCTCGCGGCGGCGGCGGAGCGGGGCCGCAGCGCCGCCCCGCGGCCGGGACCGGGGCCGGGGCGGGATTAACGTGAGGGGGTGCGCGGGGGGGGGGGGGGCGCGCGGGCGGCGCTCTCAGCGCTGCGGCGGGTGCGGGGCCCGGCCGCTCCTGTGCGATCCTTCTCGGAGAAAGCCGCGAGCTACACAGCGGCTCCCTAAATACATGCATAAACAAACGAACAGGGTGGGACACTCTGAACTTGCTAATTTGACAGCTTGAATTTCCAGGGAAGGGGGAAAAAAAAAAGATTCAGCAGAAAGCAACTGATAAGAGTTGTGAAGCACTAGAACTAAAAACCTAAAAGCGAATTTTAAAACGGCTGCTTACATTTAAAAAGAATAGCATAATCATTTCTCTGTGCATTCACAGATACATGTGTATATAAAGCTATTTACGTACCCAACTCTATGAGTCTTCAAAACCAGTTTTCAGAGTGTGGATAAGAACAAAGCAAGTAATACATATAGTTATTTAAAAAAATAATAGGAATTTGGATTCCTTTCCTAACCTTAATCCAAATAAAAGTATACAAAACTCATTTTTCCAAAAAAGTGCCCCATCTCCTTAAGCCTATTTTGAAGTTTAAGGTAAATTTGTTAATGCCAAAATGCACGCACAAACTGGATTTAAAAGATATACTGTTACATGTAAAGTAAGGACAAACAAATTATTGGAGGTAATTTAAGTTTCCAGAACGCAAGTTAGAAAGAGCGTACCTTCCTTTTCCTCTTCTCAAGAGTTTGCAGGAGGCCAGCTGCACAAAGACCTCCTAGCATTGCCACTCAGGTCATTCTGCTAACTTCAGAGTACTTGATCAGGCTGCATTTAAGGACCACAAAACTTACAATCTGCTTAAATTATATACAATGCCATGGAGTTACACTAAAATAATGTGCTATATTAATAGTATGCATTTAAAGTAAATTATGCTTTAAATTGCCAGATGGAAAAAGATTTTAAGGACAAAATCTTTGGCAGCACAAATGAGACAGTTGCAACAGGGGCACAAGAGCGTCTCTCTTATCCCCAAGAAAGAGTGCAAGCCTCTGCCATGCAGCAGATATAAAGGCAGTATAACAGGACTGAAATGAAATTCTTCCTACTTCCATTCTCTCCTTCTCTCTGGAGCAATAACAAAATCAAAATCTTTACTCCACAGGGGTTGGATTAGTTTAGTGCATTTATCTAGCTAAAAATTTCTGGACTACTGTCCTCAATATTATCACTGTCATGTCCCCTGATGGTTCACTAACACCACAGGAGACAGACACCCCAGGGAGCTGCATCTCTCTGCATCAGTGATTCTGCTTAATTATTAAGAACCTATTTGTTCAGGCCCTCCCAGCCCCCACATGCCATCTGAGGCACTGAATACAACGAAGCAGAGGAAACCTTAGAGTACTCCCCTGTCACCCAAATGAGTCTACTTGTATAAACAGGGCAAGTTGGGTTTGAACATCTGATTATTATAAATTTCATAATGAAAAAGTAATTATTTGCAGAAAGACCAGTTTCAATTTCTGTTTTAAAGTTTGAGAAGCTGTCAGTGTTGGGCCCAGAATTATTAAACAATTTTCAAAATGTTAAATGTATGAGGCAAACAGAAAATCCCCATAAAAAAAAAACCAAAAAACCAAATATTCTTCTCAGCAGCTTTAGATATATATGTAGCATTTACTTCTATTGTAGTCTAGGACATTTCTGTGGAGGTATACTGTAAAACATTCCCATGTCCCATAGCACAGCTTGAATATGAAAGATCAACAGTGAGACATTACAGATGTGGATGGACAATACTGATTCACCTCAGCTTATCTGCAGGAAAAAAAAAAAAAAAAAAGGAAAAAGCCTTCTCTGTCCCTGGATCCCTGACCAGGGATGAGCTGACAAACCAGCAAGAAAATCCAAATCAGAGCTGAGACTTCTGGTATCAGCTTGAGTAATAGAGAGGAGGGAGAGAGGCAGCTGCTTTTCTAGCGGGGCACAGGTTGTGTTTCTTTGGGAAAAGGTGCAGTAGGGAAAAGTTTGCTGGAAACAGTTTCTATAGCTGGTTCAGGAACTGGTTGAAACTTAAACAGTTCTACCAAGATGGACTGAATCACTCAAAGTGCTCAGTTTTACTAAATTTTAGAACAGTTTAGGCACTATTTAGGGCCAGGAATAACCCCCCATGAGTAACTGGAGCATAATACATTTCTACTATTTTCATACACTATCCATTGAAAAAGTTACTACCAGAGAAGATCTGATCAGTTCTGACACTGGAACAGTGCAATAGTAGTAGTAATAATAATAAAAATAAACCCTATATTCTCATCCTAAATTCTAAGCATGTAGCTTTGATGATCTTTTAAACATGGATTCTCATCCTGACAAAATATAAATATAAAGCTGTATATTGTTTTAAATAAATATGCACTTCATAAAAGTTAAGGTTATAAAAAGGAATAAAATTTCTCCCAAATAAAACATAGTAAGTTAATAAAAATAGGGCAACTCTCACTTAGAAAAGAAGGAAGACATGATCAGCAGGATGGTTAAATAATTCCAGAAAAAGGGGCAATCCAGACAATAGTTTGGACTACAATGAGGCCAAGTGCAGAGCTACTTCCAGGACAAGCTGCAACAGCACAGGCCTTCAGTTACGAGTTTTGGTCTTCCCCCAACACAGGAAGAAGTCTATTAAGTCTTTTATCTCCAAATCTATAAAGTAAAACAATAAATAGGTTATGCATAAATATACTCAGTCACCTTCTGAAAAGGAACCTTTTCATATCTTGAAACATTCACTAGTTCAGCTTTGGTTCAAGAAATCAGAAGTTAGAACAAATCACCTCAATGCCCTTTTCCAAACTTCCTTCTTGCTCATGTAGTTTGCAATTTTGGGGAGGTTTGGGAACTGTAGGTAGTAAAGTAGTACCTGTTCTCTGAAAAATGGCTCTCTTTAGCCCCCCATCTTTATCCATTCAACATACAGCCTCTTTTAAAGGTGGATCTAGCTATAAAAGGCCCCCTCCTCTCCATTACTTTCTGATTAGTTCATTGCAACTTAGCCACATGGCCACACTGCAGAGATCTCAGTATATCCACATTATTTTTGGAGGTTGGGCTCAACTTTGGGCATCAGTTTGCAGAGCCAAATGACTCCAGACAATCGCACCTATGTTGCCTGTTGGGGCAAGATTTAAGTGTGAGTCAGTTCCCATTTGTGCTGTAGAAGAATCAGTTAATTTCCTATTCAATAACCCACCTATTGGAAAAGGCAGACCAACATGAGTACTTATCTTCACTGCTCTGTACTAGTAGCAATCCAGTTCTGGATTTACTTCAGATCATGGTACGAAGCTTTAAAAACTGGGTTGGATTACTGCTTACTAATTTCAGAAATTGTTTCTCTCTACCACTTAAAACATCTCTGATCAGCAGAAATGCTGCAGAATTGAGGTTTAAAAATAATAACTTTCTGTTTATGCCAGCCTTCCTTCTAAAACCAATGGCTGCTGATTGTCACAGTTAGGTTGTGTATGATTATACAGGTGCAGGAATAACGTGTCAGCACATGGAGCCAAAAATATGATATTCTAAAGGAAGGGCAGAGGCAGAGGCAGACTGCATTTCTTAATCTCCTTTCACCATTCAAGATATTATTCTACCAAGAAATGTAGTTTCCTTCTAACAGAAATAAAAAACATTCATATCTCCATATAATTCAGCTCTTAGTAACAACAATCAATTAATGTGTATGAAATCTGAATTTTAAATTAATTTAAGAAAAAGCAGTTTTGGATAACCTGAATTTTATGATTCATAGTCAATCCCTTATTTTCTTCATGTCAAGGAACTTGAGAACTTTTATTTGTAAAACTCATAGTAGACACTTTAAATCAGAACTGTTCCTACCTTTGGTTATACTGAATATAATCAATGTTAAAACTCACGCTAGTCTGGCGCTCTAAACAAAAACTTCTTTTGGCTTTCTCAGTATAGCATAAAACAACAGAGTTCAAGCTGCTGAGAAGGAAATCAGCTCCAAGTCATTCTGTGGACCATGCTCAGAATTAATTATTTCTAGAGTAGAAAAGGAGTAAGTGGTACACTTGTCCAGCTTTCCAAGTGCTGCGAAGTAAGTGTGAATGGAAATAAAAAGTTTTTACCACTAAACATTAGGTGAAAAAAAGATATTTTGTTCCTGTCTTAGCTGGTTCACACAGCTCTCAATCCACACCGTCCAATTCCCAAATTCACAGATGTCTGCCAGGGAAATAACAATTCCTATCCTGATGGCACTGAGCCTCTGGTTCAACCACAGTTGAGAGATCTGTAAAGTCGGAGGACCCACCATGTGCAGCTGTGGCAGACTCAAGCTGCTCTATCATTATGCTGTAGAGCAGAGTCTGAGGATAAACTGGACTATAGATTACAAACCAACCCCCCCCCCCAATCTCTACTTCCCAATCAGAGAGAAATATAATTAAACCTCAGTGAAAATATTTAGATGCAAAATCGCTTCTATTTCTCTCCCTGCTGACCTGTCTTACCAAGATGTCTCTCAATAGGCTCTTAACAGCTATCATACATTTTTAGTGCATCAGGAAAGAGAAAATCAGAAAAGATCAATGACACAAAGTTGAAATAACTACTGTACTTCTTATACAATTCAGTTCTTTGTATCTGATCATACCCTCCCCCCCCCCCTTTAAACTGACATGGCACTTCTGAATCTCAATTAGTGGGACTAGGCATGATCTAGAAAAGTTTAAAATTAAAAGTTTTTGAAACTTGAAAAGAAAATATATATGTAATTTCCCTGTTTATAATGATATATAGTACTCTTATACCTTTCCACATGGGTCTTTAATAATTTGAACTGGATACTTGAATTTTGAATGTATCTGTTCATAAAGTAAAAAAATCTGAAATTAAAGCACATTATTTCTGCTTTGTAGAGTATCAACTGCCTCTCTATTTTTTTTGAACTTATATGATTAGCTTGTTTTTTTAGCTGAATTCCCAGATACATAATTCTTTTCCAAAAAAATATCATTTGTCTTTGAGTGTTCTTAACAGAGGTGAGAGGGAAACTAGATGCAATTCTCCAGTTCTAAAAAACTCATTAGAACAACCCATAAAACAAAATGTAATTACATTTGGATGCCATCAAGATGTAGCACATCTGTCATACATTTTGCAAATGCAAACATAAAATGTTTTTTTATATTTTTTTAATAATTTGGCAATGCAAGTTTTAACCCATAACTGTTTCATGGATTTATTAATTTCACAGTGCTATAAACAGATTTTCCTGCCCCACTGTGTGGGGTGGGGTGGGGCTGGAGGGAGAGACAGAAACAAGTGGCTCAAGTTTATGGGAACTGCTCTGTTGCTGACAGCCCATGGATAGAAAAACAGTCTGAAGTCAGTAAAATATCAAAGATGGTCAGCAAAACAATTACAGTCCCTTCTTCCGGTCTTTCCACCTCTCCCCCTCATATAAGGAGCCATCAGGTACTATGAGTTGTTTTGCTGAGCAAGTCAGTTCAACTGAAATACAGCTGCGAATTTGTTCGGAAAGACAGGGATGTCCTTTGCAATGGGGGAGGGGAAAAGAGACAGACAGAGAGGGGGACAGAGAGGGAGATACTGCTTTCAATAATTAGGAAGAAAAAGGTATTTTTAAAACTAATATTTTTTCAAAATAAAAAGGAGGTAACTTCTAATTTTTTATGTCCTGACTAGCCTCCTCTCACCTTGTCTACTCACACAAATAAACCAAAGTATGTTCTTACTATGCGGTGCCAGAATTTACATTAGCAGTGAAAGTTGTAGAACAAGTAAGATTCAGGTACCTTTAACACTGTATATCTTGCTTTATAGGAATAATTATTAGCTGGAAAAATACTATTTTATTTTCTTGGCTATGTTATCACCTAAAGAGCTCTTAAAAAAAATCCAAGCAGTTTTGGAAAAATGCTGTCCTGGCACTCTAGAATCCAATTGTTCCCTACAGACTCCTGTTGCACACTTGACATTGAGAAGGCAGCATATAAGAGAGAGGCACAGAATAAGACAGATATTTCAGTGAGTTTTCCCTATATACTTTTTCCACTGTTCACCTATAAGTAGAAACTTGTTATTTCAGATTGGGGAGAGGAAGACTGCATCTGCTCATTTCATTCAGACTTTATTGAAAATGTCTGAACTTGAATATCTAAATATAGAACTTGAAGTAAGTTTCTTTCAATTACTCAAATGATTGTTCAGCTAGAATTATAGCTGCTCAGCCTATTGCGTGCTATAGAATAGGAAAAAAAGTTGTTTGGCAACTGTAGATGGCAATGTTTATAATAGTAGGTATCCAAATTTAGAATATTGCTTTATATTAATTTATTATAAGTTATATAAATTTCTGCAATAATTTCAGAGTAAAGATATAGTGTAATTCAGTAGGGATTTATTCTGGATTCTGATTTTATGTCTCATATCAAAGAATACTCATCCAAACTCCAAGTGTTTGACACCCATCTTCAAAATAGAGAAAATTTACACAATTACCTAATAGCTGCTTTCTTTTCATACTCCTAATCCCAGTTCAAATGAATATAGAGATGCATCTTTACTTTTGTAAGAACATTTTCATTTTCCATGCATCTTTTTAAACTCTGATTATTGCACTGACAGGGATTTGGAAGAATGTACAATGCCTTTCATAGATTTTTCATGAATCTTGCAAGAAGGGAGAGTTCTAGATATGACCTGGCTTTTGTTTTTTTTCTTTCTTCTTTCCTTGCACAGCTTTTTGAGATTTTTTGTTGTTTTTTCCACAGCTTGCTTTCTCTGAAACACAGAATCCAACATTATTTTTACTAAAAACAAAATTGTTATGGAAACGTTGATTTTACGATAATGCAAAGAACAGTTATGTAAGTGTGTATCTTGGCCAAATAATGCACGTACTGGGTTGTATTATTACACTTATTGTTTACTCTGTCAATAGATAACATATATCAGAACATTCAAGTACTGTGTCAAATTAATTTATCTGCCAAAGAAAAGAATGCAGAGTCATCTAAAAATGCAGGTAATGTTTGTCAGCATAGTTCTGTGCCAAAACTATTTCTTAAACTCTAGATCATCTATGCCTCTCTGTGCTGTTTTACCAGTAGGAATACGCTTAACAGTGCTATTAATGGCCAGTACTAATAAAACAGTTGTGGTTATAGCCAAGACCTCAGTAAGAGGCAGATGGTGGGCCTGCAACAGAGGAAGACAGTGCAGGAAATAGGTACTGTAGTGGCATGCTAGCACCTGTGACCATACCAGCTGTAGTACTTCTTAAGATGTTATTGAACCTGCCTAATGCAATTGCTAAAATGGAAAATAGACTTCAATGTTCATATCTACAGTTTTTGTATCCAGAAATAAAAACCAAACCAAGTCAAAACAGGAGTTTTGGAAACATACTGTGTTCTCTATGCTGAAGAGCCCTGGAATAAATTGCATACCACTTTTACACTGGAAAGACCTTACTGGAGGGGAGACTGGAGTGAAGAAATCACAGAAATATACTGCTACCCAGAACAGCAAATGGAGTTAAAAAACACACCCCACATCCCTACCATTTCCCCTACACTGCAGCATATACATGTGATTATGATGTGACAGTTATAGAAGTCCAGGTGAGAGTTCAAAGACAGAGAAGTAAGAATAATTCAGATTCTTAAATGAATTGTGCATTACTTATATTCGGTGTAACAAACAGGCATCACTACATCTAAACATATATAAGAGAATTCCTTAAAAAAGTTTTATGAAAAATGTTAATGGCTTCTGGGAACCTCTCTCCTTCACTGAGAAAGCTCAGTCTCACAAGAGACCGACTGTTGCTGAGCTGCTTAGTATTTTAATTAACTCTATACACTCTTGAAGCTGCTCCCTTCTTCATACAACACTCAAGCTCATCCATCCCTCATTTTGAAGCAGAGAGTCTTAAAGCTAATTGCACAAAAGCCCCGGGCTACTTTACCAAAAGATTAATTCTACACTAGATTCTTGTTTGCTAGTTGTTTTACTTTCTGGAGTAGAGCTCAGTTATTACTATTCCCTGCTGATAGCATGGATTTGCAAGGTAGAAGCTTGTCTCATATTCCATCGATTAGTTTAAACTTCGGCATGTTTTAACAGAGGTCAGCTGTTTCAGAACAGAGCTGCATTCGGAACTGAAAACTGAAAGGCCAGTTAACTTGTCTGGCTGTTATTTTGTCAGAGGAACCCATCCTCCATTCTGCGATACAGAGGCCTCCTGTAAGCTTGGGTGAGGTAGTACAGCCTCTCTCTGTGCTGTGCCCTCTCATAGCCCTTCGGAAGCTGCCCAGCATGAGGAGACCCCACAAGTGATCCTCCTGGTTGGCAAATGCTGCCATCCCGGGGCACCGTGGGGAGAAGATCAGCAAGGGCAACCTCAGAAACGCCCCTCATGGAAAGCCCCTTGCTCACATGTTTAAATTAGACAAGGGTATTGCACAGGCCAAGTTCATTCTCTCCACATCCACATTTGCAGGCACTGTGTCCTGTGTACCATATAGCTTGCTTATATTTGTTGCCTTTGACAATTTTCTACTCTTAGATTTTGGCCAAGGCAATGCCAGAATATATACATACAATTCAAGTCTGATCATTAAAAACCAGCCCTGTAACTGTGACAGAATGGTGTGGTAAGGAAGATCTGACAGGGATCTGAACCAGCTACTCATGAGGAAGCTAAGTGAATTACATTGGCTGCTAAAGAAATCATCATATATACTGTATGCTCAAAAAAAGTTTTTACAGAGTTTTTACGGCAGTACTGAAAGTCTTGTATTTTTATTTATTTATTTTTTAATTTGTATATCCAGGACTTGGATTGTTTCTATTTCCATTTTACGATATCTCTAAAATGAGTCAGGTAATCCATAACACATTTGGTCAGCAAGATTAGGAGAAAAGGCAAGAGAGGGAAAGGTACAGAACTAAAAACTTGTGAGATAAAGTGTGAGCTATCGCATCATTATCACATGGGGAATATGCTTGTGCGACCTCTCAGCTTCTACTGTCACCCTGAGGTGCCAGTCCGTGACCAAAGATGATTAAAATCACCAAACATTTGACAAAGCACTGCGCCTGCACGTGGCAGCACTTAAATACTTTTAAGTTACAGAAACCAGAGGGAAGAAATACTGCTTTCTCTTGGACTTTCATTTGCATTGCTATGTAATGCCCAGCACTTGCCACCCCACAGAGGGCAAGAGGAGACCAAACTGCATATACTTACCCTGCTTTACTAAAGCTACGGATGAAAGGTGCAACACGTCAGGTCCAAGTGCCAGTGCAGATCACCGTCGATTCCTACACAAGTTTCCCTCTTACTAATTTTACCTTCGTAGCCTCCTGACTGTCTTCAGAAAAATCTCCGTTTCTCCATCACCTAGCAACAGCATCCCAGTGTCCGGGAAAAGAGAAGGCTGGGCAGGGGGTGTTTGATCACAAGGAGCTCCCACCCCTGGGCGTCTCAGCCTGCTCCTGCAGTAACCCTTCAGCAGGCGCGAGCAGCAAAACACTGCATGCATACAAGCCTGGCTGCCCTTGAAGCCTTCTGTCGTTATACGTGTATCCCTCAAAAAAAAAAAAAAAAAAGTCTTTTCTGTCTGTTCCTGACACAGCTGAGTTTGTCACTGAAACGCCAATGTGGACTAGAGCTGGGGAGAGCCTGCATTTTACGAGAAACCAAAGCCAAAATCTTCTGCACTGCTATTTTAGAGGAATCAGGTAAGTTTTTTTTTTTTTTTTTTAACTACCTTTATAAGTCTTAAGTCTCACGGTAACTTTACTTGGGTTGTTCCATCATTCTTTCCATTTTTTTTCCTATGCAGGAAAAATAGAGGATGGGGGGGGGGGGAAGGAAAAAAAAAAATCTTTAAAGCAAACTAAATTTTCTGTTTGGATACAAAAAAACCCCACATAAATAATGTCTATAAAATGGGAACAAAGATTTATATCTCCTTTTTTTGTGAAACTTAACTAGACTTTATATACAATTGCCACAACACTTGCAATAATAATTATGCTAAAATAATCACGAACTTGAGCAGTGAAAATGTTTAGTCACTACAATTTTATGGCACATCGTAATTAGATTAGATTGCAAAGTGTCTTTATATATGGATGAATTTTACTATTTTCATGAACTTCTAAATTCATGTAAAGAATATTTAAGAACAGTTCAGCAATGTTGTCTAATTTTTTTTATACGTATGCTTACAAAACCTATGTATTTTCTAAAGACAAAAACAAAACAAAAAATACAGCAGGCACTGGATCTTGTTACACCTTAATCAGCTATGTTGTAGAGCACATGATTATCAAGTTTTGTTTCTGTACCTGGTTTAGGTACTCAAAGTGACTTAAATTTTTCTTTCTAAACTAAATAATTTCGCTAAATGACAGTCTATATTCCTCCCAGTTCTTGTAGGTCTACTCTAAAACTTCTCCAGCTTGTCAACAGCTGCCCTGTATTGCTGCATCCCAGGAAGGGGCCAAGTATGCCAAGAGCAGTCTCATCAGGGCTGAATATAGTAATATTGATGTAGTCTCCTTATACCTATTAAAGGACTCCTGTTTTACTTTAATATGCATAAGTCATGAAAACTTTAATTAACTATACTTTTATAAGTATTTATAAGAACCTGAAAGAAACTATATGCATTTCTCCATTCTACTAAAGTCCTTATTTGGTACTGCGAGTTGATGCTTCTTGGCCTGATTTTTATTATGTATGTATGCTCCTTTCAAGAAATATTGAATCAGTCCTTACCACATGTGAATACGTGTTGCAAATTTTGTACTTTAAAATACATAAACGAGCAGAAATGAAAGATAATGTCTTGCAAAATTTTCCATATATTATTGCTTCTATTGACTATATATAGTCTATTGATGGACTGTATGAATATACACACACCCATACATACATATTTATTTTATTTCCCCCCTCACCACTCTAGTTATCTGCATGTAGAATGGGGGACTTTGTTTTGAAAAGCCCAATAATAGAGATGTATGTATGAGAAATGAGCACACTAACTTTCAAAAAATTGAGAGTTCTAGGAAGAACTTTCTAGCAACAGAAGCATCATGCACCTATGGTTGTTAGCCTAGTCCAAAATATGGTCAGCACAGAAGCTACTGATATTTGGTGGTAACGCCCTCCCATGTCATGATTTAGAAAAAACTCAGAATAATGGAATGGTTAGAGAAGGTGGCATATTAGTAGTGAAAAGATTAGATCGCTCTGCTGTAATGATCACAGAATCCTTAATAAGATTTATACAGTGCCCATAGAGAAATTCCTCCTGGTCTTGCAATTTCATCTTTAACTTCCTCTGCTTTCTGCATCTCTGCATATGAATGTATGACCAGACTGGGCCTTAACACAGCTTACCTCAGAATCAATCAAAATTAACTCCAAAATGGCTGGAAGATTTGCACTGTAACTCCTACTAAAGAGCTCCCATGCTCAGTTTTCTGTACAAGGAAACAAAACATCTCAAGACATTGAAGCATATTTCTGTGATATGTGCTAATTTGTTGCATCAAAGTGAGAAACAGCCTTGGGAACATCTTGTATTGTGGTATGTACTAATTTGTTACATCAGCGAGAAACAGCCTTGGGAACATCTGTGGGAACATCCTACAGCCTGTGGTGGGGGGCATGTACCCCGCCTGAGAAAATTGAGCTGAGCTAGCGAAGCGGCAATGTTAGTTTAGATAGCCTAATATGGCACACAATGCAGAGGAAGACTCCAGCCTTCATCCCCACGACCACCAGAGGGCTGAAGAAGACCCCCTAGCAACAGCCGGCGCAACCGCAGAAGTTACAGGAGGTGCCCCGTATACCCGGAACTGGAATCGCATATAAGGAGACTGTGAGGGGGGGTTGCGCGCGCCGTTGGTGGAGCAGGAGACTCCCCCCGGCCGCCCAGCGCTGTTTTGCTTACTTGTGACTTGCTCAATTATTTTATAAATTGGAATTTATGCAACCTGGCCCCAGTGGTTGTCAATTTGTCACGTTTACCTATAACAATTTTGGTGCCGTGACTCGGATGCAGGCTTCCCTGGTTTCGGGACTCTGACTCAGGGGAGGCGCCCCATCCCGTTTTCGGATGGCCCCTGAGTGGGTAGTTCCCCTACCATAACCTGTATTTCCGAACCCTAAATCAGGACAAGTAAGCAAAAGAACTGCAGTACCCCATAAACTTTGTGCACGAAGATCCGAACGAAGACTCAGGACTGAGTGAGTATATGTATGCGGTTCCGTTCGGTTGGGGTGGGATACCCGGAGCACGTGAGACGTCCCCAGGGAACGGAGTGAGCGCGGATCCTCCAGGAGAGGGGGTCCTTAGCGCGGACCCTCCAGGAGAGGGGGTCCTTGTGTAACCGGGGACGGTGTGAGTGCGGACCCTCCAGGAGAGGGGGTCCTTGGTGCGGATCCTCCAGGAGAGGGGATCCTTGTGTAGCGGGGGACCGAAAAGGGGCACCCGACAGCCTACTGGGCCGCCCTCTGCGAAGGGACAACCGTCCTAGCAGTAGAGACTCGGGTGGTGTGAGTGTGGTCCCCTGCGGAGAGAAAGAGAGTTGTAAAAGAAAGTGACTGAGGTGGGTGCTCCGGAAGATGGGACAGAAAAAGAGCAAGTCTTCTGATCCCATAGAGGGCTTTACGGTACGGTTACCGGATATACCGCCCGATAGCCCTTTAGGATTAATGATTAAGTATTGGAACGATTGGCCCTCCAGAAAAGGCAAAAGCCGAAAAAAAAAGAAAAAGAAAAAAAGGTATATTACTGTATGCAAGTATGGGGTGGGAAGCAGATTAGAAGAGACCACCTTTATTGGCAAGTATACGGGTCTTTTGAAAATTGGATGTCAGGCTCTATATATATATATGTGAAATCAAAAGAGCCCTTTAGTTTAGAAGAAAGTGAGTATGCTAGTTTATGGATAAGACCAGATACTCGGACCATGATATTTACCCTGAAAGAGAAAGGTCCGAGGAAGAAAAATAAAATGCTGGAGGAACTTCCCGTTTTTCCTCCCCCCCCATATTCCCTCAGCTCCGGCTCAGAATGCCGAGCATCGGACGCATATGTCTGATCTAAGGACCATAATGGTTCAGGGAATCAGGGAATCTGTTCCCAGGGGGCAAAATATTAATAAGGCCTTCATGGAACAACAGAAGAAGGACGAAACACCAACAGAATGGCTCGAGAGACTTAGGAAAAATCTGCAACTTTATTCCGGGGTAGACCCCAGTACCCCTGTGGGACAGGCTCTATTGAAAACAGTTTGTAGCAAAGGCCTTTCCAGATATCAGAAGGAAGTTAGAGAAGTTAGATGATTGGCAAGATAGAGGACTGGACGAATTGCTGAGGGAAGCTCAGAAAGTGTATGTGCGAAGGGAGGAGGAAACCCATCGGCGGCAGGCAAAGATCCTGGTGGCAGGAGTCCGAGAAGGACAGAGAGGAATCCAGGCACAACCCTCTAGGTCATATAACAGACCTAAAAGGAAGCCACCTCACCAAGAAGGACAACCCAGGGAAGTTGTGACGAGGGACTTGAGGCAGGTTGAGTGTTTTTATTGCCAGAAGAAAGGGCATCTGAAGAGAAATTGCAGGAAACAAATGCAGGATGAGCAAATGTTCCAAGAAGAGTAGGGGGGGGTCAGGGGCTCTATCTGCTGGGGACTCATAAAGGAACCGAGCCCTTGATAAAACTGAAATTGGGTCCCCAGCGACAAGAAGTAGAATTCCTTGTGGATTCTGGGGCAGAAAGATCTACTGTCCAAACGGTACCCTGGGGGTGTAAACCATCCCCAGAGAAATTACAAGTGATAGGAGCTAAGGGAGAACCCTTTAAGGTCCCAGTAATTAAAAATGTGGAAATAGAATCAGAATCTCGACTAAGTGTTGGATCCTTTTTATTAGTTCCCGAAGCTGAATATAATTTACTGGGCCGAGATATGATGGTTGAATTAGGAGTCAATTTAGAAGTAGAGAATCAAGAATTAGTTATAAAATTATGCACCCTTACTATTGAAGATGAGGCCAAAATCAACCCTGAAGTTTGGTATACCCCAGAATCAGTAGGAAGGCTAGATATTGCTCCCTTTGAAGTGAGTATACGAAATCCAGAAATCCCTGTTAGAGACGAGCAATATCCAGTGTCACAGGAAGGGAGGCAAGGACTCCGACCAGTAATCCAGAGGCTAATAAATCAAAGGTTACTGGAGCCTTGTATGTCTCCCCATAATACCCCCACCCCATACTCCGTGTGTTGGCTGAAGAGCCTGTCTGCCCCATGTGCGGCTCCAGGCACAGAGCGATGAGACAGCCCCCGCCCTGGCAAGGAGCCCCCTTCCCGCATCAGCCCCTACACCGCCCCGGGAAGGCAGGATGAGACCCCGGCTGCTCCTGGGCTGAGCACCCTGCTTGGGGTCCCAGCAGGCGCTGCGAGAAGTGGGGTGCAGGCTTCCCCCTTCTCCCCGCTGGAGACGCTGCTGCCCTGGCCGGCGGTGGGAGCAGCCCCAGGCCCCCCCCAGCAGGCAGGTAGTGGGGTGACGGTGCCTCCCCCAGCCCAGCACCGCCTGTGCTGCTCCGCGCGCCGAGGCGGCTCGCTGTCTTCCTCTGCTTTAGTCTGGTGCTTGGAGCTGGGGCCCCACCTCAGCTCTGCCAAACAGAGACCTCCACTAGATGCAGCCATTCACCGAGTTAACCCTGGAGACAAGGTTTTAATTAAAAACCTGGAAAGACTCGTCCTTGACTCCCCGCTGGGAGGGATCTTTTCTTGTCTCACTTACCACAGACACTGCTATTCGTACCGCAGAGCGAGGATGGACACACGCTAGCAGAATTAAAGGACCGATTTCAGAATCATCGTGGGAAGCCTTTGGAAATCCGGACAATTTAAAAGTAACCTTTAAGAAGAAACCTGGAATCCTCGATAAGTGAGACCACATTTTGTAAAACCTAACATAGTATTTGTTATAACCCCACATTGTATTTGTTATCCCTTTGTGTGTTATGCATGTAGGGTTTGTAAAGGGAAGTAGTGGACTCATTGTTAGTACGGGTATCTCCCTAGCGGCATTTGCCGCCCTTGTTACGACAAAATTGACTTATTAGACATTAAAAGATCTTAAGAAAAGGTCGGTAGAATGGTGGGAAGCCTTTGTTAAAGGAGTACAACCTGAGAAAGGTTGTACCCATGCCAACCACCCCGATCACATAAGGCTAAAATTAAAAACACCAATTGTAGGTGGACTGTGCCGTATGTTGGGTGTCTCTCTCAAAAAACTGGGAAGCCTTTCTGATTTGAAAGGCACATAAAGGAGGTTCCCCTGAAGAATACGGCTGCTGTCGAGAAGACAGGTACACCCTGCTGCTCTGAGCAAAAGAGTAGGCAGAGGAGACAGAGACGTATAGAAACTGTGGGGATCGAGGCCGACAAGCCACCTCCTAAGCAGGAATACCTAAAGTTATAAGATCCAGACTCTTTAAAGTCCCAGAGACACCTGGCATCACGGATCGCCCCTCCAAGGCATTAAGGGTTTGTAAAGTATCTGTTAACCAAGCCATGGGTCCACTACTCCTCTGGAAGATGATTGTGCTGGGCTTATTAGGAAGACGAATCAAAGGGGAACATAACGTACACCAACCCTTTAAATGGTAGAAAAATCCATCACCTCCTTAGAAAAGTCGTTAACATCACTATCAGAAGTGGTGTTACAGAACAGAAGAGGGATGGACCTCTTATTTTTGCAACAGGGAGGATTGTGTGCAGCCCTAGGAGAAGAATGTTGCTTTTACGCGGATCATACAGGAGTTGTCAGGGATACTATGGCGAAATTGAGAGAAGGCCTTGAAAAACGTAAAAAGGAAAGAGAAGCCCAGCAAGGGTGGTATGAATCATGGTTCAGTCGTTCTCCCTGGCTAACAACCTTATTGTCTGCAACAGCGGGTCCATTAGCTTTACTAGTACTTGTGTTGACCTTTGGGCCGTGTATAGTAAACAAAATTATTAACTTAGCAAAAAGCAGACTCGAAGCTGCCCACCTATTGTTGATAAAAAGTCAATATAAACAACTAAATGAAGATGAAAGTAAGCATAACCCTATGCTCTCCCTGGCACAGGAGGCTGTTGCTCGATTTGATGAACAAATTAGAAGGGACCAAAACAAAAAGGGGGGATTGTGATATGTGCTAATTTGTTGCATCAAAGTGAGAAACAGCCTTGGGAACATCTTGTATTGTGGTATGTACTAATTTGTTACATCAGCGAGAAACAGCCTTGGGAACATCTGTGGGAACATCCTACAGCCTGTGGTGGGGGGCATGTACCCCGCCTGAGAAAATTGAGCTGAGCTAGCGAAGCGGCAATGTTAGTTTAGATAGCCTAATATGGCACACAATGCAGAGGAAGACTCCAGCCTTCATCCCCACGACCACCAGAGGGCTGAAGAAGACCCCCTAGCAACAGCCGGCGCAACCGCAGAAGTTACAGGAGGTGCCCCGTATACCCGGAACTGGAATCGCATATAAGGAGACTGTGAGGGGGGGTTGCGCGCGCCGTTGGTGGAGCAGGAGACTCCCCCCGGCCGCCCAGCGCTGTTTTGCTTACTTGTGACTTGCTCAATTATTTTATAAATTGGAATTTATGCAACCTGGCCCCAGTGGTTGTCAATTTGTCACGTTTACCTATAACATTTCTACAAAGTTATCTTATAAAAAAAAAAACATCCCATAGACACAGGACTGAGAACAGGTGAGAGAAAAAAGACCCAAAATATTGTAGGTGACCATGCAAGATCCCTCAACTTAATTTTATGCTTTTTCTGTCAAAAGGATTTATCTTGTTATACCCAACTACAGTATGTAAATCCTGATCTAATTCAGTCTTCGAATAATGATAAACAATCTAAAAAGCCAGGCCTCTCAGCAAATACGCAGCAGATCAAGTTTGTTGTAAATTTATTTGTGAGTTATTCTCAAGCAATGTTACAAAACATTTTAATATCTTGATAAGAAAATAAAATTTAAATAAAAATACATTCAACAATACATCATCATAATACAAATTAAAACTAATGATAATTTACAATCCAAATAGATCTAATTACTGAATAATGTTTTCTTTCTGGACTAATCAAAATGAAGGCAACTTTTATTATTAATCATCCTACTTGTACCTAATTAAGTTCTAGAACATCTACTGCCTTTTAAAAAATTATTAAATGAGAAATTAAATCTTAATGGTCACAAATATTAAATGGCCTTTGTTTTTTCTAGATATTCCAGTACCAAAGCAAATAAAAAGTGCATATTTTTCAAAAAATGTTACAATAGCATTCAATTTAATTTGTCATAAATTTGACTTTGAAAACAACAGAAAATGGCTCCAAGGAACAGACATTTTGCAACAGGGTTGGCCAATACATAACAAAACTTAACTTTGACACTCAATAGCATTCAACTTTAATGGCAGCTTTTTAATGGCAATTCATCAGACCCACCTGACTTTGGCAAAACACATTTCTTGGCATTAATAAAGATTTTTTTTTCCTCCCTATTTTCATCTGATGTCAAATAAAAGTTCCTTAGAATACAAATACATATAAAAAAGGCAAAAACAGTTGCAGGTGATTAAATGATTGTGACACTGCAGATACTGGTTCTGAATTCCAGATATTCTCTAATAGTTCTTCTAGTATTAAAACAAATACTCATTTTTACAATAGTTACATTCATTTCAAAAGTTATTTCAATCTTGTCTTGCCAATTGGGTTGTATTTCTGTAGAAAGCCTCCCTACAACAGTATTGCAAACGTATAGTGTACATTAGAGTTTAAGCATTGTGAATTTCTACTCTTTCTATTGGTAAGTTACATTCCTAATTATTTTGGGCAAATCATGATTGTAAAAAAACAAAAGACCCCACAGTAAATGCTCCAAAAATAGAAGTACCACACATAGACAGTTATTATTAAAAAAAATAATAATCCAAGGAGTACCATTGTATTTAATACTGCTGAAGCAAAGTTGCCACAGTAATACCTTTGCTTCTTCTGGTTCTATACATATATATTCTTTCAGCATAACCTAAATTCTCAGATGAAGTGAGCAAAACAATTAATCTTCCTAAAGTCAAAAATACCAGTTTAAAATTGTGTTAACTGGCAAATAAGAATCCATACAACTAAAGACACAAAAATATCACTTAAGCATTAACAAAACAATGTTGATCATTCAACTGATCATAACAAGCAGATACTACAAAGTATCTAAAAATAATCTGGGATAGTCCAGATATCTAAAGTGCTTTGAGTGATTAACTAGAGATGCATTATTTATTAGATTTGTAGTCAAAGATAAACTGGGCATAATTATTACTTTTTTTTAATAAAGAAAATCATATGTGGGCTCATGTAAGTTGATCAGTACTTTAACCACAATCTGTTCACATTTGAATTTTTCTGTTGGTAGGCAAACTTTTTCGCGCGGGGGGGGGGGGGGGGGTTGCTACCCTGCATTTCTTATTAAAATAAAGAAAAAAATCTGTATCTTAAAAAAAATCCTAAAGAAAAATAGATAGTGGTCTAATGTCACTCCATATATTACTCACCCCAAATGTAAACACGAGGCACAATATACGTTCCCTGATTTCTTCTTCTTTAGTACTTAAAAAAAATAACTAACACCGGTATCTGCTGTCCAGATTATATGCAACATACTGCATGATTTTGTAAGACTCCAGGATTAAGTCAAATCAAGTCCTGGCAAAACCTAACATGAGAAAAAAGTCAAATGATTTGAATATGAAGCTTGAGATTTTTTCCATGTCAAAGTATCTCAGGATTTCGATTTCAAGATCCATATCAGCAGGGCAGGCACTCATGGTAAACTGATGCAAGTTTGCAGTACATATACTCAGAGATGTAATCCAATCAACAATTGCTGTATTGATTTTCTTCCATTAAAAAGCTTATTTGTTTAGAAAGTTCTTTCCAATAAGACAGCAATGGCAGAAAAACATTTAGATTTATTCACATCTGTTACTTCAAGAACCTGGAATTTCAAGTTCTTCAGCAAAATGGGAATAAACTTTAAGACCAGATTTCTGAGCAGAAAGTTTTCTATTAAATATTAAATAGATTGTCTACACAATTAACATTCATGTTCATTCTTAAATACTTTGTAAAAGTGTAGGTAATGAATAAAACAAAAAGAAAAAACAAAAAAACAAAACAAAACAAAACAAACACCACCAAAGACAACCCAGGGACATTTCCAGTTTCTTCTTCATCCACATAAGCCACAGTTTGTTTTGGTTAGGAAACTTTTCCAACAATTGGATTTTCTCTGGAAAAAATAAAGTATCACATGTAGATATTTTTAAAGTAATATTTGCTTTCCAATTCTCATCATATAATTTAAATTTATAAGGCAAACATATTCTTTGCACAATTTCTACCACTACTTGAGGAATTTCATGGTTTGCTGAAAACCTCATGTGCTTTTATGTGAAACTTCTAAATCAAATGTCAACTTTTCTAAACCACTCAGGTCAAATATTAAAACTAGGCAAACCAAACAGATGTCAGAGCATTCTTTCTTCTGGTAAATCAAGCCTTCCTGATGCCAAGAAGAAAACAGAAACCTGACTAGTGTTGTTCTATAGATATTAGCTGGGATCAAAGAGAAATGAAAGAATCTGCTCTGGAGCAGCTGTGTACTCCAAAGAACAGATTCTTTGAACTTCACCAAAAAATAGTCCTTACCATTTAATATAGCAAGTGCATTAAAAAACAATACAAATAGTACATGAAAGATGCATGCAGTATAATTTTTTACAGTTTTATATAACTTGGCATCTTAATTCTTTCTTAACTGAAATTTTATAAAGAGATTTAACATTATTAAAAACATTAGAAGGTAGGCAGACAGTTAGGGTAACATCTGAAGCTCACGCAAAATTTAAGTTGCAAGGAAACAGATTCATTGCACCTGCTGATGGGAATCTCAACACAAACACAGACAAATCCCATGCCAGAGGAACTTTTTGTATTATCTAACGACTTGTAAAAAGCTTCATTACAAATACAGCAAATCGATGCACCTTATCTTCCTCTGGTCTCTGTGTTGTCAAGATCTAACTTTAGCTTAAATCATCGTTACCTGAATGAGCCTGACCTCATTTTTTGCACATACTCACATATGTCAAAATTATGTAAGATACTTACTCACTGCCATATTTAGCACTAGATGATCTCTTCTTTCGATATTTTTCATGGGAGTCATTCAGCTTTTCTACTATATCTATTATTTGTTTAAGTGTATGAAAGGTTGCTACAGAGTCTTCAATTGTGAAGTTAGAATAGTCATCTGGTTCTTTCTGTGGACCTTGATAGACTGCTATACTTCCGCAAGCCTCTACAAAAATTACCACAAATATCAGATTAGAATTTTGACTTTTAATAAACAGACCTCTTACAATGTAAATGGCGATTCTGAAATTCTGAAATAAAAAGTTACTCTAGCTTATAAATACAGTGGATTAAGACAAAAAACAGGAAAGAGCATCAACTAGATGTACTAACATTTTTGTGGCTTATTCTCAACTGGTTGTGTATTTATCTTTAGCATCTAGATCCCTCCTGTTCATGTTACCAGAAGACCAACGTTTTCTCAGAACTCAACCATGCTGTATATAATTCTTTCCCTAGACAGGAAAAGGAGAAAGGAGAGCAAAGATAGAGGAGCAACTGGCTTTATTTGGAGGTATCCTCTTATTCAGACTACTGCTGAGATTTTCTATATGCAAATTCATTTAGAACAAGGTGCACACCCAATGGCTACTGAAGACTGTTTGATACCAGAGCACTAAGGACTCAAAAATATATTCTATATAGTCTCTATTATATTCAGGTAAAATTTTAAGACATCAGATTGATATCATGGGGCTAAGGAATTACAGCCGATTAGTACCAGTATAGTTCTTCTGAATTATTATTTAAATACCTTCCAGCTTCTGAAGTTTAGATATGTTGATGGTGAAAAGTGAGTAAATTCTCTCTGTCTCTCTATCTCCATCAATCTCAATTTGAGTATCAGCAGGAACATCTCTAATTAAAAGGAAAAAAAAAAAAGACATGGGTAGTCAGTATAACTCATTCTCCAAAAGGTTTGAAAGCAAATAAAAACTGATTCAGTTTCAATATACTTAGTCTTTTATTATGTCTATCACTCACAGAAAACTTCACAATTGCTACACAAAATTTAGCATTTAAGTCTTTTACAGAAACAAGAATATAAAGTTTTGAGGGGAATAAGTCCAGAGCAGTACTTTTTACAACAGAATTTATTATTCAGTACTTCTAGTGTAAGAGTATTTCAAAATACCAAGTAAGATTACCTGTAATTAACTGACAATTAAAGATATTTTGCATTTTTTGTAACATACCTACAACCCCCCCCCAAACCCCCAAAGAAACAAAAAGCCAAACAAAATAACCCCCCTAATTATCTGTCTGAATCTACATCCAAGACTGGCCTGTTTTCTTAGTACAGTGTGTTTAAAAACAGTGAGATTAAAATGAAAAAAGAGTTTGTGTAAAACAAGACAAAGTCATTAAGTGAAAGTGAGAGACTTTCAGGGTAAGCCCTATGCTGCAAGCTATTTCAGTAACTTCATACAAATGACCTGTGTGTGTCATATTTCTGCATTAAACTTGGCATCCAAACAAACTTGAGAAAACTCATCTCCATTCTCAAGTGCAGTAGAAGCAATAGCCCTCAAAGAAGAATTATCACCAGCCAAGGTTTGCCACCGAGTAGTGACCCCAGATCAGATGTCTTCCTCCCAACAAGCTCTGTACTCATTACACACATTAGGATCCAAAAGGACAGACAAGGAAGATGCTGGTTTCAAAGCTGCTTTGGGCTGCCACAGCCAGGATACAGCTTAGAAGAGTCAGTTACTGATAGTTCAGAACACAGATGATGAGAGAGAGGCATTGCACCAAAACCCTTTAATTTTATCAAGTTCCCACTCTGAGAAGAAATACCACAACGTGGTATGAAATAGAACTGAAATGTTACCGCCTCTCCCAGAACACAAAAAACAAAAAAACACCCCTGTACACTACTGAGATTTCTATCAAGTACTGATATGGTAGCAGCACACAAGGTAATCCAAGTATCAACAGCAGAATCAGCTATAAAATAGATTATTCAGCATAAAGAGATCAACCATTCAATATTTCTGATTTACGTGCTGAATTGACTACCTTCAGTATTTCATATGATGACTAAAAGTACTAGATGTACTAAAAACCAGTATTCCAAGCCTTATTTAATAACATACATTTTTAGTAGCAAAGCCTGCTAAAACATAGCGAAATCCTGGCCTTCAGGTTCTCAAGTTTTATAGTGAATCAACAGATTTTGTCCTACAAAGCACACACGTTTTTATTTCAGAAGCAACTTACGCAGTGCAACGAGCACAGCCCACTGTGTTCTCTACAGTAGCCTTGCAGCAAAGCCAGTTCCCGTTCAGAAAAGCAGAAGGATGGTAAAAACTAAGTCTCTTCTGGTTGCATCTCGTCACCCGGCAGAGAGCTTCTATCCACTCACTAGCTTCTACACAGTTATTTGCTTGGATATAGAGTGGCTTCTCTCCATGTAGTACTTGAAACATCTGTAGATGGAAAAGCAACATTACTGTGCTCAGTTATTGAGCAATTTTGAATATCTTACAAATGATCTGAGATCTCTGGCGATTCATCAGAGCCAAATTAAGACAAAAAGTGAGACAAGGGAGAAAGACTTTTTTTTGTTTTCCTGTCAACACCTCTCTTCAGAGATACTACACAACCCTATTCAGGAAAAAAGACAGCTCCCTGTGTTCTGCTTACACCATTTTCTCATCCAAAAAAGAATGCATAAAGAATCAGAAGATGATGCATTTTGTCATCTTCATTCACATAGCTAAATGTGACATGGACTGCCTTTGTGCTTCTCATCCTAAGAGTAAAAGAAGATTCCCAAAAGCCTCTCTTTTAGCCATCCTCAGCCTAAGTAACAACTGTACTTTTATCACTGCCTAAGAATTTTGGCTTGAAATAATGGCAAAAATACTCATGTTTTACAGGTCCAGAATGAGGCTTTGTGGAAGAGAATTGTCTCTAAACTGATAGAAGGTATTATAGGAAGTTCTCATCATAAGGAATAAATGTAAGTTTGGTAGTATAATACATACTAATAATAGCTTGCATAAAAGTGATTTGTAATAAGGTCACAATAGTTTTAACCTTCATTCTACAAATTCGGAAAGTGAGGCACAAGTCAAAATAAGAGAGGAGACAGGGCAAAGACCCAAATCTCCAGATTTTAAGTACCACGTTCAGAGTACCAGCTAATACTGCATATAGCTCTTATTTTTTTTCCTGATCCATCAAAGATTTTTTTGCTGAAATGTTTAGTAAGAGGGTTTAAGCAACCCTACTGTAGCAAACTAAGCTAATTAAAATCTTCTATTTAAAGAACATGTCAAGAATTTCAAATAACTTTTGACTCACATTTTTCTTGTTGAAGGAGCTCTCATCAAGCTTCTCCACTGCAAGGATGTTTTTGATTGGAATAGTGAAAATTGGTTCTTTATCTGCAAAAATTCATAAATGGATAACGATAGTGAAACAAGAGGCTTTTAAATAAACTTAGTGCACTTATACGATAAGTTCTCAAAATGTGCATTTTAATTGTTGAGAAGAGGTACATCAATTAGACTATACTCTAATGATGAGAGAACGAAAGGACTCAGTCAGCAAGGCACAAAGATAAGGAAATCATCTGCCATTTCTCACTGATGTATCTGCTTAAGTTAATATGCAACCCTAAAGTAATAAATTGAAAGAGAATTGGACAGTGAGGTGTGCTACAGAACCTGTCATATATAACAGAATAGGGTGCTATTTATTTGGTTGGTTTAATTTTTCGATTAAAAGGCTTATAAAAAAGAAATTAAGCTTAGCATGTTTTCTTCTTCTAAATAAAATAAAAAACAAGATTTTTTTCCCTAAATTCTATCTACTGTTAATTTAGAAAACAGAAGTAAAAGCAAGACTGAAATGCCAAATCTATGCCCAATCTCATAGTTTATCATTACCATCCGAGAAGAGACTGGCTGTCAAAAGACCATCCTGGAGAATCAAAACTGTAGTATATCCAATGCCAAAACACTTTCCTGTGATCCAGATGTAGGACCCAAATGAACCACATCAAGACTACACCAGATTATTGCAGGAAACGCAAGTAAAATGCCTGTTAACGTAATGCAGGCATCAAAAACCTGCTTGTTACCCAATACTGACAACCATCATGTATGACAGTCTACAGGTCTATCTCATGTGCTTGGTATTAAAGAATATGAAGTAACTTTGGCAGTTCTGGAATTAGCCAAAGGCAAAATTTCTTTTTTCCATTTTTAAAAACAGTAACTTTGATTTCTCTGTAAATGTAGACACTGCAGCACATGAATTGCCTTCTGGATTTGCTGTATCAGCATCTTGAACAAACTGTAAAGTAAAGTAAGAATCATCCAAAGAGATGAAGAACCTGACTGTTCTGTACATATTTCTGTATTTCACAGATACACGAACAATTTCATATTAAAGAAATCTATGAAAATCTTATTTATTTTCAAGGAAAATTTTAACTGTAAATACACACACACACACACACACACACACACACACACACACACACAGAGTAACACCTACAGAACAGAAATGAATAGAAAGCATCTGATGAAATACGATTTGCTAAAGCACTGATTCAGTCAAATGCTGAATCAATCAAAACCAAACATTTTGTGAAATAACTTTCAACTAACTTCCCCAAAGCAGGTAACAGTTTTCCTGAGAAACCCCTCTCTTTTCCTGCTAGCTCACTAGGCAACCTATTCAGGTTTTCAAAAATCAAAAGTAACTCCAACATGCCCAGCATCAGCATTTAATAAATTCCTTGCTGCAGGAGGAAGAAAAATGTGTTCTCCAGTTTGCTGCGCTGAACTGGCAGTTCCAAGAACTCTGGCTTCAACTAAGGCTCTCAGAGCAGCCAGCATTCCCAGGTTGGAAGCTCTCAAAAACTGTGCAAAGAAGCTAAGAGTCTCACTCCCACAGCTTGGACCTTTAAAGTACTGAAATCTTGGATGTCTCCGAGAGTCAGTCTTTACTGCATACACTAAATTCCCAATACTCTGCTGTAGAAGCCTTCTGCAAGATAGGTAGGACTATGATACAGATCGGAAGCATTTGGAGAACAGGGCGAAGGTCACTAATACCATATACTTTAGGAAAAGAAAAAGAAAAAAAAAAATTAAAAAAGCCCAAATCAGATGCAAATACTTAAAAACATGGAGAATTCTTCCAACTGTAACATCTAAGTAAGAAGAATTATTATGTTTTGTTATTGTACAGTGAACAGTCACAAAACACGAAGTCAGTGAAGAGACTTGCCATAAATGCATTTTTGCAATAGAATTAAATAGAAATGTTTGGTAACAAAAACTATCCTGTAAAATAAACATAGTTTACCTTGTTGTTTGTGGTAGGTGAATTCTCTACTTGTTAGACAGAACCACCGTTTCTTGAAATTCTTTTTACCAATCCGAGTTCTTCCCTGAGCTCTTTTGTACATTTCTCTGTAAAGACAGAATCGGATGAAAATGCTGCCATTAATCTTTGAAAGAGCTTTCAAAACCACTTATCTAAGATAACGCATTATTGTTTGTCATGCAGTGACATAAAAATTCTATTAATCAGTTGTTCAAACCAGGTCCTCACAACTACCTTCCATATGGTGATCCGTGTACAGAGCTCTGTTAAAAGATAAGGAGTTTAACAAATATGCAATCCAGATTCTGTTTGTAGCAGTGAATTTGGGATGGGTTCTTGCTTATTCAGATTCAGAACTACAAGTTTTCCCAGAAAGCAGTAAGGTGTATTCAGTTACAATATTCTCCTTCTCTTTCCTGCCACTTTCTACATGCGAGTGTAGTTGTCCTTATCTGGATCAGGAACTGAATACAGATGAAATGATGCTGAACAAGACTCAGTGATGAGTAGACACAAGCTGTGTTCAGTACTGTTTAAAGCATACTCACTGGAAACTATTGTTTGGCGCAACTGCCAGTTTCTGATACAGATTAGCTTCCAAATTGATATATTTAAGTGTTGACCTACTGCCACTGTCTCCTCCTTCCTTTCTGTTTAGTATTTTACTAAGAGGTACATTTGTTTTTGTTTTAAATTCAGATGCTTGTTTCACAGAGGAATCTTTAATTGCTCTGAATCTCTTCTCAGGTGAGTACGAACACCCCCCTCCCCCCAAACATGTTGTTTGAATTAATTTACCACCTATTCTTGACCAATATCAAAAAAGACAGTTTGTTCCTTTCTTAGAAACAGCCATTTTTGCCACAATTCTTATAAAAGCATTCTATCATTTTCTGTTAAATATTCCAATTATAGGATATTTTTCCTCTAAGATAAAGGCAGAACATTTTGCCCAGCTAGGCTTAAACATCACATAAAGCAATTCTAAGTTAAATAAAATTTTATGTTATCTTAAAATACATTTTAACAGTTCTGAATAAACAATCAGAGTACACACTGAATTACAGCAGAAATGCAAACAGACTTTAAAAAGTTTTAAACGATCTTTAAATTTTTTCTAAAATATTTAGAAGATGAATTATGAAAGTTCCCCAAAGCTCCAAACTCTGCAAACTAATGAAGAATTATCACAAATAAGAAATATCATAATTATTATAGTAGAAATCAAACATTTATATTTTAGTGTACAACAATTTAATGTTGACATTAATGAAAAACAGACAAGTCAATTCTGTTTCTTATGGTACAGATTTAAGATGTATTTACCCTTCTTTTAGATGTACTGGCTCACTCAGACCACTGGGCTCTTTACTTTCAGTAGAGGAAACATCATCTAGGAACTTAAAATAAAAATACAAAGTGAATATAGTATCTGGAAAAACAGAACAAACTAAACCTACTCTTTCATATGCAGAGTTTCCTCCAATACAGAACAACTATTTTGGATAACAGATGAAATGAAAATATATTGCAGGCACTTGAAACAAGGTAAGAAGGGATGTCCATAAATTACAGATTTCTGTAACTAGCTCCTAAACGGCAGATCTAATAAAGCCTGTTCCAAGTGATTTATATTTAATACACAAATGGTTTTTCTAAACTAAATTAAGTAAGTCCACAATGTATAAGTCCTATGTGCATTCTATTGGTACGTTTTACACCTGGAATGAACCACAAAAACATTTTTGCATTGCTAGTAGAAAACTGAACAATGACACCACAGACTTTTAATTACTGAGACTGCCCTGTATTCAAATGCACCAATCATGCAAAAAAAAAAAAAAAATTTTGTAAGTAGAAAGGTACCTTTTTAACAGATTCGGTAAACTTTTCTTCTTGAAATGTTTTGAAAAACTCGCACATAAATGTCTCCTTGAAACTTGACTGAAAGAAAAGGTATACAGACATAAATAAACTTTTCAAGAATGTAGTCTATGAAATAAGACAGAACACTATTAGGAGCCTTACAAGTTTGCTTTTGGTCAAACTTCCCCAACTCCCCAGAGTCTGGATAGCTTTTGATATAAGAGTTAATGTTCTAGAAGTCTGTGCATCCTAGAATAAAGAAAAAAATTAAGATGTTACATAACATTTTTAGATAACTTCAGGTAATCCTTTTTGTGAAATTTTCATTTTTAAATCAAAGGATTATATTACAAAATGTAGTAAAGTCTGACACACCTTTTCTTCCTCTCCCTACAGGAAAAAGGGCATGTGCAGCACTGTCCTATGGTACTTCCTATGCTTTGGGAATATATGTATGTATTAAAGATTACTGCACAGAGTATTTTATTTTTAAAATTTTATTCATTATCACTATAATTCAATATTAGTGAACAAAAAAATATTTTTCCCTATGAAACATCTCATCAGCTCCCTCAAATTAATACTACATATCTAATGCTTCTGAAACATTCAAAACTGAATACTAAAGATAATGAACTATTGCTGATGAATGGTGGAAATTTTCATAATATAAACCACACTTAAAAGCTTGTCTTTAAAGTTTTGCCCAATTTGTTTACTACTTCCCCTCTGGTGTTTTAACACCGGATTATAAACAGCCACAGAGAGGCCTTGCTGATCTCTTTAAGATATTCAATATTGAAGTGATGAATTCCACTAATCTTTTACCATAACAAACCACATAATGTCAAATGACTGAATGATTTTGAGTAATTAGATTTTTCTTTTGAAAATGCTACACATAAGTAGATAAAATAAGCATATAAAAATAACCTCAGGATGGGAAGGTTTCATACATGTTCTCTATTTTATGTGAAAAATACAGTATTTTTTTCTTATCTTCTTATTTTTAGTCTTTTAAGTTTCCTACTTAAGTATGTCTATCTGATTTTGTTTACACATAATTGGCCTGTGTCCATTACTACAACAGGATTATTAGATTACTAACTTTATTACTATATGTTGAAAATTTGGCAAGACAGAACAACTCGTGAAGTCCAGAATAAATGCAGAGACCAGTTATTAAATAACTTCACAACCTCCAATTAACACAAAGGAAAGAACGCTTAAAGGCAAAAGCGTTGTCTGGATATTTAACTCCCACGGTGGAAGGAATCAGTGCAGTTTAGGCCCTCAGTCATGCTGCCATTCTAAAAAAGTGCCTTCCCTGTCAGCACATCCTGTTCAATAGCAATAGCTTGCCTACATCATTTGAACTGCAGAAGTCTTAGTTCCTTTGGCGGGGTATAAAACAGAAAAGTCAGCCTACAGACTTTTAGTAATCTTATTTTATTTCTCAATTACAGAGCCAGTGAAAGTAACTTATGCCTTCCCAGATACACAGATCTGAAAATTATGAATAAAACAGAACAATACTTTACAAAACTTACTGGATGGTGAGGTCGTAAATGAAAAGTATGAGGTGAGACTACGGCTACAGCAAAGAAACGAAGAAACACAAAGCTGCTCACTGCAGAATACTGTACATGAGGGTCATCTGCAGAGAAAAACCATGAAATGTAACATGCACTAAACTTAATAAAGAAACAATGAAGACAGTCAACATAAAAATCCTTAAGAAGATAACATCAGAGAAGATATTTATACTTTAAAGTAGAATAGAAAAATCAATGAAGTGCATGAAATGAGAAAGGTGACCATGGTAAGAAATGTTCTACTTATAATGAAGGGCTTATTTCTCTTTAAAGAGAAGCTCTGCTTTCATAGAACTGGCTCATCAGCTCCACTACTAATGATAATGTGATTGTCACAAGCACTTATACACCCAGTGTTGAGCACATGGGGCTCTAAGCATTTTGAACTGAAAGAAAAAATATAGTAGTAGCTGGCTTTAAACATTAGGGCTATTAGGTTATTCACCTTTAAGGTTAGTTATTGATAAATGGAAATACATTAAAGCTATACAACAAATGTAATCCACACATCTGAACAATTTTAATTCCAGCCCTGAGCTGCCTCATAAAATCATGGTGTTATGTAGTTTTTATGTTGTAGATGAGGAAATGTTCAGTTAACATTTATTTCGGGTAGTATGTACCATTATACGTGGCAATAGAGTTGGATCACATTCTTACTCTAATGACCACTTCAGTCTGCTCTGTCTGAGAAGTTCACTATTCTGAAAGGAATGTCTTAACTGGAAGAATTTATGGCCTCAGTTCCAGTGAGGAACATGAATCAGAGGAAGGCCCCAGAAGTTCATCTACTAGCTTATTACATATCATTTTAGGTTTTAACTGACTTTTAAGTATCTGTGAATTTCAGACACAGCCCATTATTTGAAATGTAAACAGTATTAGAACATTTTTTCTAGAATGATTTTAATATAGAAATAAATATTTTAAGTCCCACCCCAACAAAACTTGAGCTGTAAGTCTCCAGTTAAAGCTTTACTACTCATGTCATGAATGTGCTAGTCATAGTGAAGAGCTGTAGTTCATATAGTTAGATGAAAATACCAAATTTATTTCCATTTTTATCTTTCTTATTTAGAAGCAGCAAACAGCTTCCAGCTCTTCCAAATTTTAAGCATCTTTTAACTAAATCACTTCCCCCATTGCCTCTGCTTTTATTCTGGTATCTCATCTTTTTGCTGTTGGTTTCTTGTTTGCTAGTGTCTTGCAGCACTTCTGACCTGCTGCTTCTTTGTATCCGAAAATAATTCTTGCCGATTGACCACAATGCTTTAGTGTAACATACAGATGGATAGAAAAATCAAATGCCTGACTGTCAAGTTAAGAAGTTCAAGGCACAGTCTCAGATAAAACAATACTTTTAACAATCCCTATATGGTAACTATAGGCATTAAGCAGTTCATTCTCAACACCGTTTTCAAAAGTAAGAGCACACTTACTTGGAAATCTTTTGGCAGCCAGATGCCTCAAAGAATAAAAAACATCACACATTAGGGTAGGACAACTTATACTTGACCGCACAATTTCACGGAATACTTTGTCTACATAATAGCGTAGATTTTCCTGTAATTATAGGAAAAGATATTTTTTCAGAGTGTTAACATTTGCATTGCTATGCCTTTTTCCTGAACTACATAACACTACAATACCCCTTTATAAAACTTTCCCTGACTATCTGAATATGTATTTTAGTACAGTGCATATTTAAAAAGCCTCGTATAATCTATATGGGTTTACTGGTGTTAAAAGGTAATTTGATGATATTTGCTTAATTTTAAATAGAAGGCATCTTGAAAGTATACTGGCAGTTTCTGACAATATACCACCCCCTATTAAAATACATTTTTGTAATTTGACAACATGCTACAAGGAAGAAGAACTTCCTGTGCATCCCTAATGAGTGTTATTTAATTTGTTGCAGCTACTATTGCTTTTAATGTCATCCTCCAGTAAGAGGCAAGTGGCAAGCAAAAAATGAAAAGTGTTAAAGCAGTGCTAATTAGCTACTTTATTACCTGGATGTGGAGTATGGAACACCAGGCATCACAAGCCACAACAGACTGGTAAGTAAGACTGTGATCCTCTGCTTAGTTCCTCCTCCCTGTCCCAATAGCAACTTAATTTTTCATTGCTATTTTCATATACAGGGATATGAAAATTCATTTTTGTTCTTTGTTTGCAGAGTCATTAGGGAATGATACTGCTACCATAAATGGATCAAGTTACTCATTTTCTGTTATACAGAGCTGCGTTTAAAAGTGTCTTTGTATCAAATTTTTAGAAAATTTAAATTATGGAAAATAGATTAGGAGACTCACCATATGAATATCTACGTTATCTCCTTCTTTTAGTTTGATGGGATCTATTTCACAGGGTTTTAGAGACTCGCATATCTGAAACAAAACCAAAATTAAGAGTTCCCTTAAAAAAATTTTCTTTGACAGAATGCATGGAAATAAATGTATTTAGTATTGGATTCTGTCCTAGATCTAGGGGGAAAGCTAAATAGGGTCTGAACAATCCATAACAACATGCAGTAGTCATCCTCACTTTACTGTGTGTGCCTTTGCACGTAGATCAATTACGCAAGCATCATGTGGGAAAATCTGGCAATGTGTTAGAGGCTGGAGCAACTGTCATTGACTATTTATTTTTAAGCATATGAAACACAAAGAAGAAAAAGCAATCCCTCCCACTAAACTTAGCAAATTATTGCTCAGCTTAACTTTCCTCTAGAATTCCTCCTCCTGGAGGATTACTATGATACAGGGAATTACAAGAAGGCTGCCTATCAAAGAGGCAGGATACCTCAGGAGGCTAACTGTCCTGCAAACAGTTTCAGCAAGATAACCTACCTCATCAAGAACTGGTTTCAAAGTAACTTTTAGGTAGTGCCTCCCCACTATTTTCATCATTTCATCTACACATCGAGTTGCTAATGTGTTCCCTCTGAAAACTGTGTTTGCTTCTCTGTAAAAAAAGAATAAATGTTATTTGAATGGGAGGACAAAAACCCTAAGAAGCTCAGCCACAAAATCTGATTAATATTCTATCTCACTTTTAAACAAATTTGTTTTAAACACACATCAGGAATTTCAGAACGTAGATATCCAGGTTGCAATGGCGCCCTTGAACAGAGAAAAAAAACCCACAATATTATTACAGCTATTTCCAAAACCAGTAACATTAAACCATTCAACCATTAAAAAAAAGTCTGGAAAATTTATGACAAAGGATGTTGTAATCCAATGTCGACTGTGAGAAAGAAACAATTGGAGAAAATTCCAAAGTAATGAAGACTTGTCGCTGACCAATACAGTATTATTACTCCAGTGCTCCTGGTGAGAAAACTATTACAGCTACCACAAATAGCATACTGCTGCACCAGCCTGATAAACTCAGGCACTTTTCAACCAAAACACATTTAATCTAGGGTTGTGCTTTCTAGTCCATGTAGTCGAAGAAAATTAAGTCAGCTGTACATTCAATGGCAAAATAAGTCTTTCTACTCTGATGCATTTACTGTAATCTTTGTTACAGTGCAAATATAATGGAAAGGAATGTGTGTACCAAAATGCAGTGCAAGAAGTTATTTTCCATACAAGTCACTTCTTCTTATGTAGTCAGTTGTCTCACCTTATTTAAATCTGGAATAAGTCAACTTTGCAAAGAACCACCCCATGGTGATAAAATCCCTTGCACAGCTCCACTGGACATGACTCAGTACCTCAGTGGGCACTACTTAGGCCTACTTCATTTCTCTAGCCACAAGCTGCAAACCCACGGACCGTACACTGCTACAGATGTAACAACGTGGAAAAACTCGTGTGGTGCTAGTTTCAAGGCATATAGGAGAGCACAGACTGACACGGCATCTTTGAAGAAAAAAAGCACTCTTCATTGAAGTCACATACTCAAGGAAACAGGATGAGATTCTTAGCAATTTAAAAAGTGTTAAGTATCAATCTAGTGGCCAGCAAAATTTGAAAAGTGGCCAAATGTTGATATTTTAAAAACAAAAAACTACGTGCTCTTGAACACAACTCTAGTTTGCTATGTTTAGCTGTACACTAGCTCCAAAAAAGCTTTATAGACAAACGATTCCATCTAAAATTGCACACTTAATTAGTAACTCTGATCCCCAGCTTCAATGTAATTTTAGTAAATGTTTTTATAAATCAATATTAAAATGAGTGTATTTCATCAGTTTCTAAATACTGAAGGAAGAAAGTCTAACATGCTTACTTATCAGTGTTGTATCATGAAATCCTTTGAAACTCTAAGAAAAATAAAAATAGCATGAAATCACTAAGCATGAAATACATACTGAGTGTCCTTCAGATCTAGCTCTGCCACTGCAGTGACAAATGGAACTAGCTTATGGTGATGTAGCAACAATCTTACAAGAGGCAGAACAGCATCATATTTGTCTCGACACACTTCACTCAAAATATAGGCAGCAGATGCAGAAATTGGCTGTGAGAGAGGAAAAGAGAAATCACAAATGAAGTAACTGAATGTTCTACTTATATTTGGCAAACTATGGCTCTGAACCAAATCTTTCAAAACTACAGACATAACTTCTTCACAGAAAATTTTAATAGTATTTGCTGTATAACATGCCAATTACAAGTTTCCATTCTATAGAAAAAGAATAATTGAAAAGGGATATTATCTAGTCAAATATACTTGACATTTAAGGGTTTATAAAATTCCACATCTACTCACCTTGCCCATTTTCCCCAAAGGATTAGAATACGGCTTTGTCACAAATCCAAATAAAAGGCAGTAAGCACCTGCATGGCCATAATGTAATGTCTTTATAGGACTTAAGTCAAAAAGACAGTGTCTGACTCTGCCACCAGATACACTCAGCTCTTCCTGAGTTACAGTAAAGTAGTATCTGAATATTGCTAACAAAAATTTTAGTCAAAATCTGTTTCCCATTTACCTTCCTTCTCCTCTGCCGACACTTCATGTAGGTTAAAGAAATGCTATAAAGACCTAGAAATATAAAGCCTAGTTGCTATGATTTAATTTCTTATTCACAATGCTATGCTAACCATCTACCACACTTCCCTTTGTCACCATACCCAAGTGAGAAATCCAGGCATGTTGAATAACACTGGGGAAGACAGAAGAAATTCAGAAGAGGTGGAATTAGAAACCAGTTCTGAAGCAGACCGTTTCTGGCAATGGCGAATATCTTCCCCTCAAGTGCCAATAATGGATCAATGTCCTTGGAAAACAACTAAATCCAGGGAGGCCAATAACAGCCAGTGCCAGAAGACAATGTTGAAAAGAGCAACCAACAAGAAGAAAGTGTTTTATCGTTGCCATTCACACAGCACAGGTTACTTCACTGTTTCTGCTTGTTCGTCTAAGACAAGAACAGAAGTTAAGTGTTTTGGAGCAGAAGTAAATGCTCCAAAAGCTGCTCACCTTGTTGTGACAGGAATCGTTAATACAAAGGAATGAAAAAATACTGCAGTTATACTTATTTTCACGCATAGTCTCTTACAGGAGGGCATGATCTATTTTTAAATCTTTGAAAGAAATTTTCAATGGAAGTACCTGAACATCTGATGATTTTAGCAGCAAGTTTCTTAAAGAAGCATAGTATTCAGATGGAAGTACACAGTCTTCAGTATAGCAAATATTTAATCTAAGTGATCCCAGATCATCAGTTTTAGAAGACTTGTTTCCATTTTCTCTTGGTTGAAGTAAGTACCTGAAAGCAACAGGACAATTCTAAAATACAGCATTAAGATTTACATTTCATTAATTTGTCTAATTTTACAATAAAGCAAAGTATCGTGTTTAACTATTTCAGTGTACATTAACTCTGTCTGAAAACTGACAATAAAATTCTCAAAAAAAAAGAGAAACAAAAGAAGTTGTTGTTTATTGCTAAGAAAGTAGCAACATGTGGTGCACCTTCAGCACATAATGGAACATATACTCATTTCTCATATCTTTCCCAACAGAGAAGTAGGATATATTTCTTGTAGCTCAACTGTGAAAACAGGAATAATCAGAAATGATGTTGGACCTTCTCATATTATATCTAGGTTATACTTAGATTAAGTGTCAGACATTACAGATGGAACATCTAGAATCAAGAATTTAAATGGTCTAGACTGAAACTTGTAAAATACATAATATTAGCAGGCTGCATACCTGAGAAATAAGTAAAATTAAAGGCAACAAAAGTTTAATGCTTTAAAGTGCTTTTTCTTCTACTCTTAACACAAAATATATCAAACAATTCTTCATTGGCTTTGCTGTAGTTCAATTGTATTCCAACAGGAGGTGCAGCCCTATAAAAATGTTAACAGCTTTTAAGCAGCCGTTTGTGTCACACGTTAGTTTCAACATTCAGCCCAGCAAACTGAAATTATATCTTCAAGTATTCTTTTTAACAATACTTAAAAAAAAAAAAAAAAGTGTATTTGTACTTCCACAATCATCTTTGCCAGAAGAGACCCTCTACTGGACATTAGGACTCTCAAGCTTATTTTCCCAATATTTAGTACTAGTAATACTGTTTTTATCTGCTGTGGTCCAGCTATCTTCTAAAGACCCTTCTAAAACATTTTATGCAGTTAGTAAAGGTCTAAAAAACACTAGTTATCTTTATCACAGAACTGTTTTTGATAAATTTATCATTATTGGATATAAGGATTTTCTCATGCAAGGCATGTCTACAAAGCATATGAGCAGACACAAACCTCTCTATCCATGCTTCATGTCAGCTGGACACGAGCCAGATACAACTCAAAAGCTATATGAACACAACATGCTGGTAATGAGCCCAGGCTCACAGAACGTCTCTTAACAGGTTGCTGCGGCACGTTGTTACGTTAACACGGGCACGAGGCTTTTGCTCAGCTCAGAATGTGGGCAGAACAAGCCTGTGTCTGTCTGCAGTAAATTGCATAAAAAAATTGAAGATACTGACACAAACATTAAATGTGATCCGCTATAAATATAACAATAAAACATAATAAAACACTAAGACTAGCAAATAGCGTTCAACTTTTACATGTCTAAGACCCTTGGGTACTGACTGAGAGGGGTAGGTGGAGCACAGCCATAACTGTTCCTGGCTGAGACCCATGTTCCATTTAGTTCCTGTTTCCTCACTTCCTTCCTATTTGTTTTCTACACGGATATGCGAGGGCTGTGGTTCTTCCCTTCCTCCACTCTCTTCTCTGTACTGAAGGGTTCACCAAAAATAGAATATTTTGCACACTTAAAGGCCTTTGAGTCTGTCTTGCTTATCATTTCTGCCACTAGGCAGTTGGGATGGTAAAGGGGCTGGAGACTGGCTCTTGCCTGTAAAAACTTCAGAAGAGAGGTTGCTACGATGTTATAAGCAGAGGGTTTTCTTCCTAAATTCCCTTCATATCTTATCCTTCCAGCTTTTGAATGAGTATGTCAGCTCTCTTGAAATGACAGGCTTGGTTCCAGAAGAGACTCCCTCCACCTCTCCAAGAAAAAAGAAATGCCTTTTTTTTTTTAATATATACGTGTGTGTGTGTGTGTGTGTGTGTGCGCACGTGCGCACATGTGTGTATACACACACATCAATTTCATCAATTGTTCTGGAAGTCTGACTTAGTAATTTAAATACAAGTAATACAATTCCAGGTTTGCTGGTTAAACCTGAAAAGCATCCACAGATTCACTAAAATTCAGCAAGCTGACCGAGACAGTTATGCTTGGTGTGAGAGCTTGTTATTCTCTCTAATGGATAGTTTTTTCATCCTAACTTCCCTTTCTTCAGTATCTGCACTTTACCCTCAAACACATTAACTATTTTGTGTGCATGGGTAGATTGGAGGAAGGGGAGAACTACACACACAGACTGGCAAGATTAATTCACTGAGCAGAGAAACCCACTAGAAAGACATTTCCTTGCATGCACAGAATTCTAACCTTATTCAGATGAACGAGACTAGAATAGCTCACACAGAAAGACATTTTTAATGAATAATAAAACATAGCCTTTATAAGGGAAGATAAGCAAGGTAGAATCAAGTTCACTTTTGAGCCATTTCTCACCATGCTTGAAAGGAATCATTTCTTAACACCTTCACGGGAACTTTAATTTCTCCTAGAAAGACATCTTGTACCAAATTTCCATTGTTCCATAGGTCAACTCTGAAAATAAGAACAATAGTCAAATAAGAACATTATCCCCAGAGACAAAGAAAAATCTTCAAGTTAACAGCAACTGTCTTACAGCACTAATCCACATGCATGGAGGCAGGAAATGTTAGAAATCTCACTCCATTCTAATTAAATCAAGAGGAATCAAACAAATGGCTTATTAACCAATAAAGACTAGATGAAGCAACAACCAGTGAAAGTTAGAATCACAGATCTTGCATCAGTAGAAAAGTGATATTGGCAACAAATGTATTTAGTATGGTCTCCACCCCCAAAACTGTCTACATTTCTTTGCAAGTAATTTAAGTGAAATTTTTAACCAATACATTTACATATCCATATCTTACTGCTGAAATTGGGCACACTGCAATGCCACACCAACACATGCGCTTGTTTTTCCAAACAGCAGCTCATGTTTACGACCTCAAAAGGAATCACAGACTCCAAAGACATGCACCTTGTTTGTTTCTATCACTTCTTACCTCTCTGACATTTCTGACAGACAGCAGATGTTAAGAAGAACAAAAAAATTAATACTAGATTTGTTGGGGCATGATTTTTTCTAAATCTATTTACATCTATAATGAAACACACAACTCTAAGATGTTTATGAACCTAATTAAAAATTCACATACAAAGTTAGTTCTATAATGGCCATTAAAACTAAGCACTCAATTCTTCTTTTGATGCCTGTTGGAAAACATATGCTAGCCTTGAAGATTTGTTGTCATTCTCCAGATTTGGTGTGCATGTGTGCACCTGTGCACATGTATCTGTACATGCCAAAAAAGCTGAGTATAGGGGCTCTCCACTCTTAACTATGTAGCACAGACAGACCTGCTCTAAGGGTGAAGCAATGGAAAAAGGAGACTACATGATGAAGTACTCTTTGCATCTGCAAGGAAAAGATGCAACATGCATGTGTTCTCCTAAAGAACAATGCCAAATAATAAGAAGGTCATAAAAGAGGCCTTCTAAAAAGCAATGACAAACCATAAAGAAGCTCATAAAGGAGGTTTTCTCTCTCTATATTTTTTGAAAACAGCCAACCATATTTGAAACCATAGACTAGCATCAGGTGACATCCTTCAATACAAGTCCTATTATCAATAACCTGCCCAACCTAGTATATATGAACAGAAGGTCCTTATGCCTCTTTACTCAGAGGCACAGGAAAAAGTTTAGGCTGCTAGGTACACTACCAGTATTTACCAAAAAAAAAAAAAAAAAAAAAAGTAACTTCCATCTTTGGTAAGCAACACACTACAAAATGTGGTTGATTTTCTAAGCTACAAGGATCTTTTCTACAAGTCTGACCATTAATTCTCTGGAGTTAACTACAATAAAACATTTCTTTATTATCTTGAAACCTTTATTAATGATACAATAAACCACTTTCTAATCTGCATAACCTACCTGACTTCCAATTTCTCAATATCTTCTTCTTCCACCTGAAACTGGGACTTTTTGGTATAACTGCTGGACCTGGTTACCTGGAAGTAAAACCTTCCTATTAACATACTTTTTACTGTCTTATTTAATAAGTCAGCAAGACAAAGAAAACCAAATCTTTAACACTGTCAAATAACTACTGTTTCTTTTCAAAGGAAAAAGTCTAGTTCACCAAGCAAACTGCCTTTTGACACAAAGCAGGTGAAAAGGGGGACAAGAAGGCCTGATGGTGGAGACTGATGAGGGCTAACTGAGATCTAAGGGAGCTATAATAGATCTATTAGAAATACAAGAAAAATTATGATATGAAACTGGCAAGACTTTCTTTGGTTTCAGCATGAGCCCCGAGAAAGTATTAAAACCAGTCTTGAGATGCTTAAAGAAAAAACAAATAAGAAGTCCACTGCTCTTGCCCTAGTTACACCACAGTTGCACCCTCTTATTCTTCATTCTTTCTCACTTCTTGACTGACTGCATTGTCAGTTTAAGTCCTATAAATTACAAGCCATAAAATTATTGGAATGTTTTTAATCACATTTTTATCCTAGTATCTTACTTCCCAACAAATCATTTCCAATATCTTGAACATGGCAACTGAAACACTCTGTACGTGATACTCTATACGCAAGTATGGAACAATTCCTCACTGAAGTCACACAGCAGGATCAGGATCTATACAAATATAGTAAAATATAATACATTTGAGGTATGTGTAATACTTTTACTACTTCAACTCTCAGCTGAACAGCAGAGTATGCTTACATTTAATTCTGTAAATGCCAGTTTTCAGCTTTTTTCGTTCCTTTGTATCATTGTCAGTGTAGCTGATTTTAGCTGGAAGCCTTACACCTTTTGTAGTGCAACGGAACAGCGCAAAAGAATGTTTAGATATTTCTGGCAGTTTTTCTACACTCTGAACTAAAATTCTTAGTCCAGTAGAATGTTTTGTAGAAGAATATGAACCAAATTGTATATTAATTTTCATTACAGAGACAAATCGGATGAGAAATCAAACTTATAATTTGGTTAAAGTAGGATAACCCAAGTGGAATCAAGAACAAATCCTAAACAACAAAAAAAGTTAACATGTTATTTTAATCAAACCATAAAATTAGCCTTTACTGGATATAACTGCTACACTGTTTTATTAAGGAAATAAGTATTTTGTTTAGTTGTATGCTCTTGAAAATATTTAAATCAAGTTCCACAGGACAGGTTCAATTTCTCTCAGAAGTCCTCCTGATGGCAACAGACATTAAGTAAAAAGTGATTCAAGGTAATGAATTTCTCTCACATATATGCTTATTAGGAAAAGTCACTTTTACATGGCAACTGAAGGGGAATGCTATTGTCCAGCAGTCCCCAGCACTGTATGTGTGTCCATTTACTTCTATTTGAGGGGCTAGGTTTAGCTCCTTGGTTGGTTGGAGGAGAACCTTCTGCATTAGGTACTGCTACGAAGCTTTCTTAAAAACAGTTGAAAGGTTGCATAAAACGGATAAACAGGCAGAACATCACACAAGGTTAGAGCTATACATTGACAAAAAGTTACCTCAAAATAAAATGTTTCGTTAAACTGCGGATTGCTTGTTTTCTTCTTTACTTTGGTCTTCTTTTGGTCATTCCTGTTCCAATGTGGTAAAATTTTTACCATAGACAACTTAAACACACAATTATAAAGACATTCTATTGTCAATGGGGCCATGCATTTAAGTTAAAATAATTTTTGTCATTTTAGAGGTCACTTCAATCAATGAGGAGAATGTTAACATAAGACTAGTTTGTCTTCACAATATAGTTTGAAAAGTTAAAATTTCAAGCACTGCATCTATTTAAATGTGCATCTGTCCAGCCTGAAGTTTATATTTCAGTTCATAAACATACGTAACAAACATATATCAAGTAAAATATAACAGCAATTTCTGAAGCATTTCAAATTTAAACCTGCAAACAATTTCTTAACCACTGCCTGCAGGTTTTGAGCAGAGTTTTCATGGTCTTGTTCAACTGCCAATTTCTGTTTTTCCCATCCCTTTCTGGTGGGAGAATACCCACTAGTTCTTTACAGGCAGAGGCTTAAACACCAAGGTACTGAATGTTTTCTTTGGAAGAAATCGCTGCTAGCACTAGATGCCAAACAGCATATGGACAAACAAAATAAACACTCCCCACTCCCTGTATTTTACATAGATAGAACATGTTCAAAATTTAACATATTGAAAGAATAAATTTTTGCTTAACTATTAAAGGGCTTTCATAGTATGAAAGTGTTTTATAAAAGAAACTAGTATAAAATTGTAAGAAAAACAGATGAGGGAAAGGAAAAAAAAATGTATCCTAGACATCCACTGTTTTCAGGAGGCATTAACCATACAAATATTCCACTCATGGTGCATGAGTCACATGTGAATGATATTGGAAAATCTTAACGAGGAACTTCTCTCAGATTTGCACATACAATCCCATACCAAGAGGATAAATACCCATGTGAGACCAACCTTCACCCAGTTCCTTTTGTATAACATGACTCAAACACCAAGTATATGTCAATTTGCTTTCTTTGGCAACCAGCACCATGCTTCCTAGGTATAATGACAGAATCCTCTTAAAAAAAAACAAACAAGTAAACAAAAAACCCACTAAACAAATTTGATTGTCCACTACTAGGGAAGAAAAATGCCTCTTCCACTTAGAGCTTCTTCAGGGACAATTCTGCCAAAGTCTTTAAAACATACAAGTTTACCAGAGAGGTTCTGGTACTGGGCTCAAAGAAGCAATTCTTCAGTACCACCAGAAAAAGTACTGATGGATTTATGTTTGAGGCTGCAAAAAAGAAACAATTTAAACCTAACTTACTTCAGATGCTATTTGACAGTCAGTGTGAGTGGGACATGGGATTTTCTCAAGGAAACAAACAAACAAAAAAAACCCAACAGTTATTCAGGATTACTGATCCAAAAAGGGAGGCAACATTTAAGCTATGGGGACTCTGAAGGTGGCATCCTGAAGTGCCAACATTAGAAAGGTCTCACCAGAACCTCCTCTCTCATTTTCTCCCAGTCCCTAAACATTTCCTGCAAAAAACCTGATGCATTAAGAAAACCAGGGGAAAGGAGGTGGTGAACAGGCAATTAACCACATTGTCCTATATGTTAATTTGACAAAATTTAATGGAAGATATCAAAAAATTCAGTGCAAAATCTGAGGAGTAAGAAGGAACTGAGTGACAAGTGGTCCTTGACTAGTGCAGGCTGTTCAAGCAGACCAAACCCTCACAATCTTGAGAGTACTGTAGGAAAGGGGAGCAAACAGTTACAACTGAGTATGTGATGTATGCAGAAAGCATTTTAAGATTTGTTCTTCTGAAACAAAACATAACACCTCTATATTATTTAGCAACTCTATATTTCAAAGGTTTTTCTTAAAAAATGATCACTCTCTTCTCCAGTTTAAGATTACAACATTTTAGAATCATTTATTTTATACTAAAAACATTACCTGGAAGGACCCACAAGAGAGACTGTTGCATAAGGGTCACAGTTCTGTCCATTTATAAGAGGCAACCCGTGGCACTCCTTTATGCTAAAATGAAAAGGGAATCAGTATATCAGTGAATCAGTGTATTGGGGGGGGGGGGGGGGGGAAGGACACACCAAAAGAATCCCTAACAACCCTATCCTTTAAGCATGTCCAGCCACGTTACACACAGACGCATTTTGACCTAACGTAACGAAAGCACAGAATGTGGATCCTGACTACAGATTCCTGGATGATAACATGAGGTAATATTCAAGTATACAGTCAGACTTAGGCAGCTTGGTGAGAACAAGATTCTTGGAATCGCTTAGATGAAAAATATTCCAGTATCACAATCACAAAATGCGCGGTGAAATACTAAGTAAAAAGTTCCCCCAAGTCAGAAGAAACTGTAGACTTCATTAATTTTTAAATTTGATTTCTCAGAGACCTAAAATGCTATTGGACTTCATCCACAATGACAACTACTGAAATTGGAAGGCACTGAAAAGGATTTAAAAAAATGTTTTTCAGCTAAACGGGCACTAAACTGAGTAAGCTGAGGAATGCAAAGTCATATCCTGAAATCTTATTTAAAATTAAACATCCAAAACTGCTAGTGTATAGTCCCAGGATGTCCAGGTTCCCTCCATACTATTTGGCCACGGAAGAAATAACAGTTTACCTAGGAAACAATTTTAAACATTATTTCCAAACTCTCTTCTCAATAGTGCATGAGTATATGAAAAGGGCTAAATTGCCCTTTTAAAAAGTACTCCTCTCTTCCATAACACATATAGTAAGTTGTAAGCTGAGGACGAATAGGTACATAGGCACACTTTTCACCACTCCTGATGCAAAAGAGACAGGATGGTTATAAAATGCTGTTAGGGACAGAGATACATTTTCTGGATCTTCTCTGAAGGCTTGCAATCCCTTTGAACCACCACAGCAACAACACTACTAGCAGCACAGTTGGGACAGTAAGCTGGTTAATCTTCAGGTAATACCCAAATATGAGAATTAAAACAGCTGGAACAATTTGTAAACTTTAGGCAGAACCCAGGCTTTCTAGCAAAGTGGCATTCTGACATAGCCATGCACATATCAGTATTTAAATCCAAAAACATTTAGCAGATTGTGAATTTCATAAGCAAATAAGACACAGACAAGATCTGAATGTTATTTTCCTGATTTTTTTTGTTTGTTTTTAATATCTATGGCAAGAACTTAACTAAATTGATGCAAATAAGCTTTGGTTGCCATAATTAGCTAGTCTGAATAAAACCCTAAGTCTATATAACTTAAGGAGAAAATAGACTTTTTTGCTAAGTTCATAATCGAGTACATTTTCTAAATGCTATGATTTGGAAGAATAAGTTGTACAGTAGTTTATGACATTACTGAAAACAAAGCAAGATTAAGAAGTTACATAGCAGCAAGACAACAGTAAGTTGTTGAGTAAATACCTTCTGTACCATAGAAAAACAACATTAGAAGAATAACAAAAGGTTCTGAACTCAAACACTCACAAGCTGGGAAACAACAGACACAACACTCCTGTGCTGCCTCAACTTTACCCTCTTTGGAGTGTGCACTATTATAAACCAGATACTATCTTCCCCCTGAAAAGTCCCCTTGTCTTCGCCAGTTGAGGGAACATTTAGTGCTTAGCCACTGCACAGTCATTTGGTATTTTTTCTTACAGATTTTAAGCATGTGGCCTTGAGGATTTTAATAATTTTTGAATCACAGAGAACCCTACAATGACTACAAACTCAAGGATTTAAATGCGTTCTTGAAACATCCAGATGTTTCATAAGCATTAATTGATTCCTCCTCCAACACATCTGTGAATAGAAGAGTGCTTACAAAATTAAACTGTCTAGACTGTTCAGTCATTTGGGGTATCTGATTTGAGACAGCTAGCACTTGATTTTTTTCAGACTATTGGGCATTACGCAGCACTAAACGTACCAAATATCTGCAGCTCACAAAAATATTCAGTTTCAGATATAAGTACAGAGTGTACCTGTAAGTTAGCCTCAACTCGATCATAGGAAATTAATAGCAGATGGACCAAGTCAAATCTATGTGGTATTTTAACCAGGAGAACATAATTTCTCTTCCTGCAGTCTCCTGTCTCATGTTCACCATGCTTCTAGATTTCTCTACCACATACTGTAGACCCAGGCCCTACAGAAAACATCTTCTTTCACTATATAGGAAGTTTTTAATTCATTCTCTGATCTCTGTATGACCTACATACTTGCAGATAAGGATCCTGTGGAAAAACATCTACCCAATTGTACCACTAAAAAATGATCACAATGCATTACTTTGGATTACACATCCAGCTTGTTCTGGCCTCTCCTGTCTTTTGATAGCTTGACTGCAACATAGACAAATTAAAGAAAAACTTGTTTGTGATTTCCTGCAAGTTGAAAAACACTTTACCAACAACCACACAACCCTGCAGCAGAACTAGAATCTCCAGATTCATCATACAGACCTGTCACCTCAAGCTAATTTCTTACTACAGTCAGTCTCGTTGTGTAGGCAGTTCTAGCATTCCCTTTTCATCTTCTGCCCAAGTCCTAGTTTTGTTGCAGCAATAAGTTCTAGCTAGCCTAGGCAGCCTACCCTGTTCCAACATCCCAAAAAACAAACAATGCCCAGTCCACCTGACTATCAATTTCTAGTATCCCCAAGCTTTTCCTTATCAGATCCAGCAAGCGCAAGAATCCATTTCCAATTCATCCGACCTCCTCTCCTTCCAATTCTCAGTCTAAGCTAGCCAGTTGCAACCATTCCTTCATTTGCCAACTACTACTGCCTAGAGTCTGCTTGGACATGTGATTTAACAGTACAGCTAAGTCAACCGAACTGAGTCAAAGTGGTGGTTGTCCTTCTCTTACCCATCTTGCACCCATCACCTGTGATGATTTTGCTTGCTTATCTTACAGAAAGCTGTTTGGGTTTTGAGCCAGTTTTCAGTCCATTTGGTAACCAGAGCGAACCTAGCCATGCAAAGATCTTACAATTCCACAGGCAGTGCAAGGAAAGTGGCAGGAGCAGAAAGCCATTAAATCAACTCAGCAGTATCAAACTGGATTCTTATTCCCCAGGGACTGCATACAGAAGACTGAAATCTTGGCACATACATTTAAGCTACTAAACAAACAGCCTTCAGTAAATATGCATAAAACATTTTGAAGATATGTGAGGTGGCTCAATTAGAGTAGACTTAAATAGAAAGGCACAACCTCATGAAGCTTATAAGCTACCAAATCTCAAGGGAATACTGCCTTCCCCAAAGAATCAGATACCAAGGTGCCAGAACTGCAACTTTCTAGAATAAAAATAAATAAAAAAGACTTTGACTAATCAAAAAAGAAAGTAACACTAAATATACATGCCTATTCTGACAACTGTATTAAATACATTTCAGCATATGGTAAGCATTTCAGCCTTGAGACATGCTTTTGTCCATCTAGACTGTCACAAGCAATTTTTATTTAAAAGGCAGAAACTCCTAGAGTTAGTAGAAGTAGACAGGAATGTAAAAGCCTTTAATTTTATCTTTTAGTTTACTACATCTTTATGTAAAGTCTAAGCAACAGGTAACAAGGACTTTTGTTCTTTTCTCAAACTCCTGATGAGCTGCAGCTCATGGTTTAGACAGCACTTTCAGACTAGATTCATTCTTGCTTCACATTTCAATAGCTTGGTCTGTAAAAGGAGTTTCATACAGAAAATACGAGCCTTTCGTATACAAACTGGCAGATATTCAGTTTGTGAGATGGAAACAAGTCCTTAAAAAGACACAGCCCTCAGTAAACTCCCCCCAGTAATGACTGATGGGTTCTGTACCTCCACCATTCAAATCAACTGAAGCCCTCCAAGTACAGAAACTAAGTAGCTGCAGCCATTAGGCTTTGCAGATTTCATAAAAAATTGTTATATTCCCTATAATGACTTTATGGAAGCAGATAAAATATATCAGAGGGATTTACATGGCTGATTTCAATAAGATAGGGTAACAAACTGACAATTCAGTTTAAGAGGGTATACAGTACAATTTATTTAGATCATGCAAATGCAAAAAAAGGCAAAACCTAGCTGTAATAAGCTATTTCTGACCTTTCAACAGTATTAATATTGTAAAAACATACAACTTTATTTTAGATTCAAAGCCATGCTACACACAGAAGTCAAGTATCCAATAGCTTAATTTGGCAAAAAAGTGTTCAAGTATCATTAGTTTCAGCAGCAGCAAATATGCAAAAAACCGTCATGCAAACTTGTTTTTTTACAGACTCCCAGAAAGGAGAGCAGCAAGCATGTATTTTTGAAATGTGCTACTATACACGCCATTGTGGTTTTGAAAAAAAAGAGCCTGCATTTAGTCAGCAGTTAATCTATTGCAATATCTTTTTTCCCCCTCCTCATTCACACATTTGAAAAGGAAATGAGTAGCGTAAGAGACAAAACAAAATTTTAATTCAGAAGTGGTCTGTGGGTATATCTGCATGAAATTTAACAGTAAATTTTCAATTAATACAAAAATTGTGCATCATATCAGAGTTTAGCCCACTCTAAGTTTTCCCCAAGATAGCTTTTCACCAGAGGAAGGTTAAGTTTGTGCTTCTATTTCCAAAAAAAAAAAAAAAAAAGCGGGGGGGGGGGGAGGATAAGGGCTTTACTGATATGAAATAAGCAATTTCAAGTGTTAGTTTGACTTTCTCCAGGGAGTGATGTATTTCAACAACTTGTTCTGATAAAGGGAATACACCACATTTAGGTTCAGTCAAAATTTTCAGAAAGGACTAAAATGTGTTTGCTTTAGGTTTCTAAACATACATCAAATACCCAATTTTTCAAATGTTTATACAACTTCAAAGCCATAACTGGCTTCTGAAGGTGCCACCTTAAGGAATTTGCCCCCCTCCCCCCCTTTTCCAGTGGCTTCATCAAGATCAAATCATTAACCTGTGGTACATCTTGTCCAAGACTGTTTTTTGTCAGCGTGGATAAAAGAAGGAAACTTCCAGTTTTTCAGATTTTTTTTTTTTGACTGTTATTCATGGCTTCTCTGGTATAAACATAGTCAGAGATACTAATATTTGTCCTTCCCAAAACTTACTTTCCTTACACAGTCATGTAAGACAGCCCAAATAAGAATCTAAATTAAACACTAAGAAAAAAAAAGAAAGAAGAAGAAAAAGAAAAATGTGAAGAATCTCATTCATGGTCTTTTTATATGACAACTGACCATCCCTTCCTCAGATGCGACAGCACCTGTCTTTAGAAAGTCACATGTTCCTTTCCCAATCACTTCTTGTTTGAAAAAGTAGGTATTGCTACATACATTAACATGAGAAATGATGCCTTCCTCCCTTCAGCATTAGCCTTGAGAGGCTAAAACCCAAACTCTGTTAAGAGCTACTTCCTACTGCAACCACCTTCGGTTCTTAACTTGATCCTCATCATAAAACCCATCCAGAAGGCAAACAAAAAGAGCTTCCACAAGCATGTCTACATAACCATAATAAGAAGAACCAAGCTTCTAGTCAGGTCTAATCTTATCAAGTTGGTTCAGCCACAAATAAAAGTCAACTGGCAGACTCCAGATAATGCTGCAGAATCATAGTCCATGAACTACTTGCTATTGTTTGTGTGCTTAATATGATCTTTAACCTTGTGCTATGAAAGTTACGGTTACTATTTTTCATCTTGGTAGAACTTACACACTCTCAAGGGATGTGCCCTGAAAATCCATTAGAAACTTATATAGGCATGGAAGCCAGCAAAAGCATCTCGAATTCGATTATCCTACAAAAATATGTCTGTTGAAGGTTTAAAAAAATTCCCTGTCTCATTACATTGAGAGATCATTAGTTTGAACAGGAAGTAAAACATGGTTCTGAAAAGCAAGTATTACAGCCCCTATTTTAAGATAGTTTTTTTTTTCTTTTTTGCTTGTGCCAATACTTGTTCAGAGTTTTGAATAGATTGAGAAGAGGTGGGGAGAAAAATGTACGTATATGTCCATTCTGTCTTTTTTTTTTTTTTTACTCAACCACAGCTCTGCTACTTTCTATCTTTGAGCTTTGCTATGGGACTTACTAATACAATAACTTCTCAGGGCCTAGTGATTGGCCAAAGATAGCAATAAATGCAGCACTACTAATTACCTTGTGGAAATATACAAAATAAACAGACCAAAAAAAAAAAAAAAACCCCAAACTTAAAGCTTTCCATTAAAGAAAACAGATGCAAGATTCTTTAATTTCCTCACGCTCCCTTAAAATCAAAAGGGTCTCAAAATGCTGTCACATCTATTTCTATAGAGCAACACCCAGAAAGAGATTTGTTATTTCTCATATTCTCACATGTTCATCCAGAATATGTTTATGTATGATATACCTCATCTACAGGCAATTATTTCAAGACTATCAGCAAGTCTGCAAAAGTACTAATAAACATCTAGCTTTAGTTTAAGGAACTCTTGGTCATTTCATAATCTCAGATGAGGACAAAAGTGCTGATGTAATACTGCAGTGTTTAACGCACAGTCTTCTTCCACATGTCACTCAGTGGGTGAGTACAGCAACCACGAGAGAACCCTAGCTTCCTTTTGATCATTTATCTCCGTCATAAAGAGATCCTAAAAGAGGGCACAGTGAGTAAACCACTTCCTACTCAGAATTGCAATCTGCAACAGTAACTTTCTAAAGCAACTTTTCTTTACCATATCAAAATCAAAGCATTTTAAACATGAAAAATTAATCTAAACTACATTAATGTGCATGGATATATAAAAATCAAATAAATAACTTTTTTTGTAGATGTTAATTTTAAGTTGGGAATATAGCACAAATTCATAAAACTCCAGTCAGCTTTTGGTGGTGAATGGTCTAATGTCTTTACACTTTGGAGTCAAAATTAAGTTTGGTAGTGGAAAGTCCTTGAGTTGTTGCTAAGAAGTTTTACTGAAATGGGGCAACGTTATGCTTCCCCAAAAGGCACTGTCTGTATTTTATTTTTTCATAGACGCTCCTTGTCATAGTTAACCATGAGAAAGTTATTCTGAAGCAAACATAAAGGCAGACCTTCACATTTCAAAACAAAACATTACTACTGAAAAAGTTTCAGAAGGTTCCCACCAACACCAGCAACAGCTCAGTTCTGTCAGTAACAACAGCACTGCGATTTCTAGCTGCTAGCTGCGATCAGTGTTCCTAGCTTGCTCACCCAGACTCATTTCAATTGGGCTTGAAAGGCACTGATACCAAAGAGCCATGCTGAGTCCTAATAAAAGCGAGTGCTTTGGGAACTAGAGAGATAAGCAGTTGCTAAAGACTTCTGCAGGAGGTTCCCTAAGCATATACCTGTTCCCTCCAACAAGGCAACACCCCCGCCCCAAAACGAACAAAAAATCCCCACACCCAAACACCAAACACCCCCCCACACACACCATATAAAAAGAAAAATGTTATTGGTACCAGGCTGTGCAGGCATTCAAAATTAAAAGGGACCAATTATATCACGTTGTAACAACAAATGCAAAATTTAAGGATGGATATATTTTCTTACTGTACTACTAGCTGCTGGCACACAGATCCATTATCTGTTATCAGTTCATTCAGTTTTAATTCAAGGTGAACTTTTCCCTGAAAAAAAAAAAAACCAACAAATATTTTTAAAAGTCTTTATTTTAAAAGTAGTGATTAAGACAATATAGTTTATAGTTAAAAAAACTTTTAAGGTAATTCCAGTATATCCACTTCAAGCAGATATTTAGTCTAAAGTACGTATTCTGCAAGTACCGTACGTGAAATGTGTTTTGAACTTGGAAAGATAATGATTAAGAGATGCATCATCATCCTAAACTGCAGACAGCGCATGAATTGGTCAAGCCTCTACAGGTCTAACACACGCCAAAAAAAAAATATTTCTTTCCAGCATGAGGAAGTACAAAGAGTAAAAGCTCCGCTCAATCTTTTTATCCTAAGCGTTGGAAGAACCCATGAATAACTGAAGAACAAGTTCAGAAGACTTTCAAGAGAAAGCCCTAACATGAACTTGGAATCTCAAGGCAATTATGTACATGAAAGAAGAATAGTATAGGGTAGCCATAACCAATAACCTTTAATATAGAGCTATAAAATCCAGTCCATTCCACCAGATTGAACATCCTTCAGAAATCTTATCCCAGTGCAGCTTTTAACTGTCTCATGAAACCGGCTGATGCATTGGTGGAACAATAAATACAACCAAAGGAGATGAAAAGGTGACAAAAATATCTAAACCTGGCCTCCTCCTCTTCTTTTTCTGAGGTGGTAGGATGATTAATCCATAATTTATGGCACGGATTAAGCTTGGAAATCAGCCAGGGCAAGCCTACTCTATCCTCTCAATAAAGGCTGCAAAAACTCCAAGCCATGCCATGCACCTTTCTTGAGATGTCCAAAGCTTTGTACTACAACCTTGCTCCAAACATCTGCCTGAACAATACTCCCACTCCTTTCCACTCCTGACCATTTTCACTGTCTTTCACATCAAATGTAAGAGACACTGATGCAGATAAAGACTAAAGAGTTGGCTGGAGGCACGCGTTACCATTTCCGCACAGACCCCTGTGTTTGCACAACCATGCAAAGAGAGAAAACAGCCTCAATGGATCCTGCTGGCCAAATGAAATAGTTCAGAGTTAAGACTTAGTTTTTACAACTGCATCACCTGTATTCACAACATCCATTAGCCACAAACCAATAGAAGCTGGGAAAACTCTGGGCAATGATTGCTGTATGATTCCCTAATCCTTAAAACTTTTCTCTACAGATCCTTTATAAGCAACTGTCAAGAGACAGCACACCAGGCAAGACAGACCTTCAGCCTAATACGGTACTGCTATTCTTATTAGATCTGTGTAGTTGCTAAATGCAACGTTAGATGACACTGGTCTGTTCGTGATTAGGCTTCTTCTTCAGCCGAATAACAAACAGGACAAGTTAGGGAAGGGACCTGGAAGGTAAATTTTAAATATTACAAAGGGAGCAAGCAACAATTTGAACTACAGTTTTGCTGCTACAATCCTAAAATGGAAATAAAACCTTAGCTGACCTTGTGCACATTTCTAAAACATTAATGTTCTGACGTAAAATTGAAGTGTTTTTATTGTAAATCCCCTGGGGCAAGGGTTGTATTCTTCTCTCTGTATGTCACATGGGAGGAGACCTGAAGTTTCTTTTTTTAAGGAAGTTTTAAATGTAACTATTTTGGGATGCCTGCCAAGTGTTTTGCAAACTGTTACTACATGCAATGGAACACAGGTACATTAAGAAAATATTTGTCAAGTAGAGAAACTCTATTACAAAAATAGATTTACAGGCTAAAAACAGGATATTGAGAAAGAAGCCAAGAGCCTTACAAGGCAAAGTTCTTGAATGACAAATGAAGAGACAGTATTAGCAGTATTTATTGTAATAGCTGGCTTAACTACTTTAAGTAAACAGACCTTGTGAATGGCCTAAACATGCCTTTCTTTGCTCTTAAAAAACAAAACAAAACAAGCCCAATCCCCACTAGTCATGTATTCTTCTGCAGTGGTCAGTACAATAGAAAGTTTACTCATCTTGAGAGTGTTATCTATACCTGTATTTTGTCCGAAACTCATCACCATGATGGCTATAACAAAATGGCTGCATCTAAGTGAATACTTCCCTGACAAACATGGACAGTTTTAGGCAGATTGTTGTTGCTTTATTTGTTGAGAGCACTGTGATGGTTTCCTAAAGCAGCTGATATGCAGATCTGTATCGCAGCTTTGAACAAAGTACACAGCTAGGTTTTAAATGTGGTTGTACAGGTTGGTTTTAGACCAAAACATCAAGAGAAATCAGTCATTCTTATAGGACAAATAAGAACAACTCTTTATGTGAATGCACTTTTGTAGATCAGTTGATCTCAAAGCAGTTCACAAAGCCAGGCAGGCACCATTTTCATTTTATAAATGGAATTACAGCGACCTTGCCCGATACTGACAAAGGGGACAGAGCTGCTGATTCTGTGGCCGAGATTCACATGCAGGTTACCGGAACAGCCAAAAGACAGAGTGCTCAAATCACTAACCTAAACGTCAGAATCACAAAAACAATTTAGTTTCACGACTTTGTTTTATAATTGCTATTGCATTTAAACACAGTATTTTAAGAGTTTTTTTTTTTTTTTCCTCCCCACACTTTCAACGTTTGGATCATTTCCACATTGTGAAATGTTGCAACTACCTATACTAAGTACAAGGCTTCTAAAGCTCTTATGTGGAAACCAGGCTGGCGACTGTATTTTAAACGTTTACCCCTGTAGGCACTCATATACTATGCCTATGTTCTGAATTATACTACTGCTGCAAGTATACCACAAAGTAACTTTTGACAGCATTAGTTTTCTTCATAAAACCTTCTCTCCTTTATATTCAAGAGGAGATGCACAATCTCTTGCTTGAAAGGTAGTCTATGTTTGGGAAGGTTATTTTGAGGGTGGGGTGGATGAGTGGGGTGTGTGAGTTAAAAATGCTAACAGTTATTCTCCAGTTCCTCCCTCAGCAACCAAAATGCTAGATTACAATATTTCTGCTAGACTGTCTGTCCTATTTCCACTCCCCCCAACTAGAAAAAATGTCACAATTGAATTATTGGATTTTTAGTAACATGAAAGATGCTCTTTAATATATATCATAGCATGCTAAAACCTAAATAGAAGAAAAAAACTAAGCCAAAACTTACAGAATTTTCATACAAAAAAAAAAAAAAGAACTAAAATAACTCAGGTTATCTACTTAGAAGCACCTCAGGTAAACCTTGCAGCATACGAAAAGTAAAACTGGGGCTCTAGAACACTCCATAAATTATACAATATTCCTACATTTAGTATGGCACGCAATAGTTAATTCTGTGTACTTGCTGCAAAAGCTCTATACATACCAGAGACAGGTTTTCTTAGGTTTCATCAGCTTTTTTCCAGCTTCCTATTCTAAGTTAGAGCTAACATATACCATCTTTCAGAAATGTACTGCATTTTACTGTCTCCCACCCCTAGCTCCTAGCACAAAGGAGTGGCCTACAGTTCCATACTGTTAGGAGAGTGTGTTCAACCCGGATCCTCTTGCAAGGTTTACTCTACACCAGACCTTTCTTTCCTAGGATTACAGATCTGAGCTGTTCAAATCTACAAACTGGCCCGAGGTTCAAACACTATCTTTCCAAACCAGCTTAGGCATTTGACATGAACACCGGGTGAATCTATCAAAAATACATTATTTCAACAATGTAAAACCTATCAATTCTAAGAAAGACTAATGTCATTTCCAAAAATCTTTAAAATGCATAAAAGATTTGTTGTCAATATATTTCACAAGTGTAGATCAAATCTCTAAAAAATATTTCTTTCATATTATGAATAGCATAGCGGACTATGTTTAACAATATGACCTCATTTCAAATTAATTGCATGAAGATTATAAAAAAGACAAATGCAATCCTAACAATTTTATTAGCATGCTAAGGCTATCTTCATCTTATAAAAAAAAAATAAAGCTTTAAAAAAAAAGTTTGTACCAGCTGCAATTAAATACTGTGTTCCACTCAACTTTCCAAACACTATTTTATTTGCTTACTATTCCCTCATTCATGTCTGCTTTTCAAGAACTAGTGGACAGAGGAAAAAGTTTTAAGAAAACAGTGTGAATATTCATTCTCAATATTGCAATCAGTAGCAAACAAACAAATAAACAAGCAGCAACACCCCCCAAAACAAAGCAACCTCCCCCCCCACACACACATACACACACAGAATAAATGCTTAGTAAGGGTCAAAGCCAAATAATTTTTAGACACTCTTTCCATCTCTGGGGAAAGCCCCCTCCTTCTCCTGTTGAGTCCCCTCACCTCTTCCTTTTTAAAAGGGGTAAAAGAATAAGTTCTAGCTTGATACTAACTTTGTTTTAAAAAGGAACATAAGATCTGATCTACCGAGTTTTTACACTGGCATAATTACATCAGATGCAATTTTATCTACCAATAGAGTTATTAAAATACAAAGATACCTATCCATCAATTTAATATATCTGAACCACAGTATTTGGTTCAGGTAGTTCAGTACGACAGTTTAATCAGCACACCTTTATGCATCAGCAGAAGCAGTGTACCACACACAGCAAATCAAATCATCTAAATAAGATTGGTTAAAAACAGAAAGCCAGCTAATAATAATATGAACTCATCCAGCAGTATCTTTGTGTAATCTCTATTTTGGGAAGGGTGGAAAGCAAAGAGCAAAAAACAGAGGGAAGAAAAGTAATTGTACAAACCCAAGTTAACTTCAAGAGAGATTTTTATTGTTTTTGTAACCATTTTATGTACTAGGCTAAAATCAAAACCTTATGTTAACTCAAGCACATAAGTGCCTTTAATTTGCTGAACTTCCACTTCACCTCCACTTCAGATTACCAGTATTAATATAGAGCTGTGGAACTACAATGTAAGATGACAGGTATACAGCTTTTGCATTAGCAGTAGTACTTTGTGCTTTTTACCCTAGAGAAGTCCTAAATTTATAATAGGTAACATGGTTTTAGAAAATGACTGCTCTGTTTGTCTCTCCTCCCTCCTCCCTTTTTTTCATTTTAAAGGAATCAGCAAGTAATTCCAGGAAAAACAAGATGTTGCATTCAATACACTTAAGTCTCTCCAGAAACTGTCTAGATTTGTTCATTAATGAACTCAAATCTCTTACGATGCTACTTTCATTTGTCCTACAAAGGTATAGCCTATAATTTCCCATACAGACTATGAGAATTGCTGGAAGTGTAAAGAAAAACAGAAAAAAAACCTAAGAAAAATCCAAGACAAGCTTGTTAGAAGAAACACATCAGCCAGTGCCAAAGCACTTTATGACTCAGTTTGGATTTTGTACATCTGCAAGCTGTATTCCATAATTTTCAACTTATTCATTGCAAAATGAATATGCATCTCTACCACTAATGTATCTGATATACAAGTTACTCCCTAGAGCAAAGTTTGCCTGTATGAAAAATAGATTCCTGGTACACATAAAGCACAGTTTTCTTGAAATAAATAGTTTTTCTTTAAAAGAAACTGCAACGTATCCTGCACCTAGCCAGAGAATATAAGATACTTCAAAGCCATCCCTGCACCCATCATAAGGTAAAGACTCATGTGGAGGAAACTAGGAAAAAAAAAAGTTAACTAGGTGTTTAGCCCTGTAAAGAGCACAGCGTATTTGAAAACGATTTTTCTTTTTCAGACTATTACTTAGCTTTTTAAACATCTGTGCACTTTTTCTGTGAAATTAAAGCCTGCTATTTTTAGCTTTACTGGAACAGCTCTGTAAGTCTAAGTGTCAGGATACTATGGCACTTCTGAACCAAGTAGCAGACTTCAGCCAAATCCAGCAGATAGGAACAGGTCTCAGAAATAGCTCTGTTCCTACAAATTTCCATGGGAAAAGAGGGCAGGACAGAGGAGAGATGTGCAAATGGAAAAGAAACGAAAATGAAAAAATTCCTAACTCTAAGGAAAGATTATCATGAGGAGCTCACACCGTAGCAGCAAAATGTCATTCTTTACTGGAAAAGTCATGCAGGAGCATGTTTGACACCTCCCAGCCATAAGGAAGTATCAATAAGAGCTTACATTCAACTATGAGCTACAAAGCCATGGAAAATTAAAATTTTTATTTCCAAAATGTAGAAAATTGCTCAGTTATATGAAATACTATAATTGAATTTTCACAAGCTTAGTCTTACTCATAGTAACATGACAAAAAGCACTTTTTTTTTTTTAAGTGAATGAGGAAAAAAATTATAGCATGCATGACAACCCTTACGTCAAAGCAGAAATGGCATTTCAGCTTATATTTTGAAAGGATTTTCTAGAATATTCAGCGCAATGAGATGTTGGAATTAAAAGAAGAATGAGACAACTATGCCTGATTTTCAACAGATAAGAGAAAGTGATACTAGTTCAGATATTGTTTTGTATAACCCAACATTGTATTCCAAGCTTACAGCACACAGTTGGTTAATTCTGCCCACACATTCACCTTTTATAAAAGTAGGCATGATTCCCCCTACCCAGGAAGTTCAAAAGAAAAATACAAACACTGCCAAGTCTAAGACTTTGCACCAAATTACTCCAGTTTTGAAGACTTTACTATTTCATATTGCATGATCAAATTTCAGATGGTAACACTGAAACTGATTAAAAAAAGATTCAGTAGTTTCCAAAATCCTTCACTCATCTCAAGTACATAGCTCCTCTTGCTTCAAAGACTTTAGATAACACCATATCATACTGTTAGACATCTCCCAGACAGTTGCTTCAAATATTCTATCAGTTTTGAAATTATCATAAGGAACAATATAGATAGTTTAGAAATGTAGAATATATATTATTCTTTAATCAGGCTGAAAGACAATTGACTCACAAGATAAAACAGAGGCTCATCTCTATCTGCTACAGTTCAACATAAAGTTCTACCATTATATATACTTACATATACTTAATTTGAAAGCTTAAGTGTGCAATCTAATACTTACCTGAACCTCTGAATTAGAATCAATAGGTTGAAGCAAAAACCAGTTCTCTTTGCCTGTGTAGTTGCATAAATCTTCTTTTTTGATTGAAACCTTTCCTGGGGGAAGGGGGAGGGAGAAAGAAAAGGTGAGGGCATAAATACCACTTTCATGTGAATAGGCCAAATAGTTTAAGAGATCTGAGGTCTTGTTGGGTTTTTTTGTGTTTTTTTTTTTTTAATCTTTTTAAAACGGGTGATGTTATATGAAAAGCTCATGGAAACAGGAAACTAGAAACATGGAACAGAAGTAAAACAGCAAAAGAGCTTATATAAAGACAAATTAAGCTAATTACGATGCATTATCTTGGCTATCACTAATAAGTAGGTAAAATAAAGAACACGTGGCTCTAAGTAAGGTAACATAATAAAGCTTTGAGAGAACAGTAACTGTGTCGAAGAATGTTTAAATAGGAAATTGAAGGTAAACGCCTTTTGCTCTTCTGATTGCTATTTGGAAAGCTGTTATTATACCAAATTATCTGGCATCCTGGTGCAAATTATTTCCTTCCTCAATTCAAATAATGTGAGGCCTACTTCCATAGCAGACCGTTAGCCAGAGCTTTTATAGAAACTATATCCAAATAGCAGCTGCAATAGGGCAATTATGCATTGAAAGAAATCCGATCTCTTTAATTTTTCAGATAAGCTACATAAAGCATTTTGCAGCAACTTATTAGTCATAGGATTTACAGGTTGCATTGACAGAGATAAAAACAATATAAGTAATTTTAAGAATTCTTCCATAATTGCAAAATCAGCTCCTTCTGTACAGATCTACCAGTAGCAACAATTATTCAAATATTCTATTGTAACAGAAGGAGAGAAAAAAACCCAATGACAATAAAAAAATATATTGAATAAGACCATAAAGTGTTCTATTATCCTAAAAAATGAATATGTTTTAATATAATAGATTAATATATTAAAGACAAGACAAGGAAATTCTGCTTCCCAAACATTAAAGGAATATTTAGGTTTAAGTGCACTATGCACCTTTTTGAAATAGGCATCAGTTTAATAATTGTATTCATTAAACTACAGATAGTGATACTGAAAATAACCAAACATTTTTGGAATCATGCAAAACGTAGGGAATATCCCAGAACTTACCTATACGGAGGTCTTTTTGTAAAACACTCTTATCATAAATATAGAAGGACAACCATTGGAATGTTCTTGGAATCTCAAAGTAAAACTCTTCTCCAAAATAAGGGCTGAAAAGAAAAACTGAAAGTTAAAATAGCAAAACACTTAATATAATTTATACAGAACAAATACTAAAAAGCAGCATTTTTACTGCAGTCAAACCTTGGCCTTTACTACACTACTTCCAGTCTGTTATCAGAGGTACACACATCAATTTCATTACAAAACGTACTGTAACATTAAGTTAAAATTTTATTAGAATGCTTCAGGTGTTTTCAAAAACAAAAAAACCCAAACAATTAAGTTATTCCACTTTAAATTATTCCACTTCAAATTATTCCACTTCATTCTATATCCACCTTCTTTTTAATCATATGGCTTCCTGAAAAGCTCAAAAGTTTTATGTTTCTCCTTTTCAATTCCACAGGTTGTTAAATTACATTAAAGCGCAAACTATGAATTACTTCACTAAACTGCCAGCATTTGTTTAGATCTAACTTCTGTCCCAGATTTGATGCTCAAAGATTCAGGCCTGTAAAGCAGAGTTGCAAGTTTTAGCAATCAGAACATTGAACAGTGAAAAAGAAACATTATTCTCAAATACTTTGGAAACTGGGTTCTTTCCTGTTCTCAGCACCATCACTAAAGGTATAAATTCATGAACATCACCTTTAGTAGCCTCAATTTCCTTATCACCTCAGCTGCTCATTCTAACTGTAATGACACAATAACTCGGACCAAAAAAGACTGAATAAAAGCGTATTTTTAATATAGGTCAATTTTGATGATACAGCTCAAGAAAGAGCAGGTATGGGCATAAATAAAAGGTAAAACTTTTTATCATGTCAACATGCTTTTCTTTACATAGATTAACATGACCACTTCATAAATCAGTTGTTGATTATTTTTAAGCAAAGCATTAGGCACAGAGAGAAAATTTAAGGTGAAGAATACAAAGGATTAATAAAGAAATTCTAAGGTGGATACAGAACTGTCTGAAGGGGTACAATACTGATGAGGAATAAGTAAGATGGAAAACTTCCTCAACCTGTTCCTCAGCAATTCAGACAGTTTAGTACTTTCATTTGTGACTTTGATGCAATAACTTTGAAGACCAATGGATATAAAATTAGAAGATAGTGCTAATTCAAGGGAAGACCAGACTGTCATACAAGAACTGTATGGCCTTTTGGATTAGAATAATACAGGAGATTAAATTTAAATGTATGACAACTCATTTGCTCTTCCCTTCCTTGTTATATTAAGCTGGGAATCCACTGCCACAAACTGACCAAATACACCCAGATCTCGTTTGATAAAAGAACAGTTATATCAAGAAGAGATAAAATTCTTGCTATTACCTTAAGTGAGCTTAGCTTAAACAGAACAGCCACACACACACTGCCACACACACACTGCCACACACACACTGCCACACACACACTGCCACACACACACTGCCACACACACACTGCCACACACACACTGCCACATGTCCTCCCCGATTCCTCCTATTTACCATGGAACTTTGAGGAGGCTTAAACTTTTCAGGGGAAAAACAAACAAAAACCCCCACACAGTTTCTTCAAAACCCACTGGAATCCCCTACAGTGCCAGGAAACTTTTCTTGAGTCATTAGTCAGAATATTGTTCTTTCACTTCAGTATTAATTCTTTTTTTTTTTTAAACTTCATAAAGTCATTTGCTTCACATCTACACTCTAACGATGAGCCCAGTGCTGGTGGAAGCCCACATCTATTCACGTGTTTTTTAAAAAAATTCTCTTCATTAGTTTTCAATCACCGGAATCAAAGACCACTTTAATTCTAGTGATAATTACTTCCACAGATGTTTTACTAGAGGATACTTGTAGAACACGGTTCGGAGTTATAGCAACCAGTATAAATTTGCATCCCAAAATACCCAGTGACCAAAACAGACTGTGAATAGTTTATTTGCTTGCTCTTTCTTACATAACAGAGAACAATTAAATTCAGAGGTGTATTTATGATTGCAATTCTACTGTACACTCTACTGAAAACAATTTATAAAATTTTCAGACCAGTAAGACAGCAGAGCATTCATCTTTCTTTCCAGTACCTCTAGGTTAGCACAGCATTCTACACTAACATAATAATAAGCAACAAGACGGTATAATTTAGTTTTGGAACAAGTTTTAGCCTTCATAACACACACTAGTAATCCAAGAGGAAGCATCCAACTTGGGTCAATGCTACTGGAGGATGACTTATTCTATTACATTTCATCAATGTATGGAACCCTACTCATACAGGTGTAACTGAGAAGATCAAAGACAGTTACCTACATAGTCAAGGGAAAGAGAAAGGCACCTATTGGGAAAGGACAATTCAGAACACTGACTCTTAACTGCTAATAAAACATTCTCCATTTAGGAATACAACTTTCACAGTGCCTGAAAATTTTCTCAGTGTGCACTTAAGACCTTCAGAATTGTTATCTTGTTACTGAGAGATTTTTCTTCCTTGATCTGTAACATACAAATGCCATTGTTTTCATTTAATTATTTCATTTATATTTCAGGACTATTAAAAAAATTTCCGACTGATCGAAGGTGATTTATTCTATCAATGTCTTACTATGCAATTAGTAGCTCTTTTGTGGTCAGGTGATTAAAGTATATCCATTTTATTATTTTTAAAAGGAATTTAATATAAAAATTAAATACGAAGGGCATTGTTTCTAAGCACAGTATCTCTACAGCGTCAATTATTAAGCATGTCGAAAACCTGACCATACCAACACACTGAAAAAGAACATTTGTGCATCCTTTTTCCAAATATGAAAAAAATACACATATTCAGTATGCTTTAAAACTGCATGCTAGGAAATCGTTCTCATTGCATGCAAGAACCACGAAAAAAAAAGAAAAGAAAATGATGCATCTGATGATCTTACTATTAGCGCCTTTATTTTTTTATTTTATTTTTTAAGAAAAAGTATTTAGTTTGATGGGTAAAAGGGAACTCCTGTCTACTTGAAGGGGAAATTTTAAGTTTCTGCATTACTGATATAGTCTCTTTAACATTTTTTTTTTGAAGGACTACTCAACTGATTCTATTTTCGTATTCAATTTTAATTCTAAGTTCAATTAACCAATAGCAATCAGGAATGACAACTATATCTCATTTTTAATTTGCAATTTAATCTGCAACTGCTGTCGTCAGATCCAAACATTTTCAGAATTTAATTGGTTCCATGTATGTGGTGCTTGCTGTTCATGCATAGACATAAGGAGGCTTTGAAATGATGCTCTAAAAAAGCAGAGATTCCCTATTTAAATTTGCCATGTGAAAGTATTATTTTTCCTGGACAGGAAGCATCAAGAGAGATGGCTCAAAGAGCAAACGCTAAAAACAAAACTGCAAGAAACTGCAAGAATCAGGAAAATTTTCAAATTTCAAGGCTTTCTGTATTTTAAGAGAAGGGTTTAATAATAATTGAACTTGTCACTTAGATATCCTAGAGGATGCGGCTGTAACAGTGCTTCAGTATGGGTCAACAATGAACTTAGTATAGGCTCTTTTACATCTTGAAATTCTACTTCAGCTACATTACCAAGACTGTTTTCTTGTTTTTAAAGCTCTAAGGCAGTAGCAGAATGAACAGCTAACCACTCAGGGAGGCAAAGCAAGCCATTCTGTGTTAGTACAGGTTACAGTTCCCAAAACAAGAATTTCAAGAGAGAATGAGGCCTATTCAGGGAGATATCCCACACCAAAAGAAACTCTGATAAATGGAAGAGTTCCAGTTCCTTCGTTCTAGAAACGGGTTTTACAAGACAGACACCAAAAGCAGAATTCCACCAATACAGACCAACTACAGAACATATGTCAGACGTAGGAAATGACAAGGAGAGCAAATATCAAGCAGATTCCTTTCCTTTGAAAATAACCTGGCAAGAAAAAGTGTGTTATGGTGCCCAAAGGAACAGAATAAAATGGTGGTGAAATATATTTTAGCATGTTTCATTTTAAAAGCACTGTGCTACTCGAGCCTCAATTTTGCCTTCTTTCAATTACTCTCAAGATTTACACATTGCTCTAGTGTTTCTGAGTAATCTTCACAAGTCAGCTCTCATTTTAAGGAGGCACAGCAAAACCACATGCACACATAGATATGTATCTTGTTTTCATTCCGGACTGAGGAAGTCTTGCTCACCACCTCCACTTAAAAATTAAGCTTACCTTAAAGATTTTTCAACTACCTGTGTACGAAAAACTTCCTCTTGGTCCAAGTTTATAGTACAGAAAACATCTCTCATTTTGTTGGGTACTAAATGTTTCGCTTCACCTGTAAATAATAAAAAAAAGACTATAAATATTGAGGGGAACCCTCCCCCCCCAAAGTATTAGGCACAAGAATTTTAGTTTGAACAAGCGTCCAAAATTTACTTTTCCATTCATTCACCTATTTACTCCATTCACCTATCAAGTTCATTCACTCATAACATTCCTAGGATCCCATATGTACACAGGAATTGCTACACCTAACTTCATGTGGGATGAGAAACTGACAGGAAGACAACAGGGCACTGACTCACTACCACCACTTCCTGCAGCACCTGCACTTTCCCCTGAGAGGTCTCATCTTGGGCTTGACCCTGTATAGCTTGCTAAATCGGAGAAGCTTGCAGCCTGAGGTGATATGGCATTAGGTCATAAGACCAAGCGATGATCTGACTGAGCTATTGTTCACTCAGTATTTTCTCCAGAAATATTTAGGTTAAAGGAAACTGATTAATAAGATCTCATGCATCAGATTCTTATTCAGTTTCCACAAAAAAAACAGTTTTCAACTTAAATGATGCGTTTTCAAAGGTTCAATTACAAGTACTTCCCCCCCCCACCCCAACTGTCTGGTCTAGTAGAGAAAGGCGAAAATCAACTACTGGCTAAATGCAACATGGATAAAGAGAAACTGAAGAGGAAGGCCGTAAAGGGCCAGGATGACTGTCAGCACAGGAACACAAAGATTTGTTGGGTACTAGGTCTAGCCCACAGCAGTAACACACACTGGACATGACACAGCCTTTGCTGGAAACGGTTACTTCTAAGTAGTTACTGCTAAAAACAGCTCCCAATACTCAAACTGGAAAGCTCTTCGAGAATCTGAATGCTGCAGACATCTACATTTATTTATGGCAATACTATCCTTTAGCTTAAATAGTTATTTCCCCTACGGTGCTTCCTTCCCCTCTGAAAGTCTTTGTAGACAGCAATCATGCCCTTTTCAGCTTTTATCCTGCTACAACAAACAGGGCAAGCTTTTCTGGTCCTCTCTCATATGAGATGCTTCCCTCTCTGTACCTGTTCCATTTTAATTATTAGCTTAAATACTGGCAACCACAGTTGTATAAAGTATTCCAGATTAGGTCTTAACCAAGAGCTTTTACAATTGCATTCATCCTTACATTTCTACTAGAAATATCTCTCCTAATAAAACATAGAAGCAAAATTATCTAAACTTCTACTATAATGTATTAAAGGGCAATAGGGCTAAAATTACTCCAAGCACACAGTTATAATTACTTCTGTCTCAGTAATGTCACATCACCTCCAATTTCAAAGATCATAGCTTAAAACTATATTTGAAATGTCATATATCTGTTCTTTCTTAAAAAAGGCAAATATGAAGCACTGTGGAAAATATAAGCTCCACTGCCTATGTTGTTAAAACTTAAAATTAGAACTGTTTTTTTAATTAAAAAAGTTATTGACAGTCTTGAATATTAACTCAATAACACCTGACATTTCAAAGGCTACTACAATTGTATCCCGGCAGAGAACATGGTGGTTTAACAGGAACAGACACTGAACTTCTGCATGGCCTTTTCACAGTCAGGTTTATGCACACTGATGGAAAGTATGAACAGATACTTAAGTAACTCTTCCACTGTTAAAACTTCTGTTCTCAGAAGCATCAATGAGCCTTTCATCAACTTGGGTGTGGGAGAGGAGGAAGTAAACATATTATTTTTAAATGTCATGCTTAATGTTGACAGATTAAGAGACATCAACAGAACCAGTTTTTAATGCCACTAGACCCCAAAAAAGAGACTAAACTCAAAATTATACTTAAAGTGAGATACTGTAGGAAGAACTGAGAAAAGCAACAGAGATTGAACATCACCTTAAAATATGCTATTTTAATAAAACATATGAAATAACTTCCCCCGAGAGGGGTGCTGATGCTGTAGTTTGTAATTAATGTGCATGACCTGCATATGCCAGTTATTCCAGGTAAGGACCTTCTAATTTTTCATTAATGCTCTGTAGCTTAATCATCCTATTTTTACGTAAAATATTTAAGCTCTAGTATTACTTTAATGCCACTGTAAAGCCAGAGTATGGTGGACTTTGAAAGGGGATTACAAATACTAGTTTTCTGTTTTCTTCAAAGAATCCAAATCAGCAATTTCCACAGACACCTTCACAATTTTCATGCCTGCTATACTGTAGTCTTTCAGTATTAAAAGGAACTTTACTACCCAAAGGAATAGTGAAATAGAAGTTCTGATTTTCTAATGAATTTTGTAGCCCAGATGTCAAGCTTTAAAGCACACACAAACTCAAAATTATTATTATTTACATTTAAAATTATTTTTGAAATTCTCTACCCTGAGGTAAAGATAACCTCATATCACTTATTATCTGAAGTAGAGAGCATGAGATTTCACATCTTTCCAAACTCCTCTTAATATGTGCGATTGTGGGAGACTTTTCAGCCATGTAATGGTCCAAATCTTTCGAGAGCCTCACGTTCTTAATAAAAAGCACAAGTTTCTAATCAAACACACTGCAGGTAAGTCTCAGTTTTTCCTCAAAACAAAAACACCCAAGTGTATAACAGCTGCATAAAGATCAAGCATGAAACACACACATATCTGCCTGAATTTTCTGATTCTCAATTTATTTTTCAAGTATGCAATTCTGAACGACAATGATGGCAAATGGAGGCAGTATAAGTTCCACTGTTCAGAGGATAGAGAAGAATAAAGAGAAGTGAAAGAGAAGTATACTAAAGAAATGTATACCAGTGTTTTCCAAGGGTTTGTTTAGAAAGCATAGATAGTAAGAAGGAACACCAGAAACACCAAATAAAGTTGTTTTGGTGAGAAGAGAGAAATGAAACCAATTTTAGCTTTTAACTATGGAACTGTATTTCAAACCTTTTCACAGTGGCTATCTTTTAAAAATGTATAACATGCTACTTGCTTAGAAAACCTTGCAGTTCAAATAGTAAAACATAAAAGGATTCGGACAGCAGCAATAATATAGACGTTTTTGTTTTGACTGTATCAATTCACCTGTTTCAGTCACTGAATTGACCTAAAACAGAAATTATTCCCACATGACGCCTTCAGTAGCCTAATTTAACAGAAAAAGCATGAAATATATCACTAAAATAATAAATGTCAACCTTGTTATTTTGAAAAGATAGACATTCATAATTACTTCTATTTATATGACTTTTAAACTAACTTCATTGCCACTCAAGTGCTTACTTTGGGAAAACAACAAGAAATAAAACACTTTGGCCAATTCAGCATATTAGTTTGGGTTTTAAAGTATTTCTATAAAATATTGTTTAGGTTCCCTATACAAATACTTAGTAAAAAAAAAAAATCTCACTTCAAAATAAGGACAATTAGATCAAATCTAAGCAAAACGAAAAACCATGATGCTAATAAACACATAAGTGTTAAGAGCAATAAGAATTCAGGTGATTAACATCTAATAAATTAAATTCTCCATATTACCTTAATGTTATGAAAGTTACTAAAGACAGCAGTGTGGCAGCCTACGAAACACAACAGTCCTGTCACTTGCCACCATTTTGTACATCATTTGTTAAATGGAGCTACAGCATGAAAACATCAAGTTAATACTTGTTGATGCTTAAGACTGCATCACAACCTAAGTAAAGGCAGCAAGTAGGATAGATTCACTCAGTAGAAGATATTGTGAATGGCATACAAGTGCACAGTTATTATTCATCCTTTGACAGGAACCTGAAACCACAAAATGTAAAATAAGTTTATGCCCATGAAGTGCAAAGCTTTCTATTCTGAGACTAAACATGCTGTACAGCAACAACTACATCCACTGCAGGAGCGCAGCATAATCTGAGATAACCACATGGTGTTAACTCTTCAGTCCAAAAAGTTTGAAATAGAATGCACCCTGAACTTTATCCAATGAGAAGTTCTGGGAGATGACAAATTAGAGATATTTTCAGAGTGCTCCACTAGGACAGGCTTTCAGCAAACATAACAACATAACAAAAAAAACTAAAGTAACCAAAATCACTTGCCACATAAAAATGCACTACATGTTAGAAAAAGAAAACAAAAGCTAGTTATACAGCTTAGAACACTAAATTATGAAATACGCCTAAAAAAATACAGGAAGATATCCATATACCTAGTATAGTCAAGGGGCTTTTGTCACTGCCACAACACATAAAATAGAGCCACCAATATAGAACTGTCATTAAAAAGAAAAAAAAACTACCTGACTTCAGTAGATTCCTGGTGAAAACCTGCCAAAATATAATACCACATTTTCAAAGAAAAAATTATGGGGTTTTAGACCAGTAAGAGAGGATCACATCTTAACCTTGCATCTTATACTTGAAAGCCAGAGGCAGGAGACTGTCTACAAACACCGGTATCCCACATAGTATATATAGTATCACGGATTGCAGATGTATTCCTATTTTGTTTTTTCATTGCTATGTATGTAATACCTACTTAAGTCATCTTTAAGTATAGGCCTCAACTCTAAATCTCTTGTGAAGATTTGTATGACATTACTACGTTTACTAAGATTTATCGTCTATTTATGTACTGTTAAAAAAAAGCATAAATAAGAATTTACCACAGATGATGCATGTTTTCTATATATATGTAGAATTAAGCACAACTGACATTTGTCATTAAAATTATCATGATCACTCGTGCAACATATCCAAAATGAGTAGTGTTAAGTCCTGCAGTAGTTTACATGCCAACAAGACTTAGGCACTGAAACTTATTCTACTTGTGAAAAGCATGTTATAGGAAATTTTTACAGATGTAAGGTCTGCTACTGGTAAACTCCAGATTGGGGGGATTATATTATTACATTTGATTATTATTCTTCATTCGGAGGGTTTTTTTCCCCCAAAAAACACATCAGTAAAACATTAGCAAGAAGTGAAAATAAAACACTATATACTGTGTAAAGAGGTCAGTAGAACATTCAGGGATTTGAGGGATCAAAAGCTTCTTCAGCATATTCAACTCATCTTTTTTAATGGTGTTTTTGTTTTGTTAGCAGAAACAAGTAGTTTTACAAAAAGATTTTCATACATTGTTTCAAGAAATGTCTTTTATCGTAGCTATTACTTCCACTCATTTTTCAAATTTGCTCCTACAGTTCTTTCGTGCTTTTGGCAACCAATTCTCTATGTACTCTCCAGGAAGCAGGTCATAATTCTCTGCATACCATTATTTTTGCCAGGTAACTGACTGTGGTAATATTCAAAGTTACAATGCAATTGCAGGGTCTACGCATAACACATGAATGGTATGCAATAAAGCTCGTTTCAACATCAGTGTTGAGAAATTCATTTCTTGTCTTCTACTACTTAGCAGAGTTTCATTCAAGTATCACATAATTTAAAACTCTGATTTGCTGTGGTGATACAACTCTTATGATAAAATTAGGATGCAGAACAGAGTCAGTAAATAATTTACACTATGGAATTTCAGAAAGTGTGTGTTCAGTCTGTCTGCTCAATAAGCAATAGCTCTCTATAGCTAACATTGGATGGAGAATACCTTCAGCTATGTTTAACAGCGTCTCCTATTCTCATGACCTAGTCTTCTATTTACTGAGGACAAATTCAAGTCTATAGGACATGGCATAATACATAAGAAAAATGATTTCATTTCTCAACTAAATCTGATCATTCAAAAGGTGTCCATAAGTGATCGTCAGTCTCAGTACAGCATCAAACTCAGCTTGTTTCATCTCATTCTCAAAAAAGTTGATCAAACGCGTGAGAAAGGAAATAAATGGGTTACATCTGAATTGTATGAATGTATTTTGATACCCCTTCAGGAAGCCACCGCACATCCTGTTTCTCCTACTTGCTTTGAAGTCCCTGCAAGTCACATCACATTATCTGTTTTCCTCCTCTTCCCCTCCTCCCCCAGGGTATCGCAGCGATCATCCTTTGGTTTGCCATGTTACTGAGCACAGAGGTATTTTTAGTCAGTGCTTCCTAACCACCGCCCCAAAGAAGCCATCAGCCCCTCTCCCTCACACACCACCACCACACAAAGAAACAGAAACATTAATGACCGTTTCCAGCGCGGCCTTCTACCATCAACTTCCTGAACATCAGTAATTTCGCAACTGCGGCTTGACAAACAGACTCCCATGCCCGAGCTCGGGAAGGGAAGGGAAGGGAGGGGGCATTTCGCCCCGGCGGCTGACTCGGGGGAGCCTCCGCAGCGGCGGACGCTCCGCAGCCCCCGGCGCCGCCGCCCGCCCCGGCGCCGCCGCCGCCGCCCCGCGCCCCCGCGGGCAGCACGTGCCCCGCCGCGCGGTCCCCGGGCCGAGGGCGCCGTGAGGAGGAGCTGCCCCCGGCCCCACCCCCGCGCAGCCCCAACGGCCGCCGCCAAGGAGCCGCGGGCAGCAGCGGGCACCCGGCCGCGGCGGCCCCGGGCAGAACGAGCGGCGCGGCGCGGCCCGATGCCGGGGCCGGGGCCGATGCGGGCCGCGGCGCCGCACTTACAGATCTTCCCCCGCAGGTTCTGCAGCACCCGGACCTCATCCCCACCGTCCTCGGCCGCCATCGCGCCCGCGCCGCCGCCTGCGCACTGCGCCGCGGGGGGAAGGGAGGGGAGCGGCGCCGCCACACACCCTCGAGCCGCCCCGGCGCTCCCGCTACGCAGCGCAGCGCCCGCCCACCCGCGCCGCCAGGCCCCGCCCCGCCCCGCCCCGCCGGCCGCGGCCCCTGGGGGACACGGCAGAACCAGCCGCGGCGAGGGCGGCGGCGGCGGCGGCGGCGGCGGCGCGCATGCGCGCTCGCGCCCCCTCCCAGCGGGCCGTGGCGCGGCGGCACCGCCCGTCCGCGGCGCCGCGTGCCCGCGCGGCCGCTACTGCCGCCGCGGGGCGCCCCGCCCCCAGCGGCGAGGGGCCGCGCCCCCCCCGTGCCTTGGCGGGGGCGACGTCGTCCGTCGTTATTTCAGCCGTTAGACCCGCGCCGGCGGCTGCGTCTTTCAGCCGCTTCCACAGCTCGCCGCGCTTTTGTCCTTCACACCACACAGAGGAGGTTAGCTGTTAAATGAACATGTGAAGCGAGCTGTGGCGTCGCTTTGATTGCGGGCGTACTGCAGCGCAAATCTCCAGGATTTCCGAAATGTGTGTAGTGGCTTCTGTTGTGTCTCTTTTTTCCCACTGCTGCTTATTTACGTTTGCACTTTCAACCTCACAAGAAGTAACATTAAACAAGTAGAAACTGGTTCAGCTTTCAGTGCTTCTTCAGGAAGCAGCTACGGTGACTCCGTATGGAGTGAAATGAGTAGTTCTTCAGTCACTGGAGTCCTAAATGGGCTGAACATGTCAGTATGCTGCAAATAAAGTGCCTGCCCTCATCGAGAATTAAAAGGCCCTTACACCATGTTTGACACTGGTGTTTTCTGAAGACACAAGACCCTGATCTGCAATTCTCTGAGGTGTTGCCTGTGTCCGGAGTTACCCCAGCACCAGTGCCCGTGGTGGATGGCTTCATTACGTCTGCATAATCCACCAGATCTCCTGCTGCAGGCAGCACATCCGGGTCACCGGCACCCGGAGCTGGACGCCGGCAGCCTCCAGGCCCTGCGCGCGCTACTTGAGGGAACCCTCTAGTCGCTGACGCGTGTCCAGAAACAAAAGGTGGTTTAGCTGGCTGATGAGAGAAAACCTGTTTTAGAAGGTAATTTAGCAGAGGATTGGGATTCCTCCACCTTATGCCTGGAAAACCCTTTGCAGTCTACTCCCTGTTAAAGCAAAAAAAAAGTTTGGAGCTTTTCAGGCCAGCATCAGTCATTTGTCTCTAATACGTCCTCTGCCACGGTTCCCTGGCCGCTTGTTATTTCTCTCCTGCAAATCTTGCAACTATGATGTAATCTAACAGTACAGCTAACTGTTGGGTGGCTTCTCCTGCATCCAGCTTCTCCATTGCTCCTGCGTCCCCACCTGTGAGTTTACTTCCCCATGTACACATCCCCCGTCCTGGCCAGGGGAGCAGAGGTGCATGTTTCGAGGTGTAGCGATCTACCTAGGGCATGGGGTTAATGGGCAATAAGCTCCTTCATCATGCTGGTAACTGGGCTGTTTGCATGCATGCAAACCCCAAATCTGCACAAAGAAACCATTTGCATGAGCTGAATTTTTACCTGTTAGAAATGAGAGCTCCATCTATACTATAGCTTGAGAATTTGATTATCCACAGTTGGTTTCCACTGGGTTGGCACCCCTAACTGATGTATGCTTGGTGAACTGAGACAAGCCAGGTAGAATTAAAACTTCGATCTGGAAAATGTAACTGAGTAGCATTCTGAAAATGAAGTTTTATGGTTAAACTGTGTATTGCAAAATTTTAAAAATTAGATCACATAACTCTACCGCTAGTCCTTGCATACTCTGCCAAGTTGTCTCAAATGATTACAGCTAGAGTTTACTGTTTAACTTTACATCAGTTTCCTTTGAAACACAGGCCTTCTATCAACATTATCAAAGTAACTTTTAGTTTTGCTGTTGTCTAATTGCTTGCAAATCCATTCTATTTTAAAAGTGCCTTCTTTTAATCTAACACACTATATTCAGAATACTTTGATTGCATAATGTTCATTTTTGGCCACTCTCATGAAGTTACACTTTAAGAGCGTGTCTGTGATGGATAGATCTGCTCAGCTAAGGACAAAGTTAAGGCAAAGACTGGTGTGCTAAATTGCAACCTTAGAGCAAAAGTTTATTTATTTAAAAATGAGGATGTAAGCAGGGGCATTTTGGTCTTGTGAGATAACCTTTGACATTAGCTAAGGTGTTGAATTGTCCATGGTAAGTGTTATACTGAGGAAGTTTAGAACAAACAAGAGAGATGGTAATATTTACTATCTTACTTCAAACACTTCCTCTGCCTGCAGTTTATCCATATCAGATTATCTCATTTCACAGATGACAGCTGTACTGTTCAGTGTATTTGTTTTAGTTTTGCATATGTCATAAATGAAGGTTGACTAACATTTTGTCCAGATGCACAAACTTTGTGATGATCCATTTGTCTGTTTTATTAGTATTTGAAATAGGGAGAGAAAATATATGTAGCAAAATTCTGACTTTTCTTGTTTAGTTAGACATCTCTGCTGAGGACCATCCCAAAATGACCTACATAATTTAGCTTGAACTTAATTTTTAAAGCATGACTAGTGACACCTAGCTGAAGAGGGGAGTACTCTGAATATGCATAGTCTTCTATTTTGTATATATCTTCATATTTTATTATGCAAATTAGATATGTGCATTCTGAACTATGTCTTGGCAGTAGTCCCAAAAGATTTGAAGCACAGTGTGTAAAATATACAATCTATACTGCAAAGTTACCATGAGAATTTAAATGAAAAATAAGAATTTTTGAAATTGTTAGTTTTGAGTCCTCATAAAAACATGTTTAAGCTGTTGAAAAGCATTAAAAGTAGTTCACCTGTCTTCCAGGTCCTCTGAGATACCGGGCAGGTAGATTCTGTTCACCTCAGCACTGTGCATTCACCATTAATGGTACGATGCCAGGAGATACCATCGCTTCCCTTGAGGTCTGGAGTCTTCTTGATTCATTGTTCTGACCTTAATGAAGTGAATGTTTGGTAACTGTGTTGCTTAATCTTATAATGAAATACATATTAGAAGATACATATCTCCGGATTATATAGATTGTTAAAGTATTAACATAATTTAAAAAATGGAGAGACTTACAGAAAAATAGGAAGAGGTTATTTTAATCAAGCAAAAACAGGTTATAATCACTCTTTCTAAAAATAAAATTAGACTCTTTATCAATCCTTAACATCTGCATTTAATATTTTCTTCTAAACAAAAAAATACAGATGCCATTATGTAGCAAATTACAGTCTTTGACAACGCATAGTATTTACCATCTCTTACACTTACTTTAATTCTAATTTGGTCATTAATACTTGACTCATTACTGCAACGTGTTACTTGTAGTAAAAGTGCCACAATAAACATGACATTGCCATCTTAAAACTGCTTTGCTATAAATTGTAGAGAATATACAGAGTTACAAAGTCATTGTGTTTTTATCAAAATATACAAACCCCCCCAAACCTAACACAAGCTAGCAATATTTTTCTTATGAACTATACAGTTATATAAAATATCTGTAAAATTATCTTTATATGTATAAATATTCTACCTTATTTGCTTTGGTCTATAATTAACATCATACAAGTCCACTTGGAAAATATCTCCCATGTACTTTCTTTGAAGCATCACCGTACTTTCGTGTATTTATTCTTCTATATTCTTATTTCAATGGAACCAAAGCTGCCATGAAACCAAAAATTTCTCCTGGGTTCATAGCATTCACCAATGATAGAATAAATAAGTGGACTATATTATTACTTAAATCAATACTGTATTATCATTTCACTTGTAGTTTTATCGTACCCAAGCTATAGTTTTTTTTTTAATATTCAAGAAAACAAAGTAAGTAAACAAAGTGTACCATATTTGCACATACAATGAAGTTGAGGTTCACTAACCTTTGTCCTGGCTTATTTTTTTAACGCTTCATAGACATGAAAGTACATGACTACTTGGAAATGCAGATACAGTACAACAGAGCCCTATCATATAAAATGCAACTTGTAGGCATATATCCTCCTTGATTTTTTTTAAATCTCTTCATCTGATTTAAAATGAATTGTATTTTCACAAAACAATATTAATTATAAGGTTTATTTTAGTGATATCTTCCAGAAGCCTGTTCTCCTGATCCTTAGGAAAATACCGAACTGTAAGGCTCACCATAAACCTGTCACCATAAACCTGTGGTGTGGCAGGGTGACAGAGGTGAAGGGGCCAACACTTCTTTCTCTAGGAACTGATGCCCAGCACCTCTCTGCTATGGGTCCGCTGTGCTGGGACCAGGGACTCCCTGCAGAAGCTTGAGTGGGGCGGGAAACGCTGGCATATTTAGAGGGATCACTGATAAGGGACGTATGGAAGGTTAGATGCTGTATTTAAGGAATGGGGATGATGAGGAACCCCACAAACTGTCCCTATCCCCAATCGTTTAGGGACTGCCTCAGGGATATATATGGAAGCAAGAATCTGAGCATTTACCTACTCCTCCAAAAAGCAAATTTATTGGGAGTAGCTCTGTCATTTGTTGCCCAGGTATTATTCCAGGAGGAGAAGGGAGACTGTCTAAATCTCCTCCTCTTCGGCTGAGAAGAATGATTTTTCTAAAAGGCAGGAGTTGCAGGCCAACTGGGAGGTGGAAGTTTAGATACATGATTTTTTAAAGCTGGGCGGTTTCATAACTTTCTAACTATGGGAACAGAGCATGAGGATTTTCTTCAGACAGATGCACCTGAATAGCCCTACCAGGCCATTGACAGTTGAATCTTTTGGGATTTATGCAATTTGGAAGACTGACTATTATAAGTTGCAGTGAATCTTTATTACATGTCTCAGAGATATGATAAATCTGGATTGCTTTCCACACTAGCACTCAGACTTAATGCTTATCATGGTAACTGCAAAATTAAATATGGACAGGTAAAGAAATTTATACTCCTGTATGTGTTTTGTTAATGCTGAGTTACAGAAAAGCATTCCAGAACTCAACTGTACTTCAGCATAATCAAATTCATGAAACATTTCCCACCTTCACTTTAGAATACACTATACCACAATTATTTTGTTTATAAACACATTAATTTTTTGTTTAAAAAATGCAACATATGGTTTCTGCAGCACAATTTCCTTCTACAGAGTATACTTTGAACCTACATATTTATTATGTCCAGAATGATTCTGACTCAACAACAGCACTGTAGAATAGTTCAGTGGCTAGTTTATTGTGATGCTAAGTAGTAGGGGTTTGATGGGTCCTTTTTTGTTTTCTTCTCTCTATATATGTACGTATTAGAAGTCTATTGTGGCAAAAGTATTTTGGGTCAGACTCTCATTCTCTTTCACATTAAGTTTGTATTATTGCAAAATACTAGTTTTTCTTTTCAGTGATTTTTTTTCCTTCTTCTTTTGCATATATTGACATACATTTAGATGAAGAACTTTGACCTTTATTTTTGTAAATGATACTGATTTGAGTGGAGAAGTTTCCCCTTTCAATGAATCTGTATTTTGTCCAATATATATATTTGGATTTTTCTCCTCTTCTGCACAACTGTCATTCAGAGTATAACTTCTGGAGTTATATTTTGTATATTTTTCACTTCATTCCCTTCTGAGCCAAGGAAATGTTGATTTTCCAAAAGTTTAGCACTTTCATTGCAAAAATGTTCTTTCCTGTCTTGAGGACCTGAACTTTTGAACAGATGTTTCTTCTGGTGCATTCCCAGAGCAGCTGCTGTCTTGCAAATTTTGGGGCATTGAAAACAAGCATATCCTTTTCCATTATGCTCATGTACATGCCTTTGCTCATGATTCCTTTTGGTAGAAAGATACAAGAAACTCTGTAAGCAGAACTGACAGTGGTAGCGCTTTTCTCCAGTATGAATTCTTTCATGTATTTTGAGCGTTTCATTTAAAGTGAATGCCTTATTACAGTATTGGCAGACAAAGTCTTTGACACCCAAATGAATACGTTCATGTTTCTGTAGATTCCCAGGAATTGAAAAACACTTACCACAGGTTTTGCAGGTGTAGGGCTTTTCCCCAGTGTGACACCTCATATGCATTTTTAAGGTGGATGGACTTTGAAATTGTTTTTGGCATAATTCGCAAATGTAAGGCTTTGAAGTAGCTACATGCCAGTGTACGTGTTCTTGACCTTCTGCAGTGGAAGATTTGTCTCTTTCACAGAGCTCACAATGAAGATTCGGCATCTCTGTGTTTTCTTCTTGACTGATCCCCTTTTCCTCAGGTGCATTCCTGAGTGCATACTCTCGATTGTATGTGTTGTGGCTTTCTGTAATGGTGTTCTTGTTTCCATGCTTTTTCCTCCATTTGGTCTTTTTCATTTTTCTTAGCTGTTTAGATTTCTTTTTTGGTTTGTAGTTGTAATAAGGTCTCCAGGGCTTGTCACTGGAATCCTGATCACTTACATCATCACACATTTCAGTCAGCTCCATGCATTCGGAGCTATAGAGCCGAGATGGGCTTCTTTCTTTTCCCTCCATTTCCGATTCCTCGACTAGATTGTCCTGTTTAGACTCATATTTAGATTTTCGGCCCCTTTTACAAAACAACTTAGATCCTAAAATATGCCTTTTCACAATAGCCTCATTACCGATTTTTACTGTTATTTGGCAAAGAGGAGCAACGTTACTGTCAGTAGATGTTCCAGGTAAGGCAGGCTTTGCAATGTACGTTTCAGTTTTACTTGACCCTTGAACAGTGTTTGTTGTTTTGCTAGATGAACCTCCAGCCCCTGTGATGTATTGCGTATCCTCACTTGTTTCTGCTCTGTTGTACAGCAGTGTTTTCTTTTTCTCCTTAATAGTTTTTGATTTAGTAATGCATTTGCCATAATTGTCTGACCCGTATTTACAATCATCACTTACAGATTGACTAGGTAGGTTATTTGACGATTCTGCCTTATTGTTTTCTACAGAAGTGACTGTTTTACTATGCATTATTACTGATGAAACTCTGCTACTGTGCATTATAACAGAGGGTGCAGAACTGCTGTAACTGATGACAGAGGTCGAATTTTCCTTAACATTAGTAAAAGACACAATTGAGGAATCACATTCCTGAGAACCAGAAGCATTTGCAGCAGTGGAAACTGTTTTTTCCCCGGTGAAAAAGTCAGTTTGCAGGTCAGAATTTAGTATACCCACTCCCCAGGAGGAAGAAGTCTGAGTATTTGTAGAAGATGCTGTATCATTACGTGAAGATGTATCCAAGGCAAGAGTTCTGTTGTTTGTTAATATATTACTTTGAAAATTCAGTGATGGTAACTCAGAACTAAGAGAATTCGGAATGAAACAGTTACTAGAAGTAGATTCATTAACCTGGCTGCTTGTTTGAACATTTTCATATGAAGAATTTCGATAGGATTTATAAGGTAGTCGCCGGCATTTCATAGGTAAAAGTCGATAAAGCTTGTATGGATACATACTTGGTTTTAAGCCTCCATTGGCTGTTTTTTTATTTACTGAGAGACGGTGGTCAATTGCATGGAAAGATTTTTGATGATTTTTTAGTATATAATAAGTCATAAAAGTCTCAAGACAGAAAATGCACTGGTATCGTCTTTCTCCTGTGTGCCAGATTTCATGTCTGGTGCGATATTCAGCTAATGCAAATACTTTGTTGCAGTAGTGGCAAGGATATGTTCTTCTCCATGAATGTACATTTGCATGTCTTCGAAGGCTAGACAATGTTACATAACTACGCTTGCAAACTATACAAGTATATAATATCTGCCCATCAACAACTTTAACTAAATGATCCGTTTCTGGTAAAGTGCAGCTTGCATTGGAATAATCAGTTATGCTGTTTTCAGACAACAGAGGCTCTGTGTTTGCATATGAACTTCCATTCCTTCCATCCGTAGCCGTATAGTTATCTGAAAAGTTTTGTTCATTTCCATTGTGAACAGGTAAACTACTTGATCTCATACAGACTTGTTCATGACTTTCCAGGATATTTAGATTTGCAAATTGTTTGCTGCAGTATTTGCATATGAAAGTTTCCTGATGCTCTGAATGGAGCTGAAGATGAGTACTGAGTAAAGCTCTGTCGTTGAATGATTTTGTACAACAGTTACAGTTGTAAACAGGTGGAACCACAGTTGCCACAGATACAGGGATGTTAGCAGATTTATTTTCTTCTTCTCTGGGTAAGTGGAAATCTCCTGCTTTATTTTGAGGTTTTGGAAAAGAAATAATTGTTTGATCAGTAACAGCTTCATGTTGGACTTCTGTATTGGTTACTGTAGAGGCTGACGCTTTTGCTATAGCCAAACCAGCACCCTGAGACTTAAAGGCTGTCTTAGGAGTGCTACAGGTCTGTTTTCCTGGCTGAATGAGTGGTGTAGCTTTGAGATTTTCATAATGCTCTTCGCCCACCTTATATGAAGGGCTGTTGTCCTGTTCAAAAAAGGATGTTCCTTGAAAAATATCTCCCCCTGAAGAAACTGCATAGGAGTGTTCAGCTAATGTACTGGCTGATTCAGCATCTTTGCAAACGTCACTTCTGTCGAGGCTGATGTTGGGTGTTTGTATTGTTTCGGATACCTTTTTAAAGCTTGCTCTCAAATCAAGTGGAGAAAAAACACTATTTTCAGTTTCAAAAATTGAGAATGCATTTGTAATTCGTGGTCCATTTGTGGCAGCTGAGTCTTCATGTCTCTTTTCGTGTTTTTCCTCTTTGACAGTTCCTTTTTCATTGATACAGTATGCATAGGGACAGGGGGAACTTGAAAAATTAATGTCTGTAAGATCTTCTAGAAATGATATTCCCAGTTTTTTCCCTGCAGCTGCAAGGTCTGTTACCGTCTCCTGCCTTTTAACAACTACTGTGGAACTGTAGATGTAATTAAGAATTTCTGTAAACACTTCAGCTTTGAGATCATCTAACTCCAGTACATGACCTGAAATGCAGATAGTACGACTCCAGAAAATGTTTTTAAAATAAAGGCTTGAAGCTGCCAGCACATTACTATGGGCTTTAAACTTGGTATCTTCCACAATTATGGTGACATCACATAAAATACCCCGAATGCGCTGTTCATTTAAAATGGAAAGTACAGTGTCACTGTGGAAGTCGTCCTTGAGATCCTTTGAATGGGACATGACTGTCATCTACAAGAGAAAAAAAAAAGTAAATATCTTTTAAATGCATTTTTCATCCATTTCAGTGACGGATTGAGTTTGTGGTTCTATATTTATTTTTAAGTTTTAAGAACAAATACAATTTTACTACATAATTTAAGGTAGAAGTTTTAGTTTCACTCATGCAAACAATATTGAGGGTAATCTGGCTTCTCAGGCTAGCAGGTGTGATTTATATGCAAGGTGATCACTAGGTAAAAATTATTTACTCCCAGCTGGCTGATACGGCTGTCTTTGATGCATCAACATGTCTATGGGTTGTATGTTCTGCCCCATTTCATTGGGCTGTGCTAACTTCTCAATAAATATTTACGTACAGGTCAAGGATGCAGGAGCTCCTGTAGCTCCTCAGTAGGAGCCAGAGCTCTTACTTATCCCCAGGTGGGTCGGCAGCCAAACCTGTGCCTTTTTTGGATAAGCTGACTGGCACCCAGCCCTGGGACTTAGAGCTGCCTCGTTCTGACATGCCAGCGGGTGCATCCAATGCAGCTCGCACCAAAGGACTCCCTGAACCCTCGAGGTAATTCCCCCAGCACCCGGCTGAGTCATTTGGCGGCCCTTATGGGGAAGGTTGAATTGTTGTGGTTCTGTGGATGCTGAGGACTTCGTTTTCTGAGGTGCTTGTCAATCACGTAGCAACACAACTGCATTTGATCTCCTTATTAAGATAGCATTTAACACAGGAATCGGGGATCCTGTGAAATGAAGTTTTAGTTACAGGACAAGGCTTTATGAACAAGTGAATGCACAAACACCACCATTCTGTAAACAGCAGTGGAGCATGTGCAACATTATTTATGTAATTCCTTTACTGTTTTTTAAATAGTGATTAGGGTTTATTAGATAAATAGTTTACATAGCATTTACCTTAAAATGACAGAGAATTTTATGAAATTTTCCAGTTCAATGAGTAAAACCACAAGTTGAGAGCAATAAAAGTATATTTTTTCTTCAGCTATAGTTTAGATTTATTTATGTTCATAGTTTGTAATGTGACAGTGTGTGTTTGTTCTTAATTTCTGTCACATAGTAAGATTTCAATGCAATAATAAATGCTGTTAAATAACTGCTAAATTCTGTAATGAGGTTTAATGTTGATTTGAGAAAATAGTTTAGACTAGCCAGGCTGTACTGTATGAATATATCAGTTTACTTAACTGATATAAAAGATGCAAAATATGATTGAAAAATATACCGAAGAAAATAATAGATGTATTTGATAGACTATATCTGGAGAAAATCCCTGACTTAACCAGATGATTTATTTGTTTTGCTTTGTTAAAATTCAGATCTGTACCACAGCATGAGGTTTGTTCCTCTTCTTCTGGGTTGTGTTTTCAAATACTGCTGACCTTTTCTGACATAGGTTATCAGAACCAGAAATAGTTGTCCTATGGTCACTTACCAATCACTACAGTAAACTATCTGCACATTTATTAATTTAAGACCTTTTCTTTCAACTCATATAATCAGAAATGCACCTTAAAGAGAGTGACCAACTACAAATATTTTGTAATATTGGTTAAAATAGTGTCACACTGTAGTCATGTAATAAGTTAGGAATACCTTGTAGACATTTCATCCAGTGCACTAAATTTAAAAGTTAGGCTTAAAAGTTTTTAGTATCTAGCCCTTATGGTCAAAAAGATTACATTAAAAATGTTAATTATATTTATTAAGGTGGGTCAGGTCCAAAGGGTAAATTAATATTCACTAAGCAAACAACAATAGTCATTTAGATCACATTGGCTCTTTCATCCAAGCTAGTAGGAAGTAACTCTGTTGAAAATGGGGTCTTTATCACAAAGTAAGTAATAGGACACATCCCTTGTTGAAGCTAGTCTACTTCACACTTTAGACAGTTTAGCAAATATCCACTGACTACTTCACTGCTAATTAAATGATACAAAAAAGAATGACAGTCCTACTATGAAGACAAACCCAATGCCCTATGTGAAATATCATAATTTGGTACATTATGGATGAAGGTTAGAGGTAAAATTTGTACCTTATAACACGGCCGCTGTTTCTCTAAGACAGATATTATCTATGCAAATGGCCAAAACTGCTAATGCAGGTTAATGGCTTAGAATTGTGAATGCACGGCACTAAGAAAACTCCAAGTTGTGATTCATGCAAAATAACTCTGATGCGTAAATATGCCAGGGATATCAAGAAATGAATTCATCAGCACTACTGTGACAGAAATGTAGGCATGCATATTATCTTGCTTATCTGGTCACTTGCACTAGCTGTAGATCTAGATGCATTGCTTTGTGTCTTTAAATCTTAAAATCATACTTCATGACGTGTTTGTTCATTACACTTACTTGGCTTACGGTAAGTGGTATTAAACATTGATTCACTTGGAATGATGACCTGAAGTTCACAGTAAAGTATGGTTGTCTCCTTTGGTTCAGTGTCTGAAAACCCATACGTAATTGTAGACAGCTTCTAGTATATCAAGTCTTCTACATAAAGAATACTGACAAGAACACTTTTCTTCAAGCAAGTAGCCACAATCCCTTAATTGATTCTTTTTCTCATTGACAGTGTCTGAGATTACGTCTGACTTGCTCATGTGATGTGGTATTAGAAACCAACTGTCAGACATCAAAAACATTTCACAAAAGAAGCTATTGATAGAGTTAAATAAATGCTGTCAACTCTACCTCCCAATGAACTCCCCCATAGACACTTGCCTGTATTTTTTCTGTTTCTTTGTAGTAGACAGCTAGTTTTAGTTCAAAGACATATCATCCAACATACTGTTGCTAAATATATCAGACTGCTACTTCTATTCTAAGAGGCATTTATACACAAAGCCTACAACTTGTTACCTGAGCATTTTTAGTAGGAGTCTTATTATTCAACTAGCTATTTCAAAATTTAACCTCTTTAAGGGAAAAGCAAGTATTTTCAATTTCTACTTGTATGTCAGTAGATTGCTAGTTTTTGTAGTCTTTGAATCACGGATATTGTAGTATGCTCAGTAAAATACCAATCTAGATTCCTTGTGCAAAGATAGTAGAAACTATCATTTGCTATTTGGACATTTATTTTCTCCCCTTGTGCTAAACCATCTGCTATATATCTCTTTGAAAGATTATACAGAAAAACTCTGGAGCAAATTAATTTTCAGAGCCAGCACTTTTTGCTTATCTGTCTCAGCTGGTACATTCCCCAAATAGTCTACTTATTCATGTGTGTAATGATTCTCTACTACCTTTTATTTTACCTGTCTTGCCTCTTGCATTTGTGAAGGTTTTTTGTGAAATACTGTAAGATCAGAATGCCCTATCTAGCCCACATACTAGGAACATTTTACATTCTGTTTGCAGTTGGTGGGAAGTACTGTAAAAGGAAAACGTCTCTTTAGTTCCCAAGGGTGCCCTGCTGAGACAAAGATACATAGAAATCAGGCTCTTCTGATTATATATTTTCTATTATAAAACTGAAAGGTCCATTTGAAATATTACTATTTTTCTGTCTGATTTTTGTTATAGAATCATGGAAGAAATGCTGGTATTTATCAAATGTTGCCCCAAACTTATTTAAGTCCCCTTTTCTGGCTATTTGACCTATTAAAAGGTCAGCTAGATTCTTCAGGCTACTAAGTCATCCTTTCTTTACCAGTTTCAGTGTGTTACTTTGATACTTTTTTACACTCAGTCAAGACAAAAGTAACTTCTTTGTAATCAGTATGGCACCTTGGTGGTATAACTTGCAACTACAGATATCTAGCTTCCAAACAGCAAAATTTTAGGTTGCGTGTTACTACTTGCAGATTTTCTGGAAAAACAATAATAGATTCAACCTGTCATAAAAGTTGTTGAATCACTTTTAGGAATAAGATTTACACATTCATCTGGATCTTACACATAATGTTCAGCACATTGATTAAACTATAGTGTTACCTTTTTTGGCATTAACAGAGTACCGCTTCAGGACAACAGCCATAAGTGAAAATTAATAATATTAAAGGTTGACTGGAAGATCAGAGATCGACACATCCAAATACAAATTTGACTAGTTATGCCTCACAGATGACATTGCTAGTTATAAACATTAAAGCAGCCAACTCTACATGAACACTGCAGAGCGAAGAAGCTACTGCTGACCTTTATATTGATGTTACTTTGAAGTGAGCAAGGAGATCACAAGAAGTCTTACTGGCTTATAAATACCAAATATAACAAGTACTAAAGTTTTTACTACTGAAGAACAGTTGCAGTCTATGAATTTTTTTTTTCTTCTTGCTAAGCCTTTGAAACCCATTGCCAGGCAAGTGCACCCATTACATATGTGGAAGGCACTGTGTTACTCCACTTCTGTCCCCTAAGCTTGAAAGAGAAGCTAGCAGCATCAACAAATACAGCATGGCAGTTAGAGTTGCCAGTACCCAAGCAAAATAAAAAATGACAAGATACTTAATAAACCCTCCATAATTTTCCTGTGTTCAATTTCATTACACTCTGTTAACATACTCTGAAGGATACCTCCGCTTTGTTTCCAGCCTGTTTCCTCAACCAAGGAAGGAGTCTTCTGTACCTAACTCTCCTAAAGCGCACTATTTTATTCTTGAGCAGAAACAGGGCTAGGCATCAAAACAAAACAGAAAGCAACTCTCCCCGCCCCGGTTCTACTATCCTGATCCTTCCGCACCTGAGTAATTGTTAGTTCAGAGCTTAGTGCCAAACCATCACTTTCATGGTTGTAGCTCAGTTTTTTATGAAAACACTTCACTGATTCCCTCCAGGCATGATGACTACACAGGGCTGCCTGGACAGGGTTTCCTTAGGTCTCCTTACAACCCCAGGCATGCAGCAAAGTTTTAATGAAGTCTAATTATGTTTAATAGCTTGCAAAGGCTTGTAGTTTATTGTTATAGTCTACATAGCTACACATCATTTTCTACAAGTATGTTTATATTTTTTCTCTTTTAGACTCTTGCTTCTTGCCATCCTTCCCTGTTAATTTAGAATAACACTTCCCTTTTCTATTTGTTACAGCCTCATAAGCATTATAGACTTTAAATCACTCTTTTTCAGCCTCTCATTATTTCCTTTGACTTTTAATTCAGACCGTTGCCAGGGATGAGAAACTTAAAGTAAGAAGATTATGTTAATATTGGCAGATCTCTGCAGTCATCAGATGAACCACTCTGAAAGACTGGTAATTCTTCCTCATTATTAGCATCCCTAATTCATTCTCTCACTTCTTGGTTTAGACTTTCTATCATAGTTTCTCATCATAAGGAAAACAGCCTTTAGACCTTATCAGGGTACTCAGGGAAGGCTTACACGTTTCTTTAGAGTTATGTGTCTCACTAGGAAAACCAATGCCGTGTCTCTGTATCTCCTGTAACAGTGGAGAGACTTGGTACTCTGTAACTTACCTGGCTCTAAAAAATAATCTTTTCAAACATACATTTGCCACTGCATGTCTAGTTCTTTCTGATGTCAGAAGTTTTCAGCCTTTCTCCATGCCTCTTCTGAAACTTTTAATTAACTGAAACACTGAAATTGTTACCACCCAGGAAAGCTGAGGGAAGTGGTCGATCAGTACAAGCTCATTCTCGTCTTTTGCCCACAAGGTGGAGCTGGATGCATGCAAGAAAAGCCCTATCCCCTTTTCTTATTAAAGCAAGATGTGAAATAAAGGCTTTCGCAGCTACAGTAATGGGAACTGCTACCGCGGAGTTAAAACACAATTGTTGTTTAATCCTGTATGAATTACATCAAATATAAGCTGCTGATACAGCACGTTAATTTCAGTATATTTGTCTGTCTTGAAATAGAGCCTTTTGAGACATCAAACATTTGGCAACTCTTCAACTGGCTAGATAACTTGAAGAAGCTTCCTGTTTATGGGTAATAACTGTACCCTGGGTGAAACTAAAGCTCGAGCTGAGGAAGCTGCGCTTATTAACCTAGGATACGATTTTCCTCGCACTAGCAGAAATGCTTAAGTAATTTTATGCTCACATGCCGAATAAGCCACTGTTTTTGAGCTACGTGCCAATTAAAATTTATTTTTGGTGGTTTCCCCGAGCAGGGAGGAAGACAAAGGCAGCAGCTGCGTGGAGCAGCGCGCCTGGTGCCTAGGCGCAGGCAACGCCTCGGTGCCATGTCCGCTGCGGCGTGCGGCCGGCGGCCTCGGCGCGCCACGCAGGCCGAGGGCCCGCGGCTGCGACACGGGGCGGCGAGCGCAGCAGCCATTTTGCTGCCATAATCCCGGGTAATGAGACTGGGCTGGCGCTCGTGAAATACAGGCTGCTCTCGGGGCCCTGGCTTCCCTTTTTCCTCATACTAACTGCTAGGGTATTTTTATGTGCTTATTTTGCATCAAATGCTTTGTGCTAAATTAACACGCTCTTCTGTGATATTTAGCATATCAGCCAGGCTGTTTATCTGCAAATTCTGCAAGCTCAGAAAGATGGGGAAATACAGTGCTCCCTGTATCCAACCCCTTGCTCTGTGATCACTCATGCAGTTTAATTCACATTATTTAATATTCCTTTTAAACCTAACAAATGACCCTTTCATTACCTTATTCTTTTTCAAAGCCTTTCTCCTATGGAGAAGAGAAAGCATCTATGGAGATACGTAGCTCAGGACATAAATTCTGCAGCTTCCCACTGAAAAGGAGAGAGACGGAATATTTCCTCAAAATAATCATATCTGAAATAAATTTGGTGCAGATCTTGAAGTACGTTCACATTTATTTTCTTTTCCTTATCTGATTATACTAGCTTTCTTGTTTTTAAGCATATATAAAAATCCATAAGGTACCATGAGGATGTTTATTTGAAGCAGTAGTCTTAGCCTCTAATTTCATCAAAATATTTACTGCCTCAGGAAACAAGTGCAACATTACTATTAGTGCTCATGAAGTGCTAACAAATGTTTGCCTAAACAAAGAAGAAAGTAGCGTAATTTTATTTGGCCAGAAGCATTTTATTTGCTCCAATATATTTGGTATATTTTGTCTATATACTAGCTCTCTCTGATTTTAAATAGATTGCAAAATCTGTTTCTCCAGGTACTTGTAATCATGAAACTTGGAGAAAAATTGGGCTTTGAGTCAGGTGAGAAGCATCTATTTAGGCCAAAGGATGCTTTCCTTTTGTCTTAAAGTTTGGACTAATTTCGCCAAACACTAATCTGTATTAATTTTTACAAGTTACCATGTATGGGCTGTTGCTGGACAGATATTTTGTTTTAAAATCTAAACCTATGAGTTAGAAGCACTGAACAGTAGGAACTGGCTCATTTTAGACACAAAATTTCCAGAAGCATGAACTCTTTTGTCATCATCACTTCTGGTAGGTTGGAAGCTACAGTGTTGCTATAACTCACTTCCCTGATAAATGCTGCTCATCATCTAAGGAAAAATTTAATATCAACATTAGATAAACAGGTCCATCTTAAGAAGGGATGATCTTTTTTCAGCACATTATTTTGGAATTCTCATCCGTTTTCCTGGTTGTTTGAAAGATATGGAAATATATATTTTTTGTTTTCAGGGGATTGTCAGAATTTCAGTGACTAATCTAAACTTCTCCCTTCTCCCACTATTTTACACAATCCACATTAAAAGTCCAGCTGAGAAATAATGAACATGTCTGTGGAGAACTTCATTATCACTTCTGGATTACTGAAATTCCCGTATAAAAGTTCCCCTGTTGAAGCAATATATATCCTCACTTAGGACACTCTACTACCCAAAAGTGTTTTTTTTCATCTCATCACAAACTGAGGTGTTCTGTAGCTGTCAGTAATGAAATGTGGAACAAATAGTTGAAGAACAAAAGCAAGGTTATCACAACCTTCTTTTTTATTCCAAACTACATAACTGAGAAACAGAGTTTCATAATCATGTGTAGGTTACTTTTAATCCTGGACTTTGCTTATTTACTATTGTTTCTGTATTGTTTTAGGTGTGCATATTAGTATGTATTAATGAAGACTTCTGACAAAAGTGCCCTCAGAAGTATTTGTGAAGAATGTGTTGTTAGTAGGAACACGATAATATGGATTAAATTAAAACCATTATAATCCTTTAAAAGAGAGAAATTAATATGCATTACTGAACAGCAACAAATACAAGTATTGTTTTAGATTATGTGAAACAAAGTTAAGGAAAATTAGGTTATGAATTCTCATTAAACCTTAATTAAACTTGTTTTTCTTTAGTTGTTTTAAAAAACAGAGGGATAACTGTCATTTGTATAACACATTATTCGTATACCCCCAATTTAGAGATATTAGTCTATTTGTGCTTGACCGTTTCATGTCCTGGCAGTTTCCATATCTGTAGGTCATATAACAGAGTTGCAGAAAACAGATATTTTTTTTTTAAATCAGTAGGGTGTCTTCTTATGGAAACTTTAGCTCAGTCACTTTTTCTGACTGATAGTGCTTGATGGTACTAATTTCCATATGTGAACGTGAGCTATTTGGAATTCACAGTCTCATTGACTTACTGACATGTTTGAAAATATATTGAAAATATATTGAAATATATTGAAAATGTACTTCACAGTAAGAAATTCTTTATAAGACTGGCCTGGCTGCACTCAAGATTTTACATTCTCACTATAATGCTTCATGTAATACCATTTACATGCAAAGAAAATGGAGGAACTGGTGCTGCAATCAGACCTGTGTGAATTGACTACATTAATATCTGTTAATCTCAATGAGAAGTTGCACAAGGAGATTTGTCTACACCTGCAGTCCTGATTTCAGAGTGTAAGCCACAATATGCATTATATACCAGAAGACATAGTAATCTTGCTAGGGTATGCGTACCAATTCCCGTTAAACATATAAATGGTTGTGCATAACATCACACAAATATTCTGTTCTTTAAATATAAGTCCAGAGTGGTTTAAAAGTGGATTACTTCTTTTATGGTATAACTGCAAGATACTATATATATATATATATATATATATATATATATATATCAGCAAGCTTTTACTTCTTTTAAAATGAAAAATGTATAAAAGTGGCTGCTGAAGTGGTGGTGTTTGGAAGCTTTGCTGAAGTCTGATAATCTCACTTCTGCAAATCGTGGCATGTGGTATTCTTTCCTTAGGAGTATTTCAAACTGCTGAGGAAAAAAATGTTCCAATATTCCTCTGTAGTCAAGCAGTTTCAGTTCTTAAAGAATAGCAGGAAACAATATATATAGCATTACCAACTTGTGCAAATTCCTTGTGAGTGACAGGATTTTGGTCAAGGCTTGATGGTTTCCTTCTCAATGTCTAGCGAAGGCCTGCCTATCCATGAAAAACACGCTTGGATGGACTGGCTTCCATATTGCTCTCACTGCTGGGGTCCAAGCAACCACTGAGGCTGCTGAGAAGGAAAACACAGCTTGTCCAACACCTCAAGCAGACCAGCACTTCACTCTGAAGTACGGAGCAGGAGGGACTCAGCAGCCCGAAGTACCTTCTCTCCCTTTTCTGTAAAGGGAGCAAGGGAAATAGTTCCTCTGCTTAGGCCTCCTCCTCTTCTAGACCCTTCAGCAGAAGGAGAAGAAAGGGGAAGGAGCCAGAAACACAGTGACCTGCTGCAGCTGCCCATTCATCCTGGGCTGGGCGGGAAAGAGGAGAGCCGGGTAGGACTTACCTGCCTCTAAAACTGTGTGAGCTGCACATGTAAGCCTCTTTCCCCAAGTTATGTTGACTTTGTAGAAGTCATTTTAGGCATGACCTAATATAAGTCCCATTAACACTAAACCAAACAAATACAAGTAATTTTTAAAGGTATAATTATACCTTTGTCTCTCCACCAGCCTAAAGAAGAAAACCAGGCAAGAACAATAACTGACATAAATCCAAATTCTTCACTGTTGCACAAAATTTAGAAGCTCACGTTGTACTGCTACTAAAAATCAGCTGACTTTACTATTTCTGTATGAACAAACGCAATATTATTTCCATTTTAACTCTTCGCTGTATGTGCTGCTGACAAGCCACTTTCTAGCCTCCTACACTTCTGGGACGCATCGCAGTCCTAGTTGTTTAGATCGATCGTAGTCGTGAAGCTGTGTTTACAGTCTGAGTATTTTCCCTTTTTCTGTTGACTGTTAAGTGTAGTAAATGATATATCTCAATAGCTTTAAACAAAAGTAACAAATTAAACATTTAGGTTTTGTTCATTTTGGACAATTACTGTGTTGTATTCTGTTGCCCATTCGGTTATCAGAAAGACAAAATAAAAGTAGTCCAATCCAGCCTTTCATTTTCCAATTTCAGAGAAAACATCCTTTGAATATCTGAATCAACATCCACAAGAGCAGCAGCCAAACTGCATGTTTGGGGGCCACTGTTATTCCCAGCCAGGTGTGCTGGAGACCAGGCCAGTACAGCCATTCTTGCCCTTTACTGCAGCTGAGGTAACAAATCTTGCTAGACTCAAAATAGAGTTACATCCCTTCCCCTGGCAACACATGCATAGCAATAACCTGATTTAATTTGCCTGCTAGATGGTTAGGCACAGACATTTCAAAAAGTTAGAAGCTTCAAGCTGCTAGCTGACCACCACTGATCTCCAACATTCTTTAAAACTGCAAAATATTTTTATATTTTTGCTCTTATATTGGTGAGTTTCAGCATGCTAAAAGTCCTAAATGCTAGCACAAGTGATAACTTTTACTCTGAATCATCTTAAGTGTTGCCATTTGTTGTGACAACACAATTTTGTGTGCACTTGTATCTTATGGTTCTTTGGCTCTGTTCTGTGCTGAGCTACGTTGCCCACCCAAGCCCTGCTTTCCTTCTCCTTCTATCCCGCTGCATGCTTCCAGCCTGAAAGCTGGAGAAGAGCCTCTCCGCTCTAGCAGTGAAGAGAGACTGTAGCAGAAAGCAGGTCGTTCTGTCTCCTCACCTAAGCACTGGAGAGGAGAAGGCCTTTTCACATGCCAATTCAGATGATCAATTTTTGACCTCAGAAGCAGTTGAGAGAGAGGTTTATGCTGGGAAAGCTGGGAGATCCAGATCTTCTGGGGGAAGTGGCAGTAAGAAGAGAATCTCAGTGGCTCCTGCTCTGACTTGCACTGCAAGCCCTGCCACCATGTGAGCTACCCAGGTACAAATCCTGGCCTGACAGTGAGCTCAGATCAGATGGAGAGCAACAGATAGTAAAAATAAAAAAACAGTTGACTTGCATCTCCCTAATACTTCCCTGAATGCTTATTCAGCCAAAAGGCTTAATAGTATTGCAGTACCTGATGGTATATAATAATATTGCTTATGGTTCAGGATCATGAACAGATTCATATGATATTGTTCACACTACCTCAAACTGATACCAGATTTTTGTGTATTTGACAGCTGAAAGTTATGGAAATGTTCAACATTTTCAGGGTAGTGTTCATTTGCTAAAACTCATTGTTATCTATGAAGGCTTCTCTCCTATGCCATACTCCAAAAAAAGTCAATGGGAGTCTTTTCATTGATTTGAAGAGGGTTTTAATTAGGCTACTGGTCACATAAACAACAACTTCTCAGATTACACCAATTGAATTTAAGCTCAAGACTTGCAGTCTCCCATTTTTCCTTTCTGTCCTTCTAAAGATTAGCATTTTAGAGATGCTTATTAACTATTAAAGATACATCATTTTGGGATAATACGATTAACCTGAAGAGAGGTATACAGTCTTTCTTTTGATATACAAAATGAATACTTTGAGAAGACAGGCTAAAATGTACATAACTTAGCTCAAATCAGTAAAGAAATTTGTCAAAATTGATCTAATATATATCTAAGCTTCTTTTAAAGCTAGGAATATAGAGCAAAATAATACTATACAAACCCAGAAATTGTACACAAAGTGTGAGTACTGCCTAAATGCTACATCAAAATCTTATTCTGAAAGTCCATGAACAGCTGCCATTTTGATCTCTTCTACAGCTTTCTCTTGCCTTTTTTCCCCCTTTCTATTGCTGACTGTTAAAAGACAGCGGTTTATTGTTGTATCTCTTGACTTGGGTATGTTGGATAGAATGAGGGTGCTACAAGCAATAGAAGTTTCATTTTTATTTAGTGGCCTTATTTTGTCACTGTGTCAAGCAGCATAATCATATTTGCTTCTGAATGCTGGTGCAAGATTCAAATTTAGAATGGCTGAGCATTTCTGAAAGACACCAGATATCTTAATTTCCATATTTTGTTGTCTTAAAGGAGTGTTATAAGTATTCAGAATCTTGGAGAAAGGTTTGCAGACCAAACCTGCCACGCTAATATTGTCCAGTTATTGCAAGCCCAAATTAAAGCTCAATGAAAAATCATGGAGACATTTCCATTGAAAACATTAAGTTTTAGGTTAAAATCTTTGAGTATTAAAAATCCATTTTGGGCCATGCCCAGAAATCTTTTTATATGGTGATTTTCAAGATGCATGCATTATTATGAGCACATGCTATGTAAATGCATTGGGCTGGTTAATAAGCATTCACTGACACACATCTGCAGCTTTGCTAATGTACCTTTTATTCGTATGTAGTTGCCAAGGAAACAGGTTATGGCCCAGTATTCTATCTAAAAAATACTGAGCAACTGTTCTATGATCATTTACTTAAAATAGGTAGAATTTAGATTTTGCAGCCCATTGGTCTGTAAGTCCAGGTAACTTCAATTTATCTGATTTTAATGTTTCACTGATTAATTTAAACTACCAATGCAGTCTTGTTTTCTGTGAAAATCTGTTACCATTTTCTATCTGTATATCATAGAGCATTGTGTATTAAAAGTAAACTTAGCTACAGATATTATTTTGAGATATTCTAGAACATAAAGAATATTTTTTGATGTTTTGTGTGTACGTGTGTTTTAAATGGTTCCTTATCTTACATTTTGACTGGTAGCCTTAATTATCTATTTATATCTTAAGATATTTCAGCATTAATGACTATGAGCACACAAATAATTTCCTACAGAAATTTGTGTGAATAATGCCACTGAAATCAATGAAACTACTCCCTTGCTACAATGCAAATTATACTATATGATGCAAAGGGCCAGGTTCAAAATTAATGAATTATCAGGATTTCAGATTCTTTCATTTTGTACATATATATCTCAAAGCTAAAGCACATATACCAGGCATGTTTATTTTAACCGAGATGATTATTTTGAATTCACAATAAGAAGACAGAAAGGAAACTGCTAATATTTGAAAAAGTCATGAAAATGCAAAACTGTATTTTGAAAAATCCTGATCATTTATCACAATACTGTACTTGAATTTACTAACTGCTTACTGCAGCTCACAATTCAAGGGTTTTTTTACTACCCCTGATTACAGTCATGCATAAAGGTAGAGCCTTTATGAGGTAGCCTTTTATGAGATGAACTATATCAAAGTCAGTCAAAATAGCAAGATTAAAATTGGACATGGGCCCTAATAGAGTTCCTCTACCTTTATTGTATGGCACTGGTTTGTAATGGTTGCTAGTACTGGCATCCAGAGTTAACATTCTGGCAAGCTCGAGAGGTTTGCTTCTTGTCTGCCAATAGGTCTGGTTTGCGCAGATCATGGGAGTTTCATGGAGGCCATAACAACCTGTTTCAAGTGTCTATTCTGCAAGATTTTATTTCTCCAACCTCTATGGCAATAAAAATCTAACAGGAGATGGAAAAACCTAACAGTATTGACACTTGAATATAGTAATGCAGTACAACAGTGAAAAAAACTCTTAAATGTTTCTTAAAAAAAAAGGTAAATATTTAATTGAAACAAAATCATATAATGTGCTTTTGAAACATTAAATATTTCAGCTTTATTTCTGTGCAAGTTTTAAAGAGATCGCAGCTTACTATAATCACCCCATAAACTTACCCACCTAGAATCAGGTTGTTCGTCTGTTACTGTCTTTTTAAAGTGGTGTCAACAGGTATGTTCAGCAAAATCATCTCAGCAACTGTGTGACCTCTGTGGCTACTGTGTGTCAGCCTGCAAAGGGGAAAACTCAGATTTAATATCTACACCATTAGACAAGTACTAATTTCCAGATATATCATGTAACTCATCTACGCTTTCTTTGGAATGCCATAGGGCTCGAAATCTGGATCTGTGAGGCTTGCAGCTTATTAGCAATAAAACAGTACTGTTAATCAAACCATTATAAATACTGCTTCTGCCAGCCTTGTTTCATTATGGTTTAACCTGTGTAGTGCAAACAGGACATAATGTTTCATAATGTGTTCTAGACTGAAATCTAAGGACATTTCAAACCAAAGTTTAAAACTATTTCTTTATCGGGATTATTGGAAAAATGAGGCTAAAAGCAGGCCTCAGCTGTATTTCCTTTCCCCTCCGCCATCCAGCTATATCCAAACCATTCCTGACATATTTACCTAATAAGACATCCAGTAATGGAGGCTTCCTAGTTTTCTCAGTCAGTGTGCTCCTGAGTTTCACAAGGTAAGGTCAGTGAAAAATAAGCGTATTTAAGACTAGCACCACATTTTGCCAGTTCAGAAAACAAATCATGGTACTGGGGGAAACAATCTTCATCACTAGGCAGCTCCCTTGACTCCACATAAACTTCAGAAACCAATTAAAAGTTATCTTTTATTTTTAAAGCCTCCATGTATTTTTGTCATCTCTCAAAGGGCCTTTTCTTTCTCTTCTTTCCATCCTGCCACTTCTGTTCTGACCGCTTTTATCACAGATTAGACTTTTTAGGCAACTCTTGTCCTCTGGAATAGGCTTTCTGTATCTCTCTGCTTAAATGGTTCTTCACTGTTTTCAAACATCCAAATTTTATGTTACTATATATCAAACATCTTAATAACTTTATTATATAATACTGTAAAAATAATTTAGAACAAGGCTTTATTCTGAAGATACTAAACAAAATCAAATTGTTCCCTAGAGCAACTGCAGAATCTTATGGATAAGGCCACATGACTCAGCTGAGAGGCATTTATAGAGCAGCAATTAAGAATAAATAGATACATCTTCCATTTGCAAATATACCACTGTAATTTCAAAGATAACTGTATACAATAACTACAGCATCCATCACTTGTTTTGTTTTAGCTGAACTAGTCTCTAGCATGCACATCTCCTCATAACAAAGGCCAGTATGAAAGAAAATTTCATCAAGCCATTATTATTATCTCAAATACCAGTAAAGTCATAAGCCCATCTATGTTCATAAGTCACTGTCAAAGATTATGGTGAATGGGAAGCTTAAACACCAGCCTTGGAGGAATCCAACAAGTAAAGGGTTTTATCAAAGCTAAAAGAATCCCCAAATTTGATAATGCTAGAATTCAGATGTACTGCTATACGTAATAAATCAATTTTAATACATAATAAAACCCTGTACCTAATAAAACCTTGTACATCATAAAATAAAACAGACACCCTAGATGCCCCAGAAGGGTTAACTGGTATCTGTTCATTACTACCAGAATCTGAGTGTAACAGTCTGACAAATATTATCTAAACACAAACAGTTTCACACTGTGAGATCTGCAAATCAACCTGAAGTTTAGAGCCAGAGTAACCTTAACTGAAAGGGTCATTTAAAAGTAAGCAGGATAGTGTCCGCCTGAATGATTTTTTGTTTGAATTTGTGCCTACTCAAGTTTTACGTAGATCTTCTGTTTGGCAGAAGTGGAATTTACATGCATAAAATAATAGATTTCTGTTATAAAAAGGGGAATTGAATATCAGCAATTTGGCATCTAGGATAAAACGGGGCAAAAACCCCAAGGCTGCCCCCCCGACACTAGCGTTTGACAGGTTGTGCTGAGGTGTGAAAAACTGCACGTGTTCCTAGGTACCCTGTTAGCCCCTTAGCCAGAGAGAATAAAACGCACAAAGTTTACACAAGATTTTGCATGGCACCTCTGGCTTTAACATTAGACACCCTGCCTTAGCTAGATTTAGCTACCATTAAAATACATACAGCACCCGACGTATGATACTCAAACTGGGAACAGCTTGCTAATTACTAGAATCCTCCTTAATAAATGAATCAGTTTCTTTAGCTAGAAGAAATTACTGCTCACAGGCTGCCAATGAGTTTTTCCAGAGCCATGAAAGCACTTGAGTTCAGTCATATTAATTACAAGAGGACTTGCACCCTCTAACAAAAGAGCAAATTTGCAAATGGATTTAAAACAGCCATAGTGAAGCATGCTCGTGTCATGGAGCTGCACTTTCTTTAAATGCCTTGAGTGCATATAGTTGAACACAAAGACGTAACAAAAACAGTTTAACTAAAAGTGCCACTTCTTTTCTAAAGATAAATATCGATAGCAATAAATAGATTGCTGCTGCATAGCATTAGCTCAGCAACTTCCTTTAAAAATAACCACACAAGAAATAAACAAAGAAATACAATTTTGGTAACTACATGTAAGGGCGTACTTCAAATAACATTTCAGACTGAAAAACAATATATCAGAGATAAGCTACTGGAGAAAAATTGAATTACAAAAAAAAATACCAACTTTAATATGTCACTTGAGAGATGCTGTTTATTATGTTTTCAGTTCTGCTTCCTTATGTGGAATGGGGAAATATGATTGCACTGTGTCAAACTAATCTAGTAATTACGAACCAAATGGTTTTATTATCATTATTAAGCATTGGCCTATCAAGACAGATGACAACAGTCATCTTCCTGAACAGTTATACACTGTTTATTTGGAGTACACTGAACTGATATATTTAAAAATAAATGAGAATTAGTTCAATCTCACTGAAACTGTCAAGGCTATCATTAATATAATTGGCTGTGCTTCTAATACACCTTTTGCATTGATTTTCAGTGCTGGATCCTCATCCACATAAAATATACTTAGTCATTTTAAAGTCAAGGACATGAAAGGAAAATGGCTACCCTGCTGCAAAAGTCTCATTGCAGTAGTGAGAATTTCTCAAGTCATGTACAAAGGAGATTCATAAGGAGATACACTACATTATAAGTTGAGACATTTAATACTGTATAAGCTGTTAACTCTGGTATACACACGAGATTCAACTTTACTTATATTGTTTAAAATGTTACCTGAAAAGGGAAATAAGGAATTACAATACTTAAATTTTGCAAAATGTATGAGGTCTGCAAATTACCGCAGACCACAAGTGAGCTTATATAAGGGCTTGTTTATAAGATCTGACACAAGTTCTTTTCCAGTATGGTTAAACACAGTTCTTTAGCTGAACTTCAAAATGCGTCCACTATTTAAAAAAGGTTTATTAGCATTACTGTGCAGTGGCAGAATTCAGCAAAGGTGAAAGAGGGCTTAAACACACTTCTGATTCTCTACATTTCTCAGCTGCAAAATGTTTTAGTGATACTTTTATCCTGGTGATAATGAAACTATCGCTTTATATACACACAGTGCAAACCTTGACCTACATATAAGATGAGGCTACATGAAAAAAAAAAAAAGAATCTGGGTGCGTTTCGGGAAACAATCAATGCAAAACAGGAAAAAAACAGTTTTCTGTTGTGTACAGCTTTATAAACATGGCATGGTTTAAGAAATGATAGCTGCATGGAAACATTAAATGACATCAGATTCTCATTTAGAACTGAAAAGAAACTTAACTGCAAAATTTCCATTTGCATTGTGGTATTGGTATTAAAGAGAATAACTTCTTTACAGCACTACTATTGCACCTTTTAAAAGGATTTGGTTGCCAAGGAAACTGGTTCTGGCCCAGTATTAATCTCAAACAAATATATTACTGAAGTTGGTGTTAGTAGTACAATAATCATAATTCTTTTTATTCTTAATGCTCAAATTCAGGCTTTTGTACCTAAGGCTGCCTAGTTTTAATTTCATAACCTTTTTTGTTTGAAGTAAAACACTTCAGTGAACTGATACTCAGTTTAAGCTGACAGGGCCATCTATATCAATCATTCTCTTTAAAATCCTTCTGCCTTAAAATAAAAAGAAATACTGCAGGTTTGTGTTTGTATCCAATACTGAAAATATAAGTATTAAAGCATATCAATCTTTATTTAAGATTTCGCACAACGCACAGGAAACCGCTTACAACAGAATTTAAATATTTTTCATTTTTCTTATCTACCTTAATTTTTATTTTTGCATTTTAACTGCAAGCTCAAAAATGCTCATAGTCAGCTTTAAAATGTAATTGAATCAATAGGGTTTTCAAAAATTCTTTTGTTGCACGAGCGTTGCCACGCCCTTAGTACATATGATTATTTTAACAGACATGATTGCTCTACTTTCACAATAGATTTTTTTAAAACAGGTAAAAACAATTGTCATGCCAATATGTGAAGCCAAACAATTTAATATTATGTTGGTTTCAATTAACAGTTTAATGCATTTTTTTAACTGAAAGTTACATTCTAAAGTCCATTTTATGTTCTTGCAACACTGACGAAGAAATCTGTAAAACATGCAAATCTCAACCTACCTGCGTGTACCACTTAGTGCAGTGTTAGCATGGCAATGCACCCAGCCATTTTTATGTAAAGCGATGGAGACAAACTGAATTCTTGGTCTTCTTGATAATTTTTTAGAAGCAGTTGTCAAAAATCAGATGGGAAGCAGCTTGAATAGACCATGATCAGGAGAACTGAATTTATCAGTAGGGAAAGCAGGAGTGGGGAAAAAAAAAAAAGTCTTCATCCAAGGTTTTCCGAAACTGCAATACAAGGGTTTTTTTTTCTCTCCTCCTCAGAGGGTTCACAGCTCGAAGCTGACCACTGCAAAGGCCACTTGTCACATTTACTGAAAATCAGCCTATTGATATCACAGCTGAAAATATAAACTCGACAACCAAAGCCCATTGCACAACGTGGACTGCGTAAGAGTTAAAAATAGATTCGACGTGCCTCCTACCTGCATAATAAATATGTAAGTTTCAAGTGCTTTAATTCGATATTCACATTAATTAACAATACAATATACATTATTTAAACTACAGTAAATGCAAGAAGAAAAAGGGTGACACCATCTGGAAGCACAGTTTGCTTCTTTTTTTTCTTTCCAAGGGCTAATAACGTAGTTTGAATGTGATGACAAGCTAACAGCTCACCACATTGCAAATGAAAAAGAATTCTTAAGGTGATGCTCAAATATCTAAGCCTGTAATGAAGCATAAACCAGTCTTCACTACTGCATGACATGGCACACAGACCATTTACATACTCACATTTGAGATACTAGGCACGGTATAATGAATTCAATACACAGCATGCACACAGCACAAGCAACGTTAATCCTGCCTGCCATTTTAGGCTTGCAGGAGTAAGATACATACTGCAGCACAGCGCTGGTAAGGGAGGAGGCAAGGGACAGCTCACCTTAAATGCAGTATCTGATTAATGTTGTAAGTGACATTGCATATCAGCTACAGAGTCTTGGTTCAACTGGGTGGGAGGGAACAAAGAAAATTGTCATCAACTGGTGATGCAAGATGAGCTCCAGTCACTAACACTGTTAGCAAACTCCAAATTCTACAATGATACAGTAGTAGGCATTTCAAACTCTTATCAAAATCTGGCTGTGCAATAGCTGAGTCCGCCTGCCGATGAAAACAAAACAATCTTCTTGCTTATTGGAGAAAGGCTGGATTGACTACAGTAACATCCTCTTGATGAAGAAAGATTTCACACAGCACATATTAGATCCTGGATGAATTTGCTGTGCTTTCCTAATTTTTAAGCCTCAGAATTAAAATAAAAAAAAAAGACAATTATAGGAAAAATATCATAAATAAAGATCTAATGTTCATGCAAATAAAACATTTCTTTTTTCTTTCCTTTCTGTTTTTTTTCTCTTTTACAGTCCATCAAAATCCTGAGCAGTATTGACAAACCACACAAGCACAGGCTCTGACTGCATGATCAGCTGTCTGTGTCTACGCTACACCCTGTTAACCACAAGCAGTGTTAGAGCTAAATATATCTGCAATGCAGAAACGGTAGGTGCTATGTGGTATACAATTCTGATTAATTATAAAATATTTTTCTAGCCTAGATATAATAAATAAAAGCAAATTCGGTGCTGATCTTTTTTAGGCACCGAATCTGTCTGACTTACAGAACATAAAAGCTACCCTAAGTATACTGACCTAGATAGCACTAAGAAGACTTAAGCAGCAAACAAGCATACTCACTGTCAAAGCAAGGAAAAACGAAACAATGATTGTCTAATCAAACTGAAAGCAACAGCTCACTACCACAGTATGAATTCCAAAATGCTACGTACTGTATATGCACATCTCATGTTAGTGGGAGATGCAAAGCTCCTTTGTTTTTTCTCAGAGGCTTTTCTTAGCTACGGTTGCACAATGACATTCTGACATCATGGAGGTCAATGCAGCTACTAAAGTGCCGTCGTCTTTCTGAAGAAAAAAATCATTTTGGAATATTAAACCACAGCTGCAAAAATAATAACAATGAATTTCACATCACCTGCTTAATACCTTTCCCTTACCTTCTGGGATTAATAGCATGTACATTGTTCAGCTGCATATATTAAATTGGTATCACCCTCTGCAGAGATTGCAGGAGTGTAACTGCAGGAATTAGATTTTTATAAATAAGTAGATAGAAATGTTAAAAAAAAATGCTTCATTCTCCAGAAAACTTAAAAATACAATAAAATATTTAACATGTATAATGAAAAATATACAAGGAAAAAAGCATTAAAAACTGCTTATCTGAATTTTTTTAAATGCCTAATAAGCAAACTGTTTTTATTTTCACTGTCAGTATGTCTCCAAAGGGAGGATGAGAGCACCGTAGCACAACTTACTATGACCTGAATTATATTCCCAGAAGGCTAAACGATCAGGTGAAGTAAAATAAACCCTAAGGTCTATCTGTTTATAGAGAATCCTTCCCACACATACACTTCCAATGACTTCTTATGCCTTCCTTTTATCTTTCTACCCCAAATACCCCAAACAGATAGCCAACACATAGCCAGAATGGTAAACATTAATGTGCCAGCTCTGAAACTACTTCACTGAAAGATTTCTTTACACAAATATTGTTTGCCTTATGCATAAGTGAATATAAATGTTTTCTGACCAGCCACTGAAATAGATAGAGATACTTGTGAGGCAAGATTTTTATGGAGAAGCACTGTCTTTCATTAGACCTGCCAATACAGCTGGACAGAAAACAGCCAAATTTTCAGACACGCATTCTTTCTCAGGAAACCATGTACCTCATCAATTTTTTTTCCTAAAACAATGCCTGTTTTTTAAAAGGGAAAACCAGTAATAATAAATATTGTGTTAAATCAGAAAATTTTGCACAGCAATGACTTAAGATTGCTATATGTACATATTATATTTGAATTAGGTTCTTCTTATACCCAATAGACAATCTGATTTTATATTTTTTTCCTTCTTTCTTTTTAAATGACTAAATATATATATTTAATTTGGAGATTTTTCTCTGGAAAATTGTTCGGCATTCTGTTCTCTTTGGTTTTAAAGGCTGGGAATGAGATGATCCTAACAGTCAGTGCTTTAAAATATTCAGAATCCCCTTCCATAAATAGCACATCTGTCACACAGAAATGGAACGCAGCCAGCGGAAAGGGAGACCAGACCAACAAAAACAACTGCTATTCCAATTTATGATTACAAAATAAGTTAGGACTTTAGCAATCATTTATTTTAATTTTTTGTTTGTTTTGATCTTTTTACAGTTAAGAGCTGTCTAATTATTTAGATGCCACTATATATCAACTTTAAATTAAAAATGTTAACTATGAATTCATTTTCAGTTTTTTTAATGTTCATCTGTTAGCAAAATGTATACAATAGGCCCACTCACGCCCATTTTAAAAGCATGGTGAAGTTCCTACAGATTCCAAGAGGGGAAGATTTGGGCCTCATGTAGCTGTCTATTGAATGGTTTACAAGAAAATGTGACAGTACAATTTTGCGAACCAAATGCTATGTTTGCTTTACGGCAACGACTTTTTGCAAAAGGCAGATTTCAGCAGGGTCTCACAACAAACCTATCTGGTCCTTCATTCTTGGGGCCAGCATTCTCGTCCTCACAGAGAAGTACTGTTCTGCCAGAGAGACAGCGAGGTGTTCTGGATTTAGCGAGTAGCAAAAGCCTCCCAGCAGCAAACACAGCGGAGGAATAAACATCTCACACTGAACAGGGAAGTGAGCTTCTTCAAAACCTTTATGCATACCTCTTGTTTTAATCGGCCTTTTCCTGTGCTTAGTAATTCTTTTCTAGGCTTAGATTTGCAGTGATTTTTTCTTCAGGATCAACATAGTCAAGAAATCACATTCTAGGCCCTTGTACATCTGCACAATATCTGACTTCGTAAATAAACTCAGAACATTGCCTTTGCAGGTTGCACAAAGTAGGCCCAAATTTTAAAGGCAGAGATAGATTCACACTCTATGTTATGTCTGGGTCTGAAACTTGGGTTTAAGCTCTAACCTGATTTGTACTGAAACTGTTACAGCTGCAAGCCTAGGCAGCGGCTCTCCCGACCCTTGATTTCAGAATCCCCCGCCTCAGCTGGGCCAGGAGTATGTCAGCCCGTGTCATGAGTTTGTGGCGGTTCTTCATTCAATCAGCTTAAAGGCAGGCTCCTTCAAGTATCCTCAGTGGGTCTCACAAGCCGTCTGTGTTGAAAGTCTTTTCCAGTTTGAAGCTTCCTACTTGCAAACGTGCTTCATGTCCCTCTGTTTATCACAACTCTAGGGCAACACCTAATCTCTCCTCACATGTGATCACTTATTAAAGTTGGGGAGGAAAGAGAAGTCCTAGTATCATTGGGTTGCAGCCTCCGCCCTGTGGTATATCGTTTTGCAGAGGAAAAGTCCTACTCCTCCAGATGGGTAATTTGGGGAATGCAAGCACAAGGAGATAGAGGTGGGAAGAAAGACTCACACACAGTCCTCGAAACTGTACTGATTTTTGTCTGAAAGTATTATCACATCTTATCATCCAAGGGGGAAGTATATGAGGGCAATCTGGTGGAGTGGGAACTCTGCCAAGGACCAAACTTGTAGCAGTAAATACCGGAAGAAGACTGGCAGACCTTGAGAAAAAAGTGATAGACATTCAGTTTTATATGGATCAGCTCACTCCTGTCTTTATTCAACATGGGCCCAAACAGGACCAAAAGAATAAATTGTCCCTCTAGCTATAGAGGGCACCCTGGATGTGGGAATTATGCTTCATAATAGATAAATGGATGAACAGACATTCATGCACGTGGGTTCATTTCCACCTCAGTATTTGCATTTTTTTAACTGTTTATCAAGTAAATGAGCAAGATATAGAAAACCAAGCATAGAATCAGTCAGCCTCAAGAAACTGTAGTCAACTGCCCTGTGATCCCATCCCTGCACAGCTATGACAAGGGGATGTGAAGCACAGCTGGGAATCCAGGGTGGGGGTTTCTGAAAGCACATACCAGAGCTGGCTATAGCCTTTTAACAAACCTGCTCTTGCAATGACTGTTTCAGCCTCTGAATTTAGCTGCATCAATTATATTTGCTGCCTCATTCTACTAGTGCCACTGCAAAAACCACACTGTTGATGAATACCGAGTTTAAAACCAGAGTTATTTTGAAAAAGTAAAAACATCCCCTTGATCCTGAAGTAACTTCTCCGACCTAACACTCACATTCAGAAAAGCATCTCCATATGCCTACCCAAACTTTCAGCCCTCAGGTCAAACTCCTTCCCCTCCAGAACCCCACCATTACATGATTTAGAAGCTACTTCCTTCAGTAGTGAAACCTCGGCTCGTTGCTGTTGGGCTGTAAGAAACAATAGGGCAAAGGAAGAGGACTGATCATAGAACTTCATCAGTTTACCTTTCTAAGACCAAAGTATATCACTTTTATACCCATTCCAGCTGACATGCCCTAGATTTTCATTTGTGTTCACATCTAGCCAAAGTTGCCCCAAGGATGTGGACTATATCATTTGAGTGCTGACAGTTTTCCCAGACTTTCCCACAACACCTTATGCTTGTCTGTATGGCTAGACAAATTCTTCCATTATTTCCTGTGAAATAAGTATAGAACTGCTGTGTTTATAATGAGAATATAATCATAGATATATTCCCAGAAGTTCCAGTGACTGTGATTGCTACCTAATTTATATATATATAAAAAAACAGTATAATAGGGAGACAGAGAAAGAGCTGTTGTAGCGAGGGATGGTTGGTGAGAAAATAGTTGCTCTTAGTTATTCCTGTACATGCTTTACAGATGTCCATTCTTAATCGTGATGTTCACATAAACAGGCCATGAAAATAATACCTAAGTGGTCTGGGCAGGAGTGAGTTCAAACTCATGCTATTCCTGTTTAGGTGGGGATGTTTTTCAGCAGTGCTAAGTTAAAAGCAGAGGAGCATTTGAAGGCATTTGCTCTTTAAAAAAGACAAATATCGAGATTCTAAAAAACCAGCAAGAGTATTATGTATTGTATTGTGATACACTGCATTGTATCGATGCATTATGAAATGTACGTATATTATGAAAAGTGTGGGCTTGCCTAAACTGAACAATCACAGACAAGTCATGTATTAAGGTATATTAAGGTAAAGAGCTGCTACATATGCTTTTTTGTGAAACATTTCTAACAGCCGCTTAGTACTCTATAAACTATAAAATAATTTTTAATGATTAGAACTCCTGGGCTTCATTGTAAACAAATGGCAAAGGGAATTTATTTAAAAAATATAAATCCATCCACAGAATCTGAAGGAAGCGATACCTTTATAGATATTTGCATGCACCTTTACAGGTTGTAGTTCTGTATTTTCCACGTAACATGACGCTCAAAATAGTTAGCAATAACAAGTGGCTTTGACTTGTTTTTTCTCTGAACAGTGCCTTAATGACCTCTATTGCATGAGCACTGTATCTCCTCTAATTATACCTCCTAAGACCCTATTTGCTTTGTTAGCTGCTGCCAGACAGTATACCAAATGTTTCGGATTTCTATCTCCTATTACTCCTGGCTAATTTACCAGGTTAGCGAATTTAGGTGCTGTATTTTACTGTGTTATTATCAATTTTATCAATCTTATTTTTCTCTGTATTTAACACCACAAATAGCTTGACACACACACCTACACTTCTGTACTTCTTTCACATTGATCAGCATTTCCACTTAAACATTACGCATTTCCTCTCCTCTGGGTTTAAAAGCCAGACATTCCTTTTATAGAGCGACAGACTCAAAGATCCGATATGGAAAGAGGTTCCTTTTCCGCTTAGTCACACAAAATCCCAGATAGGATACAGACATTTTAGCCAAGCCTTCTTATGAACACTAGCCAGTAGGCAAGAAGGGTAATAAGAATTAGGTTGAAAAAAAGGAAATTTCTCAAAGCAGTCAAGGGACTTAACATTTTGGCTTTAGTTACTAACAAAACTAGGAAAAATATGTTTGGATGCATACATAAAATCTGTTCTTTGCAAAAAAAAGAAAAAAAAAGAAAAAAGGTCATTTTACATTTCCCTAGAGGTAAAGCAGCATAAAAATTCCTTTTATAAACTCCTGATTAAAGTGACTTCTGAAACATATTACTTGAGGCAGGATCAGTTTTGGGGGCATAGTCTCTGCCCGATGACATTGATTTTTTTTTTCCATGAAGTTTGAGCAGGAACTATTCAGCTGTTTTGGAGAACAGACAGTATGAGAATAACAAGCATTCCTCATTATTAAAAACATAAGGAAATTATTTTTGAACAACATGGGTGCCAGAACAAGCAGGGGTAGGAAGCTAAAGTATGCTAGCAGAAGAGAAAATGTTTTGGAAGCTCCAAGAAAACTGTTTAGCATTTGATAGTTATAAAATCAAATGTCACATAATAGGTCAGAGAAATCACACTTCCTAAAAACCATGTGTATAGATGAGTGTATCACAGCTCCAAACACAGTCTAAAAACATATGTAGAATGAAAGCAAGAAAAAAATTGATTTCAAGCTTACTTCCTCAGGCTCAGCTATCCATTATGTTCCTAACTCTAGGCTGCTCAATATAGCCAGTAGATCTGCTCTAACCTTTTCTCCAGAGCAGTCCAGGCCTGAGCTTGCTCCTTCCTTTTTCATCTTCTCCTGATAGATGGGAGGGGAGTTTTCCGTTTTGTCTTCCAGCTGCTAACCTGGTATATGTAATCCAAAACCAAGAGTATTCACTCCAGACTACTGATCGCTTCCTCCCAAGGTATAGTTTGAGATTTGTCTACCTGTGGCGAATGATGGCATGGACTCAAGAAGTGGTGCATCTTGAGACATTTATTGTTTGTTTCTGAGCATATTTATACTAAAAAGTTAGCTGCTTCAGCGGTTTTACAGATATGCTTTGCTAAGCCAATCATCCTGCAGATTACGTCACAGGTAGCCAACCATTACACCGATCACGCACGCAGCGATCATGCCTTGTACTTTGCTACTTGCTTCCTAGGTGGAGAAAAGCTGTCTTGTTCTTAACCTTGGTTCCCACTGGCTTCTGCTGGTTTATCTGTACTTTCTCAGGATGTATCATTCCCAGCTGCACCGGTGTCCTTGGGTATGTTTATCTGAGGCTCCTGTTGAGACTCCTTGTCCGAGCTGGTAACAGTTCCCCCATTCCCCTTTTCCCACGGCTTGCTACTTGCAACTTCCCTTCAACTTAACCCTGTCATGACCCTCCACATCTCCCCCTTCCTTTAATAATTGAAGGGCTAAGGCTGTGTGAACTTGCAGGGTCATGACTTGCTTCATACTTCGGTCAACCATCCTTTGCATGCAATTCAATAAGCATGGTACACAAATCAACACTGCAACAAATACAACACCTATAATAAGTCGTAGAATCAGTATGCATTTTAGCCAAGGCCCTACAGCAAGCGTGTTTAGCCAACTGAAAATTCCCCATAAGTTTTTCCCATTGTCTTCTTGCAATTGTTTTGTCAGCTCCTTTAACTTCGTAATGCTTGTATGTACTGACTCAGAATGATCACTCAGATTCATACAACACATTCCCTCAAAATCCTGACAGCCATGGCCTTGGGCCAATAGCAGAAAATCGATCGCAGCCCAATTTTGTAAGGTGGCATGTCTAACTGAATGTACGTCTGTTAATAGGGCGTTCAAAGCAGTACTAGTAGCATTTGCTTCTTTTGCAAGCCAACATCCTAATTTGTTAAGTTGTGATAAAGCGTGAGCAGTTCCTACTCCTGCAAAAATACTACTCAAGACATGTTTTGTTGGATTCCAAAATTCTATGTTGCTATCGCAACCTGACGTAAAGCTGTGGGTGGACTGCTTTGTTCGAATATGGACTGTTCCATCAACTAACCATTTTTCGGGATGGAACAACATCAAAAGCCCAAAGGTACGTGGCCCCCCCACAGCTTTACCTGGTATGCCTTTCCAGGCTCTTTGGCCACAAATTAAAAATATATTAGTGGCCAACCCTCTGGGTTGTGGTCCAGACGTTATTTGGCTCCGGGTGGTGTAGTTACACCATACAGATTCATTGGCATAGATGCCTGTGGGAGATACATTAATGCCACTTTCATGGATACATAGCCCTGAAGTATAATTTAGATAAAAGCAGATTGCAGCCTGTGTAGTTCCCAATAAGTCAAGTTCTTGTGGCTGCAGTAGCAAGGCAGGAAAATCATTTACATATCACATATCGTTATACCACGTGGAATTTTTCCCACCCCTGTGTCTCCGTTCTGCGTCACACCACCACTTGGGCTGAATTGTACCTGGCGCACTGCAGTTTGGTAACACAGTATCATTGTAGAGAGACCCCATGCGCTGTATATCAAGAGGAAGTCCGACCAGGCAAGTGCGGAAGGGGTCTGATGGCGTCGCCATTGATAAACACAGAGCGTCCGTACTGGTTACATTCGCAAGAGTCAACCAGACGTTGCCACATTCCCAGGCATCTGGTCCGATGGGCATGCTTGTTGCTCCGAGCATGAGGCAACATAAGGTCATACACATCGCGACGGCACCCATCGTAACCGAGTTCCTGTAGAAACACAAGCATATCCCCTCCCCCAAGTTATCAGTTCCATTGGTCCCGCCCATTGGCCAGAAACCAAGTCTTTGACCAGAACTGGGGGCTTTTGTATTAATCTTATGTCTGTGGCGTGCTGACATTCAGAACTATTATGACCTGTTTCATCACAATTCAAAAAATTAAGGACATAAAACGCTTTGTGCAGCTGTTCTTGTGGGGTGAGCAGTGTCTCCCCCTTTTTTTGTTTTTGTATCATGTTTTTTAGGCTACGATGTGACCGTTCAACAATGGCCTGGCCGGTTGGGGAATGGGGTATGCCTGTCACATGAGAGATACCCCATGTATTGAGGAATTGATGCGCACGGCCTGAGCAATAGGCTGGGCTGTTGTCCGTTTTGATGGTCGTTGGCACCCCCAAGACCGCAAAGCAGGCAAGCCAATGATGAGTCACATCCCTAGCCTTCTCACCAGAGTGGGCAGTGGCCCACAGAAATCAAGAATGGGTGTCGACTGTGACAGGTACATATCTGAGGCGGCCAAAATATGTGTAACGTCTGTTTGCCACAATTCATTGGCCCTTAAGCCTCTGGGGTTCGCCCCTTCTTTCGAAGGCATTGGGGCAAACTGCTGACAGTCTGGGCAAGATAAAATAAGGTCCCTGGCCTGCTGGTTGGGTAGTTGAAACTGCCTCTTCAGCGAGCGGGCGTTCTGATGAAAGAAGGAGTGAGACAGCCTAGCTTGTTCTAGAAGGTTAGGTACCACCACTGGCATGGCCGCTGCATCAGCGCATCGATTGCCTTCAGCGATGGGTCCGGCCAGGTCCGTGTGTGAGCATACATGTAAAACATAAAAGTCATGCTTTCTACGATTAATAAGAGTCCAAAGAACATAAAGTTCTGCAAAGAGCAAGGGATTAGAGACCTCACGGAGAAAAGAGGCCTCTAACCTTTGCACAAGGCCCATGGCATAACAGGAATCAGTAACTACATTTACAGGTTCATTGGCACAAAGTTCAAAAGCCATACGGACGGCCACCATCTCCAATACCTGTACTGACCCGTGGTCCTGTGTATGTACTGTTGTTTTCCATTGTTGCGTAGCAGGGTCCTGCCACGTGATTGCGGCCCTTTTTGACCTTCCCAAGGCGTCGGTAAAAACAGTCAAACCAGGAACCGGGACAGGGCGACAATGCCGTCGAGTAACTAGGGGTAGGCTGCCGGCCTCTGCCCATAACTTATGTTGGGGATAATGAATGGAAAGTTGTCCAGTGAAATCAGCAAGGGCGACTTGAAAACCCCAGTCCTTTGACAGCAACCAGTTCAAGTTTTCTATTGTGGCTGGGATATAAATAACTTCAGGGTCACAGGCATTCATGGTTTGCAATCTCTCCCGTCCCTTAATGATAAGCTTAGCATACATTTCTGTAAGAGTCCATAAGGTTTTCGGTGGAGTATGTGACAGAAAGATCCATTCCAAAATGTGCAAGGGATCTGTGCTTTTTGTATCCCATTGAAATAATACTGCAAAAGGTTGAAAGCAGTTGGCAATCAGAGCTAAATAAAAAGGCAATGAGAAGTCACGTCACCAACTCCGGCGTTCCTCCAGAGCGCGGGCACATAACTGGAGTGCCTTTCTCGCTTCAGGTGTCAAAGTTCGGATGGAGGTAAGGGAGGTGTCCCCTTTGAGCATGTCAAAAAAGGGGGTGGAGCAGTTCTGTGGAAAGTCCCAGCACTGGTCGGAGCCAATTAATGGCTCCTAATATTTTTTGTAGGTCATTAGGCGTAACAGTATCGCTTAATTGCAGTTGGACCGGCTGGGCCTGACTGTATGTTGTGTAATATGCCATCCAAGGTAGAGCCACGGTGGTTTCCGTTGTACCTTTTCAGGGGCTATTTGTAATCCTGCAAGATGTAGATGGTGCATAACCACATTAGTTACCTCATGTAAGATTTACTGTTGGTCAGCAGCTATCAGGATATCATCCATGTAATGGTATATGATAGCGTTGGGAAATCTTTGTCGGGCAGGTTGCAAAGCCTGTGCTACTGCTGCCTGACACATTGTAGGGCTATTTTTCATACCTTGAGGTAAAACCACCCAGTGGTATCATAACATCGGCGCAGCATGATTTACAGAAGGTAGAGAAAAGGCAAACCGGGGGGCATCCTCAGGATGCAGGGAATAGAGAAAAAGCAGTCCTTAATGTCAATTATTGTCAAGGGCCAATTGGCAGGTAGCACAGTTGGAGATGGCAATCCCAGTTGCAATGCACCCATGGGTTTGATTACAGCGTTAACAGCCCTGAGATCATGCAGCATTTGCTATTTACCACTCTTTTTCGGTATACAAAAAACAGGGGTATTCCAGGGGCTAGTAGTTGGTACCATGTGCCCCAGTTGTAACTGTTCTTTTACTAACTGCTGTAATTGGTTGAGCCGTTCCTTCTTTAGAGGCCATTGATCAACCCATACTGGGGTGTCTGTTTTCCATTTAAATCTCAGAATTGTTGACTCATCTTGTCGAAACAGTGGATCCATGGCCCCTGTTAAAAAGTCGAATTAGCAATGACGGTAGTTTGAATGATGGTGCCAAATTGGCCCAGCACATCCTGTCCCCATAGCGTACAAGGGATGGGAGCTATGAAGGGCGCTGCTCGGGCCGACTGGCCATCGGGCCCTGTGATAGTTAATAAGTGGGCACTTTGTCGAGGCCTTTGCATGCCTCCAACACCCACAATAGTTGATGCTGGTGATATAGTTTCCCAATGGGTGGGCCACTGTTTTGTTTGTATTATCGAAACATCCGCTCCAGTGTCCACAAGGCCCCTAAACTTAAGTCTGTTTATATGACATTCTAGCATTGGTTGAGAGGAAGTAATCGCCTTTGTCCAATATATCTGAGGTGTTCCGGTACTTCCAAATCCACCATTGTTTCTTTTTCCTACCCCTTGCGGGGTCATACTGCAAAAGGGGATGATTTGAGCTATGCATTGTCCTTTAGGGACATAGCAAGGAGGAACAGGTGTCCATGCCATAATTTTTATCTCTCCTTGAAAATCTGAATCAATTATGCCTGGTAAAACAAACAGTCCCAGTTTTGTGGTTGATGATCGACCAATTAGAAGTCCGTGCAATCCTTGCCTTAAAGGGCCCCACACCCCTGGGGGTATAGGGCTCACTGCGGTCGACGTTAAAGTCACGGATTCGTTGGCGGCCAAGTCCAGCCCTGCGCTCCCCCTTGTGGCTGGGAGGAGCTCACTGACCAAGCGTTTGTACCTGCATTTGTTTGATTGCTCGGGGCGCGCGGTCTCGCCCCCCGCCTCCCGTTTCCCTGGGTAATAGGCTCCCCCTTGCTATTAAACTTGGAGCGACATTCGTTGGCCCAGTGCCGTCCTTTTCCACACTTGGGGCGGTTGCGCGGGGGTGACGGTTTCACACTAGAGTGCTTTGGACAATCTTTTTTGAAGTGGCCCGTTGTCCCACAATGGAAACATCCTTCTTTCCCTTTTGTTCCCCCTTGCACGTACATCTGAGCCACCAGTGCAGTGGCAAGGGATTCGGTGTTATGGTGTATAGAGCCTACGTTTTGACAAGCCCGTACCATCTCTGCAATAGTGCAAGTTGCTCGGTTCCGAATCGCCTGCAAGGCTCTCGCACAGTCAGCATTGGCATTCTCAAAAGTGAGCTGCCTCAGCAACAGTGCCCGAGCCTCCTCATTCTCAGTCTGTCGCTCAGTTGCCGCATATAACCGATCAACAAACGCGGGGTATGGTTCTGCAGGTCCCTGCAATACTTTCGCAAAGGACAAACTTGACTCGGTGCTTGCACCCGGCAGCCCGCGCAAGGCTTGTAAAACAAACTTTGCAATCATCTCATATGTTTCTCTATTACATTCCGTCTGGGTGGCCGGGTCCGCATGCAGCCCCTCTCCAGTCAATTGGTTATAGCCTGTTCCTCGTCCATTATGCACGTTATCAACCGCTTGTATGGTACATTTATCTCGAAAGTCCAAAAGCCATACAGCGTATTGAGTGTTAGTCAAAACCATTTTCAGTAACGCTTTTCAGTCGTAGGGAGTCATCACATACGTAGTAGAAAGCGCCTCTAGGAATGTGATAGTATGAGTAGATTTGACTCCGCTTTCTTTTACCAATTTTCGCAGTTCCTTGACTATCTCATAATTGAAACTCTGATAAGCCGGATGCTCCCCTGGTTTATAGATGACTGGGAATGCAGTAATAGTTTGGAAATCCCCTGCTAGTAAGGCCTCTCGGCAGCACTTATCCCATTTATCTTTCCCTTGTCCTGCCCGTAGTCCCCGACTGCCAGCGGGGGGATCTACAAATCCCGGATCAAAGGAATCACCTTCATCACATCCATTAGTTTCGGAGGGTGAGGTCGGTTTGCTAATACCCTTCTCGCCTTCTCCGTTCCCCGATTCAGGGATCAATTGCACAGGGTCCAGACCATGGGGGGATGCCACGGCTACCGGGGGTTGCTCCCCTAGGGAGGGTGCCGAAGGTAAGGACGTATCATAAGCAGGGGGGCAGAAGACAGACTCTTTTGTGTAGTCTTTAGAGTGCTCATAATTGTTCCCCAGGTAGCCAAATGCTTACAAACTGTGACATCTCCAGTCCCCACTTCCTCATATAGTTTTTGACCTACTTTTGCCCATTCATCAAGTTGAAATGTCCCATTCACAGGGAAGTCGGGTACATTTCTTGTAACACAGTCCAGGAGTGTTAGTAACTTGCCTCCAAAACGTTCCAATTCTGCCTGTCCAGAAGCCATCTTAAAACATCCAGGCTTTGTTTCTGTTCTAGGGATAACCTTCCCCCCATGATTCCCGACTGCTCACCTTCATCGAGGTGATGGGCGTGCGCTGCTGATGAAGCCTGGGTCCTGGTTCAGTCTTGTTGTCCTGTTTCTGATCGGAGTCCTGTCCTGGTTCAGTCGGGTTTCGCTACCGGATCGGCGTCTCCGTCTTCTTACGGCGAGCTGAGTCCCTGTTCGGGCGCCATTTGTAGTGAATGATGGCATGGACTCAAGAAGTGGTGCATCTTGAGACATTTATTGTTTGTTTCTGAGCATATTTATACTAAAAAGTTAGCTGCTTCAGCAGTTTTACAGATACGCTTTGCTAAGCCAATCATCCTGCAGATTACGTCACAGGTAGCCAACCATTACACCGATCACGCACGCAGCAATCATGCCTTGTACTTTGCTACTTGCTTCCTAGGTGGAGAAAAGCTGTCTTGTTCTTAACCTTGGTTCCCACTGGCTTCTGCTGGTTTATCTGTACTTTCTCAGGATGTATCATTCCCAGCTGCACCGGTGTCCTTGGGTATGTTTATCTGAGGCTCCTGTTGAGACTCCTTGTCCGAGCTGGTAACAGTTCGCCCATTCCCTTTTCCCACGGCTTGCTACTTGCAACTTCCCTTCAACTTAACCCTGTCATGACCCTCCACATCTACCACCACTCTCTTACACTGCCTTCATTGCCATGGTTAAGACTGTTTAATCACAGAATCACTGAATAGTTGAGTTTGGAAGGGACCTCTGCAGAACACATAGTCCAAACCCCTGCTCAAAGCAGAGTCATCAACTGGAGCAGGTTGCTCAGGGCTGTGTCCACTTGGGTTTTGACTTTCTCCAAAGATGGAGACTTCACAGCCTCTCTAGGCAACCTGTTAAAGTGCTTGACCATCCTCACTGCACAAAAGTTATTTCTTATGCTTAAATGGAATTTCTTATATTTCAGTTTGTGCTCATTGCCTCTTATTTGTTCACTGGATACCACTGAGAAGAGTCTGGCTCCATCTTCTTTAGTCCCTCTCCCCAGGCATTTATACACTTGGATAAAATCCCCCCTAAGCCTTCTCTTTTCCAGGCTAAACAGCCCCAGCTCTCTCAGCCTCTCCTGGTATGACAGATACTCCATTCCCTTAGTCATCTTCATGGTGCTTTGCTGGACTCGCTCCAGTAGGTCCCTGTCTCTCTTGCACTGGGGAGCCTAGCATCAGACACAGCACTCCAGATGGGGCATCACCAGTGCTGAGCAGAGTGGAAAGATCGCCTCCATCAACCTGCTGGTGATGCTCTTCCTAATGCAGCACAGGCCATTCCATTCTAAAAGATTGCAGCTCTCTGAAATCTGAATTAGTGGACTGGAAGTCAGTGCAGATGAGACCCTAACTGTTTTAAAAAGCTCTCATTCTCATTTCACTTATGAAAATTACATAATTTCTCTTCACAAAAACTCTGCAGCTCTCTCATGTTCCAAAAGTGAAACTGTTCTTCTTTTGACAGTATCCCAATTCCCACTGAATCCTTAGGAATTCCAATGAAATTTTAGGACTAAAGCTAGTGAGCAACGGTAGTGCTAATTTGTTAGAGTGCAGTTGTACAAAAGGCTCTATTAACAATAATAATACACTTTTACAGCATGTTTTATCCAACAATCTCAGAGATCATTACAAACATTAATTGAGCCTAACTATAGCCTGCAATAAATTAGCATTATTATGCAAATTTTATGGATGGAGAGAGAGAAAGACAGAGAGGTTAAGTGATTCACTTAGGAACAGAACCCAGAACCACGTGCACAAATGGGTAATCCCAACCAAAAAGAATTTTTGTCAGACAAATGGAAGTGGAATGTCAGATACAAACATAATAAAAGGCTTATAAAACCACATTATAATTACTCTAAGGAAGTGCTCACCAGAAGGAAAATAGTGTTGCTGAGGACCAACAGCAGGCGAATTTCTTTCTTTTGAAGGATTTGAAAAAAAATTAAAAGGGATAATGTCTGTGTGGAATATCTTTGGTAAACCTCAACATAGGGTTAAGGTTGAGAGAAAGAGAAATCTCAGAACTGCAGTTGGATTGGGGCTGGAGAAGGGCTGCCAAGGGAGATCGAGAGCTGCATAAGGAATTCTCCACTGAGAATTTTTCATCTGGGGAAGTGCAGAGGTTCCTTGCCTAAGGCAAAGCCTAGCGTTACATTAAGGGTAGAGAAAAAGATTTGCATTGTAATCGTCACCATGTTGGTGTTATGCTGTGTTCTTATGGATAACAGCTTGGTGGTGTCTAGCATTTGTTATCATCCATGCACTAAATATCAACAAGTAGGAGTTGCTTCAATTTTATCACCTTCTGTTTTGGTAGTACCTTTTCCAGAAGTTTGCACTGCAGAGCAAACATTCATCTATTTTATAATTCTCATTGGACCTTTCTAGCACCATTCACAAGCACCAGAAATTTCTTAGTGCTTTTGTTGGTTTGCTCAGGTGCTAGAGTTTCAATCTGTGCTAAAGATAGAAAGATACCATTGTTAATTTATCTAAAAGTGGAGGATATTTTAGGTGATAGCTATTAGGTCTGGATCAATCATCTGTTTTATTCATGTTATTTAGGACTTAAAGGAAAAGGATAGGATGACTGCATCCACTTTTTTTAAAAACATCAAGCTGGATATAGACAAAAGGATAAAACACAATTAAAATAATAAAAATTCCAGATAACATGTCTCTGTGTGGAGCATTCCATCTCTTTCTCCATCACTTCCAAACTCTTGAAAAACCATCTAACAGCTGTTTGGACTTCTTTTTCTTTCTGAATATCCAGGAAAATGCTTTATCTGGCACTATCTCTATCTGATTTAGTATAAGTCACAAGAAGATCTACAACAGCTTCTTTTTCACCAAGCAGCAGGAACTCTATTTCAGATGAACATAGTCCTTATTTTTACTGCCTTTGATACCATTCATCACTTGCTCCTTACTTTCACTGGCAGCTGGTTTCACATGCTTGCTTGGCTCTGCTACCTCTTTGACTGCCCTTTCACTGATTCCAAATATGTCCATGATATTTGACATATTCTAGAACTGCAGAAGTTTCTAAAATAAAGCAATCTTGATGCAAATATATCTTGCTAGTACTAAAGCAAATCATTTTAATTAAGTCCTTAACAGAATCCTCAGCATTAATAGAGAAGAAAGCAAATGTTCTATTATGAATATCCAACGAGTAAGGAGTTATTTATGAAATGTATTTTCTCTATCAAATACCAAGTAAATTCTTGCTGATTCCTATTTTCTGTCTTCATAAATCTTCTTAAAGGCTTCTTACTTGCTTATGTTGAACATAACTTTTTATTTGCTGGTTAGTTCTGACTTTATCAGTTCTTATGAAAAAATTTCCCTCCTTCCTTATTTAAAAACAATTAAGGTAGCATAACATAAGAGCTGGCTACCAAGAAACTAAGGAGATCCAGAGTAATCAGCTGCAGAGCAAGCTTCCTCATCATGCCTAAATCCAGATCTGGAGAGAACACCTCAATGATCAAGAGCATGACTCAGTCTCCATTGCTCACTAATCCCTCTTTCCTGCTACAAGCATGGTCAATGGCAACAATTTTTTCTCAGGGATTTTATGTAGTGGGACAGAGAGTTCAGAGGTTAATGTCTTCTGAACACTACACTCCTGGTTCAGATTCAAACTAGTCATGACATTACTTTCATTCTGAGTCTGACAGAAGAAGACATTTGAAAAGAACAATAGAAATATTATGTATTGAAAAAACAACCAACCAGTACTCAGTGGATTGATCCTCACACAATTCAATTGGCAAAGTCAAGCACAGAACTTTTACTAGATCCTGACCCTCCGCCTATTCAATATGAACAGAAAATGAACTTTGTACGCCCAGCACCTTGAAGACTTGGGTTTAGATGAATGTTTTCTGCTTTGCTTACTTATGTAAGAAAGGCCTAAGCAACCACAGGTATATCTACATTGCAAGTTGCAGGATGCAACTGCAGCAGGGCCTTCATCCCTGAGATAGTTTTGGTAGCAGCAGAAAGGAAGACATACAACTACTCACTTCAGTCTAGGCCAATCACACAAATAAATTCCCAGGATCCTGCACAGACCTGGTGTGATCACAGTAAAGCCCCTGACCACAGCGATCTTGCAGCCATACTTTCAGAAACTTCAAGCTGCTGTGAGCCAGTAATCCTGCTAAAATAAGCCATCTCACCCACTCCCCTCGACAATAGGTGCTTTTTCCTGCCCCTGGGTAGACCCATGCCTTATTTTCTTCAAAAAACAATTTTATTACTTTTGGTTGTTCTGGTTCATTGCCTTGCTGCACAAACACTTGTGCTGGCACAAGGAAGAGAGGTGGGAACAAGTCTTTGTGGTTGGGGTGCAGAAGAGGCATGACTGCTTCTTTTGGAAGCAGCTCCTGGAAGAACTAACTCCATCTTCATGGTTACTGCCTTCTCTTAACACTGGCTTGTGATTAGTTTAGACTGACAGGAGCCAGCCTAAGACCACATTGCTACCAGTGGTCAGTCCTTGTCAGGGTATACCAAGGACCAGTGCTAAGGGATGGAGAGCCAAGAGCTGAGCACGATAACGTGGCCAGCAGGGCAGGGGCTTCACCAGCCAGTGCTCTGTCCTGCAGTACTGGAGCAAGGAGAGCAGGGCAGGCCCAGAGGACACAGCAGGTTAACTCAGGCAACCAAGAGCCCAGATCATTGGGCAAATTTGCAGTGATAAGGCAAGTCTGAGGTCAAGCTGGGAAGTCAATCTGCAGGTCAGGATCAGGCCTGGAGAGGGTAACCAAGGTCAGACACAGCCCAGTGATTGCCAGACACGTTCATAGTGACTAAGCAGGGCTGAGGCCAGGCCAGGAAGTCAGCCTGTGGGTTGGGGTCCAGATTGACAAGGTCCATGGCCAGACATAGGCTTGGCTGTGACTGAGCTAGAAACGTGTACACCTGAACTGAAATGGGGCTCCTGGGTAGTGTGTGTGGTGGAGGCCCCAAGTGAGGCTGGTCATGGCCATTAAAGCCTATCAGGCCCTCAGGGCCCTGACAGTCCTACCTTCTCCCACTTCCTATGTCATGTATTCCTCCCACCCTCCTCATGCTAGCTCTAGTGCTTGTGAGGCTGCACGTTGAGTCAGATCAGCTCACCAATTCAACTGAAAACTAATCCTCTTTTGGTAAGGTTATTTTCAGTCATATCAGTGAGCTCATCCATCTCACCACATTGCTATATGAGCACTATTACAAGAGCTATGGAGGCAGCTGGAGCATGTGGCTGGAGGCTGAGAATCAATGGATGGTGGACCTTGCCTGTTTGGTGGCAGTGCAGTCTAAGCTGGGGTTGTGTCACTGGTGACATACACTCAGAGTCACCTGGAATAGGCTTGGTGTGGATTTTCATACTGCAATTACCTCCTAATTTCAGAGCAGATATCTTGCAAGTGTCACTGCTCACAGACATCATTATAAAATTGATTCTGTAAGTCAAATTCATTTTTTTATTTATATAGCTCTGCTAGATGAGCTACAGACACAGCTGTAGATGCACTTACTTTTACCTACTAGTCCTAGGGGATGCTCAGTGTCTCAAAGGGAACATATTCTGCAGAAGAAAGATTAAATAAAGGAGACCCAGGCACAAACAGGAAGGAAGGGAAAAGGCAACATACTTTTTTAAATCAGAGCTTGTTTTTTTCTTTCCACACTCTATATAATAACCCAGCAATGGAATGCAAATTAACATTCATGGTTTTTTAAACAGCAGTCTTTGTGTTCCAAACCACACTGACAAAGTAGAACAATCCAAGCAAAACATGCTTTCACAAACTCTTCTGCCAGCAATGGGCTAACTGTCTTTGTTAGGAGTACCTAACACTGAGGGTGAATCTACTTTGGAGAGTAATCACTTACGTTCATCTTCTCTTTAGCCAGCTCAGAATGGATTTCTTTCTTTCCCAAGCTAAATTTCAATCTTTTACATCACTGCAAATTCAATGAAAACAATATGACCTTACCATGAGTGTGCAGAAGCTCTAGGCCTAGGAAACAAGTACCTAGATGAACAAGTACCATTAAGAGCATAACCTGACTTTCAGAATCTCTGTTATCAATGAAAAAGACAGTGAAAAGCACACTGTCAGAGTCCACACGACTTGCTGTGCTTGCAAATACAGGGAACAAAACATATCACCTGTAAACTGAGTGCATTTGATTTGAAGACAATGAGAGAGAATAATCATGATATACATGATGCCAGCTTTACTTCAGAGTGGGAACACTAAAAAGTAAAAATATATATAAGAACATCCTCGCTCCTGAAAATGTCTAGAATGTGTAAAACTAATCCAGTGAATGCAGCCATTACCAGCAGATGTTAGTTCTTGCGGAAGAGACCAGATTTACTGGTCTCTTAAAATTGCTGTCTAGCCTCCACCCTATTTGAACTCAAGGTCTGTTTTCAATCAACATGTGTAAAATCTTTCAGCCTATCTTTACACGTGGGCAAAACCACATTGCCTGAGAGAGTTTCCTGGAACTGGTGTTGAAAAGCTTTGCAGGACAGTAGAACATCTGCAGCGAAGGCAAGCTCGAAGATATACACTGAGGTGTTTCTACCTACATTCTCTGAAATGATAACCCATCATAAGATGTCATCATTCTGAAACCCTCTGTATAAATTCATCAGAGGACATCCTCTTCATTAATAAATATGACTATATCATAACCAACAATAGCAATCATAATTCACCAAAGGGAAAGGGGTCGAGGACAACCAGTCTTCATGTCTCTTTTTCTACATGGCATATGGTTTTCAGCCATTTCAAGGCCTGTGGTTACTCACTGTGGGAAAGCAGGTAGGCTGCTTCTGCTCTTTGAGCTGCTCTGATGCTATGAAATGGAGCGCTGTCTGGACAAATACAGAGAAAGGGCATGGAAAAAATAGTGCAAGTATAAAAACACAACAAAGCAAAAGTAGCAATTTTAGAACTCTCATGTAGGATATGGGGAAAAGGTCGGAGCTGAGTTACATTCTCTATTAGCTTTTGTCTACTTGATGAAAATTCCCACTGGAGTAATTTTTAACATAAATAATAATTTAAAAATACATTTATAATAATTTAAATTACAATTTAAATATAAATAATATTTTTAAAATAATAATATAAAAATAGTAATTTAAAATACTCATAAATTATAATAATTTTAAAAATAATTAAAAATTTTAAATAGTAGTAATAATAATTTAAATAATAATTTTAAAATATATTTTTGTTGTTTTTATTTATTTTCTAGCATTTGTCTGACTTAAACTCTGTTGCTAATATGGAGCTGTGGTATCACCATATAGCTTGTTTTCTTTTTTTTACATAAGCATTTTCAGTGATGCTGAAATGTGTGCAGCTCTGGAAGACCTGTTTAGTAGATGTTACTGTACACTTCAGAGTTCATGGGGTGTTTCTAGCATCCTAAAAACCCTCAGAGGCTGCTTTCCTCACTAAACGCTCAGTTTAAACAAGGCAGCTACGAAAGCGCAGTCCCAGGGCAGTCTGAAAGGCCCCTCGGAGCAGCCAGCCCCTGCCCCGGTGGGCAGCTGCGCCAGGGTGCCGGCAGAGCCGCAGCTCGCGCGGGCAGCCCCGGGGCTGGCCTGCCGGCACCAGGCAGCACTAGCCCCGAGCAGGGCTCAGCACACATGCAAACCTCTGGCCATTTTTTTTCAGGTCATTACTCTGTACTCCATACGATGAGGCAGGAAACTCTTTTTCCTCATCATACCAACAAGTCAGGGCTCGTTCCAACTGGTGAAGCAGAGCTTATTGTCAGCTGGCTTTAGTTCTGAGTTACTGTGCAAACTGTGCCTTACTTATCATATTAAAGTGCAATAAATGCCAAGCTGAAAACAGCTTATCTTCCTCCTGATCACAGAAGAAATTGGCAAGTGGTTGGGCTCATACTTCCTCATTTTTTGTACTTTAAGTTTCAACCGAGGATCTCATTGGTTCATCTAAACCCACTGCTAAATAAGCATTTTTTTTCTTCTCTTTTTCAGCTGCCTGTTATATCTGCAAAGCTAAGATGACATATACAAGGCCAATGCTTTCACATTTAAATGTGACAAGTTAAGCATATAAATGTAAAGTGAATCATATAGTAATTCAGCAGTTACTCAAATTTTATCCTCAATACAGTGTAATTTGTTTTTCTTCATCACAGAATCATGGGATAGGATTATGAGGTGCTACTATTAGGAAGAATATTAGCTTTAATTTTAAAAATTGTTTATTTTCAAATAATTTTTAGTCCTCAAAGATGTATATAAAAGCTAAAAGCAAGCATACCCTGAAAGGTTAAACATTAAAAGGCAAGTGAATCCCAGATGTATTGTTCTTTCATTTTATAATGATTTAAAAGCTGAAATTTCATTTTCTGGTGTACTTACTCATGACTTGGTTTCTTAGGGTTGGCAATGCTGAAAAAAATTTCAACAAAAATTAGTCTAGTTTTTCAAATTTCTATGCCGAGGTAGTCTCTCTAACAATAAAAAATAAGACCAAAGATTTTAATAGCTTTACCTTACTCTAAAAGACAGGGAATACAGTGGATGTGGGGAATCAAGAGGTAAAAAATTTGTATGCCCTTCCCTCAAATACAGCCACATTTGGAGGTGCCACAAGAACAATATATCAGCTCTTGTTAGATCAAGAACTCATCGCTGGATAAAATTAGCATGTGAGTGGGAATAGGAGTGAGGGAGATAGTTTATAGAACAAGACAGGTTTGTCCAAGATAGCCTGTACCAAGGAATGGAAGAAACTTGCTTTTCTAAGGGAGACAGCTGTAAAACTACACATTTGGGAAGTATGGAAGAGGATTTCTTCCGTCACTTTAGCCTCACAGGTTGTTACAGTGTGAGGTGTACCAAACCAGTCACACAAATATTACAGAGAACACAGTCAACAATCCCAGTGTTGAGGACAGACTCTGTTTTGGAAAGGGCTTATTAAGACTATAAAAATAAACATGAAAAATACTAAAGAAATGCAATGAGAAAATTGCTATGTGAAATACTACATAGGAGTTCATTTCAGGTATATTCACAAACATAATGGAGTTGCGGATGTAGCATATGCTTGCATAATTCAACTAGCATTAGTAGAGATGCAGTGACAAACAGGTAAGCTTGTGCTTGCAACCAGAGGACATGTCTAGACTATAAAGGGTTTGCAATCTGTTAGCATATGCCAAAACAAAGCTGATGGATTTTACTGTCATCATTCCCCAAGCTGACCTGCGTAGGCTAGCAGACGCTAGAGTCCCACCTTTACTGGCTGCGTAGCCTTACCTTCTGCGATGTAAAGATACTGCGCTGCAAGCTGGCTGGGCAGGGTACCATAGTAATTCTTCAGCAGCAATAGACAGAGTAGTAGCGCAACTTTGCAAATCAACTGGAATCATTTGATAGAACAAGCCATTACATCTGCAAGTGATCTGAAAGCAGTGAAGTTTAATTAAGCTACTAAAATATTCCTCTTTTTAACAATCCAAAGGAAATTTGTAAAGTCACACATAAAAAGCATATTTCTTGTAGTACCAAAAAAAGAGCAGAAAGGTGAGTATTATTTACTGTATGCATCCTGAGCTGAAAAAGACATAATTGCTAAGAATTTTGAATTTATAAAACTGTTAAATGCACAAGGAAAGACTGATTGAACATAGAAATAGGAAATTATGCTAACCTGTCCTACAAACTTTTAGAGGCACACTCTAGCCGGACAGTTTGGAAACCTGGGGTCACAGGTCAAAAGAACAGGGTGCACTCTGCTTTACTAGCTTTGCTTTGACACAGTACTGTATAACACCAGGGTGTGAGCTGCCAGCGTGACTCAAAAGCCAACTGGAACACTGGCGAGAAAAGCATTCCCCACTCCAAGCCTAGATAGAGCCAATCTTGCCTGCATCATCTTGTATTTCATCACGTGGCAGGAGAGGGCTTGCATTACTTCTTGGAGTCTTTCAGTCCTAGTTGTCTGAAAAGTAAACAATTTTGGAATGAGTGTACATTTAGATGTTTTGCATCTGTGATAAATCCTTTTTAAGAACTCAGTTCCCATGACCACAGCCGTGTGTGTTTGGATTGTCCCACATTTACAGCAATGCACATTTGTAACCACAAAATTTTAAATGGCCTTTGCTATATAGCACTGTATAGAGAAATATAAATCATGTGAGAAAGCAAATGACCAAAAGCAGACTATGAATGACCTCTATGTCCTCTCTACTTGCCCTGTAAACTAATGCCAGGAATTCTCTAGTTGAAATCCAACAAAGAAAATTGTGCTTTGCAAATCATTACCAATGATGAGTGATGTCTGCAGCAGCCAAAGACTTTAAATTAAAAAAAATCATGTTGCTATTTTTGGAATACTTTAGAATTCAACAGTAAAAAGGACAAATTCACAAGAAGTTGGTAGAAGTTCACTAAAATCTTAATAAGACTTCATTATTCTAAATGTAATGAGTGAAGACCAGGCAGCACACGTCTTTACAAATATTAAAAAAAAAAAAATTCATTACTACTGCAAGTTGACTTTGCATTTGGAAAGGTTGTGATCTTGACTCACTTTATGGCTCTTATTTTCCTATTTAAAGAATAGTTACCTGTAGCTGGATTCCTTCCACTGTATTCCCTACAGTCATCACTCTTACTGCAGGCCAGTGAAAGCAGACTTACGCTGCCTTTAAGATAAATCCAGTTTTAGAACTCCACTGGAAAACCTGTAACGTTTTCACATGCCATTACATACGTAATCTTCTACTTGATCTTGTTTCATAGAAAGCCTCATAGTACTATGGCCAAGCATCCCAAAATTATTAAAATCAAACAGTTCATTCCTTTAAGTTCCAGCCAGTGCCATAACAACGCTTTGTGCAGGAGTATCCAAAGCTTTCCTGTTTATTTGCTTGCTTATTTTACAGTGCTGGGATGAGTGTATTTTCTGAGAAGCTGGAAGAGCTAGAGTTTTACACTTAGGATCAGTTATCTAAATCAGTAAGCTAAACAGCTGCTATGTCATTACTGCTTGTCATGTGGTCAGTAAATGAACTAAGTCTTTGCGTGTTGAATAGCTTGGTTTGCAGTTCTTTGTTTTGCAGACCATAAACCACAGGGCTAAAGTATTGTGCAAATGACAAAAACAACAATGGCTGATAAATGTAAGAGAGTGTTATCAGGATGTCTTCCAACAGCTGTTATTATCAAAAGTAGCAGAAGATGCAAACTCATTTGCAGTCCATGAATAATGATGGTTTTTCTGGCCTTTCTATTTGAGTTATTGAAATGACCAGCATGTTTTCCTTCTCTGCATAAGAAGCAGTAGGTAATTACAATGACAATTATAAGAACTATAATTAAAACTATTCCAGCTGTTCTGGCAAAAGCAGCTCCAAGCACAGTCAGGCAAGAAGGTTCTGTTTTGAATATATCTGTAGGTCTTTCTTCTAGGCCTTTTCTTAGTAACAGACAAATAGCTTTAAGCATTGTTATTATCCAAACACAAATCATGACTTTGCATTTCACTGAGTGCACCAGTGGTAAATATTGCAAAGGCCAGCACACACAGAAGGACCCTGGTTAAGCGCCATCAACATCAAAAGTTATCAGTACTGCTCCCAGTTGCTACTTGCACTCCAAAAAATATCCAGATTACAAATTATGGCATTCTCACATCAAGGGTTTGTACTGTATAGTAGACGACACCAACGCTGCAGAAGAGGGAATAACAGAGGAGATGATGGCACAAGAAAAAATATTGAACTTCTTTCTTCACTTAAGAGTGTTTCCAAAGTGTCTTTGGTATTAGCAATCTAACTGAAGCAATAAAAATGAAATCAATTGTATAAAGGGATGTTTTTACTATACTTTCTATACGTGTTATCTGAATACTCAGTAATACTGGGCCTTTTACTTCTGATGAATTATTCAACATGTTCAAGATCTTCAAAAGTAGCTCCCTGGTCCTGTTAAAGAAAAAATAAATAAATAAAAACCCAACCCCAAAGATACCAGACTTTTCACAATGAGTTTCATGCTATTTTTCCCCACCACCACAAGCGCAGTTCGCAGCTACTCACAGTAAGAGAGGTTTGGCTGCACAAATTTGTTAGCTGATTTTACTATAACCTTTACATTTGCTGTATTGGTTTGCATTATTGGAAGAATGTCATACCAGAATCTGTAAAGCATATCCTTAATGGTTTCCCTTTGATAGCTGTTTAGCAGAATAATGAACTTACAGAGTTTGGAAATGAAAAGTATCCACATCATAAAAAGCACCAATTTTGATAGCCAGATCGGTTCATTTGCATAGTGTAAATCAAGGAACAGGCAAATAAAGACACCTAACAGCTCTCTTGATGGTTCCTCAATTTGCAGTCTATGGTAGATGGGTAGTGTAGTGAAATCAACTTGCAATACAATAATCCTAATGGCTAAAATATTTAAGCCTCCAAAACCATAGCTCTAGAATCTTTCACAAGTACTATATTCACTAGCAAAACAAGGTAAATAATTGATGAGAGTCTCTGTCTAGCACCTAGTAAGAGTTAATCTGTTCTGAATGTTTGCTTTCAAATATCCAAATAGATCACAGTGCTGAACAACATACGCAATTTTTGTCAGCGGGATATGATTTTTCATTTTAAGACAAATTAAGTTTGCTAATTGTCACTAGCAATTGTCTTTACTTACCATCTTAAAAAAAAAAAACACAGAAGAAATATAAATGTTCTGTGCACAAAGTCTTTGAAACTGTTCTGTTAAATGCATCTGTCCCCTGCTGAAGTTTAGCAGTCTCAAGGTCTGCATTTCTGATATTTATCAGGGATGCTGGGTTTCCTTGAGAAAACTTGTGATTTATTTTGTGTTTGATCTTCGAATGGATGTACCCTGTATTTATCCAAAGTTCACATGACTGAGAAGAATGAATTTAATTCTTGAGAACGGGAGACAAACAGAAAAAAGATGTTTCAGAGACAAGGAAGATACTGTAAATGGTCTCAAGATACTCAGCTTTTCCATTGTGACCATCAGTTAAGACAGAACTTAGGTACACAAATACTACTGTTTAAGCACTTCCAAAGCATCTAGGTAACTCCAGACCTTTTAGTCCCGTTTTCAAAAGTCATATAACATCTTTCATGCAAGCTTTCATTTTGCTCATAGCTGGCTGTTGCTGAGCTGTTAGCCATAGGCTTACCACAGACAAATATGTTTCCAGGCTACCACAACTGCCTCTGAGAACGCAGCAGAAGAACATTTGCCCTAATTCTTATTGTATCTAAGACTAGCCTGTGGCTGGTTGTTAGATAACAGTAAGGCATAAACACAGGTAATGGGTATAATTTCTGACTTGACAAAACTGTGTAGCTAGATTTTACAAAATTCATCTGTAGTCATCTTCAAGAATCCTTTTGCATCCAGACCGTATGTGGACAGGGCACAGTCAGCATCTCTTTACTGAGCCTGCATGGTGCAAGAATGTGACATAATCTCCATAGATAGATGTTGCCTTTATCTGGATGCACAGAGGAAATATAAATAGGCTTTAAAATGTTCTACAAATGCTGCAAAAAAAATTGGGAAAACACAGAGTATAGGAAGCTTATTTTGATGATTATATCAAGGACAGACATTGCATGTGTGCTTTCAAAGAAAGACAAACACTAAAACTTTTCCTTTTGTTTAAGCAAAAGGGAAAGCAGCGGCCAGAGACTACAGTATCTCTCACAGAAGGCAGAGCAACCTCTTCCTTACAACCTGCTAGCACTGATACATGAGTTTAGAGTAGGGTTATGGCTCTGAGCCTTCAAACTATTCCACACATGCCAGCTTCTCTCTTCACTGAGGCTCTGTGCAGTCATATGGCTTCAGACCAATGGTGTCAGTAATGGTGTCTGGAGCTATTTTTTAAATGCACTGCACTGTGACAAATCAGCCTCCTGGTCTCCTAGTATAATCTAGTTAGCACAGGGAGCATTTAGTTACTTCAGCCATAAATACATATACATAGTAAGCACTCTATCTTCTGTTTATTATGTAGATGGATGAATGCATTGAAAACATGCCTTAAATAAGCAAAAAACTGCTGTTGCTGGTGCTAGAATATGCAGAATAGACTTAGTAAAATTCAGCCACTGACTTCTGTGGTTGTCAGTGGCCCTAGAAGTCAACCTTATATGTGCATAAATAACTACATGTATATGCTTTGCTTAGTCATTAGTTTATCGCTTGGTCATTTCCTACGTACGGGCAAGAGGAAACAGTAGCTAAAGGGTCTTATCTGTGGTTTAGATATAAGGTATGCAGGCAAATTGCAAAATTTCAATTTACGAATTTTCACAGCTCTTGTGACAGAGCCACAGGGCCTGTTCATGCAAGCCTTTTTCGACAACATGTTAAAGCAGGGCTTAACACCCAGTGTGGGCAGGAGTTCCATGTGATCGGTCATGTTCTTAGTCAGCTTTCAGTGGGAACCTCAGCTCTCTGCTCAGATGGAAGATGGCTATTAAGAGGCAGGCTACAACTATAGAAGGATCTTTAACAGGGAGTGATCAAAATCAATGTGTCTTGCTGCAATGAATCTCTCTGTGAACAACTCAAATTGATTCAATAGAGATACTCAGCGGTGTCATATTACAGCAAAAGTTTTACAGGCTACATGTCCTTAAACTACCTCTCTGGTTAGAAATTCATGAACTCTTTTCACTTACCACATATATATCACTCTTTGTGAAAGTAAAAAATCCTTTTTGTGTAAAAAAACAAGATAAAATGCACAGTCTAGGATGGCAAAGCCTTCTTTGACATACCATATCAGAGCTTCAGCAGAATTTTCACTGAAAACTTGAAAGTTCAAGCACAAGGACTTTGTTTTATCCATCATAAAGGATATCACTGCCTTTTCCTCTCATTGAGATTAGACTGGCTTTATACTACTGTGACTTCATTAGCTTAACTCTAATTACATGTGGGTAAGAAATACCAAAACAAAGCCTCACAGGTTTTACTTGTCTGACTGTAGAAAACAGGATTTCTGAAATGCCAAAGTTTTAAGCCACCTTTGAGCTGTCCTCATTTGGTCAACTATTCTGCCAAAATAACCCAGAGCAGCTTTGGTATCCTCCTGACAGACACTGGGAGACAGATTACCCTAATTTAGCAATTTGTCCAACTAAAACTTCATGGCCTTCACCACACCAATTCCAAGACATACTGTGGAGTCTAGATTGCTTGTCAGTCAGTGCCACACTGATAGTTTTCTGGGAAATATTTCTTTAGCTCTCTTGTAGCAGTGTCCTGATCTACAATAACTACAGTGTTATATCTCCCTGTTTGTTCTATTGACTGAGTATGTACATGTGGTATAGAATAAAAGTCATCTTCTTGCGCAAGATTTTCCAGTATTACAAAAGCTTAAAAGATGTTAACATTGAATTTGGTAGGAAATGAAATCTGTTGGTGCATCAGCAGTATTTATATGTGAAGCTAAAGCCTATACTTAATTTTAAAAGCATCACAGATTTCATTTGAAGGTTTTAATTTGACTATCCATAGAAGTAATGCTTTTCCACTTTCTGGCAAATGCAAAGGAATAAAGCCATGACAAATGTTAGTCATATTATTTCAGGCATTTGTGAAGGGCATTACACTGATATTGCATTGATAAATGAAACAGAAAAGATTTAAGGGAAATGAAAATCAGACTACCATTCACTCTAAGCTCTCTTGTTACTTACTATCTTTTATTACCCCTATTTTGTGCAACATCTATTGATTTTCAAGGGTCTGTACTAATTTTTACTTTGATACTGCTTAGACACATTTGCAAATTTTGCATAATTTGAATAAACTAAAAATCTGAAAGTGAAGTTTGTTCACTGTGAAGAAAAAATATAATATTTATATATTTAGCCTCTGAATGGTCTGGTAGTACAAAGCAGGAAGAACAAGCTCCCAGAAGGAAACTCCACCCTCTTGAGAGGAGGAAGCCAATCTGATATTCAGAGCCGGGTATTCACTGTCTGCTTAGCCAGTGTCATGATGAAGCATCCATCTCTAAGGAGACTAGGTGGTTCTTCATGTAGTCAGAGGGATGCTGCTACGTGATGTGAGAAGGAGCTCCCCTATCAGCTGCGACACCGCTGGCTCCGCATGGACTGCTGGGGACAGCGTGGACTGCTGGGGGGATTCATCTGCCTAAACACAGGCAGCTATAGAGTGTCCCACCTTGCAAGCACTTTCTGCTCCAGAAGAATAAGGATCTCCTGTTAGAGCTGTATCATATCTGACAGCCCCATATGGACATTTTAGGCAGCTCAGTGTGTTTCAAAAGCTGCTAGAAGTCTGTGTTTAGGCAACCGAACCCCATCCCTAACATCACCATATAAGCAGCTCTGATTCTAGCCTAATCCTAATCATAAGCCTAATATGGGACAAATTTCAAATGAGAAAAATGTAAATTACAATGTAAATTACAAGGTGAGATGCTAGGAAGGCACTGCTTGTCACACTGATGTTTAGACAAGGAACTTCTGAACTTTTCTTGAAATCATAAAGCTCACCAGATCTAATTCTATTCTGGAAAACTATCCACATCTGCAATATGTCTCAGAGGTTCCTCTGCCACCTAGATGATATATTAGCAGTACATTAGCAGCAGCAATGTCTTGTTGCAATACAGGACTAATACAATCACCATGCTATTTAAAGACAATCATCTCTCTGTGGTGCAAAAGTGATCTAATTAATTACATTCTGGTGACATCTTTCCTCTCACAACTATCATATATGCTCCCAGGAGGTTCTCTTATTCATGATCTAAACTTCTGATATCTGATTTTCTGTTCCCTCCCACCTGGGACCACAATGACCCTCACTATAACTAAAAACAAAGAAAACCTAGGCGTCTGGAGGGAGAATTTCTGTTTTCTTTACTGTCCTTAAATGTAAACAACTAGACCAGAAATTGAAGAACATGACATCAGAAGAATTACCTACAGTTCCTGCTAAAGTAATGGCTTCTCTTCCACTGAAGCAAAAGGAGTTCTACTGCTGGTTTCAACAGGACAAGACCAGGTTGTGATGGGAGTGTAGGAATTGATATCGAATGTTTTCTAGCTTTGTGTCCCAGTTTTATTCAGAACTGTTTTGTGAGAAAGAATGTTGCTAACTATAGGTAAAAAGTTAAGAAGATGGAATATATTCAAAAGTATCTTATTTTTGAACCAATGATCTATTCTGAAATTTAGGAACAACATCTAGAGAAGTTTCACAATACAATAAGTCTGTATAGGAACACAGTGAACTTTGTAAATTTTGAGAATGATGAACTAAAAATAATTTAAAAGTAGGAAATTTTGAAAAGTTTTTATCTATTTGTAATATTTAAAGACATATGTCATAAAACTTTAGGGAGCAGACTCATTCAGGAGTTTCAAGAGCAATTTTCAAATATATTCTGCACAGTTTAAATATAAAATGAAAGTACATTTTCCAGAAATTGTTTTTCTTACTGCTGAGAACAATGATCTGAAGTTTAGGCTACTGACTACAGTTTCGTGCTTTCAGTGCCACACAAACTGTAGTCATAATTCATCCCTTTATTATGAAGACTTTAATACAGAGAATATCCAAGCTTTTATTTGCAAAACATGAAATTAAAAAAAGAGATAATGTCTATTTCAACAGTACACTCATGCCTATTAACATCTGATAATTAAAGGAATATTGTGTAATTTGACTGTATGTTTAAAACGGTTAACCTACCTTGTATTTTGTCTCTGTTGAAACTGAAGTAGTGTAGCTCATGCTTCTGTTTCCTTCTCTGTGTTGTTAAAATACTGCTCATTGTAAAAGAAGCAGCAAAAGAAATTAAGGAAAAGCTAAAATAAAGAAATTATTTTGAAAAACAAACTGGCTAGGATGTCTTTAAGTTTCAGAATGTGAGTTTTTCTCTAGGCATTTACAACATGCACTATGCTTTATAGGAGACAATTAATTTTAATATATATATAATTAAAAAGCCCTTTACATCCTTAATTTTGAAAAAACTATCAGTAGTAGTAATGTTTAAGGCTGACATTTTCAAAAATTTACAAGGTTTATATATGTAGAAGTATCTGGAGATGATAGATCTAGAATGTAGAACATAGTTACCTGAGGACATGATGAAAATTTATTGTACTCTTAATCTATACATGTTTAGCACCTCCCCCTTGTTTAAATTCAACCAATATGATAATAGCAAGATACAGATAAAAATATTGCATGAATATGATAACCTCATGATTGTTGTATGCTTAGCATCATTGTTTGAAATTTTATGGAGAGAAAAAGTAACAGAATTAAGATGCTCTTACTTAGAATGCAATACTTTTAATTAAATAGTTGAGTTAAGGAAAACCCTCGTTACTAGCCTAGGGCATATTATACACAAGTGAGCCACTCTGATTCTCTTTAGCAGAAAAGGGAACTTAATCACTTGTCCAATTTTTTATTGTTCATCTGAGGAGGAAACTCTATCACTCTCTCAATATTGTTTGGGTTTCCAATATATTTTCTAGGATTCCTCTCTGAAAGTTTTGTAAAAGTTTTTCTTTCACTCTGGGGTAGACCAGAAAAAAAATGAACTCTCATTAGTTTTTTATGACATGAATAATATATGCACTGTAATTGCATATAGTTCACCTGATCTGCCCCTTCTTTCAAGTTAACCTGCACAAAGACAAATCTTCATAACTGTTTTAAAATCATATAAGAAATATATAAACATATTTTAGAAATAAATCCTCTTAAATAACAGAATAACAAAAGTAATATGAAAAGGAGTATGGAAAAGATTACCCAATGTGAAGTGTGTTGAGTGATTCTTACAAGGTCATGGCACTCAGTGAGGTAAGCTTAGATAAACAAGATACAAGGTGTGACTGAGCAAACACACCTCCTTCTACATCAGCATTACCCGTTCTGACTGCTTATTACTCAACTTTTTGCATCACATCTGAAATTGGATCATTGCTGTTTATATGCCTATATGGAAGGCATATAAAGCCTTCCATTTGCTCAGGGAGGTTCAAGAAAGCACCTTCAAAGTGCTGTGGAGGTAAATACATATCAATAACAATATTGAATAACTAACCCAGCTTTAATGAAAATTCATCCCTGGGACTCTGTTCAGGGTTTTGTAGAATCTCAAATGTACACAGTGAATTTTGAGTGTGCAAGAAAAACGTACATGGCCTGGAAAAGGTAGGCAAAACAACTGCAAAACCTCCATATTTTTGAGCCAAATTCTGGTTCCAAGCATTAGAATGACAATAGCCATTCCCAAAAAGCAGACACCTACAAATGTCCTAAAAAGTTAGCTGGAGCATGCCTTATTTTGTTCAAGCTCACCACCAGCTTCAACCTTGCACGCTGCGTGGAAGACAACATTCAGCAAGCGGGGTATCTGCACCAGAACATTTTGTGTGGTGACAAGAGCACTGGGTAAAGCATATGGACGGTCCTCCCTGACTTGCCCTCAAAAGGTCCTCCTTTGCTCTAGCTACCACAGATTTCCAGACAGAATTTCCTTTTGCTGGTTCCTCCTCCTGAGCATATTCTGCGGCTATCTGCACACCCAGTATAAGCTGAATGTGACTTACATTACTACAGCCCATTACAGTTTTTTCATATTTTGTGTAGAGGGCTTATGACCTGAGAAAGGTTGCAACATGCTTTCAGCAGGACCCCCGAGCACTTGTCAGCTCTGTATTTTTATTGCAAATAATTATATGGAATTGGGGTCATGAAAATATTTTGGTTGATTAAACTAATACATCTGAGAAGCAGATTTATTGCTATTTCTGAGAAAAAAAATAGGCAACATACTGTTTATTACCACCATGAGTAGGGTTTGTAATTACTACTATTCTGCCTATCAATATCAAAAGTTAAGGGCAGAGAGGACACGGCTTCTATGTCTGTCAAGTTCTTGTTCTACAGAAGATTATCGGCACACTGACACTACAAGCTGCCCTCTATGGGTGGCAGCGAGCAAGGACTACAAAAGCAGGAAGGAGAATTGTCATAACGCAAAGATCTCTCTCTGCTGGGATCTACAAGCAGCCATTACAGACCTTAAAATTAGCAACAGGGATCAACAACATGCGAGTGAGATGGGCATACGCTGAGCCAGTGAGCAGGCCCTTTCCTAGGGTAGCGCGTTGCCCGTTTGGGCTGCGCTGTAACGGAGGTCTGCTAGGTGTGCTGCAAACTCAGGAAGTGCAGTTTGCACCTTCTCGTGACAGAAACTGAATGAGTCAGATCTTTAAACTTCAATTTTAGCTTTGCTTCTGCCTCCTCATTGTTCTGACTAATGCGATGTTACCGTAGGCAGCGAAGTATGGTAAAAAACAGCTGCACACACCACACAGCCTCTAGGTTAAGGCACAGGCAGGCTCATGCTGGTGTGAAGACTGAAACACCCACAGATTTCAGTGGAGCAGCTGCAGGCCACTCTAGCTAACTGTAAGAAAATGAATTATTAACTATACTAAAAAACACATAAATACAGATACTTTTAACAATATGAACACACTGTACTACTATCAAAACATCTTAATCTTTTGGTGTCAAATTTGAAACATCTTAAAGAGGCCAGAAGTTCAGAAAGGACTAAGTAGATAGACATAAGACTTCTAAAATATTAATACCTATAAGCCTGCAAAACAAGAGAGTTAAGATAGCTAGCACCTTAAAATGCAGACCTAGATTTCTAAACATAAGAAAAACAATAAAATTAAATATCTCCAGAAAAAAAAAATCTGTATCCTTTAGGCCCCAGAGGTGCATGTTGCAGGGTTAGCATCGTAGGTGTTAACTGGTTATGGACTTGATCTTTTATAAACAGGCAATAATGAGACCTCTGTCTTTTAGGAGACTCCATGAAAGACTTAATGGCAATTTTTAGAGTCAGTGCATATATTTGCAGAATCCAGGCTTCTTTCCAATTCATCCTATTTACTATAAATAAAGTATTTCATAAAACATTTTCTATTAATGTGTAGGGCATTTGTTGTTTTTTCTGTTTATAAATGAACTTTAATAAGTGATGAATGAAACTGAGGGTGAAATTAGTTAAAATAATTTCATGTTTGAATGATTTAGTAACCATTTTCTTTCATTGCGCTCTCCCGCTGAAACCAAGACTTGGCAGTCAGCTGCTGACTGTGCTCTGCACGGATCTTGTGCAAGGCACAACCCTGGTCTGACAAGCGATGTTGGAAGAACAGTTTCCTGAAGCTGACTGGAGCGCTCTGGCAGAGTCAGGCCACGGGACTCTGTCCTAACTTCGTAGATGGTAAAGAAGGCTTGCAGTTGGTTAGTCACAGAATAAAATCAGCTGTGTTTGCAGAAAGCTGCTGAAACTGAAGACCTTATCCTGTAGTAATGTTTACTAGTTAGTCCAAAGAGTTTTTTGTCACACAGTGAGGCTAAGGTCAATGGTGAGACCCAGAATCTTCCCCACCTCCGCAGGAACTGCAGGGAGAAAGACCAAGATAATTTACTTTGACATGGAGGCCAGACATGCACTCTCTATACTGGCAGCCTGAGCAAGCACTACCCACTTTTTGGTTCAAAGCGTTAGTAAATGGGGTCAGGGACTTACTCATTATTCCTGGTCCTCTCCATAGTCTGCTCTGAGTGCTTCGGTTGACTTCTCTGTGATGTAAATGACACTATTTGTAAAACAATATGATGTTTATAAACATTTCTAAAGCACTTCGAATTGTGCATATGAAAGACATTAAACAAGCATTAACACCTCTTATTTAATGCAACAAACTTTTATAAAATTCCAAGAATATAGAATAACTATTTGTTGAATGATAAAATCACTTTTTCTATAATGACTTTACTTAAATCACATATCAAAACTTAAGCAAATTGCCAAAAACCTTAAGGTAAATTAATATAGGAATTAAAAATATATTTTAAATCTAATTCATTACTTTTGATTTCAGAAGGATTTTGATTAAAAGTGATGTTAAAAATAGTTGAATTGTCCGTGCCAAATAATTTAATATACACTTTTAGAAACCATAATGTGGCCGATTCTGGTATCACCTGCTCCGACCACTGAATTAACAGGCATTACTCCTCCCGATTTACACCCGACAAAGAGTCACATCTGCATGTGACGCACATTGCCACTGAGCTGCTTTGCTGTCCATGCTAACAGAATGTTAAATATGCACCAAATGCTAGCTTACACGAAAGAAAGAAACGGAGGTAAAGGTAAAATTCTCTAATTATCAGACTCTGCAGCGGCAGCGCCCCTGCTAATTCCTTCCGCGCTGGCAAAGGGCGGCGCGGCCGCTCGCAGCAGCCGCAGCTGCAGGCGCGTCGCGCCGCCTCCGCGCTCGCTGTTTCTCTGCGCGCAGCAGCGGCCCCTGGTGCCCGCGGCCGCGCTCCCCCCGCAGGCCTCTGCCGCGCTGCCCCACGGAACGCCGCGTTGTGGGGGCTTCTTGTGTTTGCTGGACCCCGCAGAGAAGCGCTCAGCACAGTGACAAAGAACGCAAGACTCTTGGCTTTTAGCAGGGGAATATCTCCACCTGGGAAAAGCAGTAACTCGAGGGGCAGAAACCTTATTATTTTAATGGATGCTAGAATTTTGTGGTGACTGTTCCTTCCAGGAAGCCTCATTAATAGCTATTATAGCTTCACATTACATCTCATTACATTTCTGTTAAGAAATTAATTAAAAATACCAGCTCAGATAACTGTGAGGTCAGTAACAAAATGAGCTGAATATGTGTCTTTTTAAAGAAAACCTTGAGAAGTGGATCCGCAATATTTAATCTTGAAAACACAGATAGGGCACCTGAAAATATAAAGGGCCTGAAATAACCATCACCTCCAAGTCAGGAACACATTAATTTGGGGAAAACCCTTTTTGCCTTGAGGGGAAGGACGCCAGTGCTTCCAGAATGAAGCTTCTGAAGTTTAGTGATAATTTCCTTTCTTAACACATTTGAAAAGAAAGTATTAAAATGACATTTGCATTCCCTCTTAATGCAACTCCAAAGATGATCAACTAATTAGAGAATATTTAATAGTTTCTCTTTTCTTCTTTCTTTTTTTTTTGTGTGTTGGATAACACTTCTGCTGCAGCGGTCAGCAGCAAAGGAGAGGGCATCTCCAAAGGTCTGCCAGGTCCTTTCAAACCCGGCAAGGAGCAGCAGCTGGAGGCTCCGCTTTAAAATCTGAGAAAAGTTACAACTTACTTGGACTGCCCCGGGAGCCGGCAATGTTTCCCACACAAACTGATGATCTTTATTACGTTCTGTATTACACTAAAGGGAAGAGGAATGTAGCACTTGGGAAACCACATCATCAACAGATGCGGTGCTTGCGTGCGCGATGACACTGCTCCGTGAAGATTTTCAAACGCAGATGCCGTCAGTAGAAATGCTGCCGTGGCGTTTGTACCAGCTCCTGCCACATCATTTCACCCCGCTCTGTAACTCTGTGTGCTCCGTACAGCGGTTGCGGCCCGCGGGACTTGCTGCACCACAGAGCTGTGCTCAGGCCTTGGAGTCACTCCCCACACGAGAAAGGAAGTTTTTCCTGCCTGGCACATGGTGAGAGATTCATTTATTGCTAGTACTCGACTGAGACAGTGGCAACCCAGAACTGCCGCCCAACACTTCTTAAATATTTGTGTTACCCTTTAGTCACAGAGTAAGAGCAGCAAATACACAAACAAATCAACTAAAGCGCTTACAGTGACACACACAGTGCAAAACAGTGGCTGCAGGTGGTAAAAGCCCCTCTCCCTAAAAGCTGAAGACGGTGCAGGGAAGTACATGCACGTCTCCTTTCAAACTCCCTTGAACTGGCAGCTTCTCCACCTACCTGTGCAAAGTTTTGCACAGCAACAAGGAAGAAAAAGAAAAATACAAAAAGTGAGATAATAAAACCACAAAATAGAAAAATATGTTAAAGAGAAACTCACGAGCAGAATAAGAAAGCAAACCTTCCACTGAACGTAGTAACAGGAATGTAGGCTAGAAACAATGGCCTCATTATTATGTGTTGGAAACTAGAAGTCTGGTAATTATTGGCATATATTGGAAGTTTAATCAGTAATACACAAAAATCATTTTCTACTACTCTTATTTGTATCTTATACGTAATATCTTATACTATATCTTATTACTTAGTTTGGTAAATGACTGCTTACATAAGCAGTTTGCATTCCCAACTTCAGATTACTAAGTGCTCAGAAGATGTTCATGAAGTTTTAAAAAAAAAATGTTTGGAGTCTGAAACAAATCTGTAGATCGTAACACTTCCTAATTTTGAGAAAAACATGGATACACATCGGATCCAAGTGTTGTAGCAGCCTCCTTCTTCTCTTAATGTGAACACCACAAATGCTGGAAACAATTGGACTGAAATAAAAAGCCCATGATTTTTATATCAAGGATCGATCAAGCAAATACCAACATGCAAGCTTAATTCCTTTACTCCTGTGCTTAACATTAAGCATGCTGTATTTTACTTTTGAGATTAGGGTTCCTAACTGCTGGACCTTTATTATTATTTCAAAATGTATGTACCTATTTGTAAATATTTTATGTGCGTGTGTATTTTACAAATCATATCATTGAGGTTCACTTCTAAAACCAGTGCGCTTGCAGAAAAAACATTACTGTGAAAATATTTCTTATTATAATATACTACTTAATATAACATACCACATATTATATGTTTAAACGGAAATTATGATACATTCTTATTCAGAAAAGGGTGATATTACTTGATTACTCACACATCGCTGAAAGGGAAAGAAAGCTATTTTATTTTCATCCAGCAGAGGGAGTGAGAGCATCTTCTGTTGCTAGGCAGATTCTGAAAACAACCGGATACCACATCCTTTAAAGTAATAGCGTCAAATTTGAAAAAAAAGAACAATTTAATCCATCATATTAACAAATATGAAGTAATTTATTAAATTTAAAAGCCCTGAAATCTAAAATTTCACCTCTGCTGGGTTACTTGCTGCGTTCTTTACAAATGGAACATAGGTTATTTAACTTCATGTCCATGTACGATCGTGTTTCAGTTAATATACTTTTTTCTTCCATTCACAGTGCTGATTTCTTCAGACAAGGAAGTTAATGTTTTAATAAAAAACTACAATAAATAGCAAAAGTAACAGAAATGATAATATAAAGAAAAAGATTACTAATTTGACAATGAAACAAAGTAGCCTATATCGTGCTTCCTTGTGGAATGGGAACAGGGAATCATTCTTACCAGCACCGCGTGGTTTCCACTGCTTGTTTATCAAATCAAAGCACAAATTCAGGCCTTACACCCCAAAGCTCACCCCCTAGCTCAAAAGCTCAGAGAAGTCTTATTGCCCCAAAGACAATTTGACAGTAACTGCTCAAAATCTGCGACTATTTCCTTTCCATATAAAGAGCTGCGTAATCCAAACCGTGATATCCACACAAATAACCTCTCACTTCTAGTCGTATGGGATCTTGTTCTTGCTGGTTTGCCATTCGTCCCCTTGTGAGAAAACCCGAGATAGTCATCCGTGCGCCACGTGCAGCACGTGGGAACTGCTTCAGGTCACAGAGCACGAGACACCCTGTCTCCTCTAGAGATAGTGGGCAAGACCACGTTTCTGATGCATGCAACGCCTTTCCGAGAGCAGGCGCCGGAGGCCCCGCACCTGGGGGCTACCGCGGAAGGCGCAGAAGCAAAAGTTGTGAGCCCCAAAAAACACTGACTGCACTCAATGCTCTTCGGAGAAATGTCCTGGAGAAGGAAGGGTTAAGGAGAAATGTGCTGGGGGTTTCATATGTACATCGGCATAGTGATCATGTAGCACTGAAATTTTGATTGGCTTGGAAAAGCTGCAAACGTTTCTCTATACACTAAGAAAGGGACAGACTAAGCACAAGGCAACAATTGTTTACCTTGTGCTTTTATCGGTTTCAAAGGAACCCTTCTATTTATGGGTCAAGATGTAAAATCAATGAAGAAACATAGATCAGGCCTTCCTTACTAGGAATGTTTGAGTTTCCTTTTGAAATTTATAAATAATTTATAAAATGCTAACACATAAAATAAATATATTCATATTCTGCACTCGTTTGTATTTGTTTATATTTTCTACAGAACGAGAAGCAGTTTAATAAAGACTGAAAAACAGTTGTCCAAGGATTATTGTCTTTTCCTCTATCTCTGTTCAGGGAAAACAATGGCCATTGAAAATATAAGAAGTGCTACATGAGCAGAAATAAAAAAAAAAGAAAAAAAGAAGCAAGTGGCACTAAACACAGTTATTGAGATGGAGGGAATGAATCTACCCCAGATACCTACCCCAATAGATTTGACCTGCTAATAGCACTGTGTACTTCAGCTGCAAACTGAATAAGTTACCTACTGTACTGTAGCTAAAGTGTTTACAGCTTTCATTCCAGTGAAGAACAAGGTATGTCTCTCCTTGTCTCTGCCTCTGATCATGTTTACTTCCTCTGTTCTCGTGAACTATTATATTGTTGCAGTTTTTGTGGCAAAAGAATACCTTTCTGGAAAGATATTGCTTGGGGATTTTATAAACTTCAAGTTATTAAAATTTTGATGTTAGCATTTCATAAAAGCTATGGTATTTCATGAACTGTTTATCAAAAAATGCAATACTCTGGCAGTAGTGCTACAGGGAATAAAAAGAGTAACAGAAAAAAATCACACAACTCAAATCCACCCCAGAATAGCTCCAAGTTTACCAGCATAAATAATGTTTCATATATTTTCAAACTGTTTACATATCAGGAGATTCTTTTGACTTAAGAGCCTGTCAAGACAAAAATAAAGCAAATTATGGAGTAAAGCGAGCAACTTGCTTAAAACACTTTCCTTAATGTACGGTGAGAACAAATTTATTGGTATAGACAAAAGATATGCAAAATGCTTACTTCATACCAAACTAGAGTAAAATATTTAAAGAGTAAAAATTTGGAAAGCTATCGCACACAGATTCACACTGTGATTTGAATGCTACAGCCGGAGGACTAATGCCTGGCACCGATGAAATCAATACTTAAACTTTTATCAACTAGTTGAGTGCTAGATTTGACCTTACTGGAATTTGCAATTAATATGGTATATTCGCAACAGGTACAACCTGTGAGCAAGTCATACAGCTCCCACGGAATACTATGAGGTATTTTATAACACAACGGTTTGACCCAGAAGAGGAAGTAACTATGGCACGAGGGTGAGTGAAGGCGCAGGGCCGGAGAGTGCTGCCTGCTGTTACGATACTTGTGATGTTTAACCTCCTGCAACCACACCCTTGTGCTAACATATCTTAAACAAGACGAGTGAGATATCAGCATGTGCAAAAACATGTTAGTGTTACGATAGCACTCACAACTAATAGGATTTTTTTGATAATATTGTTTATTTTACCTACTCAAAATGCAACTTTGACTGCTAATGAATGAAGCTGAAACTAAAAGAAAAAAAAACCAAACACTGCACAAAAAGAAATGTAAGCCCCAATTCTATAAAGAACGCTGACAGAGCAAGGAGCACTCTGAACACTCATCGGGCTTCAAGGCATGTCCATACTAGTAACTGGCTGCAGATCATATGCACATCAAGGGATTTCCAAAAACTTTTGCTGAGAGCACATTACATAGTATACTGTTTTCCAGTGATCAGCGTACTTGTCTTATATCTTCTTGGACACATAGAAAAGTTATGTTTTTAAGAGTCTGGCACTCGTGTTAGACATCAGCTGTTGCCTTCTGTGTATACATCCTTGTATCTCTCACCTAGTGTACTGTGGGACACGGTAAAAAGTGGATGGAGCCTGGAGAAAACCACAGATTACACTGTTCTACTGCATCTGCCTATGTTCTGTGAGCAAGTGCCATTTGCCCTGTGCTGTGACTTCTGAACCAGAAAATTAACTATCAGGAGCAGCAGAAGAGCCATTTTCCCATTGCCTTCCTTGTCTGCAACAGAGCCCTGGAAACCTGGGCTTGCTGCAACTGCTGCTCCCGAAGGACTTAAACGTATGTAGGTGACAACAGTCTGATACAGAAGCAGAAGTCACCTACTCCTACCCAGCCCGATGTCCCACTGCCAGATCTCTAGCCTCCTTCTCCAGGTCAGTGTCTTTTTCCCACTGCTTCCCCCTTCCTTTCTTGTCGCACTCCCCCTTCCCGTGGCAGGAGGGACCTGGCCCCAACCTCTCACGTTTGGAACAGCAATATTCAGTTTTGCTGTGGAACCTCTGGTGTGAATTTGGGCATGACATCTGATCAACAGCCATCCCCTTCTGAGGCAGGGTTTTGTCTCTTTTCAGCGTCCCCATCTGCTGAGGACCACCCTTTTGTCTTTTTAACACACTTCAGGAAGCTTTCTCCCACACCTTTCTCGGGATACAGGCAAGATTTTTTTGGACATGATGTCCCTGAAGAATCTAAGAAAATGGGACACTCTCCTGCTCACTCCCATATCTGCAGCTGCTGTAATGCGTCAGCTCTCGGGGAGGGAAGAAAGAGAAAAGACAACTAGTTAATGTCAGAATGGTAATCTCCATGCCAGCAATGATAAAATGTTGCTTTTTCTTTCTCTTCAAAATTCCATTCCCATGATTAGTCTTGGGTGAACTTGAAGATAGCCAGATAGTTCAGTCTTTCCCACTTGGGTAAGACGCTGCAGCTATCGTCTGAGGAGGAGGGGGGATTGCTGAAAGAGTTCACGCCCTGCCAGTGTATTCTTTGAGGATTTTGCACTGTGGGAAATCCTCAAAAGATGCCAAAGATTCTCTTCAGAAAGGCAGTGGGAAAGACAAGAAAATACGCAAGAGTTCTGTTTGACAGGCTGGAGTCCCTGTAATGAAGGGGAGCCACAAGCTTTTGGGGCATCATCAGAGAACTGTAGTACAGTGCAATCTCTGTACCACAAGAAAGTATTAATTGTCTTGTTTTCTTTTTTTTTTTAAACTCAGGCCCAACATAAAATGCCCTTCAAAGTATACAGAATTTGTCAGTAACTCTTTTGGGTAACTGAAAGAAAGAGGAGGTAAAATCTTTAAATGCCATAAAATATCTTTCTTTTAACAATGTCTGTGTAGCAAGGGTTAGCCAGTTTATTTGGTGATACCTAGCACTGGTTAAAAGTTCAGGGATTGAACAAAACTGAGAGCAAGATGCTTTCTCTTTTCTGTATCTTGAAGCTGCAGTGACCACACTGTTATTTCAAAATTTTATTTCCTTATCACAGAATCACAGAATCGCTGAGGTTGGAAGGGACCTCTGGAGATCATCTAGTCCAACCCCCCTGCTCAAGCAGGGTCACCTAGAGCACATTGCACAGGATTGCATCCAGGCGCGTTTTGAATATCTCCAGAGAAGGAGACTCCACAACCTCTCTGGGCAACCTGTTCCAGTGCTCTGTCACCCTCACAGTGAAAAAGTTTTTCCTCATGTTCAGATGGAAGTGTCTGTGTTTCAGTTTGTGCCCGTTGCCTCGCCTCCTGTCGCTCAGCACCACTGAAAAGAGTCTGGTCCCATCCTCTCGACACCCTCCCTTCAGATACTTGTACACGTTGATAAGATCTCCTCTCAGCCTTCTCTTCTCCAAGCTAAACAGGCCAAGCTCTCTCAGCCTTTCCTCATAGGAGAGATGCTCCAGTCTTATGAATCACTGCAGTACTACGATTTCATAGGAAGCAAGGTGGGGACTTAACGACAGAGCCTTAGGAAAGAGAGTAATCAGCACTGCAGCAGTAGTGTTGGAGAAGTGCTGGGAAGCTAAATCAGCACTTTATATTTTCATCAATACACATTTTCAAAGGGCTGAAAGCAGTGTCTGTACACTCTCCAGCACAGCCGCCATTCCGAGCAACAGGGGTAAGCAAGTGGTTAAAGCCCAAGGTGAGGAAAAAGCTGAGGAGGTATGGTCTGGATGAATGAACTCTTAAATGGGTTGAAAATCAGCTAGATGCCGGGCTTCAAGGGTAGTAATTAATGGCTTGATGTACAGCTACTGGCCAGTAGCAAGCAGAGCACTTTGGGGCCAATACTGGGGCCAGTATTGTTCACTACCTTCACCATGACTTAGATGACAAGACAGAGTGCACCTGCAGTTTTTCAGACAACATTGAATTATGAGGGGTGGTTCTCGCAACCAATACAATAGAGCTTCAGGGTAGAGGAGTTTGCAAAACTTAAAGATTGGGTCAACAGAAACCTCACAGAGTTTAACAAGAAGTGCAGTTTTGCACGTTGGGTGGAGTAGTGCCGTGCACCAGCACGGGCTGGCTGAACAGCAGCCCAGTTGAAAAGGATGTGGTTGTCACAGTGGTCACTAAGTTGAGTATCAGCCAACAGGGCATTTTCACTGTGAATGAAGCAAATCATAAACTGGGCTGCATTAGGAGGGGAACATGGACAGCAGGTGATTAGAAATTACTATCCCTTCTTATTCAGTGCTAGTGAGTCCACACCTGGGATATTGTGTCCTGTTTTGGGGTCCCGGTTCAAGAAGGACGTCAAGAAACAGGAGAGGTCAAGCAGAGGGCTACTGAGATGGTAAGGGGCCTAGAGTACAGGATTTGTGAGGAGAAGTTGAGGAAGCTGGGCTCAGTGAGTCTGGAAAAGAAGAAAATAAGGGGACGTATGATAGCAGTCTACAACTACCTGAAGGGGAATAACAAAGATGATGGAGCCAAACTCTTCTTGGTAGTGACAGATGGTAAAACAAGGGGCAGAGGCCACAAGCTGGATTCAGATTGGATTACCTGGATGGTGTTGCACTGGAACACGCTACCCAGAGAGGCTGTGGGGGCTCTGTCCTTGAAGGTTTTCAAGATAGGGATAGGCAAAGCCATGGCTGGCCTTAAATAGCACAGGCCATGGTCCTGCTTCAAGTAGAAGGCTGAAAGTTATGCCTTCAGCTTTACAACAAGTGGTTGGGCATCCCCCGAGAACAGCAGGAACAGGCTCAGATAAATATTTTTCTCCTCTTGGTGCCTGGGGAATGGGAAGCTTGCATCTGGTGCTGCATCTCTGCAATGCAATCACTGTAACCTGGATAAATTCACTCCAAATATTCAAATATTCATACTGGAGAATGTATACCTCATTAATGTCTATGAGAATGGGACAGTTGACTCAGAAGAGTACAGCTGAGACCCAAATACTGCTTTGAAAAGTTAGGAGTATATTTCTACAACTCCTTTCTTCCCCTAAGGGAGGAATATTTATTGAAAATTATTTATCATGCTGATAAACTACTATACAATGACACTTTCAAGCTTCATTCTTAAGGTGGTTCTGCCACATAAACTCTACCAGTTTCACTGAAGTTAATATAATCCACTGAAACCCATGGCTATTAAAATCCTGACACTGGCTGCTTTTATTGGATTATATCATCTAACTCGCTCGGATGTAAATTTCCAGCGATAACCTGTGCAGCAATAAACTTCATTCAGCCACAAGAGTGTGCATGTGAGAGGACTGCAAATCGCCGCCGCCAAACCAGAACTAGCCGGTATCGTAGGAATGAAAGAGCGTGGAGATTTGAAATTGCACGGAATGGAGACGCGGCCGGGCGGCAGGCGAGCTGCCCCGGGGGCAAGAGGCCAGGCACCGGCCGCCGGCCGCCACGCACAGTAAACGCCGCGGCGCGGCGAGGTGAGCGCGCCCGGGCGCAGGCTGCCGCGGAGCCCGTGGAGCCCCGCGGCCGGGGAGGGCGGCGGGGAGCAGTGAGCACCCGGCGGGGCGCCACCGGCACCGGCACCGGCACCGGCGGCAGCCTGCGGCAGAGGCGGGCTGGCGCGGCGCGCGGGGCCCGGGCCGGGCGGCGGGGCTGCGCGGGGCTGCGCGGGCAGCGCTGCCGGCGGCGGACGCGGGGCGGCCCCGCCGTGCCCGCGGCGGGCGGGGAGCAGCGCCGCCGCCGCCGCCGCCGCAGCGAGGTAACTAGCGGTCATCCTTTGTGCGCCGCGGGCGGCGCCGCTGCCGCCGGGGCCGCTGCCGCCGCTGCCGCCGGGGCCGCCGCCGCACCGTGCCCGGGGCTGCACCGCGCCGCCGGAGCCGCCGCCCCGCGCCCGGGGCCGCCGCCGGCAGCGAGGGTCCCCCGGGCCCCCCCGCGCGCTGCTCGGGAAGCCGCTCACCTTCCCCCCCTGCGGCGGGCGCGGGACGCTGTTCTGCGCGGAAGACCTTAATTTAAGTGCTAGGCAAGGCGGAGAGCGGAAAGCCCCCAAATTTACGGTCTGGGGGCGGGAGAGGGAATTACACCCCTCCCCTGCAGCCTTCTCCGGTAGCACTCGGTATCCTTTGGAGAGAGAGATGCAGCGCTAGGTGCAAGCTGCCTATTCCCCAGGCGCCGAGAGGAGAAAAACATTTATCTGAGCCCGTTCCCGCTGTCGCCGGGGCTGCGCGCCCGCCGCCCGCCAGCCCGCGTGGGCAGCCAGCAGCAACCCGATGCCACTGGCTTCCTGCGTACGTGTGACCCCAGCAATTAGCCGAAAAGGTTTTAAGATACCCCCGTTTTCCTCTTCCTTGCTGGGCATGCAGGCTTAGGCACCGGGGCTCTGATTTGCAGAAGTGTCTAGCGTTCACATCTCCAGCGAAGTCATTGACAAAAGAAGTGCTTGTCGTATTAGCAAGCTGAAGTTAGACTACCAGAAATTAAGACACCCAAAACAAACTGTTTTTAACAATGTTTTTTTTATGTATGTCTTCAAAAGACAAATGAGTATATGTGTGTCTTTAATGGGAAGCAAAACTCATTAGTGTTTATAAAGCATTTATGACTAACCCATTAGAAGTGGCATTAAGGTACAGTTTAGTTCTATACTTTTTACTACTGAGGCAATTGGGTACTAGAAGAGAAAGAATATGTAAGTTTTTAATCACATGGACTTTTTAGATCAAGATCAATTGTTTTTCTGATGATCCAGCTCAACGACAAACTGTGCTAGTTGCAAAAAATTCTGAGTAAGACCTGAGATTATGTAGCTGGTCAGACTAGATGGTTCCACAGGCCTCAAAATCTGTGAAACTCATCTAATTCATATTGCTCAGCTCACTCCACTGCATTGAATAGGCAGACTCCTAGAAGGTCTGCATTAAACCCCTCTTAAATACAATGAAGCCCATCTAGCACAAGCAGTTATTTGATGGGAGCTGCACCTTTGAGGCTGCATCTGACTGAGTCACTCAAGAATCAGAGTGGTTTTGGATTTAGGAGGAAGATATGGCAGAATGCCTGAGAGAGGCTTCCAGGGGAAGGATGACTTTTATGACCTGTCTTTGCTATTCTTGTTTCCTCTTTCCGGTTCAGGACAGTACAGACAATGACAGATACAAAGACTAGAAATAGTAAACTCATCCATTTAGAAATTTGTGGGGAAGGAGGATAAACACACAGGCAAAAATTACACACTGGAAGACAGTTCTAAATCATCACCCTAGAGAGTCTTAACTCCATTGAGGGTTCAGGGAACTTTGCTGCTAACTTTTATCTTCTTACTGCACCTGCATTTGTCCCTAAAATAGCTCATCTCTTCCCATGAGTCAGATTTTCAAAAAAGCTCAACATCCATGTAGACACTAACTTTTGGGCCAGTTTTCTAGGAGCTCAGCATACTAAGTTCTTACACAGTATAAAAAGCTTTTCTGAAAAAAAAATCTAGTCCTCCTCTAGCTGACCAAACAAGAAACCAGATTCTCCTATCTTCAAGTTCAGCCCCTCATGAGGGGCTGTATTCAAACACTGTTATTGTGAGTGGGCTTCACTACCTTGCTCATTGAGAGAAATGTATGTGGCTTCACAAACCAGCTGTTTGGTCATTTTCATTGCAGTTTCTCTAGGATCTCACAGTTGCAAAGAGGCCCCCGGGCTTCTCTGCCTTCCAGGATATTGTGTTGTCGGCAGTGCCGTGGTGTGGGAAGACGACTGAGGGTAGGTAAGTGCATTTCTCCTGGAGCGATAGGCTATGGGGTGCTGAGTCAATAGTCAGGAGAGGATCCAGACATCCAATCGTTGCTCTAACCAGTGGCTGAGCGTTTGTGCAATTATTGGAAATGACCTTCCCTGCTTTTGAGTATATTTACAGAGCAGACTCTGAACTTGTGAGGTTAGTGGGAAGTTAATCATGTAAAAGTACTAATAAGCAAGAATTCTGTTCAGAGGAAAAATACATGCATTTCCCCAGGCTTTGTGGGCGTTGATGCAAGCCTGACATTAACGTATATCTAATCAATCTTAGCTTATCCTGACAGTAAGTTTGCACTTTTTCTGCTGTTGCAAAAAAGATGAATGTCATATCTCTGGATCCCAATGTCAATTATTTTTGCTTTAAATTATTTTAAATTTAAATTGCTTAAAATATATAAAAGAGGTATTTATTCCCTGTCCAAAGAAGAAAAATTTTGTATTCAGTATCAGTATTCAGGTGCACAGATATACTGTCAAGAGTAGGAGAGAGAAAGGTGAAGTTCCACATTTAACCTTAACTCTGAACAGTCTTTTGTTACATAATTTTGTATTCCATTATCTAAGATGTACTGTAATATCCATCATACATTTTTGCTAATCTTATGCAGACTATGTCTAACACCTTGTAATTGTCCTTCATTCCACTATTCCCCATTATTTTCCATTACATGATTATTCACTATCTTTACTACCTTTATGCAGTTAGTACTTCTCTCTCCTGTGAGTGGGCTAGATCCTCCATAGTCATACAAACTACGTCAATGGGGAATATGGCTCCTGGTACATTAGTCCTGTAAAGGGTAAATGAAATATAATTTTAATTAAGCTCTTACAATGCTATCTTCTTATGTACAAAAGCAAGTCTGCACCCCTCCATGGCTCTGACTTATCCCCCTGCTACCCTTCTCCTCATCGTGTGTACAGTCCTGCCTCAAACACCCTGGAAGAGGTCTAAAAAGCTGTCTAAGCATAACCCCCCTTCTCTCTGCCACTTGCTTCGAAAAGGAAATGCCAGGAAGTCGTTTCAGTATGCCTGCTCAGTGGCACATGTGGGATTACTACCCATCCATCCCAGATTATCTGCTGGTGGGGCAAGTGTTAAAGGTGCGCAGTTCTTGTGCTTCCTCACTGTGCCAACAAGTCCTCCCGTCTCTCCTCAACAGCCAAGCTGGGGCTAGTGATAGTTTAGCCTATAAAGAGTATCCACATATGAAAAATTTATACCAGGAGCAAAACATACTGTAGCTGCAGTTCAGTGCATGAGGCAAATCCGCGTGCTCTTGGAGGAACACAGCTGTCCAAGCTGCCCTTAGCCCCGCATAATTGCCTGTACTGCAAGGGAGGGATACGTGGCACTTGACTGGAAGGTGAGTTATCTAGCCGCCAGTTTGGACAGGTTACATATATGAGCAATTTTTCACTGTTGTTTGTGAAAGAAACAGTAGCTTTGGCTAATCAACTCTGACTCCATCTTCATACTAGTATGAAATACTTCAAGGCCTTCTGTGTATGTTTATGTATCAGTAAGAAAGAAGTCAAATAGTTTGGAAAGGCAATAACTTGAGAAGTAGAATATTATTATGTGTTTAAAGACAACAGCTCAAATTTCAATTAATACAAAGTCAGAGTTATTCCATTCACCACCAATTTATAATATTGAGGAGTTGGCCCTATATTATGAGTCAAACCTTTGAGGGCTCACAGAATACATAATAGGTTTTAAAACAATTTTTGATAACTTAATTCCAGTACTACAATATTTCCTAAGGCTTTTTGTTTAAAAGGAAGATATCAGAAGAAAAACATGCAAAGTAGTTTGCTGTCAGAAATCTTGAGGTTTTGCTGCTTTCTAAAGAGTTTTCATTAGTACCTATTAATGGAATCTGGAATTATTTGGACAGACACTACCAGCATTATCTTTCTTGGGGCACTGATGAAAATCTGTACAAGGGCCCTCTCTCCTGGACAATTCAGGTTTGCCTGTACGAAACTTCTGCAAGGCATGCAGGCACACCTAGTGTGAATTTTCTCCCAAGTTTACCTTGTTGGTTACCCAGTTAGTTTCATTGATGCAGTATCCTAAGAACTCACAGCTCAGATCTGAAGTAGAGATGGGAGGGGAAAAGGATTGCACTGAGGTGTCCCTTATCCCTTCTTTAGTCTGGCATAGCTGCACCTGAAATCTCTAACATTTTCAGTAGTTCTTACTAGGCATCATTGAAAGCTGTAGTCAATGAACACTTAAAATTTATTTTACTGGAAGTTTCTCACAGGTTAGCACAGAGGAGACCTCTTCCAGGGCTCCCCTAAATCTAGAATAGAAAATACTCTTTCTTTGCCGTGCCTTTTCTTGTGTTACAACTGACTTCTGTTAAAATGGTTCACCACATTATAGGCCCTCAGTGGATGTCAGTATTTCTGTGTGAATTATTCTTTACCCAAAGATATTGCTGACTGAGGTGAAATTTGTTTCATTATGTTTTTTGAATTTTACCTATCTAGCATTTCATTAATTAATTTTGTTTAACACAACATTAATGTGTTATCTATTGAAGAATAGAAAATAAATATATATTTAATGATTGGATTTAATTTCTCTTATTTCAACTCTATTTCAATAATCATAATGCTATAATAAGTGAATTTTGCAGAAGACCAAATAGAAATTCATTGCTTCTAATCTCTATGCTGGTTTCCTTCTCTCTTTTGACTGTTGTGAAGTTGATGGCTCTTTCTATTTCTCCAGAGACCAAAAGAAGACAAAAAATTACCATCTCTGGTAATTTGTATCATTACATTTCTAGTCTCCATGGAAACCCCTGTTGTGCTCCACGGTCATGTAACATTTCAATATGTTGCAGGATAAATCAGATGGAAGGAGGATTTCGTTCTACACCTTGGCTGTTACTCAATTAAAAATTGCTTGCAAATTGTTTTGAGACTATTTTCACTTTGTGTTGTAATCTTCAATTGCAGTAACAATGGAAGAAATCGAAGTAACCAAATTAAGGTATTATGGCCTGATTCTACATACCTATGCACATAACTCTGCCACTTGGTTTGATTTTGATAGGCACTGGCATTCATTTGAAAGAATTCACTGATTTTAATAGGATTATTTGGATTAATACTATGGAAACTGAAAGCATAATAGCAAACTATTTGTCAAATTGACTCTGATACAAGTTTAAAACTTGCTGGAGAGGTAGTAACAATCTCTTCTTTGTAATTTATATAAGCAAAGCATTCTGAAAATCAAGAATCTTATAATCTTTTTCCTTCTCTGTCATGACTCTTATCCTTCCACTACTGAAGAAGAAATACATCTCAAAACTGGTTTCCTCTGAAAAAATATGGTAACTTCATCTACCTGCCTGTTCATCATCTCCTTTTTTATTCCAAGCTTTATCAACTTGAACACAAAAGCACATGATCTAAGTGGGATAGCAGAGGTGATACAGAAGAAGAAATACACATCTAGAGACCAGTCTTACTTTGTAACCACAGACAACCCATGAAGAGTAAGCGCACTCAGCCATATACAAGTAAGTAAATATATCATGATGGAAATGATGCAACCTCCTGTAAACCCCTAAGTATTCCTACATAGACAGCCATGATAATAAGAAATGTAAAGAAATGCATAAATTAGAGAGTTTTCTAAGCATTTTACATTTGAACAATGAAAACCCAGTAATCAACTGAGAATTGCACTAAAATATAATGGTGAAATATGGTTGTGATTTATCTTATTCACTATAACCAAACTACAGAATCTGATCATTTCATACTAATTTTGAAGGTATTGTATTTTTTTCAGAATACCGTGGAGAAAATGTATACTAGTCGAGAGGATATTGGATATGATTTTGGAGATGACTCAAAAGATGGAAGTAAGACAGTTCAGCCTAATCCAAACGTCGATGGAGGATGGGCTTGGATGATTGTACTTTCCTCTTTCCTTGTACACATTCTTATCATGGGGTCCCAAATGGCCCTTGGAATACTCAACATGGAATGGCTGGAAGAATTTAATCAAAGTCGAGGCTTAACAGCATGGGTTAGCTCCCTTAGCATGGGAATTACACTTATTGTAGGTATGTTCCAGCATAATTTCTGAACTACATAGATTTTTAGAATATGTTTGCCACTCAGAGCCCTCAAATATTTTTTTGCAGTTTTCATATTTATTAGTGAAGCTAAGCAAGTTCTCCTGAGTTGCCTTTTTAAAGTCACCAGGACAAATTTTAGAGAGAGGGACAAATTTTAGTTAGAGGGAGACAGGAAACAGCAGGGAAGATGGTAGAAAAAGCAATTAGACCAGGAGTCAACACAAGCAGGGAAGGATGCTGGTGACTTCAAGGCCTCAGTAAACTGAAGAAAACAGATCATCTGGGATGTTTGTAGTCCTCTTTGTACTCTATTTGGGAAGGAGTCATATGTTGAATTTAGACAGTGAACTAATTTGTATTTTAGTTTGCCAGCTGAACTAAAATGTATTTTTTAAATTGTGGTTGTATCAACCCAAAATAAAATCTATAGAGGTGTGTATATATGTGTGTGTGTATACACAGACACACAGACACCCCCCCCCCACTTCTCTCTAAATTAATTTTGAGTAAGTTGAGCTCAGGTCTACCTAAAATATTCCAGTGAATATGAACTGAAAAGGCTTACTTTCTAGTTATATGTAAAGTATAGTTGATTGGTTGAATTTTTCTTTCCACAATTTTGAACAGTAATAGGGAAAATAAACTGAATTGCATGACTAAACTGATGTTTAACATTTTGTTTAAAGCATGTAATAAGATAAGAATCTTCACATGAAAAAATATTAAAGAGTGTAAATAGATATTTAAATAAATAACAATTTTTTCATGTCATTTAACAGGTCCTTTCATTGGTTTATTCATTAGCATGTGTGGGTGCCGCAGGACAGCAATAATTGGAGGGATACTAAATGCCCTAGGCTGGATACTGAGTGCCTATGCCTCAAATGTGCACTACCTCTTCATTACATTTGGAGTGACAGCTGGTAAGCTGTATTAACATTTGAAAGTTCTTTTAATTGTTTTTAATGCCTTTTGGAAGTTATCATCTGGTGAGCAAAAGAGAGAAGTTAAACTGGTTCCTGTATCATTTTTCCCAATTAAAAAAAGAAGATTTAATTATGGAATGTAACTTAATGTTTGTTTTTAGCTTATTCAGCTCTCAGATGATCTGGCATTCCACTCTAATTATAGGCATAATAGACACCTTTCATTTCAGTGGAGTTATTCCAGCTTTTCTTTCACACTTTTTACAGCCTGTTATCTTTCCAGAAAACTTCTGTATTAAATCAGTGGATCAGACCCAGTGGCTTTTGTTGTCATGAAAATCTACCATGTGAAGATGATATTTTTATCAGTTTCTCCCAAATGAATATATTAGATGACAGAAAAATTATTGTAACCAAAATTCTAAAAAGTACAATTCAAAGATGTTAAAATACTTTTGAACTGTATATATAGCTAACTCCTCTCTTTGTCGTTTAAAGAAACAGCTAATATTTTCTACAGGAGCTGCTCCACATTAATGAAATACTGAAATGTGATATGTGCTGTTTCAAAACCCATTTTAAAGGGTGTAACGTCTATGTTTTTAATGAAAAAAGAAACTAAATAGATAAGCATGTCTTTTTTGCAAAGAGGTTATTGTGTCTGTTTCCTCTTCTGAATCCTTGTTGGTAGATTTGATCTGCTCGAATCAGGACAGTGCACGCAGTCTTTTTTCATATGTAGTCTCTAATAAAGCTTATTCAGATTAGATCAATAACCACTAATAAATAACAACAAATTTTGCTACAGACTTGTGAGAGAGAGGTGGGAGAAACAGGTAACATAATTTCCTTTTGAAGGTTTGTTGGAGGACTTGATTATTTGGTTATGTCACACTGTTGCTTAATAGCTGTAACCATCACTAAATAACTGTTTTACTGATTTTTGCAGCCTGCTGTAGTCTCTATTACTCATGGTTCCTTTCTGGAAAAAGAAACTATTAATAGATATGAATCAAAAATGTTAAATGTTCCAAATAAGAAAAATAAAATTTGGCCTTTAATTATTACCTGAGAAACATTGAGCTCAAAGAGCTTTAAAATATTATCCACTCCACAGATAATATGGCCAGTTACATTTGCAAATGAAGCATGGTATCCATGTTTTATATGACAGAATCACTATGAAAAAAAACTGTCTGTAATTTTGGTAATAGCTTCCAGACCCTCCAATGCCCTCAAAAAACCCTTGAGCAGAATTTCACAGAATCCTGCAGATTTTCTATATGTAATTTTTTAATAGTTCTCTGAATAGACAAGAATTGAGTCTAACAAGGATCACAGTTATGACTGTCGTTTACTTTTTTAAATGAGCGTACTGTAAATTCCAGGGCAAAGAACAACAATTACAGGCAAGGTTCTGCCCTTTGGCAATTTCTGTTTACACCTACATGCACTGTATTGAGGCAGACAGGAATCAACACACTCTCTTTCTCTCAACCCTTGCTGCTTTTCAGAAAGAGCATACCAAAAAAAATGGACAAAAAGGCAGAGAATATGTAGAGAATTTAAAAAGTAAGGTAAAAAACTAGGTTTTCAGAAAAATATGAGGCAAATTTTCACATGAGATGCAAAAGTGAGATGCTAGCGCCAGAGTAATTCTGGGCAGAAAACCGGTGTAGAGGTGCCTGAGGTGTTGCCTCCATCTCTGAGAGGCTTCCAGGCACCGTCCCCTCCCTCATCGTCCCCTCACTGTCCCCACTGTCCCCCCCTCCACCGTCCCCTCACTCACCTTCCTCTCACTCACTGTCCTCTCCTCTCGTCTCCTCATGCACTGTCCCCTCATTCACCATCCTCTCCCTCACCATCCTCTCCTTCATGCTCCCCTCCCTCATGCTCCCCTCCCTCATCGTTCCCTCCCTCACCATGCCCTCCCTCACCATCCTCTCCTTCATGCTCCCCTCCCTCATGCTCCCCTCCCTCACCGTTCCCTCCCTCACCATGCCCTCCCTCACGCTCCCCTCTCTCACTGTCCCCTCCCTCACCATCCTCTCCCTCACCATCCTCTCCCTCCCTCACGCTCCCCTCCCTCACCATCCCCTCCCTCACCATCCTCTCCCTCACCATCCTCTCCCTCCCTCACGCTCCCCTCCCTCACCATCCTCTCCTCTCACCGTCCCCTCCCTCACTGTCCTCTCCCTCACCATCCTCTCCCTCCCTCACCATCCTCTCCTCTCACTGTCCCCTCCCTCACTGTCCCCTCCCTCACCGTCCCCTCCCTCACCATCCTCTCCTCTCACCATCCTCTCCTCTCACCGTCCCCTCCCTCACTGTCCTCTCCCTCATTCACGTCCTCTCCCTCACCATCCTCTCCCTCCCTCACCATCCTCTCCTCTCACTGTCCCCTCCCTCACTGTCCCCTCCCTCACCGTCCCCTCCCTCACCATCCTCTCCTCTCACCATCCTCTCCTCTCACCGTCCCCTCCCTCACTGTCCTCTCCCTCATTCATGTCCTCTCCCTCACCATCCTCTCCCTCCCTCACCATCCTCTCCTCTCACCGTCCCCTCACTCACTGTCCTCTCCCTCATTCACGTCCTCTCCCTCACCATCCTCTCCCTCCCTCACCATCCTCTCCTCTCACCATCCTCTCCTCTCACTGTCCCCTCCCTCACTGTCCTCTCCCTCATTCACATCCTCTCCCTCACCATCCTCTCCCCTCACCGTCCCCTCCCTCACTGTCCTCTCCCTCATTCACATCCTCTCCCTCACCATCCTCTCCTCTCACCGTCGCTTCCCTCAGGCCCGCTGCCTCCCGCTGCAGACCCGTTGTCGCCCCGCACTCCCTCTCCCGAGCGCGGTCGCCTCAGCAGGGCTCCTCTCCCCCAGCTCCTCCGGCTCCTGCCCCCGGCCGCCAGGCCCACCGCGGCGTGGGAGGCCCAGGCCCGGCCGGCCCCACCGCCCTCCCTCCCTCCGCAGCCTGGAGGGCGCCGAGGAGCTGCCTGCCCCGCGCCGCCCGGCCCGGTCTCTGCCCGGCACCGGCTGCCGCTGCCGGGAGACCCCCTTGTCCCGGCAAAACGTCCCCAGGCCCCGTGGCGGGGCCGAGCGCGGCCCACTCCCGCTATGAGCAAAAGCGTCGAGCCGCGAAGGAAACGGAGCGGAGAAGCCTGTGGCCCCAGAGTTGCATGCAGACGTAGCATGCGTTCACACGTAGCTAGCTCCCATCTCGCTATGTAGCCCACCGAATAAAAAAAATAACATATAACAATTTATAGGATTTCTTATTTCTCAGGAGTTCAGGGCAGTGCAGTAAATATTCATGCCGGTAGGAGCCTGGGCAGTGGGAAACTAGGAGACTGCAGAGCTGGTTTTTCACGGTCTTGCAAAGATCAGTAGCGACAGGCCAATCTGGAGTCTCTCAGAGGGCAGAGACATCCCTTAAAAGTTTGGCTGGATTTGGTGAGGGAAAGTTTGTGCCAAATAAAACCTGATAATGTATTTGCATAGCAAAGAAGTAAATGCTTCCAGCGGGCAAAACAGATCAACTCTGACCACTGTACATTGGAATGATTTTGAGGTGTTTTTTCAGACTTCGCTAGAATGACAGCCCTTCGTTGTCAGATTTGCCTGCAGGGTACCGTGTAGCTTAGTTATTAGCTCTTTAGGGAAACTTTTAAGCCTAAAACAGTGTTTTAAATTATGATCACAGTGAATTTGAAAACATTTTATTCATATACCATTACTCTTGTCCTCCATAAATGTCAGAGATTTGCTGTGAGAAAAAATGTGCATCTGTTACAAGCTGGCAAATTAATGATGTGTTTGCAGGACTCTCAAAACTTTCTACTTGAAATAAGTATCATTAATATCCTGTTTTCTAATTACAAGTGATAGACTTCCTACAAAATTCAAGATATGCCTTTTAAGAATATGCCTTTTGATTATTGAATCAGATTATTAAGGATTTATCATCTTTATTATTAATAAATACTATTAATACTATTACTTATTAATAATAAATATCATTAAATATTAATAATTGTTTATCATTGAGGATTACTGAGTCACATTTGCAACTGTGTGGCCACTCCTTATATTTCCTTAGCTCAGGAGTGTCCAAAGAGAAACCTGAACGCTCCCCAAGGTCCCATCATGGTGAGAAACCCACTTGCTCACTCGTGAAACGGGTCTCGTTGTCACTGTGGCTCAATAATTACAAAGCAGGGAGAGAAATCAGCTGTAGATTTTCACTGCTGGTGAACTTAAGCAAAAGCAACAACACGTGACCCTAAACAATTTCTGATCACTGATACAATCAGATGCAAGTATTATAAATACACATATTTCAAAATAGGGTTTATTTATGTTTGTCTCCGTATTTAACTGTTACTGACTTATTGTGGGATTTTTGGTGCTTTCCGGTGATGTCACAGTGAACTGAGATACACGTTTCATCTTCAGTGCGTTTCAGTTTTTCCAGCAGTTAAATAGCAGTACTGTATCTCACTGGAATGAATATCTCGAATTTTGGAAAATGCTACAAGATAGCAAATTGAAGTTAGTATAAGAATTGATTATCTATTCCTCATTTTACTATTTTACTTGCACAAAAGTTAGGAATAAATCCGGTATGTTTGTTGTTTATGCGACCTTTGCTGCTGCTTTTTATCTTGCTGGCAGAAAGTTCAGAATGATTTTAACTTTTATTTTCCTAGGTGTTGGGAGTGGCATGGTTTATCTACCTGCAGTGGTCATGGTGGGACAGTATTTTCAGAAGAGAAGAGCACTTGCACAAGGACTCAGTACAACAGGAACAGGGTTTGGAGCTTTCTTAATGACTGCTTTACTGAAGTATCTGTGTGTGGAATTTGGATGGAGGAACGCAATGTTCATCCAGGGAGCGATCTCTCTGAACCTTTGTGTCTGTGGGGCACTCATGAGACCACTTTCTCCCAAAGAGGTTGTTAATGAAAAGTATGTTGTGAGAAATAATAGTGAAGTTAATCACGCAAAAGCTCTGTCCCATTCCACAGAAACTATAAAATCTAATGGAGTCTTAAATGAAGAACAGGAAAAAAAAGAAGAGGCAACAAATGAAGAAGTGCTTGACAGTGTTCAGCGCATAGAAAGTGGAGGTAAATCTAGAAGTGGAAAGAATATGTACGGACTGTGCATTCTTAAGACAGTGAGCCAGCTGACAGTTACAGTCAGGAAGGGGTTTGGAATATGGTACTCCAGTTACTTTGGAGCTGCATCACTGTTTACCAATAGAGTGTTTGTGGCCTTTATAGTTTGGGCTTTGTTTGCCTATAGCAGCTTTGTCATTCCCTTTATTCATCTTCCAGAAATAGTCAAGCAGTACAATTTATCAAGTCAGAATAATATATTTCCTTTGACATCAATTATAGCCATTGTTCATATATTTGGTAAAGTGATCCTTGGAATCATCTCTGATTTACCTTGCATCAGCACTTGGAATGTCTTCCTCATGGCTAACTTTACCCTGGTCGCCTGTATTCTTATTTTGCCATTAATGCAAACATACATTAGTCTGGCTGTGATTTGCGCTCTAATAGGATTTTCTAGTGGCTATTTTTCTCTAATGCCTGTTGTGACTGAAGATTTAGTTGGAACTAAACACCTTGCAAATGCCTATGGCATCATCATTTGTGCCAATGGAATATCTGCATTGCTTGGACCACCCTTTGCAGGTAAAAAGTTCAAATTTCTAACCAGCAGATGTTTGTATTATATAACCACATGACTGTCTATATTATTTATCTTTCTTACATTACAAACATGTGTACTTAACAAAATTACACCTGCTCCAGAGTGGACTGTAACCTCCATCTTTACATTGTACATATTTACAGATTACATTTGCTGGCTATTCACGCATTACAAATTACCATCCTTGCAAATAACCCATATGTATTACAAACTATCCTTTCAATGGTATGTTTCTTTCAAATATTATCACATACTTTTTAAAAAGTTTAGAACAGGTTAACCTATTATTATGTGTTTTGTGTAGTATATGCACTATATTCACATACATGCTCATGCCCATATCTAGATGAGAAAATGATGGCTAGACAGTTTTCAGGGTAGGCGGGTATTGGTACCATACTATTACCCCCAAGAACTATAAACTGTGTTTGGGCTTCACCACTTTAAGGTGCCAACGGATGTGTTGATCCAACTTATTTCCAGCTGAACTGGCTTTGGCTTTCCTTCAGCCAGCAATATCTATTTTTGGGGCTGCACTGCCCGTAATATCTTTACTGCCATCCACAGCAGAAGGAAGAAGCGTATGTCATGTCATCCCTAAAGTCTCTTATGTTGAAACAAACATTCATTACAAGTTTACCCATAGAAAGAGGCAGGGAAGTACAGGACGGAAATACATACTGATTGTCAGTACCATAGCCAGACTATGGTGAGCTTTTACGGACCTGTAAATCAAAAAAAGAAAAGCATTAAGAAGCCTTATAAGTAATGGTCATGGTCAGCAAGGGATGGCACTAGGCTGACCTAAAGCTATTAGCAGCACAACAGTTATCTTTCTCTTTGCACCACTGAGATAGCTAAAATGATTTAGAAGAAAGCTCATTCAGTATCCATTGAAAAGCAGCAATGTTTTACTCAATTACACACTTTTTTAGCACTTCTCAGTCTATGCTGAACATATCTTTGTATTTGGTCTTTAGTAATGAAGCAAATAGGATGAAATTATTTGGTGTAAAATAAGCTTCTGATCTTAAGATTACATTGCAATGCAACCAGCATGGCATGAGGGAATTTTGCTATTTTGTGTTTTCAAACCTTTCTGAAATAATTTTAAGGTAGTTCTGCATTTGCCAAGGAATTAAGGTTGAAATGAGAGTCATCACAGTACTGAGATTATATCTTTTGAAAAAGCATTTATCTGTATCTGAGTTCTTGAGAAAGCTATTGGGAATGTGTTTGCTTGCACAAGGCACAGCATTCAATCTAACCTGCATAATACAGAAGTAGCATCAGGCATTTTACAATAGTGGGGTGGAATAAATAATTGGTTTGAGATTCCAAAATGTCAGATCTATTATACTCATATATCTGAAAAAATGTATAGCTTTAAAGATAACATCATTGCTTGGTTTCTCAGGACCCTGGAGGACACAAAGACGTAAGTCCCTTTTTAAGACTTCCAAAATACTTAAATGATGGGGTAGGTTTTGTACTAGTTCTAGGTTGTGGTGAATGAACAACAGATTTTGTTAATACATTTCTATTTGTAGCATCTAGAGGAGGACACAATCACCACCTCTTTTTTCCACAAGAAGAACAACAATTTGACTGAAATGTCATGAGAGAAATGTGCAATATTGTTCATATATTCCCATGCAATTTTTCTTGTTCTCAAGCTTTGTAATGAACATATTTTGTCCTTATTTTGCAGGTTGGATCTATGACATCACACAAAAATATGATTTTTCTTTTTACATATGTGGCTTGCTATACATGGTGGGAATAATATTTTTACTTATCCAACCTTGTATTCAAAAGAAACAACCAAGAGAAAAATCTACAGAAGAGGCACAAGTATAGAACAATGGTACAGATGTTTTTTCTACAGAATTTCTTGTTTTTATGTTTCCAGTGGCAGTATAAAGCTGTTCTTCTTATGGAACCAGTCACATTGAGCTGTACTAAAGTGAAAACAAAACATGCTCCAAAATGCTAATAAATTATTAGATATATGCTTTTAAAATGAGTTAAAATTTTTTTACTTTAGAACAAATATAGAATTAGAAGCACACTACCGGTCTTTTAAAATCTGAACAGTGGTAGAAACCTTGACACTTGATTCTCTTAACTTTTTACCACTACACACTGGTGAAACTCCATTGACTGCAATGCAGTTACTCTGGATTTACACAAGTCCTAGAAGAGAATCTGATCTGGGTATGAATGATGTACAAAAATCCTTCCTACTATGTGTGCTAGCTGGTAAAAGATTAGTTACTGAGTATGAGAAGATGATGGTATTTCTTACCTGGCTAGTTAGTACCACCGAAATACTAGTACAATAATTCAATTAATTTAATGTATTAAAATTACTATTTCTGCGATGAAAAATTGAAAAAGAATTCTTATATTTTTCTGAAAGGGTTCTCTACTTCAAGGATTCTTATATTTTATTTTTTTTTAAGTATCATCTGCATAATAAGGTAGCCATCCTCAATATACAGGCTGCATTAAAAATGCTCTGACACTTAATGCATCTAAAGTAAAACAAACATAAAAGCAAAACCAGGGAATGAATGGAAAATATTAATTTGATTCTTCAACAGAAATGATGAGCAGCAAAGTCTGATGCTCTATTACATTAGTTCCACATACACTAGTTGCCACATTCAGATGGGGTGATTTTTGAAATTCTGATTTCAGTTCAACTACTTGAGCAGTTATTCATGATTTATACTGATATAATTGAGAATGGAATTTGGACCTGTGCACAGAGTGTCTTCTAATTTTGCTTACTGAGATTTAGCTATATTAGGATGGGCCAGATCCAATGTAAATTGCTATATTTGACTTAACTGACCTAGAGCTGCTGATTGTATCCCTGGCAGGTACAGAGACATCTGAGATGAGTAGGAATACTTTCTGTATTTTCAAAGTTATGCTTTGGAAAGCTAACTTTGGTCTGGTTCTAGTCTGCAGTCTTTTATGATACAGAAATAATTTATTTACATGCACAACAGCTCCTTTAAGAAATCTCTAACATAATACCTAAAGTATAAGAGAGAAAATAATATTTTGTTATGGCATATTCAGTTTCTTAAACCTGCCTCATAGTTTGATGCCTTACAGTTGAAGCATTTCACCAAGGATTTCCCAGACTGGAAAATGATTCCAGAAACAATTTGAAGTTCCTGGCTGCATTACACAATTAGACATATTGTACAATTTTGTATCGTTTTTTTGATTCTTTCTGTGGGAAATGTTTACCCTCCATAACCAATACTAAAGAAACAGAGACCAAATATCATTTTAGAAAGAACTAGAGTATAACATGTTAAGTTTTGCTAAAATTAATTTCAGAACAAAAAACCATTAAATTATGATCAGCTGTGTCGCTATATACAAGTACAGCATGAACTGGCTAAGACTAATTGCTTTTTTAATGTTTACTTGCTGGAGAATTAGATAATACAAAGCAGGAAAAGCTAAAGACCATTTAAAATCTTTAAATGAATTGTCTTAAACAACACTAAGCACCAGATGATCAGCATGGAATGTTTTGTATGATGCTACAAAACATACTTTTCTCAGCTTTGGGAGGTGAAGCTGATGTTAATTTTCAAATATCAAATAAAAATCACTTTGTAGTTCTTTTTGTCATGTTAGCTTTATAAAAGTTCTTTTCGTGATAAATCGGGTTCTTAGTTTAGTACTGATACATGCTGCTGAAATTCTCTAAAATAAAATTGATACTCTTCAAATAAATTGAACAGATCTTGGCAGGCAGTTCAGCAGGAAACAGTATAGTTATACAGACCTTTTTTATAGTTGCAAGGCTCGTTAAAAGATTCTGAACCTTGACTTATATTGTTTCATATTGTAATTCACCAGCTTCTTAGTTTTGCGCTTCTACAACTGTTGGCAGGGACATATTTTAAATAGATCACTGAAATGAGTTGAGTTAAAAAGGAAAACCTTAAGAAAACCCTGAACTACTGCAAAACTTAGATCAGTTCAGTGATATTGTATAGTATGTATGGCCCTCAAAACTGATATTAAAACAACTGAGATGGTAGTGAACTGCCACGTGGCGTGAACAAGCAGTCAGTGATTTCTTAAAATCAGTTTTGTTGCTGGAGAAAATATTCATGTAAATGACACTCTGACGTCAGTTCTTTAGTTACAGGTTTAATGTCTTCTTGGTGTGAATGCTGCTACTAGATTTTAAGTATCCTTTATTGGTGAAACCCATATATATATATATGTATATGTGTATATATATATATATATATGCACACACACACACACTGAAGTGATGATTTGCAACAATTTTCTTCCTTTGTTTTGAAAGATACGTATCCTTTACACTTAGAACTTCACTTTGTCTTCTGTCAAAAACAATTTTATTTGCATATGACTGTAATGAATAATTTGTTCTCTTATGATATCTGCAATATATCTCCTTGCTGGGCTGTATACTGGGAATAAACTTACATTACCTGAAATTTCACTTTCTGTTCATTTGCCAATTCAGTTCATTTTTTAAACTTAAAAAAAGAAGATTCTCCTGCAAAATGATTATTCTCATTTCTTCTAACAGAAGGGACCGCTGCATAGTTGATCAAGGAGATGTGGAGGTAGGCTGACAAAACAGAGTGAAATTAGGAATTTCAATTAATATGCAATCAGTCCATACTGGCTAGCATGGGTTCTAGTTTCCTAACCTGAAACTGCCTGAATTAGTTATGAGAGCACAAACTAACAAAAAAATTAACTGGTGGTAAATTGACAGAAAGTGAGAAAAGAGGGTCTATTGCTTAGTAGCTTTGCTCATATGCTATAGTTCTTTAAAATCATCTAAAAAATCCCTATGGTTTATGGTGTTTTATTACACAGAACAGAAATTTTGTGAATACAGTGTTTTATGCCCATGAGAAAATTGGAGTTTGTCATTGACCTAAATGGAAATATTCACAAAGAGTGAATGTGCTTAAGTGTTTGAAGAGCAAATTTTTACCTAAAGATCTGTCATCATCAAACACTTCAGGAATATTGGTATATAGTTACAAAACAAGATATTCTTAAAATAAATTAGCAAATATCTTTTAAGATTTAAAATACTGCTATGCTTTTGTCTGTATAAAGAAATAGAATAAGACCCCCCTTATTTACAGTTTTAAATGATTTATAAAATTCATATTTCATTCTTGATGTTTAAAAAAAAATGTTTACCTAAATGCCTACAGAACCTCAGCCCTGAACTTAAGGGACCTACCTTAACTGAATCTGGTTCAAAGATACATATGGCATATGTTGAAAGTGAAATTTTCAGGTAAAACATTGGGAACTTTACAGAACAAGCAGGAAGAACATCACTGACTAACTGTAACAAGTAAATTATAAACTAAAGTACAAGGTCACAGTTGCCTAAAAGGTCTATGCCTGTATCATATATGAAGCATATATTTTAAATAGAGATTTGTTTCTTACTGGCTTGAATATTGATATTGGTTTGAATACATGGCCAGAGGAAAGAAAAATGGTAAAAAATTGATATTACATAAAAATAAACATTACCATTTTTTGCTGGAAAAAAGCTTTATAAAGCATGCATTAAAAAAAATAGAACTTCCCACAAGCACTGAGGAAAATGAGACAAGCTGAAGAAAATCAGTGTTTTCTAGTGGTCATTTAATGACACTTGCAATCAGTAATTTTTTAATGTTTTTGATTAGACAGAGCTAATCATTTACATAATTTTAAAGACTGCAGTGCCTTATCTTGTAGAACTTAGGTAGGCAACCTAAGTGAACTCAGTGGAAGTTGAATACACCCTCCAGATACTATTACAAACACTGTTTTTAATGCTCAGGTCTTAAGTCTAGTCAATGGCAAATGGTAAATTAATTAATCAGTACTTTCAGAGTAGTAATATTTGACCTCTTAATTACTGAATTTGATTGTTAGAGTATCTTAAAAATGTCAGTAAGAACTGCCTTTGGTTTAAAACACTTAAGTAACCACTGTTATGGACTTATAAAATAGCAAATATCTCTTATCAAATATACAACTCTAACAATGGAAGTCAACTACTCTAAGAAGTTTCTTCATCAGCAACATCAAGGAAAGTTTGGCCTGTACCCCATTCCAACAGCGTGCCTTAAACATGATTTTGATGGATTGTCAAGATGAGGAAGATGGTTTGATTCACACTCTCAGTAACCAAAGAAGTTTCTTCTTGGTGACAAAATGATTATTTGCTTGAATTAATTTAAAAACATTTTAACACACATCAGACTGGAACCGGGCATATGTTACTTGCCTATAAACACTGAAAATTTGCTATGGTGGACAGTAAAAATTCAGCATGCATCAGCAATTCTTGTAGTAAGAACTGATGGTTTTCTTCCCTGTTCTATAAAGGTAATGATGACAATGCCATAGCACTTACTATCAAACAGGGACTAGGCATAGTATATACACAAAATTTATAAGAAGTCAGAAAGAAGTACAAGGGAGCCACAATCTCTTCTATTCCTAGTAGCTGTTGTTATGCTCAGTATAATACAATTTCAAGAGGCCCAACATACTAAAGATTATATTATTTACATGTTGCCTCTATTAAGACATATTGTTTTAATTCTTTTAATCTTTCAGTTAACTTAGTTTCCCTAATAAAGAAGAAAAGTCAGTAAGTATAACCTGATAAACAACAAATCCACACCTTAGAACAGTTGCCTCAATGAAAAAACGCATCTTTATTCAGTTAGCTTTTCCTTTTCAGCATGTTTCTGCCGCCTCCTTCGGAGCTGCAGCTGCAGCCGCAGTCTGTTTGTGAAGAAGAATTGTTTCCAGCCCATTTCCTGTGCCAGTTCTCGCATTTCAGGTGTAATTGTGTCACACAAGTTCTCCACAATACTTTCCCACAGCGTGTTACTGTTACATATCTAGTTATAAAAGAAAGCAGAGGCTTAAAAATCGTAATAGGCTTATTCATTGCTCACTGATTGTTTTTATTTGCATGAAATGTGATTAGACAAGACAACCACCATGTATGAAGGTCACTGTAAGTGTGAGGTGCCCACCTGCTCTCTTGAAAGACACAGCGTTAGCTGAAACCCCCAACGGCATCAGTGGAAGTTTTGTCCAGTGTTGCCAGTGCAAGATACTACACAGTCTTCTGTTAAAAATGCTGATGGTTTCTTTTGGTGTGATACTGCAGACATTTCTACTACATTGAAACAGGGGAGATGTAATGCCACATTCTTTCCTGGTATAAAATTCATACAGCGCCAGTGAAATCAATGAAGCTGGGTAAATTTATACTACACAGCTTGGCGGGATGTGGAAATCACATCACAAATACATACCTGTTTTCAAGGTAAGTAAATGAAGCCAAATGCATTTGTTCATGGTACAGTTCACAATTGCCTTTGGAGTTTATCAAAAGCCTGCATTTTTGCAATACATATGCAAATACTATAGAAACACATTTTTATCAGAAATGTGATTTTATGAGGCTCTCACAAGCATTGTAGGGATTAAGTCTGTTTCTCAGCAGATGCTTCCCTCTTAAAGAGTGATTCCGTAAATAGAAACAGGTGAAAATATTATATTAGAAATAATAAGAAAAAGTGATGTAATTTGATAGCTAAGACATATCCATCACAAAAAAAGATTAGGAAAATAGATTGCATCATTATATATTATCTGGCCATTATAAGTGATACCAGGGCCTATTAACATTGATTCTTCTTCTAAATGCTCCAGTCTTTTAAAAGCTTAATTGCACTCATTTAAGTCGACTTGTACTAGATTACTCCAATGCAAGTGACAGGTTTGTCCCTTATAATAAGTAACAGAAATAGAAATGCAAAAGACTTGGTATAACCTCTATTTTTACGTCTTCCTACCTGTGGAAAGTGCTGATATACCAGAGTCATATATTACTTCCCCTTTCAACAACTGGATACTTTGAACCTGTCATTCACTGACTTCAGGAAGGCTGTATCAGAATACAGTGTGGTCCTATTTCTGTTCTCGAGGAATTGTAAGGATGATCATATTGTAGGCACGCACAATATGCTAGCATATTTCAGCAAAGAAAAAACAGGGATTATTGGGGAAAAATTGCTACAGAAGTCCTGAAATAAAAATAGATGCATTTTTACAGTTTTCTTTAAATTTTTGCTTGGTATCTTGCTCTAACTGTTCTACTGTTCCTATGAAAAACAGACATCATTAAGTTAAAAGTAGAGGAGACTGGTTTTTAGTACCATATATTGTATTTTCAAATACAATGTTGTATTTAAATAAATAAATAGTTATAAAACACAATATACAATACAGAAAGGAAAAAAAGATAACCAGTCATTATCATTGTTTTCTCTGCACGCTAACGGCTTCTGGGCTGCATAGCACCAGCCAGCTCTTCCCGTCCGTAACTGCGGAGAGGGGCACGAGCCGGGGCCGCACCGGCAGGGCCCGCGCACGCCAGCTGCGGCTGCCGCCCCGTCCCCCCGGGCACCGCTCAGCTTCCCCCTGCATCGGGAGCTGAGCTCCCTCTGGCGGGAGCAGCTTCCTTCAGCACATAGAAAGAAGCACTTTCCTTCTCGTAGTTTAAAAATAATTTTGCCTTTTTTGAGCATCTAAAGATCTTGAGCAATATAAACTAAAAGAATCCTGTACTAAGCTTGTGCTGAAAGTGTATTTCAAAACCTCATGCAATGCCTGAATAGGGATGTCCAAATTAGGGCTTCTGTAGATTGATGCTTTTTGAAAAAGAGCTTCTTTTGTAATATTTAAAGCAGCACCTCGTGAAAATCTAAAATACTTCAAATCCGAGTATTCAGATCCCTTCAATATGTGAACTACACAGTGAGAGAAAAACTAATGCCATGCTTTGTGTAATAAAGATTTGTTTTGCTCGGCCTACATGGACGCATTGCACAGGAGGGAAGTACAGTGCCTTTGACACCTCACTTTTCAGTCCTGAGTGCAAAGCCTGTTCCAGACCATTACCCATCATCAGGGCTCAGCAGCAAGGGCAGAGACGGCCAGGAGCCTGCTCCTGAGCTGAAGGAGCTAGTGCTCAGCACTCCGCGAACGGTGAGGAACCGAAAGGCAGCGCAGAAGCCCTATCTCCCTTCCAGGCACAGCGCGCGAGGCACAAACCTCCAGAATTCCCTCCTTCCATTTTCCACCTCCTGTGCTCCCTTTAATTGTAACAAAAGTTCAAAATCTGCTAGAATATATTAATATAACTTCAATATACTATTCCCCCTATTTGAAAATCTGAATACGTTATACAGTCCCATATAGAATAGCACTACAACCTACAATAAATTAGTCTAGAAACGAAAATTCTTAGTACTAGGACAACATTTTAATCTCTTAAAAATACTGCTGGAATGTGAGGAAGGGGGCATGGTATTACTAGTTGTAACAGAGTATTTCATTGTGCCAAATTTTATCTTCATTATTATGCAAGTTAATTCTTTCCAGGATTTCCTTAAATACCAGCATATCCAAGGTGTTGTGTTAAACTAATGAAGTTTACTATCCTCCACTCTAACTAGTCCTATACTACTCACTCTCTGCAAATCACAGATAGATTCCAAGTATACTAATAAACCATTTCCTGATCTCCCTTCTGTCCATCCTCCTCCTCTCCTTTAGTCTTTTTTTATCCTCTCATCTGCTACTGGTTGCTTCCCCATCACAATATAAACAATTTTACCTTCAAACTGAAATAAAAATAAAGTTCTGAACTCATCAAGCATGTCTACCCACACATCTGCCCTTCATCTCTAAAATTCATGACTTGCACTATTCTCCTATCATGCCATTTCCTCCTGAGGTCTCTCTTTACACTGTCTTCTATTTTTTGTGCTCGGTTGAACTCGCTCTCACCAAAGTATCTACGACATGTTTGTAGGCACACCTTAGGAACAGCAGTACAACCTTGCCCTCTTGAACTGTCAGCAGTCTGCAGCAGCACTTTGCTTGAAATCTTGGGCCACATAACCTCAAAAAAATACAAACCTCGTGAGTAACCTCATTCCAAATACAATTCAGAGAGGTACTCTCTACCAGAGACGCATCCTCTTCTCCAAACTAAGAGGCTAATCTGTCTCTCTGAAGCCATTCAGTGAGTATCTAGCTGTTACATTAGATTTAAAAACTAAATCTGTTTTTTAATCTTCATCCTAAGGTCTCAACATTACCAAAGTTTTCAGTGACTGTAAAACTGACTGTAAAATCCACAACTTGACAGACTTCATTCTAGGTTCCTAGGTTTTCTCTTTAATATACTTATCATCCTACATTTCATAAAGTAAAACCCTTTATTTGTACCTGAGTTACCACAACAGCCTTTTCTCTTGCTCTGACTGGGATAAAAATGCAATTCTGAGGTATTCAGCATGCAGCTGCAAAAATAATTTTCCTAGATCATGGCTTAGAACACGTTATCTCTTTCTGCCTTTCCAATTAGCTGACCCTACACTGAGCAGGAAGCTGGAGTAGATCACCTCCCAAGGTCCCTTCCGACCTCAGTTACCCTATAATTTTCTCTTTTTGCACCAGTTGCTTGGTCCTCACTCTTAAGGGACTTCCAGGCTATCCTTTCCCTATTTGCCACCCCTCATTCAGCACTGAGAGGCTACCCTTAGCTCTGATCAGCCAACAGCACCAACTTCCATTATTCACTTGTTAAATTTTCAATTGAGCACATTCATCCTCTTTCCCATATTTTCCTGATGCTTGGAAAGAATTTCCTAGTAAGCACCCATAAAGTCATTTCATTCTTCTCCTGTTTCTTAAAACTCTTTGCTGCAAGGTCTAATAAAAAAAAAAAAAACAACAAAAAAAAACACCTCGACAATTGTTTGGCTGCTATTGTGCTAATACCACTGACAAAAAAAAAAAAAACCCAAGCAAAAAAATCTCACTTCCCTTGTGCTCCTGTATTTATTCATAACTGTCTGTTAACTTTTGTCAAAGACTTAAAGTGTCAGCTGTCTAGGAATGGCAGTGATTTTTTGTTTGTAACGAGTCTAGCATAAGGGGACCCTGGTCTGTAGTTAGAGCTCCTAGAAATTACAATAATGCATTGCATATATAATGTATATATTTCAAACATATATACACACATTATATATACTATGTATATATAATACAAAGTATAAGTTTTACCTTTCAAATATTTAATCCTGGAAGTAGTGCATAGCCCCCAACCATTGGTTATACTAGGATTATCTGGATAGTTGCATTTATTATATAAAACAAAAAGTTTGCGGGATAAGCACAGCGTTTCTCTGACTAACAGCCCAAGATCTACTTTTTGTTACACACATTTAGCAGTTTGTATAGAGATGATTACTTTATAGCCACAAACTCGAAGTAAAGCAGACAATGATGATTAGGTTAAATGTGAGATGAATTAAAGACAGCATGCTACACAGCAAAGTTAGCAATTTTAAAATAATTTATTTATTTATTTTTTTTTTTTACCATTTTAAATCTGTGTGAAACTTGAGAAAGCCTGGCAATATCTTCAAGCTCCAGAAAGGAAATGATGTACAGGAGCAATGGGACAGGAAGCCGTTCCAGGAAGTCATAGTTACCTCGGCACAGATTGAGGACATGTTTCAGAACTTTGGCACCAAATACTATAGCAATTTGAACTGCGATTAAAAAAAATCCAAACAGACAACAAATTTATAAAAGCCTGAAATTTCTTCCCAATAATCCCATATTTTTCACATACACTTTAAAAAAAAAGATTGGCTTGGATGTTTTGGATGAAAAAAAGAACATATAGTATCTAATATTGAGTATTAATAATGTATAATATTTCACTTTTGTGTTCAGACTAGTGACATCCAGGAAGCTTGTGTAGTAAAAGTAGGCTATAATTAAAAAAACTGTACATTGTCTAGTATAGAGCAAACTTGTCTCAGCTGAGGAGCATCAAAACAGCAGCAGATCTGAACTGAAACTTGCCCATATCCTTTTTTTTTTTTTTATACAGGTAATGTGTACTTATATGTGCGTGCATATAAAGTTTTTGTTTGTTTGTTTGTTTTTAAATAAACTGTGCTATTTATTCAGGAGGAAGCTAGAAAAACAACCAAAAAAAGCACTTCAGTTGCATGCTTTGGGGAAAATAATGACGGCTATGATGTCAAGAGGCCCTCTAGTTCTGCTTCTTACCTTACGTGGGTTCAATTTAATTTCAGTGGTTTAACTGAAGACAGTTATCTTCCACAGTGCATGACATTTTGTGACTCATTCACTTTGTGAACCACTAAACCCCAAATTCTTTTCTATAAATCTGCTACTTAGTGAGCTACTCCCCATCCTGTAATTATACAATTGATTATTTCTGCTTCAATGTCCAACTTGGAACTTGGGCTTTTGAACTTAACAATATGTCTTTAGCTCATTTAACTGTATTATAAACTTGCTTTAATAAAAACACTTGTTCATTACAAAATAGGGTCTTGAATTCAATTTGACATGCTTTTAACCAATAATCAGTGGTCAATTTTGAAGCTGCATGTCATTGTCTAAGAACAAATGACATGAATATAGTCATCTAGATGTGTAAAGGACTTTTCCCATACTGGCACACAGGAATCAAAGCTAAAGCAGAATTGCTATTTTATTTACAATGAAATGTTTTAATGCATCCATAGTGTGTGTATATATATATATATATATATTTAATCAACTACAGTATATTTTCTGGTACATGTTACCATCATAAAAAGAGAGAGAAACACAATCATGGAAGCTGAGATTATATTAAGTCACTAAGCACATCCTATTCCTATGCAGCAGTTTGTCTTCCAAGATATTTTGTCAGATTAGTTATAAAAGACAAGCTTACACTAATATGTTTGAAAGCCTTCCAAATTCTAGGATTTCACAGTTCAGATTTATTTCTGATTGACTTGTTTCTTCTCTGTTCCAAATATTCCTACAGTAATGATGTAAAAGAAGGCTATCACCTTACTGCTCTTTCATGTCTTTGAGTAAGTGACCCAGTACTGTGCAACCTGGTTTTTTTTTGTTACTATATTATATTACAAGTTCATATACAGTTTGTTATTGGTTATTATTTGTTTTGTTGCTTTCCAAGTATCTCAGCTCCATATAGTTGGCTATTTTGCTCAAGTTCCTTACACGAGTATCAAAATGACCTACATACTCAACTAAAAATTGTCTGACTGATCTAATTCAAACTGGTAGATAATAATGATCCACCTCTTGGCATACTAGGAATGATGACAACAACAATGTTTTTTGTAATGTGCAGGCTGAATTATTAAACAACCTACCATGTGAATATTTGCTGCTGTTTGAGGTTTTCTTGAGGGTTGACCATTTATTTCTATGAATAATAATATAATATGACCTGGTTTGGATGTTTTAAAATATATTTAACTGTATTTATCATATTTTATAGATGTATCTGCAACTAATGATGAACTAGGACAGGATATTGAACTCCAGGTTTTCCAGGTAAGGAAATCTTACCAGTTAAGATTTTCATCCTTAAGAGTGCTGCATAGCAAGTGATGACTTGTATTATTTGTTTATTCATCCAGAAATGTAAATAGACATCTCTTCTCTAGCTTACACTGTCATCCATTAATGATGAGCTTAATTCATTAAGCTTTGGAAAAAAACATAATGAAGATCTAGCCATACACAAAATCTCTTTAGTTCTATTATGATTATGAAGAAAAAAAAAAAGATATCTTACTTCACTGTCCAAAAAGAAAAAAGAAAAGGGGGGGGACATTTCAGGTGGATGAATAACATTTCATAAAACTACACCATAGGAAACTAAACTGAAAAATAAATGTACTGTTCCAAGACAGATATTCCAGACTATTTTATTTGTTATGGGCTGTGAGTGCTGACTGAAACTTTTTCCAGGGTCTGGGCATTTACAAAGTGTCTCTTGCGCATTCTTTTATATCTTGTAACTTGAGCTCCAAACGTGCAGCCTTCCTGGCAATGGGAGCACTAAGGGCAGTCGTTTATAGCTTCCCCACCCAGCCGCCTAAAGGAGCGTCATCATTTCAGTCAGATTTGCTTGAAATTTGCAGACAGTTTCAAAAGTTACAAGAGGGATCAGAAACACATACTGAAAAATTCAGAATGTTTTAGCTTACCAGGGCTAAAAAAATCCCTTGAAGACAACACATTAAGCTGTAGCAAGTGTTACATTTTAACAAGCAAATTATAGCAAACCTGAATTGCTTTGTTTCAATCTCTAAATGAAGAAACAGATATATCTACTCTTGGAGCCTGGAGGAGCTTTTTCCTTGAGGAAAAAGTTTTGTCCTCTCCCCTACCATCCAAGATGCATTTACTGACTGGCACAGCACTCTTACTCTACCCAGATGAGAAGAGGATGTCTACTGAATCTTTATGAGGAAGACCAGGCTTCATCATTTGGAAGTGACGTTTCTTTAAAAATCACCGTAAAAACATGAAAAATACAAAGTCACATCTGTAACTGAGGTTCTTTAGGTCTGCATGTAACAAGAATACAAGAGCAACTTATAAGAAAATTTCACCAACACAAGGTATTTGAGAGCTACGTAGGTTTTCTAGGTACAAGTCTCAGATCTCAATCCAATACTGAGGTGCAGTTATGAAGTTCTCCTTTTTCAGACCAGGTCATAGCTCAGAGAGCTCAGCTATTAACTCCAACAACCGAATTAAGTCTGACTTTGACTTAGTATTTTCAGGAAATCGTTTCCTCTATGAGCCATAAGCAATGCTAATTTATGATGTGACATCTTTCTTAAAAGAAATTAATTATTTATAACTGATAATTACAAGAAGATGCAGATTAGTAACTATCTGGGGCATGCATTCCCATGGAAGTTTGGGAAAAAGTATAGTTGTTTCAGAAGTTGGCAGTGACCTGTCCATATGACCTGTCAATTCATCAGCCACCCCGTCTGTGCCCTCCCAAACGGCTGATTGACAACAATCCCCTCAAATCAGAGAGACTTTTCAGCTGTTTATTGCATCTCTGGTTTCCAGGCTCTGAAGAACAGCCCTGTAAGTCTGCCCTCTGACTGCCCTTCTTCCTCTGGCTGCATATTCCTAACCTCATGTTACACTTTTTGCATCACCACCACTTTTGATGTTGCTTATGTTAGATCAGACTGGGAATCCAACGGGCCTCACGAAATGGCCATAAAGATAATTGCGCTGGCACAGCACAGAGCATTATAAGGGGTTACTGAGTTATTAGCAATGAAAATACTGCTTTCTGGCCTATTTCTGTTGTTACTAACTCTGTCATTTTCTTATAATGAATCTATCAGTGTTGCTGGGATTTATCGCAGATTTACAGTTATTGTTATGCCTTTTTGTTTTTCCAATATCCACCCATTAATTTTATTAATAAATTTATATATAAAAGCCTAACAAGTCAAAGAAACCACGTATCTTTCATGAAAATTATTACAGATCAATATCCATAGATTATTCCATTATATGCCACATCAAATATGTAATTATTTTGTCATCTTACTATGAAGAGATGAATCGTCCAAAAAATCCTCATGAGATTCTTTAATTTCTCCAGGTCTTGCGTCACGAAATTCACTCCTAAGAGAGATTTTCCACCACCTGAAAATTACCTACAATTGGGGAAGAAGAAAAAGGAAGAAGTAATGAGCATCAAGTACCACTAGATAAATATATTACTAGGATTTAGCACTCTGGTTATGTAATTATTACTGCATTCCCAAGAACGTAAAGTTATCATAAGGGATCAGACCATGGTTACATTACCAGTCACCTTACCAGATGCTTCAAAGGAGTAAACATCCTGTAATGCATCTAGAGAAATGTGAAATGTTTTTCGTACAAAGAAAATATGTTTCCAATCCCTGCATGCAAATTGTCTGTACAAATTAAAACACATTTAATGACATCTCAACTTGCAAAACTATAAACATTCTCTTTTCGTTTTGCATTTAGTGGCAGAAGTACAATTCATTAGACAGTAAGCTAGATAAGCAGCTCTACCCAGTCAACTGCTCCAGTGCGCAAAAATGACAGCACTGAAAGCTGAATTGTCATTTTAACATTTCGTTGTTAGCAGCCAATTGAAATTAATAGGACTGTTCAAACCTCAGAATTTAGACTGTCTTAAAACTCAGGAAAAAGCTCTGTCTGTACACATTCAACTCATATTTTTAAAGTTAGAATTAAAAAAAAAAAAAAGCCTAGATTACAAAGTGTACAGCTGACAAGAGATTAATGTAAACGGCCAATTAGGTAGCTATGAAATGATGGAGAACAAGGGGCTCTGGCTAACAGTCGTTTTCCCAGAGTCTTCTTAAAATATTATATTTGTCCTTGAACAGTGTGTCAGCTTTAATATTTACTTTCATTTCGTTGCTGTCACAGCTGGTGTACAGGAGAGGAAAGCCATAATCACGTCCCTTCCTGCACGCATGTTGTCTAGCAAAGATCACACTACAAGCCAAAATCACGAGCCAGTTGCTGTTGTAAGGCAAGGTTTAATAAAAAAATAAAAAACAAAAAACAACTTATATTCTTACTAACATTAATCTCTTATTTTCATTTGCTTGAGAAAAGACAGAATTTTATATAAAGTTATAGGTACAGGGAGATTCCTGACACACTGAGGAGTGATAAAATTGGCAAACAAGAATATTAGTGAGATGTATATTTATACACACACATACATATATATGAAGTACATTTATCATATCCTTATTTTTCTATTGGCATCTACAAAAAGAAAATTAAAAGCAAACATTGAATTAACTGTCAAACCACAGGAGACTACTCACATTTATTTAATTTTATTTTATTTTACAAATCTTAGACCTGAGAAGTGTTTTACATCTTGCATCATGGAATGTAACTTTAGATCTCTTCAGTATTTCAATATCAAAATGTAGATTTTAAAGTTGAGAAGAATTAAGTATTTGTAATTTCCAATAAGTTGAATTTACTTTCATAATTAATTTTTACACCAAAGCTCAAATTCTAGACAGTCTGCCAAGATAGGTCCACACCAATCATTTCTTTATTTTTCAAGCCTTGCTTGTATCCATTTGATATCTCATGTACAGTAACAGTAAATATGTACAAATAAAGGCTTAACATCTACATTTGACATTTGAATGTCAAATATAGCCAGCTAAAGATCATCATTTTGATGTCCCTTGTGGCTAGCGTTTCATCGCAGGATTTGATGGGAGACATACAAGATAACTTCAAATAACCGTCCACAATATTTTGTAAAATAACCTTTATTATGTGAATTAAAAAAAAACCCAGAACACTCCCTTCCATAAGTTCATCCTATTTTTTAAATGGCACACACAACCTTTATTATTTGCAGTTGCCTGTTTGAAGGGAAAACAAACCATTTACCCCATCTGCATTCTAGAATTTAATATATGGTGAAAAAAATCACACCACTGAAGCATTTTACAATAGCAGAGTTAACATTTCTGTAATGTACAGGCACAGTATAGAGTACCACTTTGCTAAAATAATGTCATTTAAGATACTAGTAGTAATATGAGAATTCAATGCAAAAGAGGTTATAAACCTCTCTTCATTTCGTTTCAGCGATGATCCTACTACCCGGGAAGGCTTCAGCCCTAGTGCAACTGCAGCCCACTGCAGGGATAACGACAGTGAACTGTAAGACTGTACTTCCAAAACTTTCTTTCTTTCTTTTTTCTTTTTTTTAAATCTCCAACAGTGAAGGAAACATCAACATGGAGGGCTACTTTCATTTTTATTTATGGAAAACATGAGGGGAGAATAAGGATGAAAGAAATTATATGCAAATGGGGAAAGAAAAGACATCTTTCCACATATTCCTCACTTCATAGAGCATTCAATATGGGGCAGAACTAAGAACATAATATATTCACGAAATAGGGAAAAATAGTTGTTTAAGGGGAAAAGAAACAGACACTTGCTCTTAGGCTTTACATGTTACTGTCAGAAGTGATATTTCTTTTTTAAAAAAAAGCTGTATTTAACTGAACACAAGTTTAGAAGTCTAATTCTTAAAATAGCAGAGTCATGATACACAACAGATTATAGTTTGTGATCTGTTATAAAATAACATAATAAATATTTTTTCTGTCTGGGGTGTGTAGTACAATAAAATTAAGTGTATACAGGTAGCAGAGGATGGCCCAAATTCTGCCCTGGTGTAAACAAGATAAACTTCTTTTCACAGGAAGTATTATATATATTCTTTGTGTTTAATGTTTTGTGATTATGAGTGCATTTATCCATCTTTTACGTTTATGTACACGCAGGTGTACAAGACCGTATCTTATCCACACATTTGAGAGCATGCCTGTGTATAAACTGTTGAGTACGTTTTTAATCTTTATACCCCCCCACTTTCCAGAACCCTAAAATGAAACACCCCAAATCAACCCCACTACAAACAAAATACCACTGTCCTGTTTTTTAAGCAATGAATGGAGATGTTTTTGTACAGTTAGCAAAAGGTACTTTCTTGTAGTACCTTTGTGTAATTATAAATCAAAAGCATTTTAATACTACCTAAAATATCAAAAGCTCAAAAGATTACCAAAATATACATTTCAGTAATCTCTGATCATCTTCTTTGTTGTCCCACAAAGCACAGTGCAACACAACTAGCTGTCAGAGTGGGAACACAGAGCAACATGCACAGGAAAAATAAAATATTCCTGAGGTCATCATATAAAGTGCTACTGCATATTTTCCAGACAATTATTCTTTGATTTATAGTGGAATGAACTATTTATAACATTATTCCATTTGTAACTTTCCTTAAAAATAAATACTCAGGACAAGCATCAGTTACATTGATAATCTGTTAGGATATGCTGCTTATTTTAAAGAAAATGTGTATACTTTTCATAGATTAAAAGAAGAATGGAAAGTAGTACTAGTGCATCATGGTTACCATAGACACATTTAATTCTGGATCGTACTTGGAGGTGCAAATGTTAAAGCAATTCATAACCACATTGCTAATTCTGCCAGTATTTCTTCATGAAAAAATAAGAGGAAAGCATGAGCAGAACCAAATACAAAGAACAACAGCACCCAATTGAGGCTTTGGATTAAAAAGTCATACCAATTTTTCAGACCAATAAAACAGTTCAAATACATAAATGATAAAGTAGCAACAAATAAATTATTCAGGAAGGATCTATTGTCACATTTAATCTGGATTGTAAATTATCAGAAGCATAGTACTATTTAGACTGTATGAAGAAAATAATATTAGAAGTTTGTCATATGGTGAGCCATCTTTTAAAGATGTTGGGCTCCACTTCTCCTAAATTTACTCTGTTTCTGAGGTTATAGGACTGGAGACATTCGTCCTGTGCGACAGACTCATAGTATATGAAGTGAAACATCTGGAGGAAGCTGAAGAAGAACTTTAGTTGGTGTGAGTTGAAGTCCTATTATAAAGGCACATATGTGAAACTCTTCTTCTTCAATATACATTTTTGGGGATTTCCAAGTTTTCCAGACTCAGTTTCCTACTTTGCCTAGCAAAACTCATACCTCAGAATTTCATCTCAGATTACTGGTTATTTGGCAATTTTCCCCATTTTCCTCTTAATTTGTTTTACCTATGGAGGTGGGGGCAAATTCAAAATCTAGGAAATACAGGTCTTTCTGAGATTTAGGAGATTTAGGAGATCTAAATTCAATTATTTGAGTCTGTCCCAGGTGAATGGCCTCAACTCCAAGTCTCCCTTTTTGGCCTGGTATCTGTCACGGCAGTCCAAGCTCTCCTTCCCCCAGGCAGCGAGGCAGCCGTGTTTCCTTACTGTAGAGTGGGTCGCTTTCTCATTTACTCTTAGCATCATTGCCTCTACTAAACTGCTTTTCTCAATCTGTTTGTCAGCCCAGCTCCCTTTTTCCCATACCATATTATACTTCCACAAGTTTCAACAACCTTTGCTTTTGGCTGGGTTTTGGGGATTGGAGAAGACTATAGAAAATTTATGTTGCCTCTTATCTTGCTGTTTGATTTCAAAATTAAAGTATTCATATGCCTCTGTCCCTCATTTTTATCTATCTTTTCCTCTTCCAGAATATTCTGTATTTTTGCCACCATCTCCAATGAATCTAGTATTTTTAAAGCATTCAATTTTCATGCAGTTGAATTACTCATTTCACCTCCACATAAACTGTTACAAAACAGAAATGAAATAAATGAGCAATACTGCAACATCTTCAAGGAAATAACTAAGACAGACCTTTCTAAAGTTACAATCTAAATAGCTTTCCCAGTTTGACTGCTTGAAGTCAGTATCAGCTAATCTGCTGCCTAAGTGCTTGTGAGCCTAAGCTCAATTTCCAACCCACAAAGGAGTCAAATGTCTTGTCTATATATATATATATTTTTAAGTTTTGCAACTAATTAGCATAGTGAAAGCTACCAGCTTACTCCCTTCCTTCATTTTTCTGGCCCTTGTTAGTTTAGATGGAACTCTAGACATGAAAAAGCTCCTCCTGTCACAGCCTCTTCTAGTCCAATTCCATCGCAGCCTCACCTAACTAAGGAGCTGGTGCTATAACAGTGTAAAGATTTTTATGCAACTGCAGCGATATGCACACGACATCTTTAATTAGCATGAGTAACAAAGGAAAAAATGAACACAACCATAAAAACTTTTAGGCTTAGACCAATTTTAATGCTTATTTTGTAAGTGAATGAAGTTTAGGCTTTTAGGTCATTTAAAAAAAAAAAAAAGCAAAATACATGCCTTAAAAATTTTACTTGCCTGTCACCAAGAAGACACGACCATGTGTTATATCTGAATTGTGTTTGGCCACAAGCCAAGTAGCACCAACAACACAGGTATTTGCAAAAGAACTAAAATGAAATGTTAAATAACTCGATAAAGAAGCTGAGGGAGGCTATCCTTCTGCATTGACATGGGTCTAGCTAAAGTAAATGCTATTTTGATCCTCGTGGGATAAGTTGTTGAAGCACAATAACGAGACACACAGGCAATTGTTTCACATATGGCTACTAACGTCATATTGCAATTATCTTAAAAGTAACAACACAGATCTTGTAGAACTGAAGAACAGTTAAGTCTTTTTTTTCCCCCCTTTCTCCAGAAAAAAGTTATGTTCTTGTCAAGAAAAAATATCCTTTATATAAAAAACTATTCTCACAACATGCTGTGAAGTAGTTAAAGAAAGTGATAGTTATATCCTACACAAGAAAGATCAGATTTAACAAGTATTATGAAAATCTATATCATGATCTTGGCACATTTACACAGCAACTTATTTCTAATAATTCCCTCACTGTCCTTTACACAAAGGACAATTGAGAATAGTTACTATATAAAAAATTGTATATACAATAAATTAAACAAGCTAGTCTGCAAGACCAATCTCCCTCCTGATTATATGACATCAGCAGAAAGTCTTAATATTTTCACTAACCAAAGTAAACCTCCAACTCTTCTGGACTAGTGAAGCAGGCAAGCTGCTATTGCCGCAATACAGTCGCTCCTACAGATTCTTTTAATTTGTGACCAGCTAATGAAGGACAGTGTCCCTGCCTGACTTCTGAAAAACTAGCTAGGAAAAATGCCCTTCTGAACACCTCTGTTCAGCCGTGAATCAGTACTGTTACTTGTACATATTTGTGTCTCCTTTTTATTAAAAAAGATCAAGCACTCTGTTTGGGATAGCAATCAATAAACACACTATAAACACAAGTGCACATAAAATATGGACTTCAATATTTGCATAAGAAAAATGGTCCTTGCAATTAGCAGCAATTTAAAGAGAAGACTTAATTATCTGGATTAAGTGATCACCTTTACATTTAATTGTTATTTCTTCTTGAAATTCCTATGTTAAAAAAAAACACCACAAAACAAAACTTTTTAGTGTATTGAAATATACTGAATGAAATTCAAGTTGAAAACAGACCATTTATGGTACATTTAAAATTAAGAGCTACTCTTAAATAATTATTTTCAGAGTAAATCTGTGAGGAATAGCCACAGAATGCTGTCCCAGTAGAACACAGGTAGCCACTACAGACCTGCATCTTCCTTTGGAAAGCTCTAGCAGCTAATAATGCCTCTCTGGCCTTTCCGGCTTGCAGCAGGTAACAAACCAACTGTGCTATTTCCATTGCAACTGTTTTCTTTAACAAATATCCATTGGTCTTGATTACAAATTCCATGAACTAATCCATAACTATTTACAATGTAAAGCACATTTCCTACAGTCTTGGAGACAGATAGATTCAAGAAGGGCTATGTGGTTTAAAGTCTTTATCATACCTGGAAGTATTGGAGAAAACAGGAGTTGATAGTTACGACTGCTTTGACCTTTTTTATTCTAAAGGCGTTTTTAAAACAAAGCCTTTATTTTCTACTTGATTTTGAATATTTCCAATTAATGCTGTTACTTCGTCATGATCGGCCAGAGAAGATTATTTTGAGATTCCTGATTTGGCTAATGTGCAAGAATGTGAATGCTGTTTCCTAGCAAATGGCAGCCTGGCAGAATGGGCTAAACCATTTCTGGGGAAAATGTACTTGTATGCCTCAAAATTGCAAGCAGGTCGAAACTGCTCCATTGGAGAAAGTCAAAGGGGCCGTCAAAAGGTTGCGGCTAACGAAGCCTTCATTATTCAGAGTTCCTAGAAATGTTTAAAGGAAACCCTTCTAGGAATAAGAACGGAAAGTTCGGAATAAGAACATTTAGGTCCAAGAGTCCAGCAACCTGAAAATAAACTAAACCCGTGCAAATATGCCATTTTACATTACAGAATAGTTGAAGTTGGAAGGGACTTCTGGAGATCATCTAGTCCAAGCCCCCTGCTCAAGCAGGGTCACCTAGAGCACATTGCACGGGATCACGTCCAGGCGGGTTTTGAATATCTCCAGAGAAGGAGACTCCACAACCTCTCTGGGCAACCTGTTCCAGTGCTCTGTCACCCTCACAGTGAAGAAGTTTTTCCTCATGTTCAGATGGAACTGCCCGTGTTTCAGTTTGTGCCCGTTGCCTTGCGTCCTGTCGCTCGGCACCACTGAAAATAGTCTGGCTCCATCCTCTCGATACCCTCCCTTCAGATACTTGTACATGTTGATAAGATCTCCTCTCAGCCTTCTCTTCTCCAAGCTAAACAGGCCCAGCTCTCTCAGCCTTTCCTCATAAGAGAGATGCTCCAGTCCCCTAATCATCTTTGTGGCCCTTCGCTGCACTTGCTCCAGTAGTGCCACATCCCTCTTGTACTGGGGAGCCCAGAACTGGACACAGTACTCCAGATGTGGCCTCAGCAGGGCTGAGTAGAGGGGGAGGATCACCTCCCTCGACCTGCTGGCAACACTCTTCCTGATGCACCCCAGGATACCATTGGCCTTCTCGGCCACAAGGGCACATTGCTGGCTCATGCTTAACGTGGTGTCCACCAGCACTCCCAGGTCCTTCTCTGCAGAGCTGCTTTTCAGCAGGTCAACCCCCAACCTGTACTGGTGCCGGGGGTTATTCCTCCCCAGGTGCAGGACCCTGCACTTGCCTTTGTTGAACTTCATGAGGTTCCTCTCCACCCAGCTCTCCAGTCTGTCCAGGTCTCTCTGAATGGCAGCACAGTCCTCTGGTGCATCAGTCACTCCTCCCAGTTTTGTATCGTCGGCAAACTTGCTGAGGGTGCACTCTGTCCCTTCATCCGGGTCATTGATGAAGAAGTTGAACAAGACTGGACCCAGTACTGACCCCTGGGGAACACCGCTAGCTACAGGCTTCCAACTAGACTCTGCGTCGCTGATCACAACCCTCTGAGCTCTGCCATTCAGCCAGTTCTCAATCCACCTCACTGTCCACTCATCTAACCCACACTTCCTGAGCTTGTCTATGAGGATGTTATGGGAGACAGTGTCAAAAGCTTTGCTGAAGTCAAGGTAGACAACATCCACTGCTCTCCCCTCATCTACCCAGGCAGTCATTCCAGCATAGAAGGCTATCAGGTTGGTTAAGGTTGGTTGTATATGACTTATTGAAATCATATACAGTTTAAATCAAACAGGTATGAGCTGCTGCCTGTTACACCTGTGAATTCAGATGCTTTTTGCTCTGCATCTGGCAAAATATTACCTGACTTTTTTTGCAAATATAAAGTAGGGATTACAACACCTGTGCTTTACTTGACAATTAGTACACAAGTCTAGGCTTGCATTTGCAATAGTACAGGAAGTCATGAATATTACTCTTTTGTTGTCTACATTCATAGGATCACATCTGCACAGGATAGTAGTTCCCCTTTCACATCCAGTGACACCCAAAAACCATCAGGTCTCCTAAGATGTCACTTGTAATAACTGTAGTAATTTTAGTCTACAACAAATTTTCTGTCCAGCAGTTTTGGACGTTCAAATTCTCATTATCTTTGAAATCATGTGCTTTGAATGATGGGCATATCTGAACTAAGGCCGAAAGGCAGGAAAAAATCTCCACCTCTTCTCTCAGAAACATCACTAAGGAGCAAAATGGATATTACTGTGGACCTTCTGCCATACTATTTTCCTCAAGATTCATACTCACACATTACACCTCTGGGAAAGAGGACATTAAAACTGTACATTTCTTATAGCACATTATGATGATTTAAGGAACCACTTCTATCCATAGTGATTATTCTTTAGATGTACCTGTATCAGACTGAAATCTGAGGGTGAAGTTACACGCCAAGGCCTAAAGCAATCTCAGCAGCAACAATCAGTTAAAGGGGAAACTGCCTGCCTTCAAGTTCCCTGTTTTCCTCAGCTCTACTACTGCTCTTTCATGGCTCTAGTGCTTTTTAATACTGTGGTGAATCAAGTCAACTAAACTAGCAAGAACTAATTTGGAAAAAAAGTAGTTCTCTTAGTAGTTTAGTTTGCTGAAACAGGTCAGGAAAGAGCCCAGTAAGCACCATAGCCAATGCAAAGGAGGGGAAAGGACTGTACATCCAGAAGTGCAGAGGGAGAAAGGCATCAGTTTAGGATTAAAAAAAAAAGGAAAATATTTTCAGGAATTAATTAGTAAACATTCAAGCAGAGCAAAACAAAAGCTTCCAGCGGCTTAACTCACAGTAAAGTTGCACAAAATTGAGTGAAACTGTCTAACAAGGTCTTCCTCTCCATGAGCTTGCTTTTTTTTTTTCTCCTGGATTTTCTTCCTGTCCTCAGTCTGTGAGGAGTCCACAAATCCACCAGTTGGACCACTCGATGATCGATTTCTCACCAGCCTCGCCATAAAACTAGCCCCCTCCTCCTCTCCCAAAAGGGAGCACAGTTTTCTGCCAGGTTTGGTTGCAGTCTCACAGGCAAATGAACTGACATAAAATCTTAAGGTTGCCCAAAGTAGTCTTGGCCCTTCTCCTGTACTCCTCTTCCTGAAGTACAGGATTTGATGGAGAAGCATCATACAAGAGATCTCCTTAAAGCTAGAGCTCTCAAACACAGTAGCTGTTTGACTGTTTCATTTAGATTTGTGTATTTCTCAGCACATCTAAATTCAAGTACAGAACAAGTGATTTTGGAACTTCAGTAAAGCATTAGATTTAACTATTATATGACACTGAAGAGAAACTGCAAGCCTAACTATTCTCAAATCTGGAGCTCTAGTAAAAGAGTATGCTTAATTCACCATGAATCTGGGGGACTTGGAGCTCCTCAGATTCGACAGACAAAAGCATATGACCAGCACATGACTTAAAAATAGGAGCCTACAGCTACTGAGCTCCAGAAAGTCCTTGCAAGGATAAAGCTGATGTTTGGTGGCAATTAAGTATGGTCTGGTTTTCAAGCTTCCCATCAGATACACGGTTTAGATATACCAAAGATTTTCAACTGCAAAACCTAATATGCTGCCCTAAAGAAAATGATTTGCAAGAGAAAAATATCCTCAGGACAATATCAGAATGAAGTTTTGGGCAACAATTTGTTTTTGAAAGCTTGTAGAGATTATTCTCAGAATCACAACAGTTATTAATGAATTTGTACTGTAAAAGAATTGGTATGATTTTTAATCAGCAATAATGCTACCAAAATTCTGTATCAAATGAATAATACAGTATTTCAGTTCTTAATTTCAATTTAATATTCACCTTGAGATTCACCATTAAATATGTATATACACACACTTCCTTGGTCCCTGTGAGAAGTCTCTCTCTTCTTATTTCATTTGTGCAGGTCTTTGTTAATAGCATTTCAGTAATGCATCATCAGCGGTAAAATGACAGTGAGAGGAAAGCAGTGTAGGTATTTTTCCAAATTACAACAGCCGAATGCAAGCAAATCATATTAATGTAAACTATAAACAGCAAATAAAAGATTCAAGTAATAGTTTAAGGGAGTGAAAGTCCACATACTTCCTTCCCCTACTTCTGCTTTGAGAGAAAAAAACGTTACTGTTAAGGGCAAGAAAAGAGAAAACAGTTTGGTTAACAAACAAAAAGAAAGCAGTGATTGTAGCAGAGTACAACCATGAAGACAATGGTGGATGGAAAAAAAGACAATCTTCTGGAGTAACTAAAAAATACTTCGTGTGTTGCTATCAACAAGCATTTCAAGTGGCTGGAAAAGACGGGAAAAGAAACACCACTATTCCAAAATACCATATATAGTAACTACAAAGCTGTTTCATTTTTTCCCTGCTTCACTCATATTCAAAAACATCAAGTCACTTCACCTAAGGGATTAGCTGGTGGGGAGGGGATCCAGCTTCCAAAGGTTTCCACTTAAAGTATCTGAAAAATATTTCAGAGAAATACAGGAGGAAGAGAGAATAAAAAGCTTGGAAAAAAAACTGTCTTTTCCTTTGGGGAATGCAAAAGTAGTCATGTTTCAGCAAAAAAAATCTGCTGCCTTAACATGGTCACTGTTTTTCCTCTGAGTTACATACATGCTTTATTCCTGTATTAGGATCTTTCTTCATCTGTTTTCCCAGAGCTTGCAGAAAATAAAATAAATGCTAAAGATGTTTATCACAGATACTTATAGTGCAGGTGCTTTGGAGGCTAACTTCTGCCTTTATGCAGACCTGTGCATACAGATCAGAGGAAACAATACAAGAACAGGACAAGGCGAGACAATGTGGAAGGGAGGGATGTGTGCTGAGAGGAATGAAATGCTATCAGAGGGAATAAAGAATTACTCTTGAGGATCAGAGTCTTCAATTATGTGCATGATACTTGCCATTTATTAATGTGATTAAACAGGCAGACCTAGATAAGACTGCCACAAAGAGATTATTGCACTATTTAACAGAACAAAGGATGCTTGCTAAGTGTGAGACATAACATTCCTTCCTAGATGGATAAGACACTGACAGGTTTAATTTGAAGCAGTTTGTTTCCTCCTTCTTCCTTCAGTTTCAAGGTCTCTTTGTTACAGTTTCAGGTGTGGTCTACACTTTAAATTTTTGCTGATTTTTTTTTTTTGGTAGAGAACCAAAAACAAGTAACAGAACAGACCCCCCTACTACGTGTATAAAAATACTAGAGTGCAGTACATTGTTACAAAGGAAAATTCTTTTCTAGGGAAGCTGCACCTCCTTTAGCAGTGAATGTGCATATAACTCGCAACCCTTTTTATTAGAGTCTTAGCTCAACTATCCCACAACTCCCTTCCTGGATAGCTCTTACCACCCTGAATTGTATAGGCCTGCAATCTAATGTCTGCCAAAAACTGCTTTCCTATATTCTTATGTGGCCAGCTTACTTTCAGCACCGACATCTTTCACTCTAATTTCTGATACATCTATTGCACGAAAAGGTGCAATAGAGGCATCTATTTGGCTCTCAAAATCTGATCATATATTTTGGCAATACACAGATACTCTCAATACATTTTTCCAAGTTGCCTTGCTGTTTATGTACATCTTTAGTGCCATGAGATGACTGACAGGAAGGGGAGGGATCCATCACATTGTGCAGTCACTGCGTTATACTTGACTCCTACCCAGGCCTCCAATTACTCAGAGAAAGTTGTGCAGACAGGTATGCCCTTTTGCCTCCATCAGTTATCAGCCGAGTAGCACAGGGTACTATGCTCTCTGAAAAGTTGATGTTTTTTTTCTTTCTGTGTTTCTTCAAACACTGGTTTGGTCTAGTCCAAATTTAATTTCTTGTTTTCTGTGAAACTGTTAACTTATTTTTTACTTGAAGGTTTCAGAGTTATCATAAACTGCACCGGAAGGAACAACTGCACAGTTCAGCTGTGGTGTCAAGTTCATTCACGCTGAAGTTTATCCTTTCGTTAGCAGTTGCTATGATAACTTGACTCGTATATGTATTAAAAATCTACATTGCCATTTCTGTCACATGCATCTCCTGTTCTTCTGATGCTCCCCAGCTTCTTTGCTTCTCCTGCCTGCACGCCCCATCTGTTGGCACTGCTTTCACTGCACTCTTCGCTATCATCCTATTATGATATGCTGAACTCCAGCTTCACACTCTCCCAGGTTTCTGGTTTTTTTTAAACATGCAAATGACTTTAACCATTTTACTCTGCACTGATTTCTCCTAGTGCTCTTTCTTCTATAGTTACTATGCTTTACTTCCCCAAATAATTTCTAATTCAGGTTTCACCCAACAAATGACACTTACCCGGGTTGCACACACTGTACAATTTTAATTTAATTTAGTGAAGCCCATCCAAAAACTGCAGACACTTTTACTTGTTTAATTTAGGCTTATTTCAGTTTAACATAGATTGATTTAGTTTAAATTTATTCCCAAAGTAAATCATTACAGTAAGTTTCCATACAGAAGTTTAGAGGAGTTTCAGCGAGCTTGTTTAACAACAATTTTTAAATTATCCTGGTGCATCTTTAGATGAGACCCTATATATCCTAGCACATTGTCTATGATAAAATCCTGATCCTTTTTAGTTTTGTCTACCACTGCTTTTTCTTTCTTCCCTCCCTTAAACACATTACTGCATATATCTAATTGATTTTTGTGACAAATGAACAAAATATACATCTACGGTACAGCGAGTCAAGTCAATGTATCTGATGACTTTTCATGAGGAATGCTTCTATTTACATAGAAAAAGAAATAAGGAAAATGTGTTCTTAATTAATAAAGCCAACAGAAGAAGATGACAAAGTTATCTGCCTCACTTGAAGCAGGAAGAAGGGAAACAAGACGACAGATAGGAGCACTTAAACTTATTTCTGGCAAAACAAAAGTAGAATTACTCCTGAGGTTTCCCAAGACAAGGATTAGCAGGGATAGGTGAAGCACTACCCAAAGCAAGGCAAGAGAAGAATATAACTAAATCCTTCTGTGCAAGAACAAGCACTGACAAGAACGAGTACGTAAACAACAGGCACTCAGGTACAGTAGGAAACTTTCACTTAACTAAGCAGAAGGTAGTGGTACACGCTTACCTTAAACTATCATACCTTCATGACCTGAAAATCATTCCTGGTACGTAGAGCTAGATCAAGTGTGGTACCTTTGAAAGAAGCCACAGACGTTAAAGCCAAGCAGAAAACTTGAAATAAAACAGGAGATTCAACACTGCAATTCAGTGTGGTATCACTGTTCATACACTAAAAATGAGCTAAGACTGGACAAAAATCATGCTAGATAAAGGAAAAAAAATTGTCTCTAGGCTTCCAGTGATATAAGAAACCAAAGTAATAGCAAATAATGGTAACAGACAACTTACTAAAATTATGTTATCTTTAACGTCTTTTAACTGAAACCAGTATGAATAAGTATTCCAGTGCACTTTCAAACAATGGCTCAAACACTGCTGAAAAGGAATTTCAGAAGGCTATACAACTTACTATGGCAGGCTTACGAACAACTGAGCTCTCCACGTAATGAACACTTGAGGACTCAGTATCAGTTATATCTCTACTTTATAGTTCATTAATTAATGTTCCTCAGGATCAAATATTCAATAATAATGCTTGTGGAAAAGATTTAGAGAGAATTGAGTTTTCAGGGAAGAAAAAACAAAAATCTTACATTGTTCTAAGTGCTGCCTTCTGCAAAAACCTTTGATACACCAATAAAAAAGCCCTGAACTGTAAACATTTCAGCCAGAAATGTAAATGCTACTGCAACGCATCACAGAAATTGCATTTCAGTTGCTGAATGCCCCATTTTTCCTGTATCAATTGGCTGCTTCTGCTGGATTATATCTTCAATTATGCACCATGATTAAAGATTTCCCCAATCTTCCCAAAATTATATGGACAATATCTAGCAACTGTGTACAGCCAGGGGTGGGTGCATCATGAAATAAGTGCCTGGTGCATCACCAGGCATCCAAACTTTAACAAAGTATAACAACACTGATAAACCAAAATATTTTGATTTTAGCCAAAACCACCTGATAATAAAATTCACATACTTCCAACAGAGTATTATTTCCCCCAATAAATTGTTTTCATTTTCCAAGCAGTTATACTGTTTCCTTAGATATCTGAAGTAGATACAACGGAAAGTGAATGATATTTATGTATTTTAGACTTATCAAACATTCTCCTGGTAATAATTACTTAATACTGTATGACATCATTATCATGAAAATGTTCAATTATTTTGCAGATACACTTTTCCTGCATAACAGAGCAATTCCTGAGCTGGTACAAAATGACTTGAAGCTGTGCTGGTTTAAGACAGACAACAAACAATTGCTAGTTTTATGCAAGTAAGATCCTCTAAACAAATTGTTCATAACAAAACTAGTTTGTTTAAACCTCTCTAGTGAATTTTGCGTGGTCTTTTTGTTCTTTAAGGCCCCAGGCTTTCTGTTTGAAATGTCAAGTAAAAGACTTGACTAGAATTGGTCCAGCAGGCAATAACTGGTATGGCATCCTTCAGGTTTCAAATGCAACTGAAATATCCTGACTTTGAAAAGGTCTTTATTCTGTAGTCTTCAAGTTTTCTACTCCTTTTTTGGCTTCATAGAAATTCTTCCATCTCCCATAAATCTGATTTTAAGTAAAGATCCATCTTGTGAAAAATTGTTTCACATAACATGAAATTAATTTCAACTTAATTACTATAGTAATATCTGTGAAAATTTTTCCAGTCCCTCTGGCTTAATCACTTCAAATGGAAACTTCTATTAATCGCATAGTTCCTATATCAAGTGTCATCATTAAGATTTAAAAAGAAGCCCCATGATATAAAGGGAACATTTAGATAACTTTATAGCACCATTTTTCAAAATGGAGGAACTACCCTTGCAGGTTCAATAGAACCTGAAACTGCAGAAACACCCACCAGGCCATAAGCAGCAATCAGTCACTTATTAATGTTTCCTAAATTTGCATATAATTTTATTAACAATGCCAAGATAGTTGGTGGAAGAAAGGAAGAGAAGAAATATTTTGCCCTAGCTTATGGAGATGAGCACTTATAGAAGTTAAAAAAAAACCCCAAAACCTAAAGATCTGACTAATTTGTTTACTGAAAAAGGTTTTTTTAAAACAATTTTTGAGATAAGTGCTGTAGATTTTTGTTTACAACTAAAAGGGCTAGAAAACAACTTCATTTTTCCACAATATTATGCTGTGCTTGGAACATTGATTACAAAAATTTTTAAGATGCAAGTGAACAATAAACAATAGGAGCAGTGATGGATGAAGAACAAGAACAGTCATCAGAACTGTTTGACTAGTTATATACAGGACGGCTAGTTGAGCAAATAGTCAGTGTATGTATTTGTTAAAAATATAGAATCTAGCTGCTAATCTCTGACCATATAAACAAACCTACAGTCACATATTAGGTAAAATGCAGTTATTCTGATTGTTGTACAAATAGATCATATATGGAATATTGTATAGAACGTCATTAGTTTTTGTATACATATGTTGCATTTCTTTTATGGGTAAGTAGCTAAACATTTTACTAACATGGCACAATCCTCTGCTTAGTACAGCATTTGTTAAATGGTGACAGATGCTAGTATTAATTACACATTTAGTAGATCATTTTCCCATTATGTTCCTTTTGTTATCAGCCTCATCTTTCTAGTTATCAGCCTGTCCTATAAGCAGATTAAGCACCAGACTTTTCCCCCCCTCGCCCGTTCCTTGTTTGACCAAAATGAGTGGCTGGTCTTTTCCATACTAGCCTACCATCTGGATTCCTCTGTCTTGCAATTTTCAAAACCTGTATTTATCATCCATTAGACAATTCACAAGAAATTTTAATTTGGAAGGTTTTTTTGTGGCTATCTTGAATCATCTCATGTTTAATGTTGGAAGTTAGAGGTTTTATTGCCCGCTTTATACCAACAAATAAAGTCTATTGTGGTTTGTAACAAACCTTGGCAAATTATAACTGGCATATCAAAAACTGATTTGACATTTCAAGACTGATTGAAGAACATGCACGAAGAAGGATAGATGGAAAGGCATATGCTAAACAACTCTCCCTTCTTGATGGCAGTTCCGTGACAGGAACTATTCCTAGTCTACATAATTTTATACACACTCACTCAAAACAAATACTATCCACTGTTTCCATCAATTCTAGCAGGATTCCTAGTATACACAAGGATTTTATGGACAAGCACGTTCTTTTTAAGTATGTTTATCATAGCATGTACACCTGACTTCTCCTCCATAACAACTCAAAGCACTTTTGTAATAAAAATAAAAATAAAACAAAAAAAAACCACCATTAGCATAGCAGCAGCATATTGGAGAAAGAAGTGGTATCAAATTGAAAAGTACAAATGGCAAGGTCATTCATTTAGCAATAGTAACTTCTGTCGTTAAACAAAACCGTATAAATTTGAAGTTGGCAGAGAAAGATATTAGAATAATAATTGGTCACAGGATGATCAAGAATCACTAATGCGATTTTGGTAGAGAAAGTTTAATACAACCTTAATATTCAAATCACATAGAATTTTTCCAGGAGACACAGGGAGGTAATGATGCCTTTGCACAACGCACTCATAAGAGCTCAACGCTATTGTTCGGAAAAAAAGTTCTAATAGGAAGAAATGGAGAGAAAAGACACTAGAGTGACCAGGAAAGAGTCCATTTCACAAGCAGAGACTGAAAAACAAAACAAAACAAAACAACCATTGCTGGTTTAGCCAGACAAAACAAACAATGTCAAAAGGACATAATTATTAAAAGAAAAAACACATTGTTAGCTAAATACAAGAGAAGAACACTGTCTAAGCTAAAAGACCTCTGTACACACAAGCTGTACATCAGTCAGTATAACTGCATTTCTAACCATCAGAGAAGTGGTAATGTGGAGCAGTTGTTCCATGAGGAGTAGTGAGGTGAAAAAGCCTAGCTGTCCCTGAAACTCGTTGAGTGCCATCTGCGCTATGAAGATCTATTATGTATCTGGATGAAACAGCAGGGACTAAGACTTGATAACTTAATAGGTCTCTTTCCATCTTACATTCCCACAGCAGAACTGGTGTGTGCCCACACAGGAGGAATATATGGGATAGTTTCCCTAGTTCCCAATTGTAAAGTTATGATTGCAACCTTAAAAAAAAGCTACTTGATGAAAAAAATTTTTTGCCAATGGTTCAGCAGATCTCTCCTTTTACACAGTCCACTTGTTTGAGCTGTATACTGCAAATCCTCACTTATGCACCTGTACTTCTCAGTAGTCTACTTCTAGAAAAGTCACCTGCAATGAGTTACTAGGCTCCCTACTCCTCCTTAATCTTCCCCCAACGTAGCTTGTGCAGAAACCAGCTGGTAACCTTCCCTTCCTAGCTTCTCAATGAAAGCGCATACTTGCCAGTGAGTAGTGAATACATTCATTTAGAAAGTCCTGATTAACAGCTATTTATTTGAAATGTAGTTGGATTTGTCTCTGGGATGGAGGAAGTCTCTTATTCTTGAAAAAGAAAGTTGCCAACAGGGTCTGTAGAAACTCCTGGTAACATTTTGGCCACAAATACATCCACACAGACCAGTGGGTGTATTTCTAGCTGTGTTTTTTTCTCCCCCCTCCTTCTTCTTCTTCCCAAACTACTGTTATAATTTGATCAGTTGAAAGAGCTCTGAGTAGTCTGCACTTCTGTTCCAATATCTTGTTTACTGACAGCAGAAGCAACAGCCTTGCTTTCCTTCTTTCAGGTGTCCTGGTTGCTCTAGAGTTCAATACAAACAAACATGCTGAAGCACACCTTGCCACTATTGCAATTGCTAATATCGAGAGGAATAAATAAACATATGTTTTGACATATTTTTGCAATAACAACATAATTCACATGCTTACAGCCGAGAATGTGTGTGCATGCAGTATCACACGCTAGGGACTCTTTTTGCCTCCTGTATATGCTTTGACTGTTGCTCTGCACTTGAGCTTCCACCTAAAGGTTTGCTGAGGCTAACTCCACTCTCAGAGATGTCCTTTCTTCTAACTTAGAGCAATCCCAATTAATTTATTTTTAATTATGCAACATCTAGCAGCTTGGGCCTACTGTACTGATCATGAGGCAGTAGCCAGACTTTAAAAATACCTTCTGGAGGACATCCCTAACATATCAGGTTGCACGATGGAAAAAAGATGGCAGTTTGCTACAGTGAAAAAGAGGCATTTCACAAGGCTTGTTTGAAAACAAAGCCTGCTGCAGGTATGTCGCTACACACCTGTTTCTTCCCAGATACGGCCTCCTTGTCCAGCTGAATGCTTTGTCCTCACAAATTTTGAGGACCTTCTATATTTGTACAGGATTTCCAGTTCTATGACTCATTAGTCAACAGACACAGTTACAGAGTGCATATACCTGGGTCACGGACAGGATGTCCAGGTATAACACATGTCCATTAAATTAATACTTTTGTCCTGGAAGAGTTGAATTCACTGCTCATACAGAGCCCAAGTAGACAATTCACAGTAGGGACACACACTCAGAAATATGGGAGCCTTCACGCAAATCCACCATGCAGCTACAAACTCCCTTTTTAAATAGACAATGGACTGTTTTGAAACCATTGATTTAGAAGAATGGGACTATTCAAAGTAACAAAGTTTACAATTCATATAACTATGTGTAAGGTTGGAGGCTTAGACTGTAAGGTCTTTCAGGCAATGACTATCATTTATCGGGAGACAACAGAATAGCATACTGGGAATGTGAAACAACAACTGAGACTCCTAGATGCTACCGCAGTACAGCTAGATATATTCTACATGATACATAACTTGGCACTTCACTGATATATATGCTATGAATTACTATTTTTGTCACAGACCTCTTCTCAGGAGACCCCTGAGCCTACAGAAAGGCTAACTAGCATCCTAAGGCTTATGTGTACAGCAGTTAAAGCTGCAAAGATTTAGATAAACTTAGTTGTTCTCAGAAATAGTTAATTCAAATATTACTGAATTAGGAAGTTTGCTGGACTCAGATAAGAAAGCTTTGGAAGATACAAGGATTATATTTTCTTCAAATATGTATGTTTACTGCACCATATTCAAACAGTCTTACCATCATAAAATCAAAACCATTTTTTTTCCCCCAAACCATCCAAAACAATTATTTTTCAATTACACTAACTTCATGGTAATGCTTTTGTACAGTAAACATTTACAGGATAATTTTAACTTACTTCCACTCACAGTTACAGAGCTTTTTGCATGGTTTACAATAAATGACTTTGGTTTGTTTTTAGGGTTATATCTGGGCAGCTGAAAACAAAACTAAAAATAGATATTTGAAGTGTTTGACAGGAAACTTGCATTAAAAAAACAAAACAAAACACTGAAGAACACATCTTATTTTTATTAGCCAAGTGCAAAAATGAATGTTAAACAAACCATAACACTGGATAATGTATTCCATGAGCAAATGAAGTGTTGATATGAATATGATTCCCATGAGGTCAATGGGACTAGCCCCGCATTGCAGGGCTTCAGGTGAGAAACAGCATGTATTTCCCAGCTACTGTGCAGCATCAAGGTTTCTCTCAATTTTTTGTGGAGCTTAAAGCTCCCCCGGTTTACCTTCTAAATTCTACCTCAAAAAATTTTTTTTGAGGAAGAAACCAACAGGCCCCTGTTAGGCCCCTTCTGAAACCACTACAGACACTGGGAATTTAAAAAGAAATTTATGGCACCAATGAGACAAAAAGAAGGAGCATATAAAATACAGTTAAGCTGGAATTACAGCTTAACTTCAGTTTGCCCCCTCACCCTCCCTTTATTTTCCTAATTGCAGACCTGACAATTTCCAAATCACTGGAAGAAAATATGTTCATCATTTTGGCTTATTCAGAGGAAACAAAATAAAACAAAAGCTTCCTCCTAATTTCAAAATATTTTAGTTTTTTTTGTTCCTCTGAGTCATTTTAAATCATTCTCAATTTCAAAAAGTTTTTGAACATTCACAACATCTGAGCCATTATGTCCAGCCTTAAAAAAAAGAAAAAAAAAATCTGTGTTCATCTCTTATACATACAGAGTCATTCCAGTCAACATTAGGTCAAAGTGAAATAAATAAAAAAAATCTTTTATAATTTTTATTTCTCACTTTTACAAACTCATATTCAGATTTGTCAAGTCTCATTTCTTTCCTGTCAGATATTCCCCAGTGGAAATTAATTTTAAGTTAGTTTTGTACTGATAAATCTTCTTATAGAATATTTTGCAGTATATTTAAAGAAAACGCCTTCAAAATCCGGGGAACTCACCTAGAATTTTTAGCACTGCTTATTTCCCTCACCTGAAAACCAGTCTTGCACACAAGAAAAGGCAGGATACCTAAACACCTTCAGATAACATGGGAAAACAGACACAGTCTCTTTTAGCAGAGACAATTTAATCTTATTTTCCTGGAATGAGCTTTTATTTATTTTTTATTTTTTTTAAGTCCTGTAACTCTGAGAGTGCTTCTAAACTTGCCCTTCCTTAGGAGAACTTTGCGATACTATTTAAGGATTTGGGCTGGTCCGTTTGGTTTTGGTGCCACCCCATCACTGCCTCGTGACGCATTTTTGCGGGTCAGGCTCGGGTTTAAGGTTACGGAATCACAGAGGTGCCTGCTCGCCCCTCCAGGCTCCCCGGTCACGGCTTTGAAGCACCTTTGCTTCTCCCGCCCCCCAAGCGCTCCCCCGCAGCTCCCGCAGGCTCAGGACACAGCGGCAGCCCCCACCCCGGCGCCTCAGCCAGGCCCTGGGCAGCGGCGCCCCTCAGGAGGCCGCACCGCGGCGCGCGCCGCCGGGCCCCGCAGCGGCTGGAGCAGGGCCCGACCCCGGCCCCGGCCGCGGCCCCGCGGCACCCACCTGGCGGCGGGTGACGAGCAGCTGGCAGAAGTCCTTGCTGGGGGCCGGGGCCTGCCCGCGCGCCTCGAGCAGCTCCTCCCGCAGCAGCGACGCCATGTTGGGACGCTGGCGGGCGGTGGCCATGGCAACCAGGAAGAGGCGGACATCACGCGGGGTCACCGGCAGCCCAGCCCCCTCTTAAAGGAGCGCGGCCGAGGTTAGCGCCGTCACCGCCGCCGCCGGGCAGGGTCTGCGCCGCCGCCGCCGCCGCCGCCGCCCGCCCAGCCCCGCGCCCCCACAGCGCCCCGCGCCGCCCGCCCCGGCCGCGGCCCGAGCTCGCGCGGACCCCGGGGTGACGACCCCGGCGGAGGGATACTGCCTGCGAGCGCCGGCGCCGCCGAGCGCAGGGAGCGGGGCGAGCGCGCGGCCGCAGCGGGCCGCGAGGGGAGCGGCGGCCGCGCCGCGCCGGGCCAGGCCGGGAGGCGGGCGCCGTGCGGCCCGGCGGGGGCGCGCGGGCCCCGGCGGAGCCCCGGCGGAGCCCCGGCGCCGGGAGAAAGTAGTCCCCCCGGCCTCCCCCCGCGCCGCTGGAAGGGGTTCGGCGGCGGAGGCGGCGGACGGCACGCTGCTCGGTGCTGCGGCTTCAGCTGATAATTGAAGGGAAGAGAGGCGGCTGCTGCCGGGGGCGGAGGGGAGGCGCGGAGCGGAGCGTCTGCGGAGGCCGCATCGGGACAAACTAGGTACCCGGGGCTCCCTCGCTCCTCTCGGGGGGCGGCGTAGCGCCGGGCCCCGCGGTGGCGGCGGCCTGCGGGCCGGGCCTGTCGTGTCACGCCGGCGTTGGCCAAGCTGCCCTTCGCGGCGGCCCGGCCGGGGCAGGGGGAGGGGGGCGGCGCGGCGCCACCCCGGGGCATTGTTGGGGCGGGGGGCGCCGCGCCGGGCGGCGGGGCCCGGGGGGGCGCGATGGGGCGGGGGAGGGGAGGCGGGCGGGGGAAACGGAGCTGACAAAATGGCCAGGCGGGCGCCGAGCCCGCTCCGGGGGCATCCCCGCTCCCCCCGCCCTGGGGCCCGGCGGGGCCGCCGCGCCGCGCCCGGGCGGCCCGGCGTGTGGTGGGAGCGCGGCCTGCCCTCGCCGGGCCCTGCCCGCCCGGGCCCTTGTGGCTGCCGATACAAAAGGGCAGTGTCAGTGTTGACACTGCCGTAGCGATTTGTGTGCCCTTCCCCGTCGTCGCCCTCCCCCCCTCCGCTTGGCCCCCTTTTCCCTAATGCCTCTTTTTTGCTTTCTTTTCTTCTTCTTTTTTTTTTTTAAGGAGCTATCAAATATCTTAAAGGAAAAAATAGCAGCTCCTCTTTTCTTCCCCCTCCCTGGCTCGATAAAAATGCTAAATAATCGGCCGGCGTCCATATTTCACAAGCTTTCTTTTTTTGGTGGGGGGGGGGAGGGAGGAAGAAGGTGGGAAGAGAATGGAGGCGCCTGTAGGGTTGGAGTTACAGTGCCGACTACCCAGGAGGGGGATTATTTTCCCAGCTAATGTTTTCGGGCTGCTGTTTTCGTCGCTTTCAGCCAAGAAACAAGTTCCCCGGTGCTAGCGTTCGCTTGCATAATGCGTCGTACTCGGAGGCTGCCCAGGCGCTGGGCTCTGCCTTTCCTGCCTCGCTCTTCCTCCTTCCCCTGCCCGGGCGGGCTGCGGACGGGCCGAGGCGGGGAGCCGGGGGGGCCCCGGGCCCCGGCGCCGAGCTCTCCCCGCGCGCTGCTCCCATCGCCCGGCGGCGGCGAGCAAACCGATAGCGGGGCTTTCGCCAGACCTGTAGGCCCGTCTTCCTGCTGTTCAACTTTTTTATTGTTCCCCCTTTCCCCCCCCCCCCCTTCCTAGTGCACTGGCTTTCTCGACAGTCAGGGGTTTCCAGCGAACGGGAGCCCGAAAGTCTAGACTGTGAACCGGAAAATAATAGGGGAAAGAATGGAAAGTTATGTCAAGGGCTTTGGGGGAAAAACATCGACGTATCGAACAAAGGTCCTGCCTGTATTGGAGAGAGAGGCCTGCATGTGAGGCCTGATTGTGTCGCATTTACACACGGGAGAGAAATGAGCGTTTGGTACTGGCCTAAATTTATTCTGCAAGTCTGGCATGCAACTTGGAAACATTTTTAGAGTATGCTCAGTTTGTTTTCAGGGTGGTTTTATTATGTGTAGCAATCTAATAATCACTTCAATTCAGTTTCTTTTTTTTTTTTTTTTCCTCCAGAAGACTGTTTTGTCGTCTTTCTCTCTCTCTTGTTCAGCAGAAGTAATATTGGTTCAGAGCTTCTGACACCATAATACAAAACTTTATTCAAACAGGATGACTTCCACAGTTTGTGTTGTATGTGATGAATATTGAGCTTCATAGTGCTTTAAAGAGTGAAAGAAAAAGAGGAGTTGAATAGTTATCATCTGACAAATATGAAGTCCATCCTTCATAATGTGAAGGAAGAGGAATTATAATTACATAAGTTTAATTATATGAGCTTTTCTTGGTGAAACTGCCACTGTGGATATACTTTTTGTAAGACTTCAAACACCAGGAAGCATTGCTGTGATTTTTTTTTTTTTTTTTTTTAGTTTTTTAAAATAATCTGATATATTCTCTCCCCAATTTTATCTTTGTGCCCTTCCTCCCCCCCTTAGAAGAAAAAGTCCTAGAGTTCTAATTATATACATATAAGTGTGTGTGTGTGTGTGTATATATATATATATGTGCACTGAGACCTGGTATTTGAATTCTGTTCAAACAGATTTATGGAGTTTTAAGTTTTTTGTTAAGCTAAAAGTAAAAATGCAGAAGCATAAGAAACATGAAACTGTATTAGAAAAAATTGAATTAAATAACCATATAACTTTTTATTTTTAGATAACTTATTTTAATAAATACTGTTAGGAATTAAATATTTATGAAAACATTAGCTAGTATTTCAGTTTTTCACAGCTAATATTTTAACACTTAATGTTGCATTTGAACTAAGTAGTTTAAAATCAATGTTCTAGTGAGTAAATAATCTGTAAATAATACTGTAAATAATTTTTAGTCAATAGCTTTCAGAAGCCTACATGTCTTCAACTTGTGTAATTGCTTCTACATTCCTAAGACATAGCTGATTGTGAATGGCTCAGTTGCATATACACTAGTTGTGATCTTAAAATGGAAGGGTTTTTTTAATATTTATTGTTCAACATTTCCTTTTGTTGTGCTAGAAATCTAAGTTGTCTGATTGCTTCACTCCTAGGGTCTATATGAAAAACTGGAAGTAGCAAACTTGTATTGACAACTCTCTCAAGACTGCATGTTCTCCAGTCTCCAGATGGCTCATATGTAGGAGTCTAAACAGGTCTTAGCTGTTAGTAGAAAATAAAAATTGTAGGTCATCCTCAATGTGGCATTACTACTTATTAATACAGCAGGTCTACTTCAGTAAGAGTGCTGACTTGTTGAGTAAGAGCTTATGAAAATGGAGCCTTTTGATGTCTTGCAAAAGTTCTCCTGGCCCAAGTGACCATTAGGGAAACAACCTGTACCTTTCCAGTAAATGAATAAACAGAACTGTACCATTTTCAATAAGGAACCAGGCACAAGTTCATTTTTTGTTTTTCTTTGCATATTGCATTTTGACTGTTTGTCTTCAAATCCAGAATGCAAATATTCTAGAAGAAAAATTTGGAATGAGAAGTCTTGCATAAAATCATTCCAAAGTTGAGACCCAAAACTATTGGCAAGAGGAGAGGAATTACAGAGGCCCTGCATTTCTACTATAGCACTTTAGCTAAAACCTAATACAAATTACTTTAGTTTCATGAATGAAGCCACGAAGTATGTTCATTTAAGTCCTTATATCACTTATTTACTTTGAGACAATCCAGTAAGATAACCTGACTAAAATTCCTTTTGTTTCTAAGCAATGAAGCTGAAGCATGACTAAGAATGTTATTGTCTGACTATCCTACATGTTGTGATTTAATTTGCAGTGTAAATGAATCTCAGAACTATCTATGCGTTAGCTCTGTGTTTATAGGCCATGCTACATCTTCTGTCTCTCTAATTAGTAAGCATTGTGTAGAACATTTCTGATCATGGATCTGTCTTCTGTCATGCTGAGATTATATAGATTATTATGATAATATATAAATAAATCCTGAAGTTGTACAGTGTGGTGTACTATCCAGCGGTCAAGAACTTAGACCTGGGGTGTTTGTGGGGTCTTCCATCAGTCTATTGGAAGACCTGTGTACTGTTCCTCACCTGTGAAATTAGTAGTGCTTCTTATAAGGCACTTTGTGGACTCCATGGCAAATTCTTAGTAGTGGAAGCTCTTTTAATCAAGCTGTCACTGTCCCAGTTCAGTCTCTGAAGGTAGTAGTACTTCTGAATTTCTTGGTGGTAGGGTAACACATTGGGGTCTGTGGTTTTTTTGTTTTGTTTTTGTTTTCCCCCTCCCCCTCCTTCTGTAATATTTACTGTAAACTTAAGTTTGCTCTTAAAATATTAATCTACAAATAGTATCATGGCAGGTTTATTGCAGTATACAAACCAATTTGCTGATGATTTTCATAGTGATACTTTAATTGAGCATATGTGGCTGGTAACTGGAAAACAAAGTCACATTCACTTTCTCTTTTTTCTTCCTGATAATTTTTCTGATTTGTATGAAATACTGTGTTTCTTAAGTAGCAAAACTATCTTCACACTTCTCACTGGTGATCAAGAATCTGCTCGTGATAAAATGCTTATACATAGCTTTTTTTTTTTAGCAAGATGACTAAATTTAAAACATGAATTCAGCAATCTTCTGTAAATAGAAAATTTCTAGTTATACATGATATGAAGTGTACAGTCAGTGTGAAGGATTAAGCTTCTCCACTGGATGCTTTTAGACGCTCATGGTGGTTGCTTTAGTGCAAAGGTTAGTTCTGAGGGGCAGTTGTCCCCATCCTGTCATATGATGAGCTTTTTTTCATCAAATTAGTAGAATCTAACTCTGTAAATATGCGATCATATTCTCCTTTAATTCTGTCTGGCAGCCAGGGTTCTAGCACACATAGCCAATCTGTTTACTCTCACTGTCTATAATAAGGCTTGTCTTGCAATGTACTGACTGTTGCCAGTCTTACTTGACTCACAAACATAGTCATACAAGTATGGCTGAAAACTGCAGTGTGTAAGAACAATAGATTGTCTGCTTTTGAAGTGAAGACTTATGTAAGGAAAAACTGGAAAAGTGAAGTGTATATCAAGAAAGTATTAATTGTGGTGACCTAATACTGGACTTCAAAGAGTATGAGAGGTACTAACAGTGATGTTCAAGCTGTAGTTTCCTTCATTTGGTTCCAAACCAAACTTCTTGTCATGATTCATAGAATAATTTAGTGTGGAAAGGACCTGGAGGTCATTTGATCCAGCTCCCCACCTGACTCTTCCTCTTTTTTTTTTTTTTCCCCCCCTCCTTCATTGATCACTGAGCTGATAAAATAGCTTTATCTCCTTGGGTGATTAGAAAGCAAAGGGAAGGAAAAACAAACAAAAAACAAGCACAGGCCCCCCCCCAAGGCAGATGGGGAGAGGGAATTAGAAGGATTCCGTAATGTGTGGCACTACAGTGCTCTCTTAGCCAAAAAAAAAAAAAAAAAAAATCACAAGTTTCTTAATGCTTTGTGAATGGGTTGGACTGCTTTTTTTTTTTTTTTTTTTTAAGGTGTCCACCACAAAGCTATGTGCATGATGAACTGCAAAGAATTGATCTTCTTAAAAGGTATGAAAGGGTCTGAGTCATCTGCTGGAATGTGAACCTTGAGTTGTAGAGAGCAATTTGGTGTTTCAAAATGGAAGCTGAGGTCCCTGATACTTGTTGAACAAGAAAGCTGCACTTTTTTTTTCTGAAAGGCAACATGTATTTCCCATGCATTCTGCTTTCAAAATAACTTGTTACTGTTAATATTATTTTTTTGCATGGCACCCAAATAAGTAAACTTTGTGTACAGAAGAGCAACTACTTGCTAGCCTGTTGTAAAGGTGGAAATGAAAGGATATAAACACATTCTCCATTTTCTGTTGTGCATGCCTGGTTTGGGGGCAGAGGTGTTAGAAAACTTTCAGAAGGCAGCCTAGTCATGAGACAGCCACTAGGCTCTTAATACTAGCAATGTGCAGTTCCTTTGGATTTGTGGCTGATGACTATTGTGAATTCAGTGCTTTTTTGAAACATGGTTCATGTGTCATTGTTAATACAGAGCAGTAACTGTAATGAAGAATTTTTAATTTGATTGCTTTTTAGGGATAGTTCTTAAAAGTAAATCAATTAAAAAAAATAGGCCTTGGGACAAACCTTCATAGGTCATCTAATACATACGCTCCAAGGCAACTAGGTCTGGTCTTTGCTTTACTTTAAAAAGGCATATATGCTTCTTTGTTCTCGCTCTTCTATCTCCATGTCAAACTTGTGCCTTCCTTGCTTCACTGTAAGCTTGTTATGGCTTGTTTTATCCACTCTGGATATGAGAAAAGATCCCTCTGTGCCATGGGGTTTTATGCACTTGAAGACAGTTCTGTACCCCATCCCTTAGTCTAAGACTGCCTTAAATGTGAAAGAAAGACTGAGCACAGGTGAATAAATGTAGAAATCAAAACAAATGCATGCTTTTGCAAAATCTTCTAAGTTGAGAATACAGACTTTTAGGAACAATAAGTCTTGTGTTGAGAGACCAAACAAAAGGCAAGGATTAATTAAACCATAATACCATAGTAACCCTAGTATTGGCAGACTAAAAATTATACATACACAATTAATGGACTTGCATTAAATATTCTTGATGCTAGAAAAAAGAATAGATGCTTATTCTAACTCCTCGATTTAGTAAGGATATCTCCCTTTACATCGTACTTTTGTAGAACATAAGTCTGTTGTGGAAGTCTATTTTTTGACAAAATAATGCAATAAGACATAGTTAACATCAGGGCTAGAAGATGGCATCTTATCCATGTTAATAATGTTCCGTCTTCTAATGTCAAATCCTTTATCTAATTAGCTTATTCAGTGTATAAAGAGTCTGTCCCTGGTCTTAGGAAAGGGTGTGCATGTAAATATACCTTCTGAACACAGGTGAAATGTGGCTATATGCATCTACGGAAGAGAACTAATGAAGAAAGTCACTTAAGGTGCATGTTAATATGCAGTATGCTGAGTACAAACTTGGAACTCAGCCTTACAGAGTAAGTGTTCTCTTTCTCTTTATTTTTAGGATATAGTGTGTCTGTTATAATCAAGCTACTTGAGTGGAAACTGTATTTTCTTATTAAAACTTCACTTGTTTTGACCTTGCAGTACTTTCAGATATAGTAGCTAAATGAACTCATCCATCATAAAAAATCACCAACTTGAATGAGAGCATGCAGACAATCATAATCCCCGTGAAAAAGCTTCAGTGAATAGCACCCGAAGAGAAGCTGCATAGCTAGGTGGCTAGGTTTCTGTTCTTTAACACCACTAAGCAAAATAAATCAACTCAATCAAGTAATGGAAAGGGCACAAATACCAGCAGTCTACATTAGAATACAACTTGATTTGAAGTTAAGTAGAACACTTCTGGAGAGAACACCTTATCAACTGAATCTCATTTAAAGGAGTTGATGGAAGCTGCAAAATTTTGGGAAGTTTTAAGCCAGGATTCAGAGGTGGGGGGAGGAGGGGGAAATCATACATGAAAGAACAGCTCCAGTCTATTTTACTTGTGTGTGTTTCTGTAATGATGTGTGTCGCCATATCTTTGGTAATATCCTGCCTGTTTTGGTTAGCTTCTACAATAAAACAATAGCGGTAAGAATGAAGACTTGCATTGTGCCTTAAGATTATGGATATAAGTTTAAAAAGTTAGTGTTTTTTCCTTGGCTCTGTTACAAGAAGCTTGGCAGAAGAGTAAATATATTTCTTTGCCAAAAATAAGATAGCTAGTATGCTTTTTCTTTTTTCAGATTTCTTATATGACAGCTTCTAAGCTGATATAATATTGCTGCATACACCCAGTTTCTCATTTACTTCAAATATTTGTAGACACGCAATTGAATGTAGCTGTTAGCAGTGTTTTATTCTAGGCTCTTAACAAGAAGACTCGAGCTCAAAACTTTCATCAGCAGTTTGTATCTTGAATTGGAAGAAATTTTGTAAGAAAACTGCAGTTGCATAAACTTAATTTATAAATTTTAATACTTTCTTGAGAGATAATAGAGCTTAGCTTCCACAGGTTAACTGGGAAGAGGAAAGCGAATTTTGTGGAATTTAATATGTGAAGGAACAGCACGGCCTAAATGCCTTTCATTAATGTTTCAGTACTCAAACACTATGGTCAAAGTAGCCAGGATGGTGATCTTTTGTATAGCGTAGAGGTTCTTGACATGCTGCTGAGACTGAACTGGAGCCCGGACAGAAGGGGCGCTGAGGATTCTGGCTCGACTGTGCCGTATGCAGATGAATTCCAGTAAGCTAGAATCTGAGAGCTGTGTATTTGGAAACTTGAGGTAAATATAATTTTAGTAATGAGTTAATTTTTTAAAGAACACAATGTAAAGTCAAAACTCTAGGTAGGCTATGAGACTCTACTTAGAAGAAATGACAAGCATGGTAATCTCAGTCTGTTACTTTTGAAATAACAACAAACACTTGTTGCTACACTTAATTGCTTCCAGAGATTGTCCAGAGTAAAGTGTATTCTCTGGGTGGATAAGGCTTTTTTTTCCCCTGTGACAAATCTAGCCAAAAGCTGTTAAAACTATTCTTGTAGTTTTAAATAAAGTAGATTTCTACTAAGTAACTGAACCCAATGGGTAAACAATGTACTTACACCACCTATTTTTGAAAATTCTTTACTTTACATGTTCAGGTGAAGTTTGGATTTCTGTGAGTTTCAGGCAGCTGAGATCTAAACTCTAAGTACACGGCCTGCCAGTAGTACTTGCACTGTCAGCAGAGCCACTTTATCAATCCCCTAGACCTGTTCTTAGCAGTCAGACTGTCCTAAACTAGTGTTTCCTTTATCTGTGATATCTATTTGCTTGTTGCTGTGTTTCTTAGCCACTTAAAATTATTGGAAAACCTATTAGAGTCCACTTGTATTGTTAATGCGATCAGTTTTAATCTTGTTTTAGTGGTATTGGAGTGTTTAAAAAACCTAAAATCAGAAGTAAGCTAAGTGGGTTGCTGCACATCACAGAATTGCTTAATGCGTCTTTCATGGTTGTTTTCATCTAAAAGTGTTTCCCTTGAACCAAGAAATGGTTTCTTCCTCACAGATTTTTGGTTTTGTGTATTGGCCTTCAACAAAAAGTTATATCATGCTATTTGAAAAGTCAGCTCAGGGAGGTGGCAAATCAAAAACTAGATAATGGGTGATATTGTTAATTGATCTGACAACAGAATTAACTTTTTTCACCTTTCTCTGTTCTGTAAGCCCTTCTCAGATATCGGTTGCCTTGTACGTTTGTGAATAACTTGATTACAAAATCTTTGTTACTTTTTCATAGTGCTGCTGTGTTTATTTTCTGCTAGTTCTGTATGGAGCTCTTACCAAAAAATTGAGTAGCTGCTTTGGTTTTCTGAATGTATAGACTTCTGGCACTCTTCTGTTCCCCTCCCCCTGCTTCCCCAGTTGGGAGATATCAAACCTGAACATATGGGCACTGAGTGACACAGCAACAGAAGGATCAAGCTGGATAAACAACCTCTGCAGAGGTTGACCCTATCCAAAACTTTTACTTTTTTTTACTTTTTTTTTTTTAATTGTAAAAGTCACTGCTTACTGCAATAACCTGCTGTGAGGAGAGTGTGGTGTTCCCCCCCCCCCCCCCCCAAACAGTAGGTTGGGACAAACTTTCTTCCCTTAGCCCCTGTACCACATGCAATAGTATCATGGGGACAGAACAAGGAAAACTCATCACAAACTGCAGGGAGTATACGTTTGCTTCTTTGCAGTGTCATCTGTGCTTTCTTTTACCCTCTGAGAAGCAATGAATGATTCAATAATGAGAATGGCGTTCCAGTTACTTCCTTGGTGAAGAGGATCTTCAGTTTGAGGAAACTAGCCTCTGGAAGCTGAGGCCCTGGAGTACTACTTGTACCCGGGTGTCTCAATCCTGAACAAACTGTCTCATCTCTCCATTGGTTAGCTTAGTAGAGCAACAAAACTTTATATTTGTCAGTTATGTGTCTGTAAGAAGAGTGATAAAGTATTACTATGTAGGAATAAGCTTAGTAAGAGACCTCATGGGTTGAAGGTGTAATTCACTAATACTGTTGGTACATCACTTAGATCTGTAATTTATTTGCAACCACCTAAAAAGCAGTAAAGTGTATATGTCTCTCTCTCTCTTCCCCCCCCCCCCTTGTTTGTTCTCCAGTCCTCCTGGAAGACTTTCAGCATGTCATTTCTTGGATTTTAGGATCATCTGATTTCCAGCTTGAATGTTTTCATAATCTTTTTTTTTAAATTATTTCTTTATTTTATTTTTTTTTTACAAACCTGCTCACTTTATTAATGCTAACCTCTTATTTTAAGTAGCTATCTTTTCTTGGTGTCTTACCCTTGGAACTTACAGAAAGCATTTATAGCCCCTTAACCTTCATGTTGCCAGGCTAAATAAGACAGGCTTTATTAGTCACCTCCTGTAAGAGCATTCTGCAGGAATTTCAACTGGAATTAATCTCTCTTGGCCAAGGCCAACTGTGAGAGGCTATGGTATTCCAGATGAATACTCTGTACAGTGGCATGGGAGTATTCTCAGTTGCTCAATGCACCTAAGCATTGTTCTCACCCTCCCTCATCCCCCAAGTCACTGACACATGCAGTCACTAACAGTTGTTTCAGCTGATAAGGTCCTGGCTTATAGCAAATATCACTGTTTTTAGTACCCAGATATAAGATCTCTAGTTGTTTTGTGTAATTGTACTTCATTACATTGCAAGTTTTTCATTAGAATGATTTACTGTTTCATATTTGTATGATACATAATTATTTTAGGGGAAGGGAGGGGAAAGTAGGAAGGGAGGGGAAAGTAGGAGACTTGTAAGTTTGGGGGAAAAAAATGAGAGTTTCAAGGGAACAGCTCTGACTTTTAGATAACCATATCACCTGCGTAGTTATATTGAAATAAAACCATAACAAAAAAGCTTTCATCTTACTTCATAGTTTCCTTCTGTGGATAATAGTCTGTTCATCATTACACATACCTCCTGCTAAACTTAGGCGATGATGTGTTCTGTTTGTGTGCTACTTACCAGCAATTGCTTGTTTAAATAGTTTTGAATTGAACAGAACAGAAATAAAATAATGGATGACCTCTCTTCCATTAGCCTGGCAATAGTCGGTATCAAGCATCCCAAGTTCTACCTTCAAAAAATCTTTCACTTCAGGATTCTGCTGATGTCCTGTGATTATTGTATTAAAACTTCTATGTTTTGTTCTGTAGCAAATTTAAGATTATTGCCTGCCTTCAAGTATTACAAATGCTTTAGCGCCTATAACTTTCTGAAACTGCCCTTCCAGCTGGCTTTCTCAGTACTGGGCCTCCAACCACAGTAGCTGCATGTGAATATTTTAACTCCAGCTATGTCTGAAACGCAGAACTACTTCAGACAACAGTATTGTTGCTTGCTGTAGTTTGTCTGCTGTACCACAGACTGCTTTGAAACTGGCAAAGGTGGAAAGCTGTAGTTGTTTAATAGTCCTTATCAAAGAGTGTTTACACACTTGCTAAACTCTTGTTCAGTGAGAACATCTATCTCAACACTTCCTAGAGTAAGCAAATATGATTTCATGGCCCTCCTAACATAGTGAAGGAGGGTAGGCTGTCCTGTGAAAGGTATATGGAAGAGTTAGTATTAAATCTGAATTTCTCAGAAGAGGAGAGGGCCTAATCCTGGAAATATTGTCAGTAATGGGCTTTTTCTTAAATAGTTGTGCTATTCAAATACATTGTTGCCAGCTAAGATATAGTTAAGAGGAAGAGAAAAACGAAGATCAAAAGAATGTTTAAGCATTTGTTATATAGGCAATTTTTGTACCACTGACTCCATCCATGTTATCATAAATGGTATAGCTATAATATTAAAGCTACTAGCTCCCACAGGGATCTCATACACTTAATTCCCTAAGGGAAGGTGTCTTAAAGATGTTAACCCAGCACACTTAAGCTTTGAACAGCGAAGGCCTAGGAATTCAAGGATCCACAGTTTTCAGTCTGACTCATTAATCCTCCTCTGTAACATCGCTGAGTGTGACAAGTAGAAAGGATGTAAACTGCTGTATTTCTCCTGTTTCTCAGATAGCTTGTCTGAGACATAGCTGAGTTTGAACAGGTGGGCCCTATCCTTGATTTATGTATATTGTATGACCTATTTAAAAAGTGCACTATAGAAGAATCTGGTCTTTCCGTTGACAATAAAGAGAGCATAAAGTGAGTAGTTGAAGTCCAAGTGTCTACACTTGCATTTTTATCTGTGGCAGCTAGAAGCAGAAGCTCAGCCTATTAGTAGAATATAGTGATTTAAATATCTAAATTTAGTCAGTCAAGGTACAACCAAAATCAAGATAGTTTGTTACTTCCAAATGATATTCTAGGTTATGGCAGCAAACTAGGGTTGGACCTTACCTCAGTATATATTTACTGTGTGATTGTTTTTTGCAGAGGAGAGAGGTTAGTTGCCCAACTTTGAGGTGGGAGAATTTGTAAAATACATATTTGTGACTGGTTATCAGCTAAGTTGCTTTGTTCTTTGTACCTGCATAGATTGGAACAAGATTTTATCCTAGCATCACTGCCTTCCTTCTGGCTTCTATAGGATGGGTGATATTCCTTTTAGAGTGTTAGAGTGGCAGTGTCCCAAAAAATATTTGTAGTGGGAGAACAGAGGAGAAACTGATCTAATTTCAGGTTGTTTCAGCTGAATCTGTAAGCTTTTGTAGATGAGGGTTGGTGATAGCTCAGAGTGTCAGGTTTTAAATTGTCTATATAACTTGGTCAAAATATAAATGGCTGCATCTGTACAACTCTTGAAGTCTGATATGCTGAATTCTAACATCAAAATGGCCTGCACAGGCATTAGACTGAAACTTTCAATTGTACTGTATCCCTGTGCTTTCTAATATATTTATGTAAGGTTATGGGCCTGAAATAATGACATACTTAAAGGTGGGAATTTTGAATAAATACAGGTAGTGGTGGGAGAGTATCTACTGTCAAGTACATAAAATTTTCCACTTGAGATTCTGGATAAGATGAACTAACTTTTCTTTGTATTTGATTGAGATGGCTACATTCACTATGATATCTCCCAAGAAATCTAGTTGGGTCTTAAACTCGTATTAGTACTGTGGTACCCTTTGGAAGATGGTGGTTTCAGCTGAGTAACTACATACTGCAGACTGGGTCAAATGCCTTTAAGACTGGCTTGTCTGGGTTTTCTCTCCTTAGGCTAAACTAAACGTTATTACTAACTTAAACTTGCATGAAAATTATCAGAAGTGGGGTTTAGCATTATTACTGTCAAGCTTGCTGTTGATGGAGGTATAAAAAAAACTGAGGTGTTTTTGGCTCAACATGTCTGTTACACTTGAATGAGCATAGATTGTTTATGCAGTCATTTGAATTGGAGAAGTATCCATCATAACCACATTTACAGTTCTATACCACATCTGAAATGTCTCTCTCTTTTTCTAAAAAAAACAAAAAACACCCCCCCCCCAAAAAAAACAACAACAAAAAAAACCTTTCAGACTATATCATGCAGTTGCATAATGTAACAAGTGTTTCTATCCTAGTGTTCTAATAGCATATGTTGTCCTTGGTATTTGAAACTACAGCACCAGATTGCTGATATGAAAAGTCAGTTTTGGAAACTTTATACAAGCCATTTTCTAACTAATCAAAACAGGCATTTAATAATAAATAGTATGAACTTTTTATTAATAGTTACCACAACTTTGATAAGCAGTATCTTCAAGCTATTTAACTTTCACTGTCTGTGGAAATACTTCATGCCAGATGGATTTGACTGTTTTCAAAGTTCAGTACATAGTATCTGTATCCCAAGGCTGTTCTGCCAGGGGAGCCTTTAAATACAAAGAAAATATACAAATACATTTGAAAAGCACAGAAGAAAAAGACCCAAAGTTAGTTCAATTAATTCAGCATCTTTGATCCCAAATGGGAGTTGGAGATGCTGGGAACTAATTGTTAGAATAAATGCGGTATTCAAAAAATCTGAGGTGGGGAAGTAGAGGTAATGAAGGTGTTATCATTACTAGAATATGTCATTCCTCATTAATCATATGTGGGATGGGGATGTTCGTGCTTCTAGCTGAGCATCTTTCCATAGCAAAACAGATGTAAGATTAAGGAGAGGTTGCAGCTTTTATGAAGTAACTGAATTTTGCATTTGACGTGATAAGATACTGTGCAGCAGAGAGGGAAGGAAGAAACTGTACTCACTTCTGGGCCTACAGGTCTTGGGCCTACACCTATTTTCTCCTTTCTTCCTAAGCCTGTCTGCTTCATGTTCTTTCTTTAATCTTTCCCCTTAAGTCACTTCATTCCCTGTGCATCTTATACTTAAGTGTTGAAAGAGAGATGCTCTAACTTATATTGTGATGAGGCTGTCCTCTCCAGTTAAATATCTTTTGGTTGTCTCATATCTCCCTTATTAGTACATTTTATTAAATGACTTAAAATAATAAAGAGGAGGACACACAGAATAGCTGTGAAGCTATATGGGTGCCCTATGTGTGTGTATGATGGTTTTGTGTGTGTGTGTGTGTTTTTTTTAGGGGGGGAAAAAAAAAGGCATCTTGCACAGGACTTGTTAAGAAGTAAAGTTCAAATGCTTCCAATTCTGTCATCTTCTCATCGCAAAAATGCCTTTCAGGAGCCTAACAACATGGATGCATAGCTTTGCTGCACATATTCTAGCCTTGATGTACACAGAAAGTACTTACAGGAAACCCTATTTTCCTTTCCTCTCCTCCCCACCGTGTTCTCTTCCAGTTCTAGCCAAGGCAGAATTGATACGTGACGTTTTGTGGGATGAGAGATTGTGGCTTTGCTTGAAAGGCACAGTTAGACATTAATGTAGGACAAAAGGTCACCTGTATAGGAGGCAACTCTTGAGTATTCTGATTGGGTCACAGAGCAAATTGCAAGAGCAAAGGGTTATCAAATCAACTCTTGTAATATCCAGTTCTTAAATAATCATTTTGGGTGTCCTGAGATTAAGCCACAGAAAGCCTACAGCTCTGCTCATTCTTTTGCAAGTATCTTGGAGCTGTGGAAAAGCTTCCTGTTTTTCTGATCTGTGTTCTGTACTACTGGGAGTCTGTGAGTCCCTTTGATACGTTGCATAGCAGTAGTTCAGCTAGGAGGTGATAAAGATGTATCAAACAGATTTAAACAGCATCTCCTGGAATAATGTCTCCTTGCCAGGCAAGAAGTAGTGTTCTTCTCCCCCCCCCCCCCCCCAAATGACCAAGGAATTCTTCAGACTCTGGCAAACCCGACCATGTTATGACACTGAGGAAAAATACCGTATTTTTGTCAACATGTTAATCTAGTGAACTGTAAAAATATGGGCATGGTTATCAGTGGTGCTTGTGCAAGGAGAGTGTGTGGGTAGCATGGGAGAGGTGGTAAGTAGGTATGGTAAAGCAGAGGACAGGGCTAGTGATGCTTGCACAGATAGGAAGGAAGAGAGGAAATTGCAGCAGACTTTTTTGTCTGTATTTAAAAACTTTCATGCCTTTGTCTAACTTAAAATTAAGACGAAGTCTAACATCTTGCTAAAATGCACTAGGAAGAGCTCTAATATGTAGGCTTCCTAAGTTCAGTGCCTTAACTCTCCATATTCAGGCTCTATAGACATACATGCACCTTTCCTGTATTCTGTACAACCCCTTGTTCCTGTACATTCATTTTGTGAAGCATATAGTGTAAACCTGGAGGTGGGTAGACAATCTTGTCAGTAAACATTGCCACAAAGTTGTTTGATTTTGTATGAAGTTTGGAACTCAGGCTTTTGACAGCTTTTTTTCCACAACTGTAAGGGCTGTAATCTTACTAAAATGCAGTTTTGGAAGCTAGTATTGTATGTTATCATGAAACAATAGCTCTGAGCATAGTGCAGTCCTGATCCTATTGATGATAGGATCAAGTTAAAGACAGCTTGGTCCTCAGTGTCTTAATAGGTGTTGCTCTGAGTGTGACTTTTTTGGGGTCAGCTTTAGTACAGAACTTCTGTTTATAAAGAATATTTGGTAGGTAGTTTGGTTCTTGTTTTGATGAAAGGTAAATGTCTTTCTGTCGGTAATTTGATAAATGTATTCAAGAACTTAGTTACACTACTGCAAGGTGTAATGTCAATGTATAGAGTTGTTCTTTGTTGGTTGAAAAGATGTACGTGTGGCAGCTAATTCAAAGATGCCAATGTTTTGAGTGCTACCTAGTTTAGAAACATTCAGGTTTTTTTAATCCTTGTTTGTTGTTGTGGTATCCTTGTGATACCTAAAGTTTCATATATAGATCCAGTGCTGAGGAAGCAGGAATTGAAACTTGAACAGTTTTTAATTAAATTTCTTCCTCAAGAAGAACTAGAATTAGAACATTCCCTTGACTGTCTTATGTGGCATAGGAATCTTGCTATGCGTTATGCCTATGACTTCTTCTGGCATTTATATTGTAACCTACTTGAGACAAGGTAGGAGAGGAAGCCTCAGCAGACATCCACTCGCATAAGTGCTAACTATCAGTGATTTTTAGGGAGGGTGGAAAAAAAAATCCTCATAATTTGTCAAAAACTGTTCTGAACAATATCTTAAGGTGCAAAAACTTGACAACCATTTTAGTTATTAGGTAGATAACACGTACTTTTTTTTTTTCTTCTTCTTCCTCTGGAAACCCAGGGTTCTTTTACCTTTCAAGTATCTCTCCTTAATTGCTGCTGATATTATGAGTGAACAGGCTTTTCAACTTTTGGCATTTCTATATGTAAGCTAGTTTGCAGCAACTGAGACTGAATGTTATCAGAATGAAGAGCTAGTCTCCTCCCTCATTGTCTTCTAGAATCTACGTAGCACCCCTACTGAAACCTGTAATCTTGGTTTCAGCTGTGGCACTTTTCTCACCTGCCCATACAAATCAACTTTTTGCATTTCTTCTTCCTGCAGTGACTTCTGTAAGATCAGGTCTCTGAATTTCTTCATTCTAGTGGCTAATTCAAATTCTTCTCCTTTTCCTTTCCCCTTCCCCCCAGGTTATGTAGAAGATTGCCAAGATTATCTTGCATTGACTTAGATTTTGGGTGCCAAGCCATGTTTCATGAGCAGCTAAGCTCATAGCCCTCTCTGTAATTTAAGATAATGCGGCAAAAATTGATGAGGTATTTGGCAGGGCTTAGGCAGCCTGCCATGCTGCAACGTGGAGCATGTATTGCCTAACAGGCTCTGCAGATAGGACATAGGTATGTACCTATCCATATTTGACTTGCAGTGCTGTTGCCCCTATTTCACTACAGGGCTGGAGGTGAGATGTCCGTGAATGGCAAACTGCAAATAAGGCAGTGTCTGTTCCATGGGATTAGAGTAGGGAAGAGGCTTGGTGTTGCAGCAGTAGGTTTTGTGTTCAAACTGCTGATGTTGAAGTAAATGGACCTGTACGGCTCAAAGGTAGCTGGGCATTAAGCATTGGCTAGGGCAGACTTGGAGTACTTGCTGATGGGTATTTCTTGGTTTACTTGCGTGAAAACATTGAAATTCAGCTTCTGAACTTGAAGTTGCGCTAATCAGCCAACTTTGCCAAGCCTGTTTCCTTGGTCTTATTTGACCACTTCCTAATTCGCCTTTGTTCTGGCAGCATTGATGATCTCCACCTCATCAAAGATTCTGTGCTTTCTTTCACATTGTCTCTCGCAGAAGGTAAAAGCTTCTCACTCAAATTCATACTTGTCTTCTGAAGAGAATGTTCTCCCTCAGGGTTGCCAGACAACCTGGTTTTCTCTTCTTTTGGTTTTGGTTACTGAAAGCTTAAACCACCACACAGATGGTGAGTTTTGGCTCTTATTAAATATGGGTTTCTAGAGAAGCTGGAAACAAAGGACAGATGAGATTTTATTCTACTGTTTATGATGGTTTTTATTGGGGGTTTGTTAGAAACAAAGAAGAATTTGTATCAGTTCACTCTGGGTAGAAATAGTTCTAGACAGAAGCTGGTTGTTGGAAAATATTTTCTTTCCCTTTGAAGAAGAGATAGCTGCCCTTCTTTAATTAAAAAGGAAAAAAAGTTTAAGAGCATTATTTCCATTGTTGCTAACCGCATTTGTATTAGCACCAGTGTGACAGAATTGCATACTGAGACTCTCATAGTGTAAGCTTCTCTGTCTAGCAGCTTTTTGGTAAGTAGGAGTAAGTTTAAAGTTCCTGTAGAGGTGAAGTCAAGCTCTGATCTGGCAGAGAAATTTTGCGATGTGACACCAATGTACAGAAGAATAAACTTTGCATGTACCCATTCTTCCTCTTTCCCTTCTTTCCCATTCTTGCATTAAAAGGGAAAATATCTGTGAACAAATAGAGACAAAAACTCATTCGGTATTCTGCAGCTCTGTTGCTATATTGAGTTTTGACGTTTATATGTGTTGGCTCTCCCTGTACTAACACAAATCTTTCATCTGACTGAGATGGCTTAAATAACTCTGGGCTTTTTCTGAAGTTGAGCTATTGCTGGCTGACTTGCAGCTATCCAGATTAGACTGTTCTTTTATTAAATATAAATTGATCCAGAGTTTCTGGGTTCCTGCGGTTTTGATAGTCTTCATATTTGTAAGCAGAAAAAAATTAACTGCTGCAGTATTGACTGCATTATGCAACAGAACTTAATGTAGCAGTAAACTGTAGCAGTTTACCTGTTTAAAAAAAAAAAAAAAAAAAAAAAAACCTGAAGACTGAAACTACAAGAAAACACTTTCACGTTTACAACACCTGAAGTGCTGAGTCATGGCATTCTGCCATTGAGCGCATTCCCTTCATTCATTAATGATTTTATGTTGAATAATATACTGATAAAAACTTCTATTGAACCAGTTCTGACAGGTCACAAAGTTTCATAGTTCTGGAAGGGTAACACACTTCGTTTCTCTAGGAGTTCTCTGAATTACATTATGATCTGAGCTTGTAAATAAATCTTTTAAGGGATTGTTTATTAAAATTAACTCCATTACTGATGTTTCCAGGAAAGAGATGAATAGTTGCTCTTGAGAAAGTTTTTCATTGCCAATGAGAGCAAATGTTGACCTATAGAGAAGCAAGAGGATAAAATGAAATACCTCTCTTTTGAATGAGGATGTAAGACCTGAAAGATACCTGTATGCTCTGTGTGTTTGTGTTTTTGTCTGTGTATACACCAGAATAGTCCAAAGAAGAGTGAAACAACTTCTTATATGCTTTCTGCCTTTGTCTAGGCTAAGGCTAAGCAAAGCAATGAGAAGGTGGAACTGAAGAGGGATCCTCTCAAACAGCGTTATTGTTTCAGGTAATGCCTTTAGTTTGCCTCCTCTGACTGCAACTTCTGCAGCTCCAGAGGAAAAGAGTATAGGAGATTGAGGCTTTTACTGTCTTAATATTAGCCAGCCTCTTAACCAACTCTCGACGTTTCAATCCAGTTTAGGTTCTTTAACAGTTGTACTATTGACTTGGTTACCAAGCCATCTGCCAGCACTACCTGTGGTTTCCTATAGTCTTGAGTAGTGTCCTGTTTGGTATTTCAGTTTAGATTTTCCACAGCCTAGAAGGGCCAATTCACTATTCTCTTCCTTAACAAAGGATTGGTGCAAGGCCTCCCAGGGATCTTTATGGAACAGGGTCTTGAGCTTCTTCCAGGTCACTAAGGACCTCTTTAGTTTGCTTTTCCCTAACAGACCAAGCAAAAGCTCTCTGCAGTCTCAAGGTTCGAATTCAACTGACCTGTTTTAGCAAGGGGAGACTGTTCAGTTTATGCAACTCAGAGTGTCTTCCCGCCATCACCAAATTGTTTTTGTCAACTCCAGAGCATACAGTAGTATGTATTTAAATAATACCTTAAACTATGCTCGATCTCTGAGTTTCCCAGAATACGTCTTCTCAAGTTATAGTGTCTTCTGCACAGGTATCTTCCAGTCTTTTCACCAAATGGAAGTCGGTAGTTAAGGATGCTACTTTGCTGGGTTGGGGTCGTTGCATACATATTGGATCACCCAGTCCATCCTAACAACCTGGGCATTCTTCTAGTGAGCACTGTATACATCTCTTCAGAGGCAAATAGGTGATCCTCTCCTCTGGGAACTTGTAAATCTTTGGTTTGAGGCACTGGATATTCTAACTGCCAATTAGTGGTACAGTTCCCATTAATTCTGAATTATAATATAACAAGCAAAGATATTTTTTAGCTCTCTTCCCTTCCTCTGTTGTGCCAAGATTGTCTGATCCCTTTCTATAGGTCGTTATAGGCATATACATGTAGACTCAGTAGTCTAGTGATAATCTTAACATGGTGGTTATATCCTTTCAAGCTGCTAGCAACCTGTTTTGTTGAGTCCATGAATGCAGCCTTCTAGAATGCCCCTAGCTTTGTCTCAGCTAAAAGCGTAGGTGAGATCTGAGCCCTTGAAAGGTGTAAGGGGAAGCTGACTTCTCCCTAATGTGGCAAATCCCAAAGGGTACTATAATCTTCAGTTGGCTGCCTGTGTTGTAAGCTCAGGGGAGAAGTGGGTAACTCCCTCTCCCTTGTTGACTGCTTTCTATGGAGTCCACAGCTTGAGTATATTTATGATCCACTGGGATTTGATAATATTTCTGCAATATCCATATCTCTGCTGCTCTTAGCATATAGTATATGCGCTAATCTTGCAATGGTTAGGAAATTCTTCCACCCTAATAACTGCGGAGTAGCCACAAGAACTGTTCCATTGCAAATGAATCTGGGAAGAAAACTGTGCTGAAGGTTGGTGGGATTTTTGTTATGTTTTGGTGGGGAGGGAAGGACTCAGCAATCTGAGAAATCTGTCTCTGGCTAACAGCTTGGATACTGTCTAAAGCTAGCCAGTGTAAGAGTGGATGTGTGAACTAGGAATAAAAGACTAACTTCTTCAGCGACTGGAATCCTTTGATACTTGTAGTCTATGCCCATGTACTTTCCTCCTCATCTTAGTCTAGGTTACTGGACTGTAATATTGAGGAACTGAAGGGGAGGGCACGTTCTCTGAACTATGTATGATTGCAGTAAGGAGCAGGGCCAGAGCTGGTTCTTTTCTACTTACAGGTATTGTGCCCAGGAGGGGAGTGTGTCCTTGCACAACTGTATAACTGCAGAGATCCGAGATCTTGGGTTGTTTGAACTGACATCTCTTGCATGGCTTTTCATCAAATGCTTCTGTTGAAAATACTGTTTCTCTGACAGTCTGTTAGTATCTCCTCTGCACACCCTGATACCTGATGTGATGCTTTGATTTCTTACTTAATTGATGATTTCTTCTTTTCCCTCTCTTCAGGGGTTTTCTTGTGATTCACCTTTTACCTTTCTGCACTCACTCAGACCTCAGAATATATCTAGTCATCCTGATTCAGAAATTATCACTTGTCAGCAGAATTGGAGAGCTCTAACATTTAATCTAAGGCCCTGCTTTCAATAGAAGGTTAGATTAGATGATCTCCAGAGGTGCCTTCCAGCCTAGGCTTTTTCAGTGATTCCAACTTAACACTTGTGCTCCAGTCGAACCTGGCATCAAAAAGGCGTCAGGTTTGAAGATGAGCTTGCCTCAGCATGCTGTTTGTCTTCCCATCAATACCTTGTCAGTTCTCTTGGAAGACATTAATAATGATGCTACTTTTAAGTCTGTAGAAATTCTATGCTGGAGCAGGTGTAGAAGTCTGTTTCCTTACCACCTAACATACTCTTTTTAAGAAGAAACTTCTTGATTCCTGCTTGTCTGTCTTCCCTGCACTGCGGTAACATTACAGTTCTGGCAGGCTGTAGAATCTTTCTTGCTTTGAAGATTTTTGTAATCGTACTGAATTTGAGTAGTGGGTGTTTTTTGTTTGTTTGTTTTTTCTCCTACTTTCTTTAGCGTGGGGGGAATTAAAAAAAAAAAGCCTAAGCAAGCCTAATATGCAAGTCAGTGGAATTTTGTGCAATTTCTATATCAAAATAAAGCTAATCTAATGAAAGTCACCGTATGAATTTTACATCACTACATGCAGTGCAGTAGATAAACTGCAGTGTACTGTAGCATCTTAAAGTCATGTAGACAGCTTGTGACTCTTGATGGGGAGAAGGTGGAAATGAAAGCAGATAAGAAAATAAGGGGGAGCTTGCTATTCCTGTGTTGGAAGAAGAAAAACAACTTATTATTCTTTAATGCCCACTGTCTTCATGTAGCTGAGCAGCATAGGCTTTGCATAAAGGCCAATGAAATCCAGCGACCTTACTGTACTTAGCTCATGGAACACTATCTCTTTCCCTTGTTTATGTATGGAAACTTCCCCTCAGATCGAAGGGAGGGAGGAAAAGAATTCAGGAGATGTGGTCATAGAAAATCTTGTAGGAAATCTCCAGCTTGTTCTACCCACACTCTAAATTATTCCAAGAACTATTTCTACTAGCAGAAGGGACAATGGCCTCCTAAACTGAGAATACAAGCTTCTGCCTGCATGGAGCTTTGACATAAAAGCTCAATTATGTTTAGAAGGTGAGGGCTGCAGTGGAAAAGAAACTGGGCAGAGTGAATAACTATTGAGCTGAGAAAGTGTAGTGAGGAAGATTTGTGTAAAAAATCAGCTGCACAGGACTCTGTTTAAATCAACTAACTGCAGTAAAAATTCTTCTTAATACTGAATTTAAGTCAGATGGTGAAGCGGTAGAAATAATTGAGTGAGGACTTGCAAGTGCTTGCTTGCAAGGCAAGAAAATAGGTGTGTATGTTTGCAGGTAAAGGAGGAGAGCTTTGTAAGCTGTGAACAAAAATGAGGTGCAGCTATGAAATTGGTTTAAAATAAACTAATGTAGAGCCAAAGAAGTTCAGCAGTTACTGAGCCATATGCAGTAAGTTCTTCAGTTTAGCTGCATTTAAAGTCTCAAACTCTTAAATGTGCATTGTGTGCTTATACATTTAGAATGTTTGTTCTACCTTAATTGACTAGATTCATTACAGTTGTAGTTTGTCAAGAAACGTGTTATCTAAATTGAAATGAGAGAATACAAATCTGAAATCTTAGATTTAATACTTTCTGATAAGTACACTAAACCCTTTCTGGGTTTTGGTTGGTAAGATATGCAACTTGTTGGAAGAAAATGTCCTAAAATTACAAGGCATTTAAACATCCTTCTGTCTTCTCTCCCTTCCCCTTTTTGCCTAAGATTGACTTCAGGGCACTAAGGCCTTGCACTTTTGAGAGGCTGGATCACTCCTGCAGTATCAGGTAAGGCATTGTCTTTGGATCAAGGTACAAAAGAACATAAGCGCATCCAATTTAGTTTAACACCAAGCTGATAACTGGCATGGTAATGGAGTGTTATAGGCAGAGGTGCTAGGCATACCTTGAATATTCAGGAAACTGGAGTGCAAGAGCCTGAAGAACATTGTGCTACCAAGACTCTTGTGAAGAACTTCAGAACCAGTTCTAGAGGTGATCCAATTGGATTAAAGCCCCTTTTCTTGTGAGGGGGCCCAATTCCCTTTTTATAGGTATTGTTACTGGTTTGCCTTGTAATGCAACTAGTGGAGTGCTTCAGTTTACTCACTCTTTTTTCCCCACCATAGCCTACATCAGTTCATTATCCTTTAGAGAGTACTTCATGGTGGTGAAAGGTGATACGGGTTTGTTCCACAGTTTTGTCTTTTCCTCTGTTGCCTTCAAAGATATAGGAAAATGTCGATCACTTCCCAACAGCTTTTCCAGGAGAGAAGAGGTTAACAAAAGGCTTCTACTGCAGGCTGGGGCTGGGGGTGGGGGTTGTATCTTGGGTTCTTGTGGAACTTCTCCAAGTACTATGTTAGCTATGCAACTTGTAGTTGTAAAACTTGTAATAGGTATCTTTGTTAGGTCTTACTACTACAGAAATTAATTCATGTTGCTTCTCTCTACAAAACCAAAGACAGCTCTTTGGTAATGGCAATCAAGCAGTGGTTACTACAACTCAGAGCTGTAAGATGTCTTCAGAGGTATAATGTGGATTTATTTGAAATGCTGGTTTAGAGTTGATTCTTGCTTACAAGGAGAGCATCTGTGGGTCAGTGCATTGGCATCATTAGTTAGGAATATGGAGTTGTACAGCATGGACTGAAATGGCTTGTTTACAAAAAATACTACTAGCAGAGGTCCTGAGTTTACGCTTCTTGAATCGCAAAGCCTGTCAAGTGAAGCACAGAGGAGGTCTGATGTACAGCTGGAGCTTTTCATGTTGTGGGCGTGGGGGGAACTTGCAGTGTAGTTGAGGAAACAGATTCTTAAAATGTGACAGGGCTGCATTGGTGCATGCAGCTGATCTACTGGGTTGTGCAGCTCCTTGAGTTTAGGTATCTAAAGAGGAGGTGGGGGGGTGGGGAATAAGCCAATCCAGCATTACATCTGAGGCTGACATAGTAGAGCTCTAGAGTGAGTAATGCTCTTTGCAAGATGAATCCTTGCGGAGTGCATGTTCTTTTTATGGCCGGTATACTGGGATGAGAGACTGTCCGGTCTCCAAATAACAGTATGGAAGCAGTGCTCCTACCTATTCTAGATTAAGGGGCAACAATTCCCTTTGCAGTTGTTGCCACATGTAAAATCTCAGCAGTTCTGTTCTGCAAGAAGGAGGTAGTAACTTAAGTTGTACTTAGCTGGCAATAACAACTCTATCTTGGGATGAGGTGATACAATGGATTTATGGCAAACACTTTATTGTATGACTGATAGTTTGACTTTAGTACTTAATTCCAGCCTCAGCTGACCTCCCTACTGAGGACACTGCTCCCTCTTTTCAGCAAATGAATTTGTAAAACATGGCTCCTTGTTGGTGTTGATGCAGAGATGTCTTTTCAGTTGGTCTTTGAATGCAAAGAGATGCAGGGAAATGCACAACGGTACTGGACATTGCCTGTGACTGACTTCACTTAGGCTCTGTAGACAACACAGGAACCTCAGTCATCTTTTGGTTTGTTTAATACTGTGCTAGTTGTCTTGAATCTGTGCCGTACTCTGAAGAGAGCGCTGCCACTTATATGCTCCTCAACCTGACTAGTCTGGGTGTGCTAGCAAGCCGATGTAGCTTCCAGATCTAGTGAAGCAAACTTCTTTCTGTTCTGTTATAAGCCTTTCTGTGCTCTGAAGGAGCAAGATGCCCTTGACCCCTGAGAGAAGGGGAAGCAACTTTGCTGCCTAACTTACTTGGCTCCTGGAGCTTACTGAAATATTTCTGGTATGCTAACAGCCAAGAATTTTTAGTACTAGGTGGTATCATTACAGTGTAATGTGACTGAATCTAGGCTACCAGAAGCCCGAGTGCTTAATTTCTTGTACTATGCAGGTGTCCTGATTGTATCTGTGTTTCTATTGGTATTGTACTAGGTATGTAGTATAACCAAACCAACTTCTGTGGCTGATTTCCTATGGCCTACAGTAAAATAGAACAACTTAAGATACTGTATGCATGTTTGGTTTTGTTCTTGTTTTGGTTTTTTTCTTCTCCTTTTCAGTAAGTCCTTTCAGAGGAATAGACAACTACAGTCAAAGCATTGTCTGGCTATAGTGACAGTGCCAGGATTCCAGTTATTTCATTGGAGGCATTAAAATTTGAATTGAGCCTTAGTTATTTATCTGCACCCAAAGTAGTGTTAAAAATTCCCTGGCAAACTTCTTTCTTACTGTGCCGTAGATATTACAGATGCTGAATGAGCACGTGGACTGTTGTATTCTTAAAAAAAACTTGGTGTTTTCCCTTGTTGTGGCTTTTTTTTAACCTGCAAATATCCTTTTCTCTCTTTTTTAACCTGTTTTCACACATAATTAAAAAAAAAACCCCTGATTTTGCTGATCGTAGGTCTGTTGCTATGCTTTTTGTTTAGAAACAGCAATTTAGCCCAAGTTACAGAAATTCTCTTTTCACTGGGGTGTTAAGTGACGCTCAGGCTTGAAAAGCCTGTGGCTGAGGCATTATGGTTGTGTTCCATAAATGGCTACCAAAACAATATCTGTAGACTTCCAGAATTCTCACAGCAATGCTGTGAAATATTTCAAAAATAGTAATGCAAGGCCATCATATTGATTTCTTGCAATAATTGTGCAAGTTCATTAATTCTTCGGTCTAAAACAGTAAGCTTTTTCCCCTCTAGTTAAGCATCTATGAGTTAGAATTTCTTCTTAGCTATATCTCTTTTCCTGAATGATTATGCTTTTTTCTTTTCTTTTGTTTACACAGATAGAAGTTGCATAAATCTGACTAAAGAAAGAAGCTGCTTTAAAAGTACAGTAGTTAGGTTGCTTCCGTAATCTTGTGTATACTGCTGGCAATTCCTGAAACTAAGATTGTCATCTCCCTCAGTGAAAGTTAAAATACTTAAGTACTATTGGTTCTATATCAAGCATTGAATTTTAGTAATTAATGTGTTTCTCATCAATGTTGACAAATAGTTTCTCCTAAATTGCATTTATCTGGTCTCTTAGATAAAACAATTATAGAAATCTGCCAGGAAAGAAACAGTGTAAGTAATATATGTGTGCTTTATATACTTACAAGCTCTTGGTTGCCGTATGTTAATGAGATAAATGCCCTTCATAAGAATCTTGCTCTGTAAAGAAAGACTTGAAGTTTTTCAAAGTTTTTTTGTCTTTTAGTTTTTGCTTAAACTGTAGCATTTTACATTTATCGCTTGAGATATAGTCATGTGAGACGTGGCATAAACACTCACAACTATATCTCTCTTGTCTTTCAGTGAATGATAGTGTCTAGAAAGGGTATGTCCCTTCAGGAGAGAGGTGCCAATGTCCAACCGGCCTAATAACAATCCAGGGGGGTCACTGCGACGTTCACAGAGGAACACTGCTGGGGCCCAGCCACAAGACGACGCAGTAGGAGGAAGGTATGATTGTTATCTACAAGTGTATTTTAATGCATGAAAGACAAAGCTGATATGATCTAGGTAGAGAATGAAACTTTCCTCCTTGAAATCCCGGCACTGAAACTTGGGTAAAACCTTTTCACTCAAATGCTACCTGTGGTGTTATTTCATAGGCTGAAAAACATGGTTAACTCATTATAATGCATATTCACCTGGAATAGGCATAGTAGATCTATGGGGAAAAGTATGACTGAGCTATATCATACAAATTACAGGTAATAACAAATTCTTTCCTCTCTTTCCTGCCCCATAACCAAAATTTACAGGGAGGAAAAAACCTGTGGTCTGTGAAATACCAGGAAAATCTGCGTCCCTTTTGGAGAAGACTGGATAACTAGCTTCCTTCTGTTCCCTTGCACTGCATGTTAATTGTGTTCAGCTTTTGAATAATTCAAGAACAAGAGGCTTGTCATCCCTTAATATATTCATACTAGTGAGCAAGTGGACCAAACTATTTTTTCTGTAAGCAGTTGCATCTATAATGCAGAACAAAGTAGATCCTTGAAACTTTCCTATGGATGCTGACTGTATAATTACTGACATGCCAATTCAGGAAGTAAGAATCTTCATGTGACTGAGTGAAGCCTGTGTGGATACATTTTCCCTAATTTATTTAAAATACTAGTCTACTGAAGAAAGATTACGGTATCATTTTAGGCAGCATCTGTCTGTATTATTTCTATTTTTTCCAAGGTATTACTGGTGGAGTTGTTCGAATACGTGCATTTAGGGCTTGGGTCTTCTGGTGTAAGAGTATTACTATAATGTTGCAGGACAATGACACAAAAAAAAGTTTTCTCTGTGAAGGATTCAAACTCTTCCTCTAACATATAAAGACAAAAGGTGTGTTTTTTACTAGTCTAAAGTGTAACTGAGAACAGAGTCCCACTGTTGGATGGATGAAAGATGTTCTCTTAAGGAACCTAAGGAACTATTTAGTTCAGTCCGCAGATATGCCGTTTTTCTAAACAAATTAGTACCACACAAATGGAATAATAGATGATGATAATGTAGATTATAAACACACAGCTTCTGTCCTGTCCTTCTGTAGCTCAACAAGGGGGAAAATGACTGCCTTAGATGCTTGATTGTTTTGCAAGCTAGCGTTGTTTCTGGAGCATACTCCTCCTCCTTTAACATGTTGGCTGCCTTCGCATGGTGAACACTTCATCCTGTTCTGCATATTCGGTGTTATCTCTTAATCAGGATGGATATTTTGGTTTGTATTATTCCTAACAACTCTTCTTTTACACTAAACTCGGCCTGGAGTGGATAACGTACCATCTAGAATAAAGAATTGAGAGGCAAGTTCTTTGGGGATGGGGTAGGGGATTCTCATCTTCTGGTATGTACTGTTTCTTTGAATTCTGTAGCAGAATGCCAGGGAGAAGCTCTACAGTGAAGCAGACAGAAATGGAAGAATTTTAGGACTAGTATTATTTTCTTACAATGAAGTTCCTCATCCAGTGTTTTGGTGCTGCCTTGTGATCTGTTACTTATGTTATCACACGCTAATTCAAATTGTTTTAAATGATTGGAACTCTTCTACCCCTCACCAGATTGGTGGCAGTCAGACTTCCATGACTAAGTGTGTATTACGCTTTTGAACTATGTTAGACCTTTATTAGAACCAAAGTTCTCTTACAAATAAACTTGTTCAATTTTTCTTTTCAGCGCTGTTTAAAGGGCTGACACTTTGAAAAACAGGGCACCCCCCCTTCACCCCCACCCTCCTTTGAATAGGTATTTGTGGCTAACAAAGCGTATAAAGACCTAGATGCAGCATGGTAGTTAATATAAACTTTAGAATATGTTCATTTTCTCTTGCTCGGTCTCCTCAGTGTTCTCTTTAGTAAGCTGCAGGAGCAAAAATGACTATTGTGCAAGGAACAATGTAAGACAGATCTATCGGGTCCTTCAGAAACTTGTAGATGAAATGGAAAGAGATTGCTTCTCAGATTTATGGTAGCTTTTTCTCTGGTTACCTGTCTTCAGACACAAACTTCAGGATTCATCCTTCTATGCATCTAAGATGCAATGATGTAGTAAGTTTTTCTCCCCCCCCCCCCCCCCCCGGCTGTTGGACAATGTATAGGAGGTTCTAGGGTTCACAGCTTGATGCATCTTTCTCATCTCTTATGACATGCTGTACTCTGGCAGTGATACACACTGCTTTGGCTGCTACTTTAAAAAAAAACAAAAAAAACCAAACCCTTTTTATTACACTAATATTGTGTCATAAATGTCCCAAACTACTAACTTATTTCCAGTCTCTTTCACATTTTTCATCCATAAAGTGAATCTCCAATTTCAACTGTAAAAATTCATTTTAATAGAATCAGCAAGGCCTAAAAAGACCAATGGCAATAATACGGTCATGTTATGCAAGGAACTGTGTGAACTTAGGATGCATCTACACTACTATTTTAGTTTGAATCAGGAATGTTTTTTTTGAAGCAAATCTTGTTATCCTCACCTCCATGATAACATCATGGAGTGATCCTGGAGCACAGTAATTGGATTCTTGTTGGCTGACACTAAACTGGAAGTTATGCTATAGCAGTGCGCTTTATGCATCTCAGTCACTTGCAGATGTAGTCTGATCCTGTGGACTGAACATCTGCTTTGATATAAAATTCCTTGAAATGGCACAGAAGGTGGATATTGGTCCTTAGTGCCAACTACTTTGCTTTACAGATCTGTTTCTGTTGATCTGCGCTACATGCTAATGTGGATGTGTAGATGACAAGAGATTTGATTCAGCCATTTCATTAAATCCATTTATTTATTTATTTATTTAAAGCCAGTATCTTAGAAGGAATTAAGCAGTAACAAGAATCTGTAGGGGATTGTTGCTTCATGTTTAAAATTAGCCACAAAATTTATAATCTGAAACTTAAGGACCACACCTTCTAAAGTGTGTTGGACAAGGTTACTTCACTTTGGTTATAGATAAGCAATTGTAACCCTTCCAGCAGGGCAAGTTTCAATACTGTCTAAACTTGTATACTTCATTACACTTCTACTTGAATGGATGGCTTTCTAAATGCTGGAAATACAACAGTTTTTTTTAAAGCTTTCTTGTGGCTAAGCTACATACGTTTCCAAAATAAAAATTTAAGAGTGACAAGAAAACACCTTGGAGAGAAGGTATATTGCTTGTGCAGTAAATTCACATAGTTGATGCTGTGAAGTCTGTTAATTGGATGTAAATGAGTGGTCATATAAGCCCTTTTGTAATAGCAGTTTGGTTGCACCTTCTTTGGGGGTGTTTGCTTGCTCAGAGCATGATGTGTGGTACAACATCAGAATTCCTGAAGATATCTGTGGTGCAATGCCGCACTACGTATATGTTGCACCTAAACCTTCTGAGATGGAGCAAACATACCTGGGAATGAACTGATGTGGCTATATCAGCTTGATCCTCTTTTGGGTCATACAAGCATATGATAGTTTCATGTGTAATAGCAGTTATAACAAACAGTGATCTATGATTGAAGTTTATGCCAGCAGATGTAAGACCTAAAGATTAGGTTTCCAGCTAGAATCTGGCAAGTAGTTTGAAGGATAAATTTTCTTAATTTAAAATTTCTCAAGTTTAGATTGTCCTCGGACAGCAGTGACCTTTTGAGGATGGCATGGGGGAGAGAAGTCTCTGACCTAGATTGTTTTCAGCTTGAGACCAGGAGAAAGCCTGCAGTCTGAAATGTTATTGGAGGGTTTCATCTGTAGGATTTTCAAGTATGTATGTCTGATTCTCACCAAGAAATCTGTTACAAGAGGTGATGCAAAACTTGAGCTTTGCAGAGCAGTTTATCTTAATCCTTCAGAAGAGTTTGAGTTACAACTTCAGAAAACATTTTGGAGCTCTTTTTCAATGTATTTCATTTATTTTGCTTTTCCTGTGCTTTTTTTCTATGTTGAACTGATTTGCATTCTTCAGTTATCTAAACCAGGAGGACTTTCATAACTTCTAAAAAAAAAAGTCTTGAAACAGCTGCTGTGGCCACTTCTGTTCTACTAAGTGACTGTACCAGTAACTTGGAAAACCAGGATAATAGCAACTTCTGCTTCAGACCTGGCCTTAATTTTGCTTCTGTCTCTTGTCATGTTCTGACTGGAGCAAACACTACAATAGACTACAAAAGAGGAATGTGTTAAAAAGCAGTTCTGAGAATGATACTGCTTCCATGCTGAAATGCTAATGCATATCTTTCTGTAGTCTTTGACCTGTTTGTAGGTTAAAGGGCTTTTGTTAAAATGTTATCAGTTTGACTTGATGAGCAGCTACTCTTCACTTTCCTGAAAGTCTTGGAGATTCTTAGTCCCTCTCTGGTCTAGAATCTAAAGCATAAAATACAGAATCTTCATCCTGTGGCATCTAATATTGACACGCTTGTCTTAACCTGAAAACACCACTGTGAACCCATTTTCCTTTAGACTGGGCTTCTTTATTAGCACTAATAACACTCATACTTGGTATCAAAAAGAGGGAGGGAAGTGTAATGATGTCTTTTCTTCTAGTTTTACATTCAACACAATAGCTTGATCCAGTCTATTGAGTGTTTGTTTTTTATAGTTGCATTGATTAAAAAAACAAAACAAAGCAAAAACAACGATTCTAGGCTAACAGCACACGTAGAAGTAGTGTTGCAGTGCAAATTGGTAGTAAGTTTAGCCTATATATGTGTTTTTCTGTAAAGGAAGCAAGGGATGTCTTTGAAAATAGTTGTGTAAACAGGCACACTGTCTTATGCTCTTAACTTAAAATTATTGTTATGGTGGCATTCTCCTAATCCTACAGCATGAACTGTTCTCTGAACTATTTCTTCCAGTACTTCCCCTGAAGGAGGAGGACTCTTCCCAGGTTTGTAAGGAAGCAGTAATGATACTAAAGTTTCCCCTCACACTGGTTAAACCAAAGAGGATTGGGAGCAAATGTGTTAGAACATCTTTTTCATGAGAGGAGGGGAAGCTACTTGCTGTCACTTTCTTAATACTGTCTTCGTTATCACCATGTATTTTGAAGACTTGTGACTTTGCAACTTGAATTCCTAGTTAGGCCATAGAATACTTCCAAGCCATTGGTATTTACTTCAAATGGGGGCAATTTGAAAGTGGTATTGAGGCATGCAAGATCTCTTCTGAAGGTGCTGCAGATAACTTCCCTTCAGTTACAAGCAGTGCTTCAGTGTATTGTTGGCGTGGAGGGATGGAAGTGGTTCTCTGTAGCAGAACTATGTACTAGTACTGCAAAATATATATATTTTTTCAATGGTATGAAGCGACAGTGATGCTTATTTTTTGTAGTCTGCATATTTTTACTTCTTTCCCCCCCAAAAATGGGAAAAGAAGTATTTAAGTACGATATCAATTTGACATGAGACTGTCATGCTGTTATACTTGTTTATGAATGGCTGATACTTTAGCTAAACTTTAAGTTTTCAGAACACAATAAATACTTATGCCTGTGTGTTTTGGATTGGAGACTACATGAGAAAACAGGTCCTCATAATCTGTACAGTGGACACTAATGCAAGAACAGGATATGGAATAAATCTTAGACTGACCTTTTTCAAACATTAAAACAAGAATAATGTTTTTGGACAGGCATGCCGCTTTTGTTCTGAAAGAATTAGTTTTAGGACCGGTCTTGGTAATGTGTTAACTGTTAATCTTTTACCTGAGATTTGGGTAAAAACTAAGTCTAATTGTTTAAATGTAAATCAGATTGTTCTTTCTGGTAGTACCATTTAGAAATGTTACATTTTAACTTTTCCATATGATTTTTTTTTAACACATCGCACTCATTTTGTTTATGTAGGCTGAATCCTTTAACAAAATACTGCCAGTTGGAGTGTGTGAAATAGGGGTGGGAAGACAGGTGGAGTATTTCTGAAGAGAGAAAATAGTTTGTGATCTGTGTTATTGCTTTTTATCCCACTTTTGACAGAGCTAAAAGGTTTTTTTTTGTTTTTTAAGACTTCATACTTGGAAGTACTTAATGCCTCACTTTGAGCTACTGATGAACATGACTTAGATGAAACACTTTCCTATTTGTTCATTAATTTCAAAAGGTGTATATATATATTTTTTAGTGTGTGCGAAGTAACTCTTTGAGGGCAGGTTCTAGCTGGTTCTTTATGGTTCTTCTAAGAAAGGCTAAAGGCTGGCAATTTCCAAAAGACTGCTTATATAAACACTGCAAAATGGTGAGTCTACTAAAGTGTGTTACTTTAAACTGTCTGCCTGTGAGTTTAAATGCATATCAGTGGATAGCTCTGTCCAGCCAAGTGAAGCCTTGGTGTGGGTTGTAAAACTGTTGTCTTAAGTTGTGAAAACACCACTCGAAGGTATAGCAAGCCCTCAGGCTTCCTGGACCTGCACGTCTCAGTGGACATGGGCAAACACAAGTAAATACTTATCTCTTCATTCTTCATCATTAGTGAGAAGCTCTGTTTCACTAAATACTTGTTGCTGGAATATTTGTTCAAATGCAGTCCCTGAATGAATGACATGTTAACTGAAAAGTATGGAGAGCTTGTAACTGGGTAACTTTAGAGCTAAAAGCCTTGAATTATGGGCAAAAGTGCAGATAGCTTACAGTCTTTAACAGGAATTAATCTGCCAGCTGCCCATGTAGTTTTCATAGCACTTATATCTCCAAACCTTATTCTTGTTTCTAGCTCATCAGACTTATTTTAACCTACTTTATGTGCGAGTTAACTCTTAACAAGACTTTGTAAGCAAGCTGTCACAGCCTTAATGCAAGCTGGGGCAATGATATTTGTTAGCTGGGGCATGGTTCCTTTAGCTGTATCCTGTAGTCTCTCCAAATTGACAGTCTGTTTGCCATCATATAGATCTTAGAGGAGGGGAGCGAATGTCATGCTCCTTTTGTTTAACTGCCGTGCTACTGCATGTGCAGTTGCTATTGCCTGCTGTACCTTCTCCTTGCCGCGCAGGTGAGCGAGCTGAATGATTATGCTCATAGAATGAGAAGTGAGAGCACAGGAGACTTGAACAAACAAAAAAACCTCTTGAGTTTTAACTCTCCATTTGTTATGTTTCCAGTGTAACCTTTCTGTTCTGGTTATAAGTGCTATTGCTACTGATGGTTTGATAGATAAAGAGAATAAAGTAAAGGCAAGTAGTTTACACAATACAGAATTCCACATCCCTACCCTACATGTAGTGTTGTAGCTTTATTTGTGTACATAGAGTGGACATTGGTGTGATATTATGCTGCAAAACTTGTAAGAACCCAAAGGAAAGGGCTTAAAGGTGAAGGGGGAAAGCCTGGAACAAGCTGAAAATCCTTAGTGTGCGATTTAAGCACTTGATGTTTTGGCATATTACTTCTGCCATTTTTTGCTTGAAAAGATCTTTGTGTTCTGTGAGTACTTAAAGCACAAGGCTGAATCCAGTTCTAATTAAAACAAAAAACAAACCTTAAAGGGAAAATAACTTTTTAGAATATACTTCAGAATAAATGAATGCTGATCAGTTAGCTTACATAAAAATCCATTTACTGACAAGTGTAAATTATGTAATAACTTCTGTTACTCCGTAATAAAAACATTTCAAGGGCAAAATTAAATTTTACACCTTAATCTTTTGTTGGAAATAAAAATCTAAGCGGTCAGGATTAGATGAAACATTCCCAAGTTTACCTTGATGGAGTATGTTGTTGTGAGCTTAAGATTTAACTGTTGCATTTATTTGATTTGGTTTTGATAGTAAAGATAGTTTCTCTAGCATGAGAAATAAAAGCAAATGGCTGCAGTATGGAGAAGATGCGGTTTAAATTCATCTTTTCAGAGTATTACGTTCTGAGAAAGATGAGCCACAGAAAATGTGTTCTGAGTATGTGCTGTCTAGCTGTATTCATTTCTTCTTGAATAACTGACTAAATGAGAATACTTTGGGAGTAAACTGAGGAAGGAAGGTTACCAAGGAAAACATGGTTATATTACTCAGATTTTGGTCATTTCTACTCTGTGGGTAGATTATCATGGAGTTATTTAGTTTAGTTAGAATTGTGCTCTCGCTCTCCCTCTCTCTCTCTTTTTTTTTTTTTTTCTTTTTTCCTACTAAGCTTTATTTTTAAGTTGGTATCGTAATCCTTAAGAGCTTGCGGAAACTTTTGGTGAATAGCAGTTTTAGCTCTGCCTTTGCTCCTAGATTACTGATGTTTGGCTAGAAAAAGTTATTTGAAAATTTGTGGAACTCTTTAACTCCTTCCACTTGCTCTTTTGACCTAAACTTTTGGGTGTTTGGGGTCACAGGTTGGAACAAGACACTTCAGTTTTACTGTCCCTACCTCCCTGGGTTATGAATCAGATATTTGCATAGCTCGACTCAAAGGACTAGATATCCTAAATTAATGGCATATAAGCACTGATTCTTTGATAATAATCAGTGCTTGTTTAACTTTGAAACCTTACTTGTTCCAGCATTAATACTAGGATAGTTTGTATGAGGTTCCATAAAGGTTGGTGGTGCTCAAACATTCTGCATGGGTAGGATACGTGAGCTACAAAGTTCTCCTGGTTACAGCTGAGTCAAAAGTGTAGTTTATCCAGGGAAGCTCAAGTGAGATGTCCCTTGTCTTAGCAAGTATTTATACTATGCTGCTTTAAATGCTGATGAGCTGTCTCTTCTGAGTCTTGCAGATGGTAATAGCTATTGGTTTTGAAAATAGATATGGAATATGTGAATATGTAACTTTATAGTGTAGTAGTGTGTTTTCTTTTGTCCTCCAGTCAGAGCTCATACAATAAACCACTTTTTGCATGCAGCTGAAAGCTTCTTGAAGAACTCCTGTAGCTTATCTGTGTAACTCACTACTTTCTCTGACGTCGCAGGTTTCCTGTCTCATCTGACTACCTTCAGCAGTAGCATGCATTTCTGCATTCCTCTTACTTCAGTGTTACTAAACAGCTCTCAGTCCGGTGAACTGGTGGAGTTGCAGACATAAAATACCTGGCAAGGTTGAGCCTTCCTACAGAGTGGAAATGGTTGCATTCCCGTTTAAGTGTTTGATTCTTCTTAAACTGAAGAGCAAAGAGACCAACTTGTAAACAATTTTAACTGGATTAAGTCTTAATGCATGGAATCTTGAGGCTGATGAATGTATATCTTTTTTTAAGTCATCTTTGACAGGTGTTCCAATATTGTGCCTTATTGTGCTAGCAAACATTTAATGCCTAAGTGATTGATTTAGTAAGCTTGCACAACAAAAAAATGTGAATTTGTCTGCACTTCAGGTGTGAAAAAATGTCTGACTTATTTAAAATGAGTGAATAATAGTGTGCTTTAAAATTAGTTACATTGGTAGCGATTTATAACCAAACTAAGTGATTCTTTTGAAATATTGCCTTAACATAAGGGGTTGTTGTGGAAAAATTTGAAGTTTTACTTAAACTAATATTTGTAAACAGTCCAAAAAAATTCCACCTACAGGTTTGTATCTCTGTCTCAGAATCCTGATAGCTTTCTGTTTTGACTTTCTGCTGACAGGTCACATTTAGGGCAGGCAAAACATAAGGCACATAGCCCTCCTGAGAGTAGAAAATCTATTTCAAAGACACCCAAAGTGCAGTCTAATACTACTTCTGAACAGTCCAAGGGACACTTTTCTAAAAGGTAATTGTGCTTCATATTCATATATTAACAAGTGTTATCTGCACTTCACAACTGTATGTAATATATCTAGTTATACCAAGTTCTTATAAAATGTATGACTAATAGTTTTTTTAACTAATCTAGGTGTAGCATTCAGTGGATGTGTTTGTGTTTCACATTTTGTTCATGCATTGTACTTGTAATTCACTGACTAAGAGCATTCCCTCAGAGGGGAGGGAACAAATTCTGCATAACTAGTCCTGGAATACTTAGTTTCTCTCTTGCCTCCTGCATGTTGGAGGAAGATTGCCCCAGCAGTTCTGAGTGATATCCTGTACTAATTGCAACCTGTAATCTAAAATATGCCTGCATTCAGGGTAATCATCTCGGTCATGTTTTATCTGCTCTTTATATGTCTCTGCTAATTACACACTGGAACAGTCTTCTATCGTGTAGAAGAGAATTTTGCCCTTTTTGTGTGTGATTACCTTCATTTTGATGTAAGAGATTGATAAGACTTTCATTTATTTAAAAAAAAGAGGGGGGGGGGAAGTCCTCCTTGAATTTGGTTATGACTAGTTATGCATTACTGAACACTTCTTGCTCTCTTGTGGAGCTTATATTCTTAAACACTTAATAGCTTCATGGCCTTAAGTTTGCTTTTTTTTGTCATTTTAAGCAGTTCTACATGTCTGTGAAAAATTGAAAACAGTAAAACCTATCCAAGTCATCTCATCTTCCTCTTTTTTAAAGAGCAATGTACTGTGCTTTTATTTTGCTGCTATTATAGTTTTCATGCTAGCAAAGTGTTGGATTTTTTTTGTTGTTGTTTTGCACTGAAATCTGCAATGTGGCTGTTCTCATACAAGCATGTTTTTTCTTGTTTTGGTGTAAACTTAATAGTGGGCAGGGTTTGTTACCTGCAGTTTCCCTTATTATTAGAGAATGCTCACATTTATCTTGCAAAAATGTTGCAATAGCGTCAGGTTTCTTGAGTTTAACACTAATGCTGTTTCTGCTTACTTCTGCAGAGGCTGTAGTTCATCTGCTGTTATAATACCACAACAAGAAGATCCAGAAAGAGTCAATACTTCAGAAAAGCAAAAAACGGGGCAAGTGCCTAAGAAAGACAATTCTCGAGGAGTTAAACGCAGTGCTAGTCCAGATTACAGCAGGACCAATTCTCCCAGCTCTGCTAAAAAACCCAAAGCACTTCAGCACACTGAAACTTCCTTGGAAACTAGCAAGCCACATACTAAATCTAAGAAGAGACACTTAGACCAAGAACAGCTGAAGTGTGCACAATTGCCATCAACAAGCAAGGCTCACACCAGAAAGGGTGGAGCTGCTGGTAGCTCCCGAAGTCAGAAAAGGAAAAGGACAGAGAGCCCATCTTGTATAAAGAGTGCTTCAGCAGTTGAATCAACTGGCGCTGAAGAGAGGTCAGCAAAACCCTCCAAGCTGGCTTCAAAATCGGTGACCTCAGCCAAAGCTGGGTGTAGCACCATCACTGATTCTTCTTCTTCAGCTTCCACATCCTCCTCCTCTTCTGCTGTTGCCTCTGCTTCCTCCACCGTTCCTCAGGGTGCCAGAGTAAAACAAGGAAAGGACCAGAATAAGGCTAGACGTTCCCGTTCTGCATCCAGTCCCAGTCCAAGAAGGAGTAGCAGGGATAAAGAACAGAGTAAAACAGGTGGCTCTTCAAAGTTTGACTGGGCTGCTCGCTTCAGCCCGAAAGTTAGCCTGCCTAAAACAAAACTGTCTCTACCAGGCTCTTCCAAGTCGGAGACATCGAAACCTGGACCTTCAGGACTACAGGCGAAACTAGCAAGTAAGTTAGAGATTTGCTTGCTTTTGTGGAAGCATAAGCATGTATGTCTGCAAGTGAAATCTTCTGAACAAATACCTGCATTGTTTTCGGGTTTCATAGTGTTTTCTTAGGGTTAAAATAACTTTTAGTGTGTTTTCTACCGAGCCTTTAAGTAAAGCTATGAATGAAACTACTTACAGCTGAAGCAAGTGACTTAAGTACCTAGTCTGTACTCTGTAGGTGTAAGTTGCTTCTCTGTCTTGCATATCAATTTTTATAATAAAATATGTAAGATACTTAGATGCTATTGTGATGAGGAAACATTTAAAAAAACCCTTTTGATTATATTCATCTTCTCAGTTTTTTTCCTCTTATAAATTGTTTTCTTCAATTTTCTATCCCAAAGCAGGAGCTATGGATGCTGAAACAAGTAGAAATATGTGGTTTCTTGTTTCAGGCCTACTTTTCTACCTCTTTTCTTTAGTGTGTTTAGGACCTCTGATGTTAATTGAAGAGCAGTAATCTTTTAAGACTAGTGCCGCAGTGCCTGGAGGTTTAGTGTCACTTTGTCATCTTAATTGTTATTATAAAACATGTCCTCTCTCTGGTGCTGAGTTAAAATAGGATGTACCCAGCTTGGACATTCTCATTAAAGGTGTTTGCAAGTAGAGCCTGTCCTCATTAGTGTGCAGATGTGCTTGTAGCACTGTTCCCTTGAAGAGTATTTGTCTGAACTCATAGTTCATAAGAATGCGCTATACTGCCTTTGTGTACTGTAAGATTTATTCATAGCATGTATTCTCTAAAACTTGCTTTAAGAAGTTGGACTCCTAATCTGCTTACTGTTGCTCCTGTACTTGGGCATGATCATGAGTAGCCTGCCCCAACTGGGGCATGTTTATAGCTAATACTAATGCAGGAAATATGTGAAATAAGCAAGAGGAACTCAATGTCTTCCTGTATAATTAAAATAGATTTAATTGACCTAACAGGCTTGTTCTGGATAATTTGCATGACTGGAGTGTTGGTTCTAGGATGACCTAACCTAGTTCAGGAAGGCAAGGGATTAGAGAAGTGCAGAGGGGTTGCTCTCTGCGTATCGAGGCTTTATCTTATATGCTCCATGGTTCAAAACTGGGTGGGTGGTGGATTCCTGAGGAGCAGCTCTGAATTGGCACAGCATGAAGTGAAGGGGAGGAATTGGGCAAGAACAGGGCTGACCAACAAGTTCTTAGCTAAGTCTGTCCCTGAGTTACAGACAACTTCTTGACAATGGAGAAAAGCAACACGGAGGAGTAGGATTTCCTCTGACCAGTGAGTAGGTGAAGGCAGAAGGTAGTGTCTGTGGCAGTTCACACCTGCCAGCGAGGAGTGAGAAGGGCAGAATAGCCCAATGGGATTCTAAAGTAAATCTAAGGGGGGGGGGGGGCGGCTGGTGTCAGTAGCTTGAAGAACAAGCCTAAATTGAGAATAAAAGCCTAAATTATCCCCACAAGGAGTGTACCGGGAAGCCAGTGTGACTCGCTTTAGTTCTTTAGTGACCTGAAAGTCAGCTTATGCAAAAATATAGAACTGGGTTGAACTAAGACATTCAAGTATGACACAAAACCAAGTAAATAGGGACTGGAGGTCTATGTGTACATAAGTCACTGGGAAGGGGCATGGAGGATAGTAACAAACATTCTGGACTCATTAGAGGTAAAAGAAAGCTACTTCCTCTGGATGGCATACCAGTTGGATGGGAAAAAGTACTAACAGGTGATACTTGGAAGTCTAAAATGCCTGATACCTCTTCATTTTGTTGTAGATCACAGCAAAAGTTAATCCAATAGCTATTACATCAGTGATACTTGATCTTTTTTGAAAAAAAATGATATCTTGTCTGTCATACAACTTCAGTAACTGAAAAAATATTGGGACTAATATTGAATACTTTGAATATTTTAAGAAAATACACAGTTTTAATATCTTCTAGACACTTTTCAAAATTATTCAGAATAAGAAATCGCCAAGGTAGATTTTTAAGGAAGGAAGGATTAGGTCAAACTTATTTTCTGTGTGACGCTAATACCCTTTGTGGGTAAGGGAGCAGAAGCAGGTGATTTTCCATTGAAAAATATTATGAATTGGCAGTTATGATCTCTGAATAAAAGCTAGAAGAGCTGAGGTGGCTTATTCCACAGAAGAGAGGAATGAGGAGACACGGGAGCCTTGCAGGAGTGTTTCACACATTGGAGGAAAATAGCCTGAGGTTCTTTTGTCCTACCCTCACTAGAGAAATGATGAACGTTAAGTACAGCCACAGTGACTTTTGAAGTTTTCAGCTGCACAACAGTCTAATCTTGGGGGGTAACTGAGCAGCGACATCATCAAATGAAGGCGCGTGAATTTGTTGGAAGAATTAAAATCAGACTAGACTAAAGACTTTTTTTTTTCCTTCCCCCACCTCTTTTTATAGCTAAATACTGGGGCAGGGGGAAGAAGGGGAGTAAGTTTTGTTTTTCTGTCTTTTGATCTGGCTATATTTTCATATCCCTTCCTGGCACTATATCTTATAGGGCCTTCTTAAACACTGCAAATCAACACACTGTTTATGTAATGATATAAACAAGCATAATTATGTCTGTGTTATTAAGGAGATCTCCACGTGTTTCTTGTGTAGTGTTTCTGTGGCCTTTAAGCAGGAGTAAGCTGGCAATGATGGTTGAGGCAATGCTGAGAGCAGGGTGACTCTTAGGGTTGCTGTTGGTGATTGAGAAGCCTCAGCCTGAGGCTTGGGAGGGTTTTTTGAGTTGTTGGCATATACTGGAAAGCTATGAAAGTGACCATAGAGTGTAAATGTAGTATAACTCATTTGAAGGGGCTTGGGAGGGATGAGGGAGAAAAGAGTCTGAACATAGCTCTGGATTAGTTTGTTTGGGGTAGTGGGTGACTGGGATGTGCTATAGTGAAGGGTGCTGTGTGTATGATGGTCATACTTAGAGCTGTGGAGTAGTGGTTTGAGCAAATAAGATGACTGTGCTGGAGATAAGGGATCAAACTGTGGTGATGGACTGTATGAGGCTATAATCTGGAGCTGGGGATGTCTGGGTTGGTACTGGGATGGAGGGAGAGGGGACCAGTGGAGTATTAGAATGACAAAAGGTGATCTTGCCCCTTCCCCTTTTCATTCCCCCCCCCCCCCCTTATTGCTTGAGGAGGAAAGGAACCCAACACAGTAGCCAGGCTGGAGTCTAAACTTCCAGTCCTAACAAGTAAATCTCTATCGATTTATCTTTTCTGAACTGCAAACAAAGGGCTGTTGGTATTATGGGTTGTTAGTCTGACTAACCTTGTTTTGACTTGGGTAATACACTCATACTGTTAAAATAAGCAAATGCAGTACAGCTGCATTTGGAACTAGTTTCTTTCATACAGCAAAAATGCATTTTAAAAAAATGATGACCAGTAAACACACTGAAATATGAAGATGTTCTTAGGACTTCTTAATTTTGATTTCTGTTAGGCTGCACTGGTTCTGGTTTAGCCTGTTTGGGTCGTGTTTGGATTCATTAACATGAGTGTTTGGCATGCAAGTAGGATGATGTCAGAGCATAAGCAATATATCCGCTTGCCGTAAATAAGGAAATCCGTAGCTCTACTCTAATTCTAAAGTTTATATCTAAATTTTTGTAGTGGTTGAATATGAATTGCTTAAACCTAATTTGCTTTCAGTTTATTGAAAGCCCATCTCTCTTCCTAGCTTCTAGCCCTTTGAAGCCGATCCCTTAATGATAGCTCTGTATATTGCAGAAGCAGTGCTGGGTAAATAACTTCCGGAGAAGAACATCAAACTAATTCCTCAAAAAGCCCTGGCTGTCTGTGTATGGCAGTATGACTGGTGCTTTCCTTTGTCAAACAGTCATAGGGCATCTTTAGCCACGTCTCTCTGAGCACTGGTTGTGTCTTATCTACCAGCTCAGGCTAGGGCTGTTTTCTTCCCACGACTTCCAGAGGCACAGGACTAATGCCCAGTGAGGAGGCCACGCTGGCAGTATGTTAAGGTGAAGAACGAATTTTGACAACAGTGTGAGGGAAGGGAAGACGGCTCAGCGCTATGCTGAAGAATTTAGCAGCCCTGCTCTTACGACACTGGGAAGATTCAAAGGATTTGCAAAAGATGCAGGTGGTAAGATTGACTTTAGAAGCCTTTTTAAACAATAAACTTTAAGGGCAGAAAGTGTCTTTGAACAGCAGGAAGGCAGCAAGCTCTGAAGAAAGTCTTTCATCACTTCCTTTTTAGCCTTTGAAATGAATAGAGGGAGGTGGACGCACACATGTGCCCTGGTAGGTCCATCAGAGGTAGAGAAATGCAGAATTCGGAGAAGAGAAACAAACAAAAATCCGATGAGTCGAAAGTTCTCAACTGGTAGGAGGAGAAAATTAACTCAAATCTGGGTGCTCAGGCCGAGACATCTTTTAAGTTACTACTTGATGGATGAGCTGTAGTAACTCCTTAGGCTCTCTAACTCTTACTGAGGTAACTCAGTTTAAGGAGAAATAATTTAATGCCTTTTATGGAAAAGGACAACCCATTTCACAGCTTCATTGTCCTACTGCTTCACTGGGTCTGTACTCATCTGACCCTTGTTGAGCTAGTTCAGCTCACCAAACTGGCAGAATACTAATTGAACAAAAAACTGAATAATTTTGCACATCAAGGGGTCAGGTTGAGGGTGGTAAAGCAGGAGTGACAGAACCATACCTTTAAACGTCAGTAAGGCATTAAGCTAGCTCTGCTGTCTTGTGATATCTTTGCCTTTAGCTTAAATCCTATTTTAATTTAAGCTAAGCATATTTTATTTCACTTACAATAGAAGTGTCTCACTGACTATTTATTACTTAGCTGGTAGGAACTATTGTAATGCTCAGGTTTGTTAGGTTTGGCTATGTGAAACCGAGCACTCCTGGATTTGAAACAAAGTGGCATGTTTACATAAAGTTGCGTGCCAGGCACGCGCACTTGCAGTGAGCTCTATTGCCACAGGGTGCTTTTTTTTCTTTCAAATGTAAAGCAAAAGTACACCTCACTTCTACAGTTTTACTGTACTGTTTTATGGAAAAGCATAATTGGTACTTACATGAACAACTGGAGTGGTAAACATGTTTTATCTGTGCACTAATTTTGTGCTATAATTGAAGTGTTAGTTAAAGCATGCATTTTGTATTGTAAAATATAACCAGCTATGAGGAGAACTTTGTATCTGTGCATTTCCAGCACTTGAGAAGCTCAGATAGCCATGGTATGGGATCTTGCTGCTACTATTTCAAACTGGTTTTTGTCTTGTATCTCCCTGTAATTCTTATCTGCCACCCCATAAGGCAAGAGACTTACTGTGCCTAAATGGGGCTGGAGTCATCACCTGTTTCCGTTGTAGCAACTTCCACTTGAATTGTTGGTTTGAAAACACTTAGTAGAAATGCCACTGCTGTCGGAATATGTCCGAGAAAAGTGTTCAGTGTTTTTGTTTCTGTATTTACAGATCGTCTAAAAACTAAAGATGACTTGCTTCAGTTCAGTGCTTGCTTGGTTGGCCTCTTAAGGTTGCTGAGTTTCTTGAGTTAATAAGCCAGATGCATATTCAGTATATGAATATCAGGTTAACCTTAATTTGTATGGCACTTAATGCTGTATGCAGTTAATTTATTCCTTGATCAAATACAGTATTGTGTTTGACCTAGCTTTTCTGTCTGTCCCTTTTCTGTTAAATATTCAGTCCAGAACTGCATAGTTATCTCATCCCAAAGTACTGCAACTTGGCGTTCTTGGAATATTTTTTTAGAGTAAGAAAATTAAAAGAAGCCAATTTGATAGTTACTGTGCTTAAACTACTGCATGCTTACATGTTTTATTCTGCTTTCTTGCCAGAAGAGGGCAGAATGACACAATTGTCTCATCCTTTCAAAATCATTTACATCTGTTGTAATAATATGTCATAAGTCTGGTGTTCTGTTTTTGCGTTTTAAACGCAGCAGGGAACTGAAATGTAAAATTGAATGTAATATGGTTTTTGAATTTTCCATGCTTAAATTGCCAGCCTTCTGGTCTGGAAGCTATATTTTGGGGTATTTCAGCCTGGTAATAGGATTGTTCATCATTTGAAAATCTTGTATTGCAGGGTGTTTGTGTATTTGACCCACCTGGTTCTGTGGTGGGAGATGCCATTGGAATGATGGCTTCATGACTTGGAGCAAATTAATGTCCCGTATGTCAGTCTTCAACAGTGTAAATATTTTTAAATTAAAAATTTCAGAACTTCTTTCCTTAAGTTATGAGGATATGCTTGGTTACTTGCCTAAAGTGACATTATGACAGTGATAGGGGCTGAAGGGATCTAGTTAAAATGAGAACACAAAGAATACCTGTTACAGATCTCTGAACACTAGCACTGCTTGACTCATGGAGGGGTGCTTGCTTTGGATTTAAGGCAGGTTTGAATAAGCTCTAGTAATGTAGATCAAACTGACTGTGACTAGAATAAAGATTCAGCTGGTGAAGGTGATCATATATCATGTTTACTCTACACAGATTTACTTAAAGGCATGGGAGAGAACAGATCTGACATTCACCCCTAAATATAGTTTCTTTTTCTCTTTTCGACTCAAAATTAAAATTACTTTCTGTCTGAGGTGTATTGTATGTCAACATGTGGAAATAGGAAACTTGTATCCCATAATGTAGTAGCTCTTTAGCATGAAAAGGACTTCTAAGCTATAGAGTAAAGGTTAGGAAAAGGTGTCCAAGTAACAACTTGGAGAGTAATAGTACTTAACTCAAAATAGTGAGTGAAAGAATAACTATCTAAATCTTTCCCTCACTGGTGCAGCAGTTCAATATAAGGAGTTTAAAAGAGCTGATGTTGGCTCATAGCAATTTTTCTGTAGAAGTTGTTGCCTTTCATTTCCTTGTAGAACCGTTATGTATTTAAAGACTTACTCTCCTAATTCTTTACATATTACTTAGGTCTACGAAAATCTACAAAGAAGCGCAGTGAATCACCACCTGCTGAGCTCCCCAGTTTGCGGCGGAGCACACGGCAAAAGACCACGGGCTCCTGTGCTAGCACCAGGTAAAACATACAATAATGAATTGTGATTACTGCGGCAGGTTGTTATTTGTATTTTCGTGCATGAAGTTAACCATGCCTAGCTTTTACTTTGCTATCGGAGAAGTAGCTGCAGCTTTACAGGCCTGCTGAGTTGCTGTGATGTACGCAGGCGTCATGGATATGCATAGACTTTGGCACCATCAGACTTCCCTCAAGTACCCCAGTTCAGGGGGTGAGGTGGGTGGGGGAGAAGAAACAGCCAAAACTAATATCTCAAATTCAAATCATCCTTTCCGTAATGAGGTCTCTAATATCTTTAAACACTAAGAGATAAAGAATTCTGAACTACTTCCCAAATAACAAAATTGACTATTTTGAAAAATAAAAAGGGCTTTATGGTGTCACATAGGAGACTTTAATAATGTACATCTCTGAGCTGACTCTGCTTGTCATCGGTTGCCTCCAAACAGCTGATATTAAAAATACTTAAATACATGATGTGTCGTCTGATGCAGGGGAAAATTACTCTTGAACTAATACTTTCAAACAGCCAGTAGATTAAAGGGGAGTGGGGAGTAAATGCATCCTGTGATGAAAAGCAAAAAGTACTTGCAGTTGTATCTCTTTTGATGCTAGATTTACTAAGCCTAACAAACTTTTTTCTTTTCTTCCCCTTATTCCTAAACTAGATTAGTAGTTTCAGCACAACTTCTTATCTGTCTTTCATGCCTTAAAGCTCCTGAACTCTGATCCTGTTGTCAAGCGTGCACTTGAATTTGATGTCTGTCTTCGTAGGCATGTGTTTTTGTAGTGGTGACGGTTGTTGTGTTTAAAAAGCCCCATACCCTCAGACTTGTTCTGGCACTGAAAACCAAGCAGAACTTCAGGGTTCTCTTTGTGCTTTCAGTCATTTAGAACTTTATAGAAAGACAACTACTCTGTCATCAAAATACTAATCAAATGTGCATGTAATTTGTAACTAACAGTCATTTTAATGTTGATCATCTTGACTTTTGTATTTTAGTAGGCTACCTTGTCTTGAATGGCATTATGGAAGGACATAGCTATAATGTGTTAATACAACCAAATCACTGATAGTGCAGGGGTAAAGGGGGGGGGGTTTGCAGAATTTTGTGAAGACTGATTCTAATGCACATTTGTGGGTTTGTGCACCTTTGTGATTATGATCTGTGTAAATGTATATAACTTTTGAATAGTCTCACATTATTAAATCTTAGTTTATAACTCCCAAACCTCTGTTTTTTTGAATCTTTAGTCGGCGAGGCTCTGGCCTGGGCAAAAGAGGAGCAGCTGAAGCTCGCCGACAAGAGAAGATGGCTGATCCGGATAACAACCAGGATGGAGTTAACTCTTCAGCTGCGCGTACAGATGAGGCTCCCCAGGGAGCTGCAGGTAAGAACTACTGCAGCATTGTAGCATATTTTCTGATATAAACTTCTTAGCATTGTAAAATACTTAACTTCTAGGGGAAAACTATGATTTAAGTTGGTCCTGCTTTTGGAAGCTTTTTGAGTGAGAGGAACCTTTACATTTGAACCTGCTCTCTTGGACATCTGGTACAAATTTGAATTATGCTATTTCATAGTCTCCAAGCTGTTTCCAATAAAGCGGACCTGGAAAGGAGGAGGCTGCCTGAAAACTAAACTAATTTCAGCTAATGCTACATAAATTACTGTAGTGCCAACTGAAGAGAAAGACCAAATTGTTCAGACTGTAAAAGACATGTATTTACTTGTAAAAGCTCTTTTGTAACTACTGGAAAATATTTTAAAGTTCTAATAGTTCTCTGCTGAAATTGCTAGCCTATCTGTACTGGAGAAATTTATCACTGAGTTAAGAAATATATCCTTATTTGCACTCGAGTATCTTATCCCCCAGCCAGTTGTATTATTACATGGTACTTACATTTATCATCTGGTCCTGATCAGCAATGAGCTCAAAGGAGCTTTCCGACAGTTCTGTTGGATTGTAGAAAACCTCGATGTTCTGCTCTTAAAATGAACTACATCATTGCAATAAGTTTAAATTAACTGAGACAAAGTGCAGCATAATACTGGAAAAAGTACTAAACGTATGAATATATATATGAAAGATAATTTCCTGATCTAGCTATTTTTTGTCATCTTGGTTTGATAGGGCCTTTCTCTTCCTTTTTTTGGAAAGGGCTAGAGCAGTAGACAGGCATTGGTCTATTGGAGTGACAATTGTACAGAAGTATGACTGCAGCAATATTAAGTGCAGAGTATCTTAAGAACCACTTTTCTTAATGCTAGAGTTGATAGGAATTTTGTAGCTTTACAGGCACTTTAACACTTACTAATCATAATTTTATTTCTTCTAGCTTCTAGTTCTGTTGCTGGGGCTGTAGGTATGACAACCTCTGGAGAAAGTGAGTCAGATGACTCTGAGATGGGAAGACTACAAGGTATGAAGCTGATATTAATTTACAATTTTGTTGTTGTGTCACTATGGCTATTTACAGGGTCCAAACAAGTTCTGTATGATGTATAGCTGGAAACCTGTAGTTTGTGTCTCTATCTGTGAACATGATGCTTTGCTTACTATAGTTCTTCTGAAATATGGAGTTACAAATTCTAATTCACTAAAGATGCAAGAATTTGGAAATAATGTCTGGAGGGGTGGTATAGTGTAAGGACTCATTTAGTAGTATTACACTTCATGTATTGTTGATTGCTTTTTTTTTTTTTTTTTCCCCAAGATGAGGTGGGGGGAGAGAATTAGGAACACAGTCCTGTTAAGTGTGTAAGCTAGTTCGCAAATATGAAAATATGTCTTTACAAGAATAAGTTTTCAGTTTTCAGGCCTGATTAGACCTGCTGTTACTCTACCCACTTCTGTTTAATACTTTTTGTGCTTGTCATTGATACCCTTGTTGCTATAAGCTTTGCCCAAACAAAATTTTAATGTTCTTAAAATGCTCGCTTTCATGCTTGGGATGTAGAAAGATTCAGGTCTCTCAAAGTCTGAGAGTTCAGACAGATATAAACTCAGTCTGCATGTCATGCAACTGTGAATGATTTTGACCCTATAGTGCAAAGAGCTCTGAGATCATCCTTTGCGGATGGTAGGTTTTGGATAGTCTGGATCTTTAATGTGGAAATGCTGGAAATGAGTGCTAAATCACTACCGGTTCACTTGGTTATAGGTCATCGTTAAGCATAGGTAGACATTAGGTATTTTGAGCTAAATTGATTTTTATTATTAATTCTTATTTAGATTGAGCGGTGTTCAGACTTACTACAATAAACATCAGAATCACCCACTTAACATCTAGCTGAAGTAGAGGAAGACTTTTTTTAAGCATTCTTTTCACTAGTCTTAATATCTAGCAAAGTTCTCCCCCTCCTACTCATCAGCAAATAAAGCTGTGAATCTTTTTTATGTCCTCTCAGATTAATCATGCCACTCACTCAATTCCCATAATAAACAGTTTTTTGTTCACTGGAAATGTGAAGATAAGTTTAACCTATTTTACTATTGTTTGAGTTCAGATTTGAAATTACAGCTTAGTATGTCTGGTATTCTAGATCTAGACTTCTAGTATCAATTTAGTAGTCTAGATTTGTTCTGTGAAATATACAACTTCCAGAAACTCAGTGGGTGACTTCTTAAATCCTGTGGGCCTTAATACCCTGGTGCACACAAAAATGAGTTATTTGTTCTCTAAAGGTGGTCTTTTTTGTGCTTTCAGAAATCTAGGTAGATGCAGTAATCTAATCCTAATTCTTCTTTCCTAAAGTATCAAAGTTCTTGTAGCCTGAAATTGCAGCTTCGTGGAATTTAAACTTTTGAAAAAATATGTAGAAGCTTTGACAATGGTTGTTATCCTCTGTTTGCTTTTAGCTCTGTTAGAGGCTAGGGGTCTCCCTCCTCACCTGTTTGGCCCTCTTGGTCCTCGGATGTCGCAGCTCTTCCACAGGACAATTGGAAGTGGAGCTAGTAAGCAAAGTTTGTCTAATTTGACTTAATTCTTTCCACTTCCAGATTAGTAGAATTCAGACACTACTTAATCCTAGTATCTGTATTAGCTACATATCTTATTAAAATGGTGCATATGTTGGAGATTTCTCTGCCACCATAGTGGTAGACCACTGGTCAGTAATATTAATTTGCCTCTCTTCCTATAAGGAAGAGAAATTTGCTTTTGCCCTGTTTCTTTTCTTTTTTTCTTTTTTGGACATCTTAACATTTCTATATAGGTGGGGAAGGGAGGGTTTTTCCCCTTTCACCCCTTCCTTCTCTCTTCCTTTCTGGGCTTACTTTGCATGATGGACTGCTTAACAAAAGACCCACCCCCAAACCCTTGGTTTTTTTGCTAGCTTTAAGTCGGTGCGTAAGCTAGCTTTAAAATTGTTAGGGTGTGCCAGTTCCCAAGGTGCATTGGTCATAGTTTCAAAGTGTCTTGGGTGTCCAGTAGAGATTGGTTCTTTCAGACAGTGTGTCAGTGCGAACATGGCTCCTTACTCTTGTTCCACCATATCTGTGTTATGCAGCTGGATAAGACACATCCTTTCCAGTCCAAGTCCTTTCAGCTTCTAGGAGAGCCAAAGGCAGCCTGTTGTGCTGCCTGCCAAGCAGAAGACAGGGTCTAATGGGTACTCTGTGTTCTGTATTATCCAGGGGGTGTGTGTTGAAGGCCTTTGCTCTGTAAAGATGAAGACCTGTGGGTTCTGTCACCTGCTGTAGGTTGGCAAGATGGCTATGGTGAGAGGAGTGTGGTGGACTCCCTATGCTGACCAGTCAGCACCGGAAAGGCAGCCAAGAATGAGATTTCGCCTCCCTTCCACACTCCCTTTTTTATGGCAGGGGAGGGAAGTGAAACTACAAATACGGAGGAAAGCAAGCTATCTCTGGTCTTCCATTCTGGCAGAAATATAGTGGTTGCCTTGAATCTTTACCTCTTCCAGTATCTCTTTTCCTAATATCTCTTTCCCCAATATCTAGGTTCTAAAGCCCAACAGCTTCTACAAGGTCTCCAAGCCACTGATGAAAGTCAGCAACTGCAGGCAGTGATTGAGATGTGCCAGCTGTTGGTCATGGGAAATGAAGAAACATTAGGAGGATTTCCAGTCAAGAGTGTTGTACCAGCTTTGGTAAAGTTTAAATCTTATGGAAGTCGTAATTCCAATCGGTATTTTGCTTAAATCAAGTATTCTTAACTTCAAGAGGTATTTGTTGGTCTTTGTGCTTGTAGCTGGAGGGAATGTTGAGAGGAGCAATATATAAGATTTTTCTTTCCTCTCTTTTTCAACATACAGTTCCTCTTTATGTGCAATTTTTAAAATGTCATAAGCTTTCATCTATTAAAGAAGAGCTGATAATGTGAATGGGTATATAGAAAATGTTGTGACTTCTGGTGCTCCTGCAAATACACAGAAGAGGTCTGTTTCAACACTGTAAGCAGTGTGCTGTGTGATACTTAATAGCAAAAACTCACCTGGCATCTGGTTTGCTTTTCTTCCACAGCTTTTTTGCTCTAGGGCCTGCCAATACTACGTCTTTTCTTGCTCACAGTAATATATTCTTTCCTGGCCTACTATTTAGAATCTGTAAATATTTTTCTGTGTTTTATTTTTGCCTAAATAAGCCATATAGTGCTGGGCCATGGTGTGGGGTGTGTGTGTATATCTGTGTAGAAATATTTCTTTATTTATTTTTGAGACCCATTTGGTTAGTACTGGCTTAAAAAGCATAAATACTTTCATCAGAAACGGTTCCTGTTCTCCTTTCTCACTTGTATAGTTTTCAGGCAGTAGTTGCTGTGTGTGTTGCCGGTGATTCTTTAGAATAGAAAGACCCAGAACTTGGAGGTCCCATTAAAGAGCCCTTAGGTTGCACCATATGAGGCTGCTGGCCATTGTGTCTTTCTCCTGTGGTAGGAACTGGTGGATACGAATAAAACAATCCTTGCTGTGTGTATTGTTAGTAGTTTCCCCTTTGGAGAACTTAAAATCTAAGTTTCAATACAAACCGCGGTAAGCAGTCCAATGTGAACAGAAGTAGGACTGCAAATTAAAAAACTAAGCACCCTCCAAAAATAAATGAGCAGAAATTGCAGCTCACTGCATGTTTAACCAGAAAAATGGTAAAATCTGTAGCCTTTGTGACATGTAGACTGTTAGATGGATTTAAACAATGCAGTGACTTGATTTAGTTTAACGTAATCTTTTGTATGTCTTTGGATACCATGGTGAAAGTAACGGAAGTGGCTTTATGAGAATACAGAAAATCCTACTCTGTAAACGTAAGCTTGTCAGGATGGAAGTGGCTCTTGTAGCAGACATGATCCAGGAGAATAATGTGTAGAAGAACTCGTAACTTTTTCCACAGCATTCTCCTGGGTTAATTTCTTTTGAAACATAATCATGCTTTTATGTTACTGCAGCATATGAACAATTGTTCAATACCTTATATAAAAGAAGCTGTTCTGATACATAGCCTATACTATGTAATTTGAGTAATGTTATGTAATTGGAGTGGTATAGTTAACAATTAAATACATATGTTTTAAAAAAGCGTTCTCTGGTTTGAGGCCATGCTTTGCTTGAAAAATAGGTAATTGCTCTCTTGAAATTGTTACTGAAGTTAATCTTGAGTCACAAGCTGCAGTAATGTTTGTACTTTGTGCTGATGACTTGATACTTCTTTGCTAAATAAAGGAATAACACTTCTTTTTTTCTTTTAACAGATAACATTGCTGCAGATGGAGCACAACTTTGACATTGTAAGTGACTTGTAGTATATAAGAAATTTCTTGAAGGAGAGAAGTGTATCATCTAAACTTAAATCTCTTAATAGATGAACCATGCTTGTCGGGCCTTAACGTACATGATGGAAGCACTTCCCAGATCATCTGCTGTAGTGGTAGATGCAATTCCTGTCTTCTTGGAAAAGGTAAAATGAATTGCAACAGTATTTATTAAAAAAAAAAAAAAGTTGTTTTTTATATATATATTTTAACTTCAGAATTATCCTTTAAACAGTGACTTTTTTCATAGCTTACAAGATAATACATAGTCCATGAGAAACTTTTAAAGATGAGTTTACTCCTTGTTCATGCTCTTACTGAAAAGCACTGTCTGATTCACAGAAAACTGTCTAACTGGTGTTGCAAAGAGTAATGTATACAAACTGCAAACTCTTGAACTAGCTACACAGATGATCTAGCCTTAAATTGGCTACTTTGGTCGCAAGTAGCGGTGCAGTTACATTAGCATATGCCTTAATACAGGTTAACTGTCCTAGTGTTAATGAAGATAGTTTTTCTTGCAAACTGGTTTAGCAAATAAGCTACAAATTTTCCTGTTTTATTCTAGCTGCAGGTTATTCAGTGCATTGATGTGGCAGAGCAGGCACTGACAGCCCTGGAGATGTTATCGCGCAGACATAGTAAAGCTATTCTGCAGGCAGTAAGTATAGAAGAAGAAGAAAGCATTTGTATCTCTCTATCAGATCTATCTGATCTATAATTTCTCTGAATTAAAATAAAGTTCTTAAAACAATTTCTGTAATTTTAGCAGTATGGAGAATGAAAAGGTTTGTCTGTTTATCTGTTATAGGGTGGGTTGGCAGACTGCTTGCTGTATCTGGAATTCTTCAGCATAAATGCACAGAGGAACGCGCTAGCTATTGCTGCTAACTGCTGCCAGAGTATAACACCTGATGAGTTTCACTTTGTGGCAGACTCTTTGCCACTGCTTACACAAAGGTTAACCCATCAGGTAAGAGGCTTTTATAAAACAATGTCTTCAAAGTCTTCACTTTGACCTAAAAGTAGTATAAAGTTGCCTTCAGGTATCTTGTTCTTATTGTGTATCACTTGTGTTTGCCACTATGAGTCGTCTAGTAAATATCTTAAAGTTTCTGTAGTGTTAAGCTATGATATTCTGGTGTATGTGCAGATTCCCTGTTTTTTGTAAACACGCTTTATTCATGATGCCCCTGTTAATTTTGTAAAATGAGATAACTAATGTACTTGAACGTAAAACATAAATAATAGTGGTTTTGTAGTCTTTACTTGCTACCACCATTAAGAAGAAATCCAGTAGCATTACTGTTCTTTTTTCTTAACAAATAAGTTAAAGTTCTCCCCTACTCTAAACTAGGTAAAACTTCTTCAGTGTCAGTTAAGCTTACGTGTTTTTTTGCCAACTGACCTTTTGGGAGGATTTAGTGCTTCTTAGAAAGAAAGCTCCTGCTCTTGCTCAATAATTTGAACTGTTGAATCCTAAGCTCTGAGGCTTTAAAGATCTGCCTATCCTGCAGTGCTTCCGTGCTCATACATGAGCACTCATAATGACTATTGCACCAGAAGAGGTCTAGATTTGGGCATACTGCTTGGTTGGCAAATCCCTCTTAAAGAGAATCGGTAAGGTGAGAAAGGAGAAATGATAGATTTTTTTTTTCTTCCTTTAACAGATAAAACTAAATGAAAGTCTCCAGGGAAGCTTTTTGTATGTTCTTGTGATAGTCTTAATTCTGCTAATGTTGTCTTGCTGAGAGACTGCTTAAGTCTTTGAGGCAGCTTCACAGAAGTCAAATGTGTCAGCTTTAGATGATGCTTTGGAAAGGGTAGGAAGTGCTATTCACAGCAGTAATAGGGCAGGTACTGACTGCTGCCCTGTGAAGAGAGGCTATAGTACACAAAAGTAAGACTTCAAGAAACTTTAAAGTGGAATTTTTCTGGCAAAAAATCTTGAATTAGCTCTTTTCAATTAACTTTTTAACTTGAGCTATTTTTAGAGCAGTCTCTGCTGTCTTGGTGTTACTGGATTTGATGTCTCAGCTGTACTGCATGTGGAAAAAACAATGTTCATGTAGTCATTGTCTGTAGCTCTGTTTTCCCATGCTTCAGGACTTTGCGGCAATATCCAAATGCAGTGAGGTGTACTATCTGTATTTTGTGTTGGATTGTTCAGTTCTCTTTATGGTAAGAAGATAGCCAGGTACCTTAAAGATCAGAATAGGTTTCTCTGACATGATGAAAAAGAGAGATTCTGAGAGGCTTTGAGCAGTATCGCCTATCTAGGTTTTGGGGGTGTTTTTTCCTTCTTCTGAAGAAGCAGCAAACCTGAAGCAGTATATGAAGTCTGCAGTTCAGCTGGAAGCTGTGGATAGTGTCAGGGGTCCCTTCAGAGTTTGGGTGAGAAACTGCTTTGAAATGAAACAATAACCATGAAGGTATCTCCACTCACTTCAGCTTTGTACAATACTCCCTCTAGAATCTAAAAAGAATATTACACCACTCACCTCTTACTTGATCACTCTGGTGTTGTGTACTTCAGATTCCTGTGGGGGGAGGTTCTTTTTCTCCACAGCCATTTGCAGAAACATTGAATGCCAGTGGTGTTATGTTTGTTTCAGAAAATTAATCATGAAGTATTCCTGTGTGGTTCAGGAGAAATCTCTTTACCCAAATTCCTGTAACAACAAATAGGCTTACTAGAGGAGACAAGCCTTTCTCTAAGCATGTTCTTTCACCTGGGGCATGAGATTGTCAAAGTCCTTGACTTAGCACAGATTCCTCTTGACCATTATATTGGTATTTCTGAAGTTTGGGATTGTTTCGCTCAGTAAATTATAAACCCCTTCCAGAGTACCTTTTGAGGACCTGTGTATGTACTAACATATGAGCTTTCTAGGAACTGAAACTTAACTTTTTTTAATAGGATAAAAAGTCCGTTGAAAGCACTTGTCTCTGTTTTGCACGGCTAGTGGACAACTTCCAGCATGAGGAGGTAAGGGTGTGGGTTTTTTGAGGGTGGGTTTTTGTTTCTTTCCTCCTTCCCTCCCTTTCTCTCAAGGGCTTATCTTTCAAAATCAGGCTAGCATTTTTAACTTCTCTTTTCTCTGTTAAAGAACTTGCTCCAGCAGGTTGCTTCCAAGGACTTGTTAACAAATATCCAGCAACTCTTGGTAGTGACTCCTCCTATCCTGAGCTCAGGAATGTTCATCATGGTGGTGCGCATGTTTTCCTTAATGTGCTCCAATTGTCCTACACTTGCAGTGCAACTTATGAAGCAAAGTGAGTTCTTGTTCTTGCATGTTCTTGGGGGCTTCTCTTTAAGTTTGTGTGGCTATAGTCAATATGGAACTTGGTGCACTTGTTATATACAGATAATATTTTATTTTCATCTCTTACTATGCTTCTCCTGGGATATAAAGTTTAGTTAATCTTGTTGAAAGTATTTTTCTTGGAATTGTTTCCCTCCCTCCTTCCCCTCACCTTTTCTGGTCTCTATTGTCACTGGAGCACTCACCTGACTGAGTCTGTTAGTCACACAAATTACTTTTATTTCAATGCTAGTTGAATAGTCATCTTATAATATTTACCAGGTGGGAGAAACATGGTTTAAGGGTGGCTTCTAAGAAAGCGTGAAAGAAAGTAAATATGCTGTTTAAGTGTCATGATACTCACTCATTCCTTTCTTTCTATCTTCTAAATTTTGATTTGTTACTCCAAATATGTTCCACTACTACTCTTCCCTGCCCTTGCATGTTTACTGAAGTTTCCTACCCTAATGTTCTTAACAACAACAAAAGGCCTGGAAACACCTTTTTTTATAATGTCCAAAGAGATGGTTCTTGTCCTTTTGCCTGTTTGCTCAGGGATGTGCCTATCTCTTCTGTGTAGTATTCAGCACAAAATGGGGCCCATATTCTGATGCAGGCAATCTCATGAAGAATAATTTTTATAGATATTGCAGAAACGCTTCACTTCCTCCTTTGTGGAGCCTCAAATGGGAGTTGTCAAGAACAAATTGACCTTGTTCCACGAAGTCCTCAAGAACTTTATGAGCTTACTTCTCTTATTTGGTAAGTTATACAGTTCTAGATTCTGGGTCTGGCTGGTATGTTAACTCCATAAATTCTCTAAATTGAAGGCGAACAGTTTTTAGATCAGATTAACTTTAGCATGTGTACTTCTAGTAAAATGCTGTTTTAATGTTCTTTTCAGTGAACTGATGCCTTGTCTGCCAAAAGAAGGAATCTTTGCTGTTGATACTATGCTAAAGAAAGGAAATGCGCAAAATACAGATGGTGCAATATGGCAATGGCGAGATGACAGGGGTCTTTGGCATCCTTATAACAGGATTGATAGTCGAATAATAGAGGTAGTAGTTCCACACGTGTTTGTGTGGTGATGTTTTTTAAATATGTGTGCAGTTATACAGGGAACTGAGTGTTTTTTTTTTTTACTGTTTTGAAAATATGCTTATCAGTCTTATTCTTCCCAATATGAAACACAGGAGTTTCTTAAACCTCCTGCTGTAATACTGCACTATTTTGTTATTCAGTAGCAGGTGAACTGTTGAATGCTTAATCACTGTTTTTACTGTATTTGTATCAGTCTTGCTTTTCCCACTGTGTTGTCCCTTTCCCTGCCTTCCTATGGCTTCCTATTTGTTAGGGATTTCTTAAAACTTAAATTTTGTTTTTGTTTGTAGGCGGCTCATCAGGTTGGTGAGGATGAGATAAGCCTGTCTACACTTGGGCGTGTCTATACTATTGATTTTAATTCTATGCAGCAAATAAATGAGGATACCGGAACAGCACGTGCCATTCAGCGAAAACCAAACCCTTTAGCCAATACGAACACTAGTAAGTACAGCTTATGAGAAGACATCTGGCCTCTCTGGCTATTGCTTACTTATGCTAGGATGCTCAGGAGTCCACTTAGCAAACAGGAATATGTTTCTTATTGTTTCTGTGGAACATCAAACTGTTCTGATCGCTTGAATGAAGAAGACTTTGCAACAAAATTCAAACTGCTGAAATGTATTCTTTTTAATATACAAGCTCTTCCTGGGAACTAAAAATACACAGATATTGGAAGTGGGGGAAGGAGGTTTCTGGCTTGGTGCTTTCTGAAACTGTTGTCTGTGTACAAAAATTCTCTTAATGAGGATTATGAGAGAAAGCCAGTAGGCCACTTCTTACTAATATACAGAAATGTATAAGAAAATTGAAGAAATAAATCCTCCTTTTTTCATTGACATTAAATTTAGTAACTACATTCTTGTCAGTTTGACTTCTGGCTCTTAAACTAACATACATTTTTGATTTGAGATCTAAACTAATTCAGCCTTAAAAAAAGTAAACAGAGCAGAGATGCAGAGAGCTATGCAGTGATTTGGTGCACAATTTCTCACAGGTGGACATTCAGAACTGAAGAAGGATGATGCTCGAGCCCAGCTAATGAAGGAGGACCCAGAGTTGGCTAAATCCTTTATCAAAACATTATTTGGTGTTCTTTATGAAGTATATAGTTCTTCAGCTGGACCTGCTGTTAGACACAAGTGCCTTAGAGCAATTCTTAGGATAATTTATTTTGCTGATGCTGAACTTCTGAAGGATGTCCTGAAAAACCATGCTGTTTCAAGGTGAGTATATTAGCAGTCATGAAATGCAATGTTTTGAATTTGCAACTCAAATTTGTTATGATTACTTTTTTGAATCACTTTTTAAGGAAAATATTGCGTTTTAATTCATATTTATTTGTTTGTTTGTTTATTTTGAAGCTAAAGTTGCCTGTTCTGCAGGAGTTTCTTGCAACTTAGATTTTGTGGTACGACCAGTCTGGGCTCTTACTAGAAAATCAAGTTACCTATATGGCCAGTAATGTCTAACACTACTATTTATTGTTTTCTTAATTTCTAAAACTTGCCCATAAATTCTTCTGGGAGGTAAGGTGACTTTTGGAATAATATGATTCAAACAGTAACAGATTCTCATGGCATTCAAATGGTAAGTTTAGTTCTATCCGTGAAGCATCCCATATGCAATATAAGCTTAGGGTTTAGACAAAAGGAAGCAAGTAGGAAGCAAACTAAATGTGTAGCTTTCAATAGGCAATACAAAGTTCTCTGACACTATGTAATTTCAAGGAAGAAAACTTTCTACTCTCCTTTATGCATTTCTGTGGAAATACTTGGTACAAGTGACTTAGATGAGAAAAGGACTTTTCCATCCTCTTATTTATGGCTTTTGCAAAAGCCCAATGAAATTTGAGGCTTTCAGTCTCCAGTACTAACAATATATGCAAGATGAGTTATCTTGTTTTTGGAACAACAGCAAAAAAGCAAAACACAAACATAATTTTAACAAATTATCTGTTTTAGTCACATTGCCTCTATGCTGTCGAGTCAAGACCTTAAGATAGTAGTTGGAGCCCTTCAGATGGCGGAGATCTTAATGCAAAAGTTACCTGACATTTTTAGTGTTTACTTCAGAAGAGAAGGTAAATCGTACTTTTATTTTTTTCCCCTCTTCCCCTTCCTATTAAGCTAATATTTTTCAGGTGGGGGGAACACCCTTCATGTCACCCCCCCCCCCCCCCAAAAAAAAAAAAAAAAATTTGTTAGTATTGTTATTGCACAGTAAGGGCAAATCTATGCGAGCTATCCTCATATGACTGCAGAGGAGCTGGCCAAGACTCTGGAGGAGGGAAGCTTGTTTTTTCTGGATCTCAAACAAGTTTGAACAGGCTTACTAGAAGCTAGTCAACTTATTTAGGCCAAAGAATGCTTGCTGAAATTACATGGGGAGTCTTTAATGAACCAAACTAATGAATCTTTAGTAGAAAGTCTTTGTTGTAATTTACTGATTCTTTTTTTTTCCTCTGCTGTTCCTGCTGCTGTCATGGGGGGTGTGTGTGTATGGTTTGTTTTTTGTTTTACTACTGTGTGAATAATATAGGTTAATTTATTCCAGAAAGGATTAAACTACTTTTAAAACTTATTCAATGTTAGTGCTCGGGGCAGAGGAAGGTTGCTGTGATACTCAAGAGGTTCTAATTTAAGATTTTTGTCTTTAAAAAAAGAAAAAAAAGTTAGCATAAGGACTTTTCTTTTTGTGAAGGGGTGATGCACCAAGTGAAAAACTTAGCAGAGTCTGAAGCTTTGCTGACAAGCCCACCAAAAGTATGCACTAACGGATCAGGAACGCTGAGTACCACTACAACAATAAGCACTGGAACAGCCACTGCTGCCAGTAATGCAGCTGCAGATTTGGGCTCCCCCAGCTTGCAACACAGCAGGGAAGATTCTCTGGATTTGAGCCCGCAAGGGTAAGTGCGCTATTTGTTGTGAACAAATGATCTGATTCTTAAGCAGTTGACCTCTTGCTGATTCTAGTTGCCATTACAGTTGCTAGACAAGTTACTTTTTTAAGGAAACTGAAAATATTGGGAAAAAGTCTTGACTGACTTGGGCTGCTACAGAATCAACTGTTTTGTTGTGGTATTTTCATATCAAGAAACTAAAATACGGTGGGTGTTGAAACTGTCAATTGGTAATTTTTGGCAAGTTTTGTGTGAAATGTTTAAAAAATGACTAGTGACCTGGTAGTTATAATCTAATGATACAAAACAACCCATGCCACTTGGGAACAGACCAGAGGATGCCAAGAGCAAAAGCTGTAGTCCCGTGTTTTACTCTCCTGAGGACAGTGATTCTCCCAGAGAAATGGGACATGGTAGCTATGGTGCATGGTTCTTTTCTGCTGGTTACTGGAGGGAAAAGAAGTTATGCTTAGGTTGTTTTGTTGGGATGCAACCATTTTGAACGCTTGTAGAATTCAAATGTGTTGTAGGAATAAATTATATTACTGCTACTGTTGCCTTTATTTTGAGAGGGAAATATTTTTCTTAGTGTATTGGCATAATAAGGAAACTTACTTTGAACTAGAATTAAAATATGTCAACTTGAGAAGTGTAGGGGTTGGTGAGTAGAAACTTAATTGTTGAAAAAGTACTTGCTGCATTTTAATAGGAGAGACACATCAACTATTCAGTGTCTTTTGGTGGTTATACAGTAGTGATTTGTGTGTTTTTGTTTAAGTGCAGTCAAATGAATACCCAGACAGTTACGCATATAAAAACATGATAATTATGAGAAACTTCTTCAGTGATATTGCTGGCTGTACCAGGCTGCCCATGGAAGTGTGACACCAGCAAGCAAAGCCCCTCTTTCTGGATGGAGTAGACACTTTGTCTCTCCCGTAAATGAGAGTGGAGGCCTCCTTGCCCAGGGCAGAGCCCCTTCTTCCCTCCTTGGTATGGAAAGGAACCTTTCTTCCTTCTTGAGCAGATAACTGGCAGGCACATCTTAAACTGAGGGATGGGTATGCCTATGAACGTGGTGGATGGAAACATGTTGCTTTATTTTTAAATTTGGACAGACGACTGAGTGATGTTCTGAAGAGAAAAAGACTGCCAAAACGAGGGCCAAGGAGACCAAAATATTCTCCTCCAAGAGATGATGATAAAGTAGACAATCAAGGTAAATTATTTTTAAAATAATAACTAACTCCTTTTAAATTCAAAGTAAACTTACAGGCTGTGTCAGCAGTGCCAGCTTTAACAAACCTGTTGATTCTGGGAGATTCTTTTAATTTTGTCTTTGCTTCCTCCAGCTAAAAGCCCTACAACTACTCAATCTCCTAAATCTTCCTTCTTGGCAAGTTTAAATCCTAAAACATGGGGAAGATTAAGCACACAGTCCAACAGTAATAATATTGAACCAGCACGAACAGCAGGAGTTAGTGGTCTTGCAAGGGCTGCTTCCAAGGATACCATTTCCAATAACAGGTATGCACAAAAAAAAATCAAAACACAGGATGAAGTTGACTTTGAGGTGCGTCTGCTTTATTATGATAAGCCATCAGTTGATTAGGTAGCATGTATCAAAGATGAGTAAGAGGTAAACACTGTTTAACAAAGTAAACAACTTTACGAGAAAAATGAAGAAATTAAGGCAACTATTAGTAAGAAGAAACTGAAAAGTAGATAGTAAGATGCTGGAAAAATGGAGAATAGGAAAAATGGTACAAGAAGAAATCAGTAGAAATAGATCTTTCCTGAGTTTGAGTAAGAGGGAAGGGTTGCTACCTCTGACTGCTGTTAAACATGGGGGAAACGGTGCTTGCTGTGTTTACTTGTACACTGGAGTAAGCAGATGCTAAGTGTGGCCAAATGCCTTTTGTATGCCTTTTTTTCTTCTTCTTCCCTCCAGAGAAAAAATTAAGGGCTGGATTAAGGAGCAAGCCCATAAATTTGTAGAACGTTATTTTAGCTCTGAAAACATGGATGGAAGCAATCCTGCACTAAATGTATTACAGAGACTTTGCACTGCAACTGAACAACTCAACCTCCAGGTTAGAAATGGAAAACTTGTTTGGAGTGGGGAGGAGAAAGGGAGCAGTGAAAGTATTTGGGAAGGATATGGCTGTTCTTCTGGAGAAAAGCTGACTATTTTAGATAGTATGGACAACACTACAAGTGTAGATTTTGTTACCTTAAATGTTTCTTAAACTTGCAGTGATGTGTTTAGAATTAGTATATAAGCTCTTAAATGCTTATTTATCACAAATAACTAGCATTAACAGTGGTATTCTTGTTTCCTAGCTCTGTGTCACAATGTGTGTCTCAGCTTTTAAAAATGCTTCAGTTAAGTGTTCGTTGACTTTCTTCCTAGAGAAGAACACAGATTGTAATCAGAACTTCAGGCAGAGGGGAGGAAAAAAAAGGGTAGCATTTTGCTGACAGGATAGAAGAAATGCAGATTTGGTAAATTCTACTAGCATGTCAAGAATTAGAACCTTGCTTTAGTGAAAGGCTGCTGTGCTCTTTCTCTTGCCTTGCTTCTCGGACTACTGAGATCCTTGACAGAGGATCTAAACCTTTAACTTCTCAGCTGTTTAGTTATTTTAGTTATGGTCTATCCTTTGATCTGAGGAAATACTAATACATATAGAAACCACCCCTCTTCTCTCCTGCAAGGATGTCCTGTAAAATCTATACCAGTATGATTTTTTTTCCCCCCATATTTCTATTTGGAGCTCATTTTTCTTTTGCATGAGACAAAAGAAAGGCAGGATCCAATTTCTAAAAGGGGGAAAACTCAAATATCACCTGTAATGCCTCCTTGTAAATAGAAAAATTGCTAATCTCAAGTTTATTTACTTGGTTATTGCTTGTATTGCGTTACTATACCCTCTACCCTTTTTCCTCTTCTATAGGTGTTCCTTAATATTAGGGTGTAGTAAAATTAAAATATTGCCAATATATTTTTCAGGTGGATGGTGGAACAGAGTGCCTTGTAGAAATCCGTAGCATTGTCTCGGAGTCTGACGTCTCCTCATTTGAAATCCAGCACAGTGGGTTTGTGAAACAACTGCTGCTTTATTTGACATCCAAAAGTGAGAAAGATGCTGTAAGCAGGGATATCAGATTGAAAAGATTTCTTCATGTATTTTTTTCTTCTCCAGTAAGTTTTCCTGTTTCTTATTTTGGAATTCTTTAGTGATCTTTGTTTCAAATTGTACATATTTGACCATCTGAGATTCAGTGATGACCTTGACTTTTGAGGATGGAGGACATGAGGAATGTTTTGCATATGACTAGGATGTATAATACAACATCTTTTACATGGTTCTGTGTCTTTACAGGTCATAAACTCTTTAGAATAGCCTGTAATTAGAGAAAATTAGACACAACAGTAGAAAAAGTTTCCAAAATGGCTGATTGTTTGAGTCTTAAACAACTTTGAAGTTGTTCCTGACTTTAAAAAGCTGATACGGAAAGAGTTTGGATAGTAATCTCTCACTCTTTGTGCTAAATACTGCAAGAAACTGGATTGGCCAGTTTTAAAGAAGGAGCTTTAATGTGGAAGAGGAGAAAGTAATTAATTACAGCTTCCATGAAGCTTACTCTTTGGTGAATGCTTAAAATCTGTGAGGCTATTAAATCTAAACAGGGAGAGAAGTGCATTCTTTGAAACAAGTCTTCCATAAACTTATGTATCAACTAGTTGTCCTGATACTGCAGCTACTTCAAGTCAGAGCACTGATTTTAATTTCCTTTTTTCATTATTCTATTTTTTGAAACAAGTCATGGTGTAAATTTTTTAAGATGGATTCATTAAAGCACATAACTCAGACTTGAACATATTTCAGCTCCCTGGAGAAGAACCCCTTGGAAGATTAGAGCCATTAGAAAATGCACCTTTGTTGGCGTTAGTCCACAAAATGAATAATTGCCTCAGCCAGATGGAACAGTTTCCAGTCAAAGTACATGACTTCCCTAGTGGAAATGGAACAGGGAGCAGGTAAGGATTAATGCTCAGGTAACAGTTTTGTTGGAAGCTCTTGTTTTATGCAACTTGCTCCAATGCTGTAAGTTTCAAGAGATAACAGCCCTATAAAAGAAAAAAGCAATTACATAGTTGTGTTTGTGAGTTTTCTTTTTTACTATTTATTTATTTTTTACTCAGTAGAAGGTTGAATATTTAACTGCATCTTTGCTTACCATCTTGTAATTTCTCCCCCAATAGATTGGGGATGGAAGTGTAATCTTAAATGCAATCTTTTTACTTTAAACTAAGAACTGAAATGTCTTCCTTGTCCCCGTGTAACAAATACTGGAAAGAAATAAGCTGTTTATTGCTAACTGAGACACTGATATCTTATTGTGGGGGCGGGGTGGGAGGGGAATAAAGTCCTGAGTGCTATTTTACAGTGCTGATCCTCATTACTGAGAGAAGTTCTGCTTTCTTGGCTGGTGATGGGTTGAGTGATAACTGTTGACTGCCTGGATAGTTATTTAAAAACAAACAAACAAACAAAACTATAGACCTGCCCTGTGTCTTGAGATAAATTGAGAATCCAGTTCTTTATATGCATTTTAAGTAACAAAACTGAGTGAATGAAGACTTACTTCTACGATTCCTTTTCTGTACTCTTCCTTAATACATCAGCACTATTTTTGATTCAGTGTATAGCAACTAATAAACTTATTTTGGTATAAGGTGCATATAAGTTTTTAAAGAGCACCCAGAAATACTTTCAAAGGACAGCTTGATTATAGGCCTATCCATGTGACTATAGGGAATTAGGGGAGGAGTTGTGAAAGTCAGGTTTTAGAAACTACTGTTTACGTCATGTTAATGTTGAATGTTTTCAAGTTAAAGCTATTTAAAAAGTTTAAAGCTGGTGGTATAAACTTTTTTCTCTCTTTAAAAGAGGAAAAAGTCCATACTATATATGGGCTTAAGTTTTGAGTATCAAACTCCCCAGTATATTAACATTCTTGTTAAATAGTGCAAAGTAGAAATTCCACTTCTTACAATGCTACTTTCTTAGACCGTCTTTGACGAGGTTATGTCTTGGCTTTTGGAAGATGATGAAATGCATGTAGCTTAAATTTAAAGTTTGAAATGCTAAAAACTTCTGTCTCTATTTCAGGTAGTAAGATAGTGTGGATTTTTTGTCACCAACTGTGACAGAACATCCATTGTATTAGGTGTATAGAGCCTCTCACTATAGCAGTAAGGTAACTTACCCTGAAGTGTTCAGCACTTGGTTTTTGCAAAACTGTTAGAATCCATGGGAATGAATGCAATGTACAGATTTCTAATACTTGAAGCAATTAATGGTATTGGCTTTTGCATATAGTATGCGCTCTGTAATCTTGTAATGCTTTCTAATACCCACTATTTGTGTAAAAAATGGGGTAATTACAGAAGTTAAGTTTATAGTTATAAAAACAAAATTCTGCTACCTCTTTTTTAATAGAAAACTAAGCGTGGGAAGTCAGACTAGTGCAGCATTGTTCCACTGCTAGTCTAACTGTGGATTTGGTCAATGAGTATTTTGAGGCATTAAAAATTTGGTAGTCTTTCACTAGTACCTGGAGATAGAAGCAGCCCAAGATAAGAGGCTTGTGTATAAAAACGATAAGCTTAAGTATTGATAGTTTGGTGAGATGGAACATGTATATAAACTGTACTTGTTGGTAAGGAAAAAAAGGATAAGTAAGCATATAGTTTTGTCCCCTTAGGTCCTTATTAAAAATAACATGAATGGATATTTGCGTTTTCCGCTCCTAATTCCTATCCTTATTGCATTTGAAGGTAAAGGCAACTCTAAACTTAATGTGTCATCAGTTGGCCACTGAACAACTTCAAACATAAGAGATGGTCAGTATAGACCATACTTTAATCAGACCTCTGACTAAACTTTCTCTTAATCCATTCAGCTTTCATTGGAAGTGAGTTTTCATCCAATTTAGGTTCTGGTGTTCTTGTAGAACAAACTTTTAAATACGTTTATTCAAATCTTAATAGCATATTTTTAGAGAGAGAAGCTAAGAAATCTTACTCTGAGCAAGTAAATTCTCAAATGCATGCATAAGCCTATTTTAATGCATTGTTTATGCAATGACGGTTATTAGATTTTCTTTGTGTAGCAACTTTTTTCACAAATTATTTTGAGTTTTTCTCTTAACAGAGGATCTCAAGCTTTAAAATTCTTCAACACACATCAATTAAAATGCCAACTGCAAAGGCATCCGGACTGTGCTAATGTGAAACAGTGGAAGGGCGGACCTGTGAAGATTGATCCTCTGGCTTTGGTACAGGCCATTGAAAGATACCTTGTAGTTAGAGGTATTTATATCTTATGCAGTCACGCGTGTGTTTTGGTTCTTAAGATAATTAGTGCTATCAATAGTACAGAGTCTGTAAAAACCCGACAGGATTATACTGAAGAAAAATATATGGTACCTAAAAATGTATCTAGTTCAGAGAGGAGACTCAAGCTAAAAGGGAACTTGTCATTTTCTAGGATGCTTTTTCTGTTGTAATAAGTTCAGTCCAAATACTAACAGAAATATAATCAAATTGACTATCGGATTGTCTATGACGTGGCATATTTGATGCCAGATGTTGACAGGGAAACTTATCCTAACATGTCTGAACCTTTCATTCTTGAATTGATGTATTTTGGAACTGAAATCACTTGGAGTTTACAAAAGTTACAGTACAAAGGTATTATTACGCTTAATTTAAAAACATATAAGGATGTATTTCTTCCTCTCTCTCCTCAGGTTATGGCAGAGTTAGAGAAGATGATGAAGATAGTGATGATGATGGGTCAGATGAAGAAATAGATGAATCTTTGGTAAGCTTTTGATGGCGGGGGGTGGTAGGGAACAGTATGCGGAGAGCTTTAAAGCAAAGCTAACAAATCAGTTTCTTACCTTGTTGTTTATTTTGTTCAGGCTGCTCAATTCTTAAATTCAGGTAATGTGAGACACAGACTACAATTTTACATTGGGGATCACTTGCTGCCGTATAATATGACTGTGTATCAAGCAGTTAGGCAGTACAGTTTACAAGCTGAGGAGGAGAGGGAGTCTACAGATGATGAAAGCAACCCGCTGGGAAGAGCTGGGATTTGGACAAAAACGCATACCATTTGGTAAGTTGGCTAGAGAAACCAGAAGTTGGTGACCAACTTCTCCAAAGTCTAGTTCTATGTACTTAAAGAAAATTTAAATATAGATTCCCCCCCCCCCCCAAAACTGTGAAGCTTTGAACTTCCTGATGTGCTTGAGATACTTAAACCATGGTAAGCATTTATTGTCAGCTACAGGTATTTCCTTCTAGCTAATGTAAAATTACATTAGGTAACATAAAGAGTAAATGAGGATCTAAAATGACAGCAGCTTGATGGAGTGAAATTGTTCTCTAGCATTGGGCAGCTAACTACAACCAATAGAGAATATGTCTGCAGTCTACAATTAATGATCAACTTAATGCTGTTTTTTATAGTTTAATTACTGTACAGATAAATGTATTCTCTGGTTATACCTTATGTTTGCATGGCTGTAAGGAGCAGCCTTGGCCTATGACTGTGGCAAACATTCTAACATCCAGCTGTGTCTTTTTTCTTACTAATATTTAAATACTTGTCATTCAAAGCAAAGTTCTTTGGGATTTGTTTATGCGTTCTGCTTCTCCCAGTTCATGGAGCTGGAGGGTCCCCATTTTTCCTCCCCCATGCTTTACTTCTGAAGAGCTAGCTTCAAAGGCTGGATCATATCCAAATGCACTATTCTTTTCTTTCTGCTTTTAACAGTCATTCAAGTAAAATTCTGTTAATCAAAGAAGTAACACTTTAACAACTGGTTTTGTTTTCATGTGTGTTAATATTTCACATACATGTTTATTAAAATTTTAATTTCTTTTTAGGTACAAACCTGTGCGAGAGGATGAAGATGGTAATAAGGACTGTGTTGGTGGTAAAAGAGGAAGAGCACAAACTGCTCCTACAAAAACCTCCCCTAGAAATTCTAAAAAGCATGATGAGTTGTGGCATGGTGAGTATATTGCTGAGGTAATATTTGTGACATTTCTGAAAGTGTGGGGAGGAAGCGTGTTTAGAGACACCGCAATAAATGTTTCTTTTAAAAAATGCATAATATAAGAAAAGTAATCTTTATATACATATATTTATATATTTAAAAGTAAGCTACATATTGTCTATATAAACTGCTTTCATTGAGTGAATGCCATATAAATGACACATATTGCCTAGGCTCCTAATACTCCAATCTAGGAAAGACTTTAATTTAAGTGACTGGCTTTGATAACAAAAATCTTTCTTTTCTTTGCTGCTAGATGGTGTATGCCCTTCGGTATTAAATCCTTTAGAAGTTTACCTCATATCTACTCCACCTGAAAACATAACATTTGAAGATCCATCATTAGACGTTATTCTTCTTTTGAGGGTTTTACATGCTATCAGTCGATATTGGTATTACCTGTATGATGTGAGTAGAGCACTTTTAATCACTTTCATACTTAGTATGAAAAACTGTGTTTAGTACACCTTAAAATAGTCTTCCTTCCCTACCCCCCCCCCCCCAAAAGAAAAGGTGCAAATATTTTCTTCCCCTACCTCTTTCTCTAATTTATGGTAAGGTGAAGGCTTTAATTTCTAATGATCAGACATGTATGCTCTTCACTGTGTTAAAATAAACATACTTTCCAAATTCTTTACTCCTTTAAATTCAAAGAGCAGTATCCTCACACTCTGTATGAGCCAGGTGACAAGGAAAGGCTTGGGTTTTTCTGGTTTTGTTGTCCTCCTTCCTCCCCCCCCACCTCCTTTAGTAAGCAAATTAGAGGTGTAAAAAGACTTTCTGATATTTCTTTAATTAGAAACATATTGTTATTTAACATCACAGAATGCAATCTGCAAGGAGATTATTCCAACCTCGGAATTTATCAACAGTAAACTGACAGCAAAAGCAAACAGGCAGCTCCAGGACCCTTTGGTCATCATGACGGGGAACATACCAACGTGGCTGACGGAACTTGGGAAAACATGGTAGGAATGACTTACTCTATAGTATTTCAAACTGGAGTTCAATAGGCCTCTTGGCTGGGCTGCCAAAGTACAGCATGTTACAATGTTTTTGAAAGTATTGAGGAAGAGTAAAATATAGTCCCAGAAGTCTTAAATTACATGGTGCTGCTTGGATGAATGCTTACGCCCATACTGCACAATTTGAACCAAATGTGGATGGAAAGGACTAGCTGCAAAGTTTAGACCAGTGCTTACAGGTGTTACTGAGTAATTTGAAGTTTTCTTGTTGAAATACAAATACCTGATTCTTGATGTTATGTGTTCTTCTGTTTAGCTTTGTAATGGCATTTTTATTGCTCCACCATATTTATCTTAGCATATTCAGTACAGTACAAAGGAAAACGTAATTTTTATAGTAAATGTTAAATAATTACTGTTAATGTTTATGTTAAGAGTCTATAATAAATGTAAAAAGGTTATAAACATAGTATAACTTCGTTATAAAGTGTTTATAATGCTTTGTAGTATCTTGATAGACAGTATAAGCAGTAAAACTCTTGCACCTGGGGAAAAATAAAAAAGAGAAATTGGAGTTGACATTCTTGGCTTTTCCAGGTATGGTAATTGAAGCAACATTGGGTCTCCCAACTGGAAATAGATTCTCTGCAGATACTATTTGGTCTTCCATTCTCAAAACAAATCTCCCAATTTCTTCATTAACATTCCAGACCATAAATTACTTGTGCTTAATACTTAATGTATATTCTTATGTATATTCATCTGTAGCCATATTTGCGCCATAAAACTGCCTTTCAGTTAAATGTTAGTGTGGAGCATTACACTGAGAACATGCATGTATTCAAGAATAGTAGATCTGAAAAAATAAGAAGTTTCTCTGCTTACTAGTCTTCCATGGAATTTTTTTTTTTTTTAAGCATTTTTGAAAATAGTGAAGGTGGACTGCTGGTTCTGCTGTAGACAGGTTCTCCTTTCTTCCCCAAGTGTCTGACCTTGAATCTGAATTAATACACTAATTGTAAAGCAGGCATGAACAAGTAAATGCATATCTACTTTCTGATATGATCTCTGCCTAGCCAAGGCATTCAAATATTTGGGTTATGTTTCTGGAAGAGAATTTTCTGGAGTCTGTGTTTACTTTTTAAAATGTGATCTCAAGATTTTGCTCATAAGCATCGTAGCTAAAACAAAAGTGTGTTCTGGGAGGCTTCCTTTTGGAGGATGCTTTTACTAGTGTTTAATAAAGCCCTAGCTTCAGGCATACTACATTTCTGTGGGGTTTTTTTGTTTGTTTGGGTTTTTTTGTTCTTAAACTGTAGCAATAGATGTTAGTTGAATCTCAGCTAATTAATCCAACACTCTTTACAGCCCGTTTTTCTTTCCATTTGATACTCGACAAATGCTGTTTTATGTAACTGCTTTTGATCGTGATCGAGCCATGCAAAGACTACTGGATACTAATCCAGAAATCAATCAATCAGACTCTCAGGATAGCAGAGTGGCACCAAGACTGGACAGGAAAAAAGTAAGTATATCCTGTTCAGAAATGGAATGAATGATCTGTTTGCTTTGCTGGTGTCTTTAAGAATGTCATGGTGAACCAATTTATTTTTAAAATTTCAATTTTTGGTAGCATAGTTGAAGAGGAGGCTTGTTTTTGTTTCTTTAAAAGCCCCAAAGCATAAAGTGTATGTCTTCTAGGTATCTGCCATTAGATGGCAGAACTGGCTAGTCTATACTACATTGCTTTTCCTGAGCCTGCTTAATTTTGAATTGAAGTCAGTACACTTTGTGTGCATTCCTAAGATGAACTTAACAGTTTTGGGTTACATTAGTGTTATTTTCGTAGACTGGCAGATTGGCTTCTAAACCTCTGATTCACTCTAGGTAGAATTCCAGAATAATTCAAATAGTAGGATTTAGGGGCTTAAATATTACCTGAATAAACTGAAACATTGTCCTTAGCATTCTGAGAGAGTATTTAAACCTCTTGTCACTATGCAATAATGAAGTTAAGCTGTGACTGTTTTAAATTGGGGGAGTCTTGGGTGTCCACCTTGAATCTGGGGAGAGATGTTATCTGCTGTATAGTATAGATATGCTGTATAGTCTTGGACACCTCAGGAAGAAAGACAAGAGACATGAGAATCTAACTTAACTAGAATATAGTTTCCAGTGCTTAGAAATCCCAGTGCTGCTTTTGAAACCTCCAGTTTTCCCTACTACAGATTTTGGAAGGGCAGGGAGAGGATTCTTCCCTTAGGTTGCTGAACTTTAGCATCTCTAATCTGTTTTTCTGCACCATGTATTAGCTCAGGGGTGATGGGAAGAGCAGAAAGTTTATGTGAATACAGGCTAACAGCTTGTATGCTACCTCATCTTTTCTAAGCAACTGGTTATAGAGCTACTTTACTTCTCAAACATTAAACCGAAGGGAAAGGACTGACCCCTGGGACTCTGCTGTCCCAGACACTCCTCTCACATCTGTGTGAGGTACGTAATGTCACATGACACCACTTTGCTATGTTGTCCTGTTGCTGGATCCTGGACAAGAATAGTAGCTGTTTTAAGTTACACTGATAGAACTGTAAGGCACTGGTTTTCATTTTATATTAAGTACTGTAATACTAGTCTGCTTTCATATAGAGGCAAGAATGTAGTCAAATGGAGTATAAACTTACTAATTATTGAACTGTTGAACTATTAACACATGGTGGAAAAGCTTGCGTAACTAAATTTTTTCCTGTTGTAACTGTCTTGGGAATTGGGACTTACAGACATAATTTCACTACTTAAAACTTCTCTATAATGTGTAGCGCACTGTGAACAGAGATGAGCTGTTGAAACAGGCAGAATCTGTGATGCAGGATCTAGGCAGTTCAAGAGCCATGTTGGAAATCCAGTATGAGAATGAAGTAAGTAATGTCAATGCAGTCTAATTTAACCCCTTTTTAATGAAGATTAACACAAAAAGCTACAACTTCCCTAGAATGACTTGGTCAGACTCTCTTCCTTCCCATCACTGGTGCCACAAAATTCTGTCTATTAATTATCCCTCATCTGCTTAGTTATGGTTTTTAATTGCTAGGGGAAACTCTGAATGCTTTCATTCAATTTCATAATCAGTTTTATTCTAAGGAGTGCATTTCTTCTACCTCTAACCAAACAGCTGCACTTCCCTTTCTTCTGTAGTATGATCTTTAGGTGGCTAATTCTTTTATTCCATTGATATCCACTCTGATATGTGGTCTTCCTAAGCTTTTCAATTCTGTTATAACTGTTGGGGTAGTTAGGTTCTCTAGAGGCTTTTTGCAATAGTCTATAATGTAGCATAAATCTCAGACTAAGTAAAGATTTTGACATTCAAATTGACCTAATGGACTCTCTTGTTGTGTTTTTTATTTTTGTTTTTTGTTCTCCTACCCCTGCACCCTGCCTTCCCTTCTGAAGGTTGGCACAGGCCTAGGCCCCACACTAGAGTTCTATGCACTTGTATCTCAGGAACTACAGAGAGCAGACTTAGGCCTCTGGAGGGGAGAAGAAGTAACATTAGCCAATCCGAAAGGTAAATGTTTTACTACTAAAGTTATCAATGTTGATCTAATATAGGACTGATTCTAAGCTGACTTTAGGTGAAGAGCTTTCATAGAGTGCCTCAATTTTTGGTCAGATAATAAGGCTCACGATAGGGTGAGATTGTTTAAAAATAATACTAATAATTGGTTGTTAACCATAACCTAAACTTTTTGTAAAGTTACCTGCTTTCAAACTTGTCTCTGGAATGAAGCTAGCAGTGTATGTGTTGAACCTTTCTTTCCTTCTTCAACAGGAAGTCAGGAAGGAACCAAGTATATTCATAACCTTCAAGGCCTTTTCGCACTTCCCTTTGGTAGAACAGCCAAGCCAGCTCACATTGCAAAAGTTAAAATGAAGTTCCGCTTTCTGGGAAAACTAATGGCCAAGGCCATCATGGATTTTAGACTGGTAAGAATAAAACAGTGATTCTAAATGGTTACATGAAAAATCTAGCTTTGGTTTAGGGGGGGGGGGAAATAGCATTAAGAGTTGCATGGAAGCATTTTCAGCTTTAGCGATTTTCTTATTTTTTAAGGGGGAAGAGGGAAGGACAGTGTATGTTGAAGATCTTTAAACTTATTCTTGAGTCTACACTGAAAAATGGAAAAGCTAATTCCTATCAGGTGTTGCGATCTCTGCATACTGGTTTCAAAATTATTTTCGGCTTATTTGCTGTCACAAGCTGATAACTTGCTGATTGCTCTAATGCATATATGTTCCAGACCGTCAGTTGTGCTTTGTCAGCTGTAAATTTCTCAAGTAAAAACACTGTTTTGGTATGTGAGAAAACTATCAGTTACTCAGTGTTCTAGATCTAGCCAAGAGATAAAATAGCAAAATACTGTAGTTCTGAAAGACTAACAGTTCAATACTAAAACACGTTTCGATTCCTAGGTGGACCTTCCTCTTGGACTTCCTTTTTATAAATGGATGTTACGACAGGAGACTTCCTTGACATCACATGACTTGTTCAGTATTGATCCAGTAGTAGCCAAATCAATATATCATCTTGAAGATATTGTAAGACAAAAGAAAAGACTTGAACAGGACAAAACACAGGTGGGACAGTAACCCTAAGTAACCATCTTTACATGCTTCTGGTTTTTAAGAAGTACCCATAATTGAATAGAGTGTATGATGGTGCTTAGTATTGGTGATAATAGTAATGACTTCATTTTAAAAGAAGGAATAGTATTAATGTGGCTAGTAATTATAACAATAGCAATTTTTTGTAGACTTAATCATTAAGCCATTCTGAGTAATGTGGACTTTTAACATTAGAAATTTATTACAGAATCCTTGTTTCACTAGAAACAGCAAAAACTGCAAGAAGTTCTTATAAAGTAACTTCTGGTTCACGTTGAAAAGGCTGACTCTTGTATTGGGAGGAAAAAAAAATCTATTCTCAATTTTGAACATGCAGAAGGCTTGGCTTTTGTTATTAGTTTAGTTAAATTCTGTTTGTTTGTTTTTCTCTTTTTTTTTTTTTTTTAAGAAGTGCCGTTTTCCACTAAAAAATGTATGTAGAACTGATATAAATTCACTTTGTATGTAAACATACAGGTTCTTCTACAGCAATAGAAGAGTCTTAGTTTTTATAGGTTACCCACTCTTAACTATAAATAGTAACGTTCACTGTTGCAGGGTGGTGATAAAAGGCTTTCGTCGTGCATGCTCTCTTTTCAGCATCCAATATTAATAGGTTAGATGGTAGTAATATAACTTCTACTCCCAATATATCTGCTTTATTACTAATGAAGTTATCGCATCCCCTCACTTTTTCTCTCCTTGGTCACCACTTCTGATTTCCCAGTAGGAGTTTGAAAAGTCTGAAACCTGATGGATAAAAGCTGAGAAATGTCAGCATGCATGCCAAATATGAATGCCATTAATTATTGTAAGAAAAAACATAGGCTGAGCACCTTGGTGTTTCACACATACCTACTTTACTTGCAACAGTATTTTCTAAACTTAAAATAAGCAAGAAGCTTAAAAAAAAAAATCCAGAGTTGCTAGGAAAAACTGTACTGTTGTGATCTTTCAGGTTTATCCATTTTTAAGATAGTTTACTTGCCTTGTGTTGGTTTGTTGTTGTATATACTGGAAAAATAGAGGAAAGCAAATACTGTAACAATACTAAAAATAATATGATTATTATAGAAAGGTTCACTTAGTCAAAACTGTTTTAGAAGTTGTAACTCTTGGATAAATTAATATGAATGAGTTGTTCTTACTGGTTTTCACTTTGAATTTTTTAGACCAAAGAAAGTCTACAGTATGCATTGGAGGCTCTGACTATGAATGGCTGCTCAGTGGAAGATCTAGGGCTGGACTTCACGCTTCCTGGGTTTCCTAATATAGAGCTGAAAAAAGGGGGAAAAGATATACCAGTCACCATCCACAATTTAGAGGAGTATCTCAGAGTACGTAAAAGCAAAGCTAGGACTATGTGTTTTCTTAGTTCTTTCCCACCTTACTCCCAAGTTGTTTATTTCCAAATGTATTTCAGTTCATTCTTGTGAACTGGACACAGCAATAATACTTCTCCTGCTAATTGCTTCTGGTTTGTTCTAGTTTATTACCAAAGAGTTTGAACCCTAGTCGATGCACTGCACTTGAAATTTTGTACAGAATTGTCCGGTTTATACATAATGAAGTCTTCAGACTTATGCTTTTTGTGGCTATAAAGTGTTGTAGTAAGTGGAATAAGTAGAGTTGCAGACTTTCGGAATCTTCTAACAAGCTCCCACATTTTGATATGATAATGAATGTTTAGACTACTGATGGAGCACCTGCCACCACACTTCAGTTGGCTTTGAACTGCTATACTAGTTTTGAAGTTCTTTGAGTCAGACTCAATGCTGAGTAGAAATTAAAGTGAATAGAATGTTAAAAGCTTTAGGTAAGGAAGAGGGAATAAAACAATGCTGTAATAAGTTGACAGTGTGCATGCATCATGATCTCTGTCTCAGAAAGGACATAAAGCCTAGAAAAACTCAAAAGGGCAATACTGATGAGGTTTCTGCATAAGGAAGTATTAAATGGAGTAGACTAAAAGCAGCCTGGCAAAGAGATGGGGAAAGGAAGGAAGAATGAAATATTATGTCAAAGTCATGAGGAGAATGGAGATGGGAATGGTTGATTGCACAGTGAAAATGTCATATTCCAGTTTCTAAATAATGCATTTTCTAGCAGGTTAATCTACTACCAATTTCATTCTCAGAGGACTGTTAAGATTTTCAAGCACTTTTCAAACTCCTGGATATTAACTGAGAACTTTGCAAAGTTATTCCACAATCTGCACAACGGAATGTTAAGAGCAATTTTAGTTCATGTTCCAGATTCAACCGGTTATGCACATATCCAGTTCTCGTATATGTATTTCTTGAAAGTGAATGCTGCTGATCAAGAAACACTCATAAAATTAAACATATTTGGAAATAAAGCTGTTTGCAGACTTACAGACGGGAAGTACCAGCTACTGTAGCTTGTTAGAAATGGAATTTGTATTCTTGACTTGCCAAGCAAGTTTGCTTTCAAATCTGACTTGGACAGTTTGCAGTCAGTTACTTCCTCTAGACAGTGTATTTCAAGTGTCTGATACAGTGATGAAGGCTTACAGACATTTCAGATGTCATGTAGTTGTCCTATTGAATGCCTCTGGTATTTTAAATGCAGATTACACAAAGTTTGCTTTCTGCTTGTTTGTAAATTTTCAAGACTGTTTTCTTTAGGACACTTGCACAGTTTTTTTCCTTGTCTTTATATTCCCACCTTAAAGAGAAGACTTAACTAGTTCACAGTAATCTGCAGTACAGACTTAAAATGTCAAGGAAACAGAAAAGACTTTAGAGAATATCGACGTCTTCCGTATCATGAGTATGATGAATTGCAATTTTGAAACAGTACATTTGATTTATCAGTTAGCCTCTACACCTTCCTGTGGATAACTGCCTTGCTCTTGAAAATGTCCTTTTCATTACAATCTTGTTTGGATTACCATTAAGACTAGTTTATAAAACTAGAATATCCAATTGTTACTTTCCTGCCACCTCTCACCCCCACCGCACCCCCAGACTGTTCTGTCTTAATCAGAAAGCACTACCTTACAAGCACTGCCTTAATCAGAAAATAGTTCTATTTCTTCTACTAGTGTCCTGAAAGACTTTACTCTTTATCATGGAGGGAGAAGAAAAGAAGTTGACCTGCTGCTTCTAGATTTCTGGACAAAAAAGTTTGTTTCCACAGTGCAGTTCTTAAAGCAATTTGGATTTCTCTGCGAATCCACAAGACAGTAAGGCACCTTAATTCTGCCATACACCTCTGCTCATGGAAAATATTCACAGTTTCAAGTCAGCACCTTCTACTGCTACAATAGTGTAGGGCCTTCTGTGCTGCTGTTGCTTACCAACTTGCTCTTCAGTATGAAAACCTGATGCATGAAAGTAGGGATATGTATCTTAACCAAAATGCAACAATTACCTCTTCCCTAGAAAAACTTATCAACAGAACCTAATACGCTTTCAATTCTGAGTGTTGTCTGGACTGAGTAACTCTATTGGAACAGTGTTCAAACATCTGCTTAAGAAGTCCAGCAATATCATGAGTTCTTACCACATTCAGATGCATGCTTAAATGTCCTTTGAAGCTTGCTTCAGCATTCTAGGTTAGAGCTTTATCACATTTAGAAACCAGTAGCTGTGTGTTGACAACACATGTTTTACAATCGGCCTTCATTGCCCGCTACAGTTGAGGATACTTGAGGCAAGTGTAATCATCAGTGGCACTAACTGACAAAAGAATCTGAACTTAGTTACAAGCAGTCTACCAGGTATAATCTATTTGTGAGCTTAGTGGATAAATACTGGCTGCAGGAGTGTGAAAATAAGTTTGTTTGGGGTTGTCTCACTGCTGTCCCCCACCCCCCAAGTGACTGGGATTACTGTTTCTGTAGGCATTATCCTCTTTGGAAGGGCAGTTTAATCCTGAGGGAGCAACTGCAGATACCAAAGCATAAAAATAAACCCATCATACTGTCTTTTGTCTTAAGAGTCTTACCAAATCCCAGTAATTTAAGGTGAAGGTATTCAGCTTTTCCATATTTCTGTGATATTAAATCATTTAATATAACGGAATGACTCAAGTCTACAGTGTACAGAGACAATATGTAGGTTAGGCTTGTAATAATATCTAAAACATGATTTTTGAACAAGGCTCACACTTGCTGTTAAATAGAACCAATTTAACCAGCTGTTCAGAATTCTGAGTATTAGCTTTGTTTCCTCAAAAATTGAGACACAAGTTGTTTAAATTCTGCTTCAGTTGCATGTTTAGGGTATTCTAAACATGAGCTTTGTTTGCACTCAAATGACTTCTGTGATGGAGCAGATAAGAAACAACTCTTTTCTTTCCTCCCTTCCTCCCTTCCTCCCTTCCTCCCTTCCTCCCTTCCTCCCTTCCTCCCTTCCTCCCTTCCTCCCTTCCTCCCTTCCTCCCTTCCTCCCTTCCTCCCTTCCTCCCTTCCTCCCTTCCTCCCTTCCTCCCTTCCTCCCTTCCTCCCTTCCTCCCTTCCTCCCTTCCTCCCTTCCTCCCTTCCTCCCTTCCTCCCTTCCTCCCTTCCTCCCTTCCTCCCTTCCTCCCTTCCTCCCTTCCTCCCTTCCTCCCTTCCTCCCTTCCTCCCTTCCTCCCTTCCTCCCTTCCTCCCTTCCTCCCTTCCTCCCTTCCTCCCTTCCTCCCTTCCTCCCTTCCTCCCTTCCTCCCTTCCTCCCTTCCTCCCTTCCTCCCTTCCTCCCTTCCTCCCTTCCTCCCTTCCTCCCTTCCTCCCTTCCTCCCTTCCTCCCTTCCTCCCGCAGTAGCACTGCCTTTGCATACATGTAGCAGTATGAGCTTGTGAATTAAGGCAGAATAAGGCAATGCTGTAGAGCAGCTCCATGCATCAAAGTTCAAACTCTGCTACCACTACAGTGAGCATATGGCCAGACTTTTGTGGATCTTTTTTTCCATAGTCTGTTGTATAGTAGTGATATTCCATGCTTCCCTTGTTCATGTGACTTTTTTTTTTTTCCTCCTGCAGTTGGTTATATTCTGGGCACTAAATGAAGGTGTTGCCAGGCAGTTTGACTCCTTCAGAGATGGATTTGAATCTGTCTTCCCCCTCAGTCATCTTCAGTATTTCTATCCTGAGGAGGTTGGTAAATGTGTTCTGAACTGATGCTGTTATGCCTTATGACTGTGTGTATAGACAGTCTGGATACTGTGTGGTCCTAACACAAATAGGCTAATTGCATGTATGATGCATAGTAGTACAATTCAGTCCTTTGCATACTTAAATGTTTGAGATTGTGTTCAGTAGCAGTTCATTTTGATGCTTCTATTATGAAGAGCTCAGTTTCCTGTAAAATCGAGTATAACCAGCTCTTTCCAGAAGAATGCTTCAATTTTATGTTCAGGCTCTATATTGGTATGGAAGCTGAACCTAATTCCTTGTATTGCAGTTCCTCTTAGTAGCTGCAGATACAGCTGTGGATGTTACTTGGACATTCTATGGAGGGGAAAAAAAAGCTTTTTAACAAGAACAGAGGAAGAAGGAGCAAAGAATAGGATAGTTTGTCTTGATGTCTGGTTCTCACCACCCACCAAATCAAATTTTGTAAAATTCTTACTCTTATATGGACTGAATTGAGACAAGGTTCTGTTTGGACTAGAAATGAGATTGTTTTATTATTCTGCCTGCCTTTGGGGAGCTTATTTGAATACTGTGGTTCCTAGGTTTTGTTTACTGTCATAAACTTGCACCTTTAACTTCATGAAGGAATGTTAAGTGCCTAGTGAAACAGTGTGTTAGCCAAGTCTTCAAGTTATCTTTTTTTCTTGATGCTTTGTAATGTTAGGGTCTCTTAAAAACAGGGTCCTGCAGCTGCTTATCTTGATTCTTTTGTATGCCTTTCTGTTGGTACTTCAAAGAGTACCACCACCTATTTTTCTGCAACAAATCTAAGACCACTAAAGAATGTGAATACTTTATATAGTCTGTTTCCTAAAGGTCTTAACCAGATTTCTCTTTTTCGTCGTGCAAATGATGCTGTACTCTGTTCTGTTGCATGGTTGGTGACATGGTTTGATGCTTGCTGCTTCTTAGAAATGTTAAAATGCTGATGCTAGTCCATTGCGAATTTATAAATTCAGTTGACCTAAATTAAGGAATAGGAGTAGAGTAGTCTGAGATATAAGATCTTTTCTTTAGTAGGACTTAAGTGTGAGATCTAGAGCTCTGCTGGTCATGTATCAGACCACTTGAACCTTTGTACAAACCATTCCTCAGTAATTATAAAAAAAAACTTGTAAAATTATTTTGTTCATGTATGGAATGGCTAGGTGTGTCAAACTTCTATTTTTATTAAGATCTGGGCTTTACAACTTCTTTTGTATCCTGGAAGGACACTCTTGGAAGCTTTCATGTTTCAGCTTTAGCCTGTCAGCTTTGCTTGTCCAAGTGCCATAAGAAGAACAGGCAAAGTAAGCTAAGCTGAAGTACAAAGCTACTATCTAAAAGATATCTCTGCCTAACGATTTATTTTACTTTGTTATTTGAAAGAAGAGACCAGGTTCTAAAAAGCAAGTGTAAACACTTCATTCTCCCCATTCCCCCAGATTTCTTCAAAATTATGAAATAGTTCCAAAAAGTTAAGGCATTTTTGGTCTGCTAGTGTAAATTACTTTGGAGGATTGTCTCTGTTCTCCAAGAGATGCATTCAGTGTCGCTAACTTCCGCATGTGGTAATGGACTGCACGCAAAAGCAGATTCAGGTAGTGAGGCTGTCATTGGGATGAAGGTATTACATTTGAAGAACTTGGGGAGGTTGCATGGGATGACTGAGGTAGATTCGCAGCAAACCATTCCAGAAAGTAGACTGCTGTAGTAGTAATCAGAATATGCAGTATTCATTCTGCATCACTTTTAAAGGGAGGGGAAAAAAATTCCTTGTTTTTAAATTTTATAGCTGGAGCAGCTCTTGTGCGGCAGTAAAACGGACACTTGGGATGCAAAGACATTGATGGAATGTTGCAGACCAGATCATGGTTATACACATGACAGGTAACATGGTGTTGGTCTTGTTAAAAATAAATATTCGCACTAGAAACATGCATCTGAATAATTTTATATCCCTGTCACTCAAATGGCATTCAGTATTATATGAAATTTATTTGAAAATGGCCTTTCTAATGTTTAACTGAATATAAATCTGATGCAATTATTTTAACCATAAACAAAATAATAAAAGCTGTCTTTCTTTTCCTCTTTAGTCGAGCAGTGAAGTATCTCTTCGAAATTCTCAGTAGTTTTGATAGTGAGCAGCAAAGACTGTTCCTTCAGTTTGTGACCGGTAGCCCCAGACTGCCTGTAGGAGGTAGGTTTTGTTATTAATACATTGCTATATATGAAATCAGTACTACTAATGCATGTCAGAATAAGTGGAGTATTTCAGTAAAGGCAAAAGTTACTTATCTGTATATTTGTATTGGAGCCTCATACTTGTCTGACACTTTTAGTTATAGAAGTGGCTGAGTGGACTCCAAATAGAATTATCTTATGAACTTTGCATTAATCTCAAGACTTTTCAAATGATTCTCTCTCATGGTTTAATTCATGTTACCAGATAACCTACTATAGGGCAAAGAATAGTTCAAACTTCTCTTTTTAAAAAAAAGAACAAAAAACCCCACCATCTTGTGTTCCTTGGCTAGAAGCATATGCTGTAAATTATGACAACAGCAAAATGATGTAGTGCTTCCTGGAAACAAACTTACTATGTTTTTTTTATTTTTCTAGAACAGAGACAGTATGAGCATAGTGATAAACCTTCATTACGTCCCTTTTAAATTTCAGAATTTAGAAAAGAGGCAGTGAGGAAAACTGAGGAATTTGTCTTTTGGCTTTGCTAGATATTGGCTCTGCTGCATTAATATGAATATATTTAATCCTGAAGTGTTAAATTTTTAGAGCATACTTCTTACCATGTTCTTAGCTGAATGTTTTTGCAAATAAAAAAGAAATTTATGCATCTATTCCATTACTTACATTCTCTGTTTTACCCACTTAAAGGAAGAACTAACATTGTAGGAAGGAATTGATTTTAGAGAAGGGGTTGATTTTAAAAAAAATGAGAAAGTGCAGACAGGATTGAGGAGTAGGAGTGTAAAAACCTTAGCTGTAGGGAAAAAAAGAGGTACAAATGTGGTGACAAAAGTCAGATAACTTCCAAGTATCTTTAAAAAAAAAAAAAAAAAAAAGTAAAAGTTTCTGTTCTCATGCACAAATATTATTCTGGGAATAGGATTTTTTTTTACTCATAAAGAACCCAGAATTTAAAAATAGACCTGTCTAGTTTTCCCGAGATGAATAAGAAGGAAATAAAATAATCAGAGGATTTCCAGTATTTTTTTAGCTTGCCATATGGCATTGTGAAGCCATATGAGGAAAAGTTTAAAAGTAGAGCTTTTCTGAGCAGTCACTTAATGAGGGCACGTGCTTCTGTCACTGTCGGATTAATGCAGTGTTAATTGTGGCTTTTCAGGAAGAATGCTCTTATTCTGAATCTCTCTTCTCATTAATAGGCTTCCGAAGTTTGAATCCTCCATTGACAATTGTACGCAAGACATTCGAGTCTACAGAAAATCCAGATGACTTCTTGCCCTCAGTAATGACTTGTGTGAACTATCTCAAATTGCCGGACTATTCAACTATTGAGATAATGCGTGAAAAACTCTTGATAGCTGCAAGAGAAGGGCAGCAGTCATTCCATCTTTCCTGATCACAATGAAAAATGCAATGTCTGCCTGTTACAGCAAAAGAGAAAATCATGATTCTTTTCTAAATGTATCACCTGAGTCAAGGAAACGTGTTACGCCTTCTTGTTGTAGAAAAACGGCTTGCAGATTATAAACAAAGACACTTGGTTGATATTCATTAAAGGCCCCCATGGACTTAAAGTGATCAGGCCCTAAAAAGTTGTTGTGACAAGGTTTCTTTAGCAAGTTCTTGTTTAAATTATCATTTATTTGATGAGTGAAGTTTTTAACTTGCTTTGCTGTGTGAAATTTAAAAAGGGATGTTTTTCCAGGCTGGAACAATAAATGTCGCTGTGCAGTTTAATACTGGGCTGTGTGTATCCATCTAGCTAAGTCTGAAGTTTTTCCTCCAAAGACAACTTTTGTACATAAGTACAGAAATTAAAATACACCATGTATTTGACGAATCTAGTTTAGTAGACTAGTTCTGTGTACCCTCACCTGCCTCTAATTTTACCCATCCTCATGTATTGTCTGATGTGCAATTCACTTGGTTCTTTTTGTGTGCAACATTCAACAATTGTTATGTTTTGGTTAGCATGGGCATTTACTGCTCCATGCCTTTTTTTCTCTGATTAAGATAATTTAAATTTTACTGAAATCAAATATATATTGTCAATATAATTCAGCCTTTGTAACTAGGTAGAACCTTTCTTATAGCTTAGTTTTACTGTAGTGGTAGGATATACTGGTGACAGTCTTTACCAGGTGACGCTCTAGAGCTGTTTACACAGTGATTCAGGCAGCAAAAGCCTCTTACTAGAGGCAAGGAAGAATTCATTTCTTTTGTGTAGTTGAAGTCCAACAGCTTGGGCTGGCCAGTGTTGTATTGTGGTAAGGCCAGAGCATTTCGAATTGATGTAAAGTTTTTTAAAAGACAAATTCGCTGTTTCATTCCCTGTTCAAGTAAACAATTTTCTTGTTTTTGATCTAAGTTCCTGGTTACTTTTGTAGTTTTTTTCTTTTCTTTTTCTTTTTTTTTTTTCCTCCTCCCAGCGCTAGCTTGGAACAAACAGTTCAGCCTTTGTCTTTTGACACAGATAAAGCACCTGTAAGCAATGCTCTGTCCAACTGTTTTATGTGCTGATTTCTCAAATCTGCAATAATTTACTTCATCAGGTTAATGTTTTTACCTGAATATAAATAAAAAAAGTTTGCTTCACCTTTTTGTTCATAGTTTTGTACTGTATACATAAAGTTCAATTGTGTAAATTACTGTAATGCAAGTAAATCATCCTGAATCTACTTGGCTAACAGCCTGCAACTGGTGGATGATTTACTGCTAAAACAAGACCTTATAAGACCTCCAACTTAAAGGGAAATTTTTTTCCTTTCTATGGGTTTAAAAAAAAAAAAGGGCAATTACAAATCATCCTGAGATGTACATGCTATATAGTTCATCTCTATAAAAATGTGATAGTTAATTACTTTTATTCAACTTTGAGAAATCAAAATTCATTTCAGTGCTTAGTAATTGTTAAATTCTGGCTAATCAGGCTAGTATTTCCCCTAAACTAACAATAACAGGTTTTCTTTTATCTAGCTGAAGAACTTGTACTTTCAGAATATGTATTTCAATACATGTAATGGACATTCTTACAGTGAACATTCACAGAAGTACATGCGGTTGCTCATACCAGTGCCACTGAAATGTAATGCAGATCTGTCTGAGCATGAGTAGAATGTGAAATCCTTGCACAAAGAACCTGATAACTGAACAGTTCACTACCGTATTAAAACTGAATGAAGGCGCTTCACACTGTACCTATAATAATGGTAGTGCACAGTGCGGCGTAGTTTTCATAAAACTTAAGGCAGTGTTTAAATGATGGACTGGTGTTTAAATTGTTCTGATAACTTGATCAAACTGAGCACAAAGACATGTTTATAGTGTTTGGATAGCAATTTGTTCATTTTTTAAGGTTCTATATTTTAAAAAAACTTGACTTGTGTAAAAAAAGAAAAAAAAAACTAATATTTTGTATTAAAATATCATGTGTATTGATATTTTTTTACCCATGTTGTCTCCCTCCAGAATCTGGCTTTCATTGACTTTGAGGTGTTTTCAAATTTGAAATAGCCATTTGTGTAACTCCATTTCAGTGGGAAAGTAAGTTGTTGGTATACCTAGTTCCTTTTGGAGGGGAGGAATGCCTGTTTAAAAAGGAAGGAAAAAAACAATTACCTCTCATGGCAATTGATTTGCTATCCTGGCTGTCATCTTCAGCATGACCAAGGATATATTTAGCCTGAAAAGTGAATTTAACCCTTCTGGGGGGGGCACTTTTTTTCCCCCAGCTTCAAGTGCTTTAGCAGATCAGTTTGCATGGCTTAACTTGCTTCTTTTTTCCTACAAGCAGAAACATAATACCTAGGAGTACTTGAGAACTAGGGGAGCGGTAGGGCAGGAGGCTAGGGATTCCTCCTCCTGAGGAACTCTGAATGAAAAGTTCACTCAAATTAAATGAAGGTGTGTTCAGATGCCTGCTAATGACTAGCCCTCAGAAGCATGGGTAGACTACTTGGTACTGAACTGCTTTGTATATCTTTATATCAGGATAAAGTATTATTTTTTGAAAATAGAGGCTTTTTTAAAATGGTGAAACAACTGGTTTTAGAGAACACTGTTTGGACATAAGTTGCTATTTTGGATGAGTTTTGCATCTTTCTGAATTAACAAGAGCAGCAAAAGTTAATTCATGAGAAGGTGACTATCCAAGCACAGATAGCTGCTACTTCTGTGGTGATTTTTGTTAAACGTTTGTTTTATACAGAAATCTTTTGTATAAGGAACATTTAAGTATTGTAGATAAAATCCAAGCTCTCAGCCACATTTGACATGACTCATTATGTTGTAGTGCTTTTTTTCCCCTTCATATTCTGTAGGAAGGTGTACAAGAAACAATTCCAAGTATGTGTAAAATCCCCATGCCCAGTGCCAAAGCTTGATCAGATAGTAAAATTTTCATATGCAGACTTACTGCATAATTTAGCTGTCTAGATTCTCCCTTCTTTCCCTAGAGCATGTTTGTTTTTTTGTTTTTTCTACTTGCTTTCCCTTATTGAGCTGTCCTCTACTTAAATACGAATGCCCAAGAACAAGGAATGATGAAATACCAAGTGCCTGGATCACTTTGGTTCTGCCCTTTTATTCCTGCCACTGCTTGGAGGTAGGTCTGTCACCTGCAGAGTTTCTGGGGTCTGTTCCACCTAAATACCTGGCTGAAGACAGGTTGCTGAAACTGTATTATTGCTTTGTCTGTAAGCACCTTAGCTTTCACAGTCAGACCATGGGCATTCCCATTTCATCTTGTCTGACTTGATCAACACTAAGTCCTTTTTCCGGAATGATCCAAAAGTTTTGAAGCTTGATCACATTTTCCTTCTCTTGGGGAACGACAGAAATGAGAATAGAAGGTAGAGCAATTCCTGCCTCTAAGGTACTGCAGAGACTCCCCCCTTTTTGAAAATAAGCAAGGGGCTGCAGGTGGGGGGGGGGGGAGGGAGAAAGATGCTAGCCAGTACATGATTGAGCTAGTTACAAAAAACAACCCGTTTGCTCATCCAGCTTGAAGGGAGAATTAGGAAAGGGAAATCTGTAAAATAGTGGAGTGGTGCCTGTGCAATGGGTCCACCTGATGGACAACCTTCTCTTCCTAGGACATGGCTGTGTAGATGGGATTTCTGTTTTCTGTTAGGGTAGGTAAAGAGCAGTTTTCAGGCCTTGGTTACCTCTGTAGGGCGGGCACAGCAGATGCCGTCCTCCCTGAGAAGAGGCAGAACTTCCCCTTCAAAAACTGAAGTAACGTCGCATAAGCAAAGCAGGCTTTACAGGGTCTTCATAAAGGCCCTGTGCCTGTCTAATCATAGTCCATACTAAGAGCATGTGGGTTCAGAACATGTCAGCAACACCAGATCCCATGATCTCAGTTAGAAAAGCCTCAGCAGAGGTGCTGAGCTACCTGACTTGAGGACCAGAGATGATCCCTTTCTAAAAAATTGGACTTGTTGAGAGAACAATAAAAAGGCTGGAGGAAAAATAATCTTACTGCCAGCTGAGTCTTTCCAGGGTTGGACTCTTTTTCTCCCACTTTGCTTTCCTAGTCTCCTGATAGCTTGAGTGGAAAAACCTCTATGCTGTGTTTACCAATTTCTAAGGAAAGTCCTCTCCTTTCTGTGATCCTGCAGGAATTTCAGAGCTGCATGCTCTCAGCTTGCTGTGTCTCTCACAACTCATTGTGCTGCTTAATATCTTTTCTCAGGTGAATGTAGTCAAGCTGCCCCAAGAGTCACCTCACCTAAGTGCTCCACCTGACGCACAGCACAACAGTTGGCATCAGCTGCCTAGTCACTTGCTTTTTAGCAGAACACTGATGCATGTTTATACAGCAAATAGGAAGCAAATTTATTAGTTATATTGTCTATGGCTAACAGCAGCTAGCTCAAAGAATAAATGCTTCAGTGGCCTGAAGACGTAGAAGAAGTTTAAAGGGATAACATATCATTGTCTGCTGATACTGATAAGTGCATGTATTGATCTGACATCAAGCTCCTTTGGAGGCGGAGGAGAAGCAGATCTTGGGTCTCTTTCTTTGCTGTGTGCGTTTGGGGATCGCTGGTGAAATCTCAAGCCATAAATAGAAGAATTAAAAAGCAGAGGGGGGTAGAAAAATGGAAGATGTATCCAGTATTTCAAGGCATTAGATTAAAAAAGGTCCTGATAAATCTTGCTCTAGCTATAAGAGCCATTGTTGGTAGTAACTTCTGCAAACCTGGTATTTATTTAAAAACAAAGAAACAAAAAAAAACCCCTCCCAAATTCAAAAGAAAAGGGGGAGGGAGAATTCCTAAATCCTGTGCCATCTTCCTATAGTGAAGAAGGAAACTGTCCAGTTCAAGCTATAAGCAGCCCATTTTGGGGGGGGACCCAATGAACAAAAACAATGTGTGTTGTTGGTTTGTTTGTTTTTTCCCTTGACTACATTTAACTTGTTTAATAGACAGGACATGGCTATCTCTGAAACCCTATTAGAGTTATCAGGTGGATAAGCCTGTGGGGGAAAATGACTACTTGCCAAATCATTTTGTGAAACAGCAAGCACCCTGCACCCATTTTCTGAGAATGTGAATGGGAAGGAAGAGGTGCCTCTTAGCAAAGGTAAGCTTAAACGTGAGTATTTTCTTATATGTGGAAAGTCAAAACAGGTTGATGCTGTGGATGTATTTAAAAATGATGTAGTTATTCCATCTAAATAGCTACTTCCCAAATATACAACTGACAGGAAAATGGAGAGAAAAGTTTGAGATTTCATTAACTGTCTATACAGCACTTAGAGCTGCTGTATGCTTTAAAGTGTCCTGGATGGTAGGATCCTATTGCAAGGGAAAGTAGGGAATTTCCAGACTTTCACCCTAGTCTGAAAAGTTACTAGAATAAACTAGCAGCAGAATTTGTGTCAAATAGCTAACTAAATTCAACAAAATTTTGTTTTGTGGCATTCAATTCAGTAGCTAAATATTATGGATGCATATTTCTGCTTTGCAGGAGCCTGTCCTCCTGTTCTTCTGTTCCCCTTTCTTCCTATGGCCTCTTGTAGCTATTTCATATGGTGGATGAGGTTGTATTTTGAAGTTCTCTGGTGTAATTGTTTGACAGAATCGGGGTACGTTTCATAGATCTTTGGTAACTTTGTAAGCAAAGCCCATGCTTTCAGAGAAGACAGCAACCTTACCTGATGCTTTATAGTGAGTTAGAAACAGATTATGGGGGAAAGAACAGAATGTAGTTAAACTAAAATCTTGTCCGGGTTAGGAGGCCCCTCAGCTATAGATGATTGGAAATGGAGAGAATACTTTGAGTAAATATCAGATGTTGTGTTGCTCTTTCTTTAGCCATCCAAGGTATTCTAGGCTAAATATAGGCTTGGTCTGACCCAGTGCTACAGTTCTTCTGTTCTTAAGTCTTCTTACATAGAAGAAGAAGCAGCCCCCTTTGGCAGGCAGATGATGCAGGCAGTGATCCAGAAGCAGTTAGCCAGTCTAGGAGGTGGGCCTTTTTTCCCCCCCAACCTTTTTCTCACTTTTTTTCCACAGATCATTGCTTCTCCTGTGTACCGAAATCATGAAGACTTTGGTTTAATCTCTTTCTTGAAGTCAGCATTTCCCACGGTTCTGTCCTCTGTAGTATGCTTCTTAAACAAAAAGCAGTATTTACATTTTATATCTTCACTTAGTGGAACAGCATGCTTAATTTACTGACAAGTACTGATGTTACTGTTACAAATCATTCAGAAAGGTTTCACACAGCTTGTTATTCCTTTGGTGTGAAAGGCAGCAAGCCTTATTTTGGGACACTGGAAGTCTAAATGGTATTCAAAAGAGGGGAAAAAAAATCTCTTTATAATGGTTATCTAACTGCAAAATTATCCCATCTTTAGCAACACTGAAATCTAAGGCTGGTAATTTCTAACTTAGCGGCCAACAGATCAGCTTCTTCCAGTAGATTAGAAATTAAAGGTAAAGGGAGCAGTACCTGGCCAGAGAGCAGTTCTGCTAAAAGGACTTGAAGGTCTTGTCGGCAGCAAGCCAACCCTGGGTCAGCAGTGTGCCCTGGCAGCAACGAAGGCCAACAGCATCCCGGGCTGCCTGAGAAGGAGCACAGCCAGGAGATCAAGGGAAGGGATTATCCCCCTTCACTTCATATCCCCAGAGAGGTTATGCAGCCTCCATCCCTGGAGGTTTGCAAGACCTAAATGGATAAACCTGTTTGTTTTACTAAAATATGTTGCAATGTTACAATCAGCTGGCTCTCTTCAGAATTTTAAATCAAAACTCCATGTGCGCATTTACTAAGGACTGAGAATGAAAAAGAAGTTGATGTACATCTTGAGTCTTGCACTGTTCCATATTACATCAATTTAAATAACTTCAAAAGGAAAAATTCATGTGTAGAAAAAGGATTTTCTAAATTTTCCAAAAAAGTGAATGGTAGTGACAAGGGTTGTCTCTGTTGCAGTTGCAGGTCATGACCAATCTTCAGCTTCATAGGACTCTGCTTCAACTGACAGGAAACTGCAGGGCCTTATATTGCTTCTCCTTCCCTTTCTTAAAAGGATTTAAACATTCAAAAGTTTTTCTGGCATCTTACTGCCATTTTTAATATTTAGTGAAGTGGCAATTTAGGTGTGTTCAGAAGCTGTTACGTCCCTGTGTTTCTCTCTCTCTCTCTCTCTCTCTCTCCCTCTCTCCCAGCAGAGAACCAGTCATCTCCAGGTTCTTCCAGAATAAGTGGTTGACATGATTTGAGAATGATTATGGAGATCCTGTAATTCCATATACAGAATTTTCTAGGAAGAGCAGTTCTCACAAAAATAGCATCCTGAAAACTGCCTAAAATTAGGTAGTAAACTACCTACACATTAGGTAGAAAAAGGGGTGTGGAACCCAAAAGATTGGAAAAAGTTCTATTCCCATTCCATATGTGAATTTGAAAAGTTAGTGTTAATAGACAGAGTGACTACAATAGTGGTGTATATATCCATGTTGCATATCCATTGCGTTACATAATTAATCTCCTCTTTTACAGTGCTCTTGGCTAATTTTCAGCAATGTTTATCTGCAAAATGAATCTTCTATCAGGAGCTCACAGTGCAGTTTACAAACAGATTAATTTAGCCTTGATCCTGTGAAATTTATGGGCAAAGGCACATAGAATTGATGCTATTTGATATCTGATGCACATTTTTCTGAGAGCACTGTACATTACAGCTCTCAACAACATTTGATGTTGGTTTTGACATCTGTGTGATGCCTGATAATTTGACTTGATATAGATCATGCATGCCCATGACAACTTAAACAGAGAAAGGTGTTGGAAGAAGCTGGCTGTTAGCTGAGATCAAGTAGGACTTCACTTCATGTTGTATTGGTTATTTGGTTAGAGGTATTTATGGATTCACCAAGCAATCTTCATTAATGCGGTTTTAGAGAAAAACATTTGTCTTCAGGAATAACAGTGAAAAAAACAATAAAAGGTGTTAAAGTTAGAAAGGTAGCATATTATAAGAAGAATACATATGCTTCATGACCTAACAAAGCTGGCACTTAAAGATAGCTACTTTCTGATGTACAGACTCTTCTCTAATAGCATTGATCTTTTAGATATGATATTTACCTCTTTTAAAAGTAAAAGTAGTACCATAGGTAATGTACAAGAGAAGTTGCAATAGGTAGGCAGAATGGACAACTTCACAACAAATTCTCCAACTTAAATGTGGAAGTCTTAGTAATAAAATATGGGGAGATTGTACAGTACAAACTTTATATAACTATGCATTACTTTCATCTTCTGTTATCCTTGTTATTGTTGCTAAATTCGTTATATGTTACAACTGCTGTCCCCAGTCTTAGTCTCCTATTTTTCTCCTTTCACAGCTTATTTTTCAGTAATCTTACCACACATTCAGTTGCTACCTTCATGCTAATGATTTGTAAATCATAGTATACCATATACAGGGCATAGATCTTTTCTGTGCTGGAGCAGACTATTTCTGACCAAATTCCAGTCTTGGCCTAACACTACTGATGGCCAGATGTTTAATATTCGTATGTCCCAGGCAAGGCTCTCAATCATTCTTCTAAGTATCTTTTCTTTTTTTTTTTTTTTTTTGATTCCCAGTCTGTACAGTCAATACAACCAATTCTCCCTGTCAGCCTGGCCACAAAATTAGATTCTACCATCCATACTGGATCTAAATGTGCTGATACTTTCTGCTTAACAGATCCTCTTCTATCCACATACATGTTTCAAAGATGTATCATATCCATGACATAACTGGCATCTTTGTTTAAAATTTCATTTTATCACTGACAAAAGACAACTTTGTGTATCCATGTTCAGAGGACAGCTATCCAGATCACTTTTAATCTACTGCTTTGCTTGTACAACCATCTGTTCATATTTATCTCATAGCTACCTTTTCTCAACTACATCAGTATAAAGTTCTTGTCTCTCCGTGGTCCAGATGAGAACCTTTGTTCCCTCTCCTGTTCTTCATCTTGCATCTGTACATATTCTTAAATTACCTTGGCCACCTTCAAATTCATGTCATGATGGTTGATATTGTCTCCTTTGTGCTGTGTCATCTTTCTGTAATCCCTGGCTCTCCTCTCCTGTGCTTTGATGGCAAGTTTTTCATAATAGGGAGCTTTTTTGTTCTTTCTATGTACAGCATCAGACAGAATGTGGTTGCAAGTACAGTGAACTGTACTCTGAACTGTTACCCATTTTGTAGCTGGGAGCAAAAAAATTGCCAGCTGCCAGGGACTTTTTTTGTGAGCTTTAAAAGAAAAAAAAAGAGAAAAAAAGGAAATCTAACCATAAAGCAATTTGATTATTACCTAAGGGAATAAATGAAATTAATAGCAATAATTTTAGCTTTTTAGAAAACTCTCAAATAGAAAAAAAAAATTTCAGTCATTTAGTAGGTGTTGACATAAATATTGTATCAAAGACACTTTGCCTTCTGTTATTTCTCTTATGAGGTCCACCTATTTGACTCTTAATCTTAAACTCATCTGTTTTCAAACTGCTGAATCAATGTGAAGATCAGAATACTATATAACAATGCCTTTTACACTTAACATTATGGTTCATATAATCTTAAGGACTGTTAAGAAATCTAGATTATAATATTCACATTGTATTATACCATATCAATAAAACCACTTTCCAAAGAGTAAATCTGCATGTTCCATTAAGGTTTTTACAGTAAAATTACTCTCAGTGTAATTATTTTTCTTACTTGGCCCAAACCATTTATAAAAGTTACCGGCAAATTCAACTTAACCATAGGGAGCTTGCCTAATTTGTCATTTAGTGGAGCTTTGTTTTACTACATGACTTTTCCCTTTAGAGCAACAAGGATTAGATGTTTTCCATTTGCTGCTAGACTGTACGCAGCAGGGATCTGTGCTGAGCTGCTGCTTTTCTAAACAGCGTGTCATTTTCTCCAGAGACTGGGCTACAGCATCTATGCAAATAGCTAAGGCTGTCAAATGCATCACATAGGCTGCTATTTCTGACAGATGCTTTTTTGTAATGAGGACTTAGTATCTTGTCTTTTTGACTATGCAGAGTATAAAAAAAATCCACGAGAGTGGAAAACCAGGCATCATGAGATTTAATTCTTGATCTATAACTAAGATTCCACTTCTGTTTGAGAACTTGTATTTGATTTAGTAAAATTACTGTTTTCTGGAAAGAAAACAAACCAAGACCTTCAAAACTCTTTCACTTCATCTGTTGCTCTAATATAATCACCTTAATCAAGTTAATGACAAATATATATATAAGAAACTTATTATAAGAACCAATTCTGGTTATAAGTTAGTTACGTCAGACCCATTTTTCTGAAAACTTATGGTTAAGATAATTTTATCTGTAGCCTAATATCTGTAAAACTAGGCACCTAAAGACAACAATTATTTGCAGATATGAATAAGAATCACATATTCAGAACAGAGAATGGTTTAAGAATTTTATACTTATAATGATGTTACACTCATACTGTCCTACAAGGCATAGCACCACTGTAACTGCAGAAATATAAAACTTAGAGTTTATGTATCTTTCTTTAAAAATCTTCAGTAAACTTCCTAATGTTAGTATCTCTGTTCCTCTGGTTTTTCATACTTAGGCCAGCTTTTTTGTAGAACTGATAATCACTGAATAAAGGAAGAGTTTGCTTTAAAGTAGGTGATGAACACCTTGACACTATCTTTTGGAAAAACAACCAGCCTCCCTGCCAAAAGCAAAAGCTTCATTTACAGAGGTACGACCTAATGGAAAAACTTGACTTGCCGAAGTTTGTAAAGCTTGACTAACTGATAAAGGTCACTTGTAACACTGTAGCGCACAACAGAAGCATATGCACTAGATATTGAGATAATTACAGACATGTATCTATAAGATGGCATGCCAAGTTTTTATTACTTAGAGTTCTCATTACTTGGACAAATAACTATGCACTAGAGACTTAAATATGTGTCTCTACTCTGGAGAATCCTTTAAGTATACATTTTTTCCTTGTTGTTTATAGACACATATACACTTAAAAAAAAGAAAAAAGAAAAAAAAGAGGTAAAGCAGAAAATGGAATATAAATAAATGATTCTGCATTTCCTATTTTGAATTATTGACCTGTTAAACCATGTAAGAGCATGAACTTTATAGCCATTTATGAAGTGAGGCAGGAAGACATCAAGAAAAAATTGTTTCTTTGCTCTTGCTCTGTTTTTATACTAGAAAATAGGATTGTATGAATAGTTGTCACTGCTGTATTAATACAAAATATTTTTTGTGTGTATGCCATAAAGATGCAAATAAGCTATTAAATGTTTTTGGTATTGTAGATTTCCATTATTTTTTTGCTGTTGTTTTCAGAAACATAAAATGTTAATATATAATATATTCATCCAGAACTAAGAGTAAACTGAGTAATTCCACCTGCTAGTGTGATAGGATCTACTAGCTGACAGAAGAAATCAGGCTGGCATATTCAAGCCACTCCCTAGGATTTTTCAGTTGAGGGTTGATATGCTCTAAATCACTTTCTGTCCGGTGATCTCAAAGACTGAATGATCCTTATACTAAGGCACAGATGACAGGTATCTATACATTGTGTGGTCAAGTCCCAAAAGACATTCAGGGCCAAGATGATACAGCCATTCTTACATAATACTGCAGGTGGCCTAATAAACACCTACCATACAGTACATACCCTGCTATGAATAGTGAAAGCAATTAAGAATCTTTATTTCTATTTGCATTAGTAGTAAATTTCACACCAGGTCTTATAGCTAATTGTTTCCTGCAACTTATGAGTATGTGATGGTTACATAGGCTGGCATTTATTTTTTTGAAATTTTTATGGTATAAGGAAAAACCCATATAAATTTTGGCCTCTTCCCTGCACAGTTTTTAGAGGCCCATGGTAAGCTAAATACAATGCCTGTTTCGTCAGAAACAGAATTGTTAATCAGAGATAAATGCATAAAGAAAATGTATTTGGATTGATTATATACTGAGTAACAGTATATACTGAGTAACAGTGAGTGTTCATTCTGCATTGCCATGAAATGTCCATGTAGCCTATGGTGCATAAGGCTTGATAAATACAGTGACCAAAAGATGTTTAGTTCATCTAAAAGCATGTTAACAGATGGTTTTGACCATAGTGTAAAATGACCTACAGCAGTAAAAATGCTACGCAGAGGAAATTATTCTGATAGCAGATGGCTCTTTAATCTGTCAGAGAAAAGTAAAACAAGATCCAATGGATGACTGATGAAACTAGACATATTCAGATTAAAACTAAGATTTAAATTCTTGAGAAAAATATACCTAGAGTCTCCACTGCTTGCAGTCCTTAAATAAAGACTGTATACCTCTTATGCATAAATTGCAGTGTCTTTATATCTTACAATATTGACATAAAGTAACTGAGGGAGATTGATTTATGAGGGAGGCCTAATGAAAATTGTCCCCAAATTGTCTTAAAATACTATTTTGTTTTCAAAAGGTTTTGAGAAACACTGGATACAATATATAACAGGCTGTCAGTAACTCCAACCATTGACTGCATAGAACATCCACTCCCTTTGCAGATGGCACTAATACCTTGAAACTCTCGAGTTTCCTTTCCCCTAACTTTCAGTTGACATTAATAACATATATATTGCACAGTACCAAGCAGCACAAGGGTAATAATGCAGCAAATGATCTGTGTTGTGTCTGAGGCTGAAAATGTTGATCTTGAACAACTTATTTTCATTTAAACATGGAACAAGTATCAGAAAATAAACCAGTGCAATGCTCCATATTTCAGTATAAGTGCATGTAATACTGGCTTGTTTCTCACTAAGCAGTGTATAAACCATGTTTATTCTAAATTTTCACTGAATTTAGGGCCTGATTATGCTTTCTGTGGCAAGCTTTAGTATTCTTTAAGTCAGTAATCCAGAAATTTAGGATGAGTTTTCTACTTACTGCTGGCTTCCTGTAGGATGTTAGGCAAGGATCCAACTCACTCCAAGGGAGTTAGGTATCCAAACAGCTTAGGATGTGGGTTGGAGCCAGATCTGTGGCACTGGATAATAGCACTTCCCCATCTCAGTGAATGGTGGTGAGGAGGCTGTCAGTCACAATCAGCACTAAATAATTTGGAGCCTGAAGGTCCAAGCTATGAAGGAGACAATGTATCTCATGGATTCATGTTGAGTGAGATGCAGGTGTACATCTCTTATTTGAAAGAAGTGCCCAGGGAGAGAATCAAATCCTAAAGACAAGCTTGGACTTAGCCATATTCTACTACTTTAAAGTGATTTTTAGGAGAACACAGATAAAAAAAGGCAACATTTATCTGCAAATTCTGAATCTAGTGAGGGTGATGTTACTAAGGAATAAAAAAATTGAAAAGCGTGAAAGGAAATGAACACTTGAAAATGAAGGCCTGAAGGAATTATAGCATAAAGGAAAAACATACATTATCAATATTACATAAGTTCAGTTTTGTATTTGCTAGAAAATATGGTGTTGAAGCATAAACAATAAAAGCATTCTCTATTTAGGATATGTTTACTCTTGGCTGTTGCATGAGAATTACAGGTGCTGTTCCTTCATAACCACAAATCTTCAAATCTGTAGCATCATCTTTTTATTTACAGCTTGGGAAAAGAACAACAAAGATAGACATTAAAGCCTTAGAACTTCTCACTGAATTACCTTGTGACTTGCTTTTATTTCAGGTAGAGCATCTATCAAGATTTCATTTGTCCTTCTCTTCTCCTATGTACATCTTTCAATACGTGAGGTTTTCCAGGAAACCAGAATACAGACACCATGCCTTCTGACATGTGCACCTTGAAATTAATATAAATATAAAGTCAGTCATGTACTGGATATAAAAATAGTTGTTCTTTAGATATAATACTTTCTCCAAATTCTTATGGCCAAATACCTGTGCTGATAGCTGTCATATTAAGCATGTCATTTGAGCTGCTGAAACATCTATGTAAATTCTAAGATAAAGATTTAAGATAATTTTGACATTATTTAAGAGTTTGTGCTTTACATTTGTTCTATTTCAACGTAAAAATTACTGTCTGTATCAATGACAAATTATTTTTATTTTTATTTCTATTAAAATTGTAGTCACATCAGGCCATTTTTTCAAAGCCTTAGTCACAGCTTAAGAATAGAGCTGGAGACGAAATCACAAAACTTATACCATAAAATAATTAAGAGAGAATGTATTTGTGATTTAGGATTTAAGCTCTAGCTTAATTTTTAATATTTGCAATTAGGACTTAAGCTACAGCTGTATTAGTTTCATTGATGTATAGCAGTGAACTATACATTTTTTTAAAGCTTTATCTCTGTTCAGAGCCTTAAACTGAGCTTTTCCTGTAGCCTTAACTCCCACTCCCAAACCCATGAACATCAGCCAAAGTTCCAGTGTGAACCACTTGAGTACGTAATATCAGAGGTTAGTATTCTTATTGACTTCTGTGGGCTACTGATTTATGCCTCAATTTATCAAAGTACTGAAGTACATATTAAAGCCTGTGCTTCAGTACTTTGACAAATTGAGGCATAAATCATTTCAACAGTTATGTTAATATAATGTGCCTCAATAGAAACTACACACTTGGAAAAAAATAAATACATGTAAAAATATTCTGAATAAATATATTTTAAGCTTTATGAAACACGTGTGTGCACACACACACTAATAGTTCCAGTGACTGTGACAGTATAGGAACAGGGACAGGTTTGCAAACAGATTTAACTTTGGCATCTATAGGATACTGGACTGGAAATGTGATGGGCAATTTTGAAAATCTGACTCCAGTTGCATGAGTAGGATCATTCTAAGTTTCTCAGATTAAATTAAAAGCCCACTCTTTCGGTAGATTGGAAGTGAAACTTCCTGAAGTGCTTTAAAGTAGGCACAAGTCAAGCAAGAGATGAGGAAAATGTCAGGTCTGAACTCTGTGAGCCAATACTATAAAGACATGACTGCAGTCTGACCCAGAATGTGCTACAGAAAAAAATAAGAGTTCAGATACTGCTCAGAAAAGGCCCAAAACAGTAATTCTCCCATCTATAAAACTCCCTAATCTAATAACTATTAAGGAAAAAGTTAACTAATAGGAGGTGATTTTAAAAAGAAATTATTATCGTTTAGAAAATAATTCATAGCATTGTGTTTTATGGTGGACACTTAAAGGATATAACCTCCTCTTAGGAAATCATGGAGAATTTTGTTCCTCATTAAATATTTAATCAGAACAGATAAAAAATCTCTGCAAAAACTCCTATTTCAAGCCACCAGAGGATGAGTACTCCTCCATCAAAGTAAATAGTTAAGCTGTAATGTAGCTTATCTAAATAAAATATTAGATTAGTAATACAATTCAACTTATAGCAAGTATAAATGAAGACAGACAACTTGACTCCTTGTTGAATACAGAAATTAGTATTTTGTCTGTGGAAAGCTGACTATGAAATTATTTTAATTATACACATTGGAAAATTAAGATGTATAAAAAAGATACAGCATTTTGGAAAGTCACTAGCTAATTAAGTAAGCATAAGTACTTTGTGTTGTACAATAATCATTTCCTTATGAAAAGGGCATTTACAATGCAAACATTGCTTATATGTTCTGTAAAATGTGAAAGAAACTCATGTGGCATAGTTATGACCACTTTGACTCAAAATACCATGTTATGTCCAGCTTTGTTGGTTGCATTGGTTGACTGGATTATTTTTAAAGTTGTTCACCTCTGCAAATATCATGTGTTACTACGTCAACAGAATTCATTATTTGATCTAGCTGTCTTGAAATCATGTTTCCAATAATTATTTATACAGTCATAATACCTAAATGCCTCAGATATGGATCAAAATTCCATCAGGATTACTGAACCCTTAAGGGTGTGGAGTTACAAGAACAATTAAAAATAGGAGCATCTAATCTATTCAGGCATCTTGTTCTTTACAAAGGTCAGTCAGTTGGTTAATACAATATCAGCCAGGAGAACTTGAGCAAAAAGAAAGAAAGAACAGGCTTGAGAGGAGAACCTATTTTCAAATTGGCTGCGTCTGATGAATTCTACTATATTTAGAGATCTGGCTGAAACTAGCTATTAGCAACTATCTTTGACAACTTATGTGGAGGGGTGAAGATCTAGGAGACTGGAAAAGGGCAAACATTTATACTGAAAAGGAGAACAGAGAATTACAGACCAGTTGCTTTAATATCAAATGCCACAAAAAAAAGTTATTTCTGAGTACTTAGAAGACCCTGTGGACTTATCAAGAACAAATCATGTCAAATCACATTACTTTCTTGTAGGACAAGGTAACAGTTCTTGTGAATAGGACAGAAGCAACAGATAGTTATCATAACCTGACACTGGCAAGGCCTTGGCATTGCTTTCCATGACATTCTTATGAACAAAGAATTATTAAGAATAACAAATTATTAAAGGTATGTTTTTTATGGTGTAAGACAGTTGCAAAACTATTTGGAAAAAAACATACTTAAAGAACAGTAAGTAGTAGTTCAGTTCAAATTGGAAGATTGTCTTCCAAGGGCCTGTTTTTTGCTGAGAAATGGCACTTGATAATGATCAGTAAAAAAACCAAGAAGACAAACTAGTCAAATAAGTACAGCAATTTTTCTGTCTCAGCATGTGAAGGGCTCTGATGAACAAATACTGATAGAAAAAGTAACCTTAAGGAGAGGACAGTTGTAAAATACAGAAGCAACTTCATTCGAGTAAATGAGTTTAAGATTAGTTTTTTATTTGTATTACTACAGCGCCTATATGTTGTAGTAAACATCAGAACTCAGCCTTATCTGGGAATGAGGGGAATTAAATCAGATCTATTTGAGTAAACTGTGAAACCAGAATTAGGAAAACAGTAAGAACAAAACCAGCAGAGGGAGCTAGTGTGGCACAAAATATAAAACTTTAAGAGGTACGGAAGGTAAAAAAAAGAGACTCGTGAGGTAACGGAAAAAGCAATGACAGTTAATTTCAGTTTGGATGTGGGGATCTAATATTGTATCCAGGCTGCTAAAAGTTCAGATGAATTTTCAGTTCAGTTCAATTAGTATCACCAATTATTTCCGCCGATGATGCAGGTTTCAGTCTTGTTTGTATAAGAAATGCAAAGGTTTATGAAAAGTGTAACACATTGCTTTCAGTGATATTATCATTCTCCTTTAATCCCGTGATAGAGATTTGAGAAGAAGTCGTTAGTTACTATAGATTTAAATACCTCACTTTTATAGTAGCAAATGAATAAAAGGTCAGAGAGTGTGGATTACCTTCATGCTGTCTGCTGACTGATGTGGAGACTGTGTATCTTAGTTATAACCAGATGCAGTAAAAAAACAAAACAAAACTCAAAAAGACTAGCAAAATACAAATCGATTTTTAAAAATCAGCCGTAGAAAATCTCAATAGGAAAAACATGGAAGTCCAATATCTATAGCTTTATTTTATTTTTTTTGTAATATGAGAACTGATGGAACCAATTTTTATGCTACTGGCTTATACTTTGGTCTTAATATAGCTTTAAGTTAACTATCAACAAATAACACAAACAGTAAATAAAAAGCAAACGGTAAGCTCTCCTGCGCAAGGACTTTCCTTCTTTTCAGGGCGCTTGTCCAGTCCAGGGCAGAGCTCGGGCTCGGCGCGCACCGAGATGCTGAGTGCTGCTATATTATCGTTTACATCCGCCACTTAAACTGCAGGCACTGAAATGCCAGGACCGTCTCTCCGGCATCTTCCGAACGCACTGCTGCGTTTGCACAACGCTTTGCTCGGCGCACGGCGCGGTTCCCTGCCAGTGCGGGGAGCGCGGCCTGCGCGGCCCGGGCGCCGCTTCCCCCGCCCGCCCCCCCGGGGGGCAAGGCCGGGCCGCCCCCCGCGGCCTCCTCACCCGGCGGCGCCGCCCCCGCCGCGGCTTTCGCTGCTCGCCCCGGCGACGAAGTAACGGCGGCTACCGGCCCCTCGGACAGCCGCACCTCAGGGCCGCGCCCGCCGCCGCCCTCGGGCGAGGCCCCTCGCGGCGCCGCCCCGCCGCGGCGCCCCGGAGCGGGCGGGCGCCCCAACGGCTGCCGCGCCCCAACGGCTGCCGCGCGGCGGCGCGCGGGCGGGCGCCCCCTGCCGGGCGCGAAGCGGGAGGCGGCCGGCAGCGCGGCCCCGCCCCGCCCCGCCGCGGCCCCGCCCGCGCGTTGCCCGGGCAACGGGGGCAGGGAGCAGCCGGGGAGCCGCTGCCTCCGTCTCCTCCTTTCCTCGCCGCCGGTGCCCGCAGCGGAGCGGCACCGAGACCCGGCTGCCCCGCCGCCATGCCCCGGGCCGCCCCGCTCCCGCTCCTGCTGCTGCTGCTCTCCCTGGCGCAGCGCCGCGCCTGCCTGCCCGGGCCGGCCAGCGCCGCGCCCCCCGGCGAGGACCCCTGCCTCAGCCAGCCCTGCCGCAACAACGGCACCTGCTCCGCCGTGCCGCCGCGGGGCCCCGCCGCGCCCCGCCGCCTCCAGCCGCCCCTGCCTCAGCCGCCGGCCGCCTACCGCTGCGCCTGCCCCCCGGGGGTCACCGGCACCTCCTGCCAGGTAAGGGGCGCGCGGGGAGCGCCGGTGCTGGCGGAGTGCGCCTCCCGCGGCCCGCGCCGGGGCTGCCGCCGCCGCCTCGCCTCCCGCCGCGTCCTTGCGCCCGTCCCTGCCCTTGGGTGTCCCCGGCTCCGTCTGCCGCCTCGGGCTCCAGTTCGCCTCCCCCTGTGTGCGTGCGCCTCTGCCCGCCCTGCCCCGCTCCCCCGTTCGTCCCTTCGCGCCGCGGGACGCGTGTCGCGGGGTGGCGGCCGGGCGCCCGGCGCTGTGCTGCGCGGGTGCTGCGCGGGCTCTGCCGCTGCCATGGCCCGCGCGCGTGGCGGGGCCGCCTCCGCCCCCCGCGCGGGAGCCGTTGGCGCCGGGCGCGGGTCGCGGCCGTTAACGGCCGCCCGAGGCTCCGGCTGCGCGGCGGGTTGCCGGCTTCCCGCAGGGGCTGCCGCTCGGAGCGCCCTTAACGCTTAAAGGGATCCTGCTACTCGGAGCGACTGAGCTTGGCCCCTCATCGGCGTGCCGCGGGGTACGCGCCCCTGCTCCTGCGCGTAAGGGTCAAGCCCCGAGCGCCGCTGCCTCGCCGGGCACAAAGCGAACCGAAAGCACGTAACGGGTTCAGTGAAAGGCTGAGTGAGGGTGGGGGTCTCATCTCAGCAAACAGCCCTCCAAGGTTAACCTCAGGAGTACAGCGATAATCTCCCCCCACCCCCCTAGTGTTCGCATTTTATTTGGTATTAATTCATTCGAAGGTAAAAAGAAAGGTCCTCGACAGTGGATACTACATTGCGTTGAATAATAATAATAAAATCATGTTTACTGTGATCATTTGGGTAGGTTAGGTGTGTTTGCTCCCACATTTCAGGTGCTTCTTGGATTGATTTTGAATTCTGAAAGAGCAGAATGCTCAGTGTGGGGATAATGTCTTTCCGTTTGGTAGATCTAAAATAAAAATGGAGAGACAGTAACCAGCATCTTTCTGATATGCTTGGTCATATTGTGATTTAATGTAATAATATAACCTAAATTAATCTGGATTGTCACATGATGATTGTTGTAAGTTTTGTTTTGTCTCTAGTTATTAAGAATGAAAAATCTCTGTAACCACCTTCTGAAATTCACAAAAAGTTAATCTTCTGTATCTTTGGAAAAAGCAAAGAAGGTACAGGGACAAAGAGACTTGTTTCCTGCATATGTATATGATGCAAGGTGTTACCTTCTATGGCAGTAACACAGAATATGTGGATCGGCTACCATTTCTTTGGACAGTGCTTTCTCACTGAGATGGATTTGACGTAGAACTAAATGAATTCAAGTAAACTCATACTGCTTTTTACTTTTTATTGTTCTGTGATCGTGTTGTACCAAACCTAAGTTGTTGATTAGATGAAAGGGATAATACATGTGCCGAAGACTTAATGCATAAGTGAGTGTGGAAGTCATGGTAAAGCAGAAGCACTTTGCACTGAGTTCTGTGCTTACCTCAAAATGTCTTAGTTGATTCAGTCTAACAATGAAAGTGAAATTATTAACACTAATGAGATTCTGTAAAATCAGAGAGATTAAAGTGGATTAAATAGAATTGCCTTTGGCTAATTTTAGCTGTTGCCCTCTTAAGAGTTTACTACACTTATCTCTCTAAAAAGAGAGTGGGTAGTATGTTTGTTTCTGCATATTGTTATGAGGTTTTAGTGCCTGGAATCTGTGATTAATGACCTTTTAAAAAACTTAGTAAACTGTAAAACTTGCTGGCATCATACTTTCTGTGAACCGTTGTGTCTAGGGCACTGGTTTTAATTCTTTTTCTAATATAAGAGGTAATATTGTCACAGCAATTAATATTTTATTAACTAACACGAAGAGGCTTACAGTGTCATAGATTTTGGATTTTTTAATAAAATACTGAGTAATAACTTTTTCAAGGGAAACTTTTAAACAAATGAACATCAGTTCTAACTATTGTGTCTGCAGTTGAAGTATGGGCATTGGTTAACTATGAAACGTTAATCTGGTTTTGAAATGTGACTATAAAAAACTTCCTGCTCTCTAGTTAATTAAAGAGATAATATAAAAATGATGATATATCCACATTTGAGAAGGTTTTGCTAGTTTTATCCAGATAGGAAATGAATAAATATTGTACAAATACATTAACTTTTGGCTTGTGCTATTGTTCAGACACCTAACGGTTTAAAGTCCTACAAAGAAAAGTAAAACAGTCATGTATGATGGTTAAAATATTTGGATTCAGTGATAATAGATATAAGGGTTTTTAACCCTTAAGGTCTAAATCAGGGTGGTCATCCAGATATATTTAGACAGAGTGTTTTCAACTTACTGCTGAGGATGTTGCTGAGCGGTTAGACCCAGAGAAGCGAATACCAGGAGGAAAAAAGAACAAAAATCATTATGCTTAAATACTGTAATCATGAAAGGCAAGTTTGCATTTTGGAATTTGGACTTCTTTGGGAAATCCACCTCCCCAGAAATAGAGAATTACTTTCATGATACTTCTTGTACTGAAGGCAACATTTCTCTGATTCTGCTGTGATGCACTGAGGCGTAGAATGAAGGGAAATGTTCTAAATGTGCCTACAAGCCAAATGGGCACAGTGAAGTGCATAATGTAGAATGATTGATAACACAGTCACAGTCGGAAATTGCCCAGAGATTTTCTTACTGAAGTTCTTACTGTAACTGCTTTTGATACACTTGATGATGCTAGTGTTGAAGTGCGAAAAGTGGCAAAGAATAAAACTGTCATATCACAAGCACATGAGATACTTCTAAAAATCCAGAGCTTTCCTATAACCAAGTAAAATATTTGACTTGGATTTAAACCAGTTCCACGATCCTATGTTATAGCTGCTTTAGTAACTAATTATTTAACAAAAGAAAAAGAAATAACAAGGTGTCTTACTCTATCTACCATGTATATTATGCATGTCTCTGTGTGTATATATATGATATTGCAGTTTGAATATACTTTGTTTTGTAAACTCAGGATTATTTTATTATGCATTGTTTGTTTTCATATCATGGGACATTGCTCTCATTAAACTGCATATCTTTTCATGGTTGTGAATTATTTCCCTCTTCCCTTTACCATGCTTCTAATCTGGATAAAAGAGAAGTAAAATTAATGTGTTGAAAAATCTTTAAAATCTTAAAATTTGTTATGAGCAAAGAAACTGCACATATTCCTTATGAAATTGTATAAAAATTATAGCAAATCCAACTGCCCGTGTGCAGGAATTTGAGACTGGCAAATTCTCACCTTTATGCTGAGAGAATTTGGTGAAATAAATTGAAACAAGCAAAAATGAATAACAAATGATTTTGAAGTTATGCTGACATACTCCCTTAATTTTTACTTTTTACTTTAAAAAGAAATCTTTAACCTTTATTCCTAATGACTTAATACATGTGAAATCCAGTAAAATTATTTTTCTTGATCTGGAAAATGTTTATCTTCTGTATTCCTCTTAAAGTTATATATTATGTGCAAAAATTGATCTATGTTAGTGCCTTATAAAATAATTTTAGTGACATAAGGGTCAAAATCACAGGAAGTGAAAAATTTCATGACAGACTTGTCTTTTGCTTAAAAATACAAAATTTGAACTTGGATAATTTCATTATATTTATTAGATGCAATGCTAGTGTTAATTTCTTAGACTTTATCTTGTGAAGAAATGTTCATTTATCAACTTTCTTTTAATATTGTCAGACATGCTTTTTTTTTTTTAGCTGTTGCTTTTGCTTTTTACCTCTTTCTCCATTGCTTGATAACTTTCCTCACTCTTTTAGTTTAGTGCTTTTTAATATGCTTTTGGTTATGTTTTAAAATCTTATTTTATAGCTGTTATCAGTAATCAAAACTAGAAAACAAGTACTGTCTCCTAGTTGATGCACGCAGGTTGGAACCAGCATGCTGACTTGTCTGCAGTTCTCTTGCTGTGTAGTTTCTGATTAGTCAAATATACAGTGATGGCAATACCTGCCACTTACTTCTGAGAATGATTTGGTAGCCACTGATGTAATAGCCTTTATAAAATTAGGATTGAAGTAATTATTTTATTAGCAAAAATGTCTGTTTGGTCTTGGGAAGAATTTGTTGTGTTCACTCTAATGGCTAGATTTCTGCATCTACAGTGGAAAATATTTTTTGTATGTAATTGTGTAAAAACTTGTATAAAATGGGATTTAAAATGATGTCCTTGGAATTTAAACAATCAAGGAAGGAGCTGATATAAAAACTGATATAGATGGACAGTAAAGCATATTTCTGATTTTTATTCTTATAATGTCCTTTTGGTCATTCAACTACATTATTTTAATGTCTTCATTTTTTTTAAATTGTTCCAAAGCATCCTCAGATAATATGTGTGTATGTGTGTGTATATATATTTTTAAATCTGATTCAGAAGTTCAGAGTCTACTTCTAAGCTAGGAAAAATAGCTTCACAACCTGCTATTGCTGCTAAAATTTACTTGACCTAAACTTCTTGCTGTTTTATCTGCACTCAGATACTGCGGATTTACATACTTCCTTTAGGAAGTTCTATTTTGCACTAACTTTTTCCCTGAATTTCAGCCTATTTGTTTTTCTTAATTCTCTCCTATTTTTTTTGTACTTCTGTATACCAAGTGAATTTATTTTTGTCCTTGGTCACCTCATTGGAACACTTACGCACTATAATATTATGATTTCCATTCTTTAGCTCTGTGCCACCTGCCTCTTCCTCATGTGCTGGGTTTTTTGTTTCTTCTTCTTTGAATTCATTCCTGTTCTCAATAGCTTTCTGATAATGTGCTGCTGAATGCAGAAATTCAGACTTAGCACACTGCTACACAGAGAAGGATTATTGTTTCTTGACTCAGTGGTCTAATACTTCTGAGTAAGCAATACAGCATTTCTTTGGCCAGGTTATTTCATTTTGCACTGGACAGTGCTGGCTACATGGACATCCTTGAACTACTAACTCACCTTCATGTCAGTATCTAGATGAATTCTTCAGGAGTTCCTGTTTTCTCTTAAGTGCTGGCATCGCCACTGAAAGGCCTCTATGTAATTCTTGAATTCCAAAGGAGTTCTCTAGTATATTTAAAATACTATTTTTTCCATTCTTTATTCTTTAATGAAGGATATATTAGGTTTTATGTGGTCATTGTGATTCAAGTGTTTTGTTATGTGACATTTGCTCTTTTGGCTTTAGTAATAGATTGTACAGTTAGCAGATGCCCCAGAGGCTTGTTGTTTTGAGTATTTGGATTTAGTTTAGCTTGAGCTCCATGGGTGCCATGCCATTTCCTGCTGGCTAACTCTTGCAATGCTTTGAAGGTGCAGAGTTGAAGTATTTATATTGACACACAGTATGTATGAGAAGAGGCTGCAAGAGCTGAGTTTGTTTTCCCTGGAGAAGAGGGGGCTAAGGAGGGAACTAGTTAGTGTCTTCAACTACCTAATGGGTGGTTGTAGAGAAGATGAAACTGGATTCTTCCCAGATGTAGTCAGTGAAAGGATGAAAGATGATAAACACGAGCTATAGTAGGGGAAGTTTTGGTTAGATGTAAGGGGGAAATTCCTCACTATGAGGATGATTAAACACTAGAACAGGTACTCAGAAAGGTTGTGGGATCTCCAACCTCAGAGATTCAGGACTTGACTGGCCAATGCCCAGAGCAGCTGGGCTTAGTGTTAACCCTGCTTTGCGTGAGGGGTGGGACCAGAGGACTTCCTAAGGTCCTTTCCAACCTAAAACACTCTATGAATCTATCTTGTGATTCTGTATATGTACATACATGTGTATATTTTTTTCCCTAGATTTCGCATTTGCCTGTTGCTCTTTTCCTATTCTTTCTTCCCTTTCTTGGATATCCCTCTAAACTGTTTCCATATTGTTATATGTATATGAGTTATATGCAGTCTAAATTGCACCTTGAAACCGACAAACTCATGTGCAGTGCTTGTAGTTTTATGATGGCAATGTTTTTATTAGATAAAACATCAGAAAAATTTTTAATATTAATTTCCATCCGCTTTGTTTACAGCAACTTGTGTCACAAACCAGTATGCTCACATTTCATAATCATGGTTGAGTTTTTTTCTTAAAGTAACAATTATGTGACTGATACAGATATTATTTGTTATCTGTGAGTTCTTGTGAGCTGAAAGTGGACCTCTGTCCAGATGACTCATGAATGTTGATATCTCTGATTGCAGTGGAACTGATGTTCTGCGATGTGGCTATGTATCAAATATGGAGAACATCAGCACAGAATAAATGAATGTGAAAACAGTTTATTTTAGTTGTTATAATATCCATTTCTTGTAAGTATAGTAGAAGTATGTTTCTGGTCAGAAATTTGAGTTTTTCAGATTAGCATTTTCCCTTGAAGCATATCATGTGAAAATTTGTGAGCAAGAGAACTGTAATATGGCATTTTCCAAAGCTATGAATAAAGAATTGTGCTATGATTTTTGCCATGGGATCTAACTGAACTGTCCAAACTTCTGTAGAATGAAACTGAAATAACTTAATAACCCAAAGTTTCTCAATTATATAAGTGGTTGTTATTTGGCTATTATTATTCGCACACAAACCCTTGTGAACCTTTGAAGTCTGTGTTTCAACCTGTTCAAATACTCTCTTTAAATCTATCCAAAATACTACTTTTTGAAGGATGGTCAGGTCATTACATAGCATAAATTATTTGGTTTTCAAAAATTCCATGGTATAAGTAGAAGTTTTAAGCATTAGTTTGATTTATTTCTTGTGATTAAAGATTGTAGGAAACAGATCAGATGTGAAGTAATATAATAGAAGAATACATGCTATATTAAGATGCTTCAACTTTTCATATGCCATATTTCATTGCATTTTTTATGTGCTTTGATCTGAGAGAATTACTTTGCAATGGTATCTCTCTTTAAAAGCAAACTTTTTTTTTACTTTCCTTTGAAATACTTAATACCTAACTGTATATTGTTATTTGTGCATCTGTAGCTGTGGAAAGCCTCTTTAATGAAGGAGATTCCCAATGTATTAGGAGAAAAAGGTGGTCACCTCAGCCCACATGAATACAAGATAAGAAAAAATGGGATGTGGACAGGAGGAAAAAAAACAAAGAATATTGCTCAAAATAGTGGCATTGTATGACTTCATTCAGTATTACAGGAGGCAGAAATGTTCCTCTGTTTGATGGCTGTCATAGACTCTTCCACATACTGCCCTTCTGAGCACAAGTAGCAGTTTAAGAATAATAAATTCGTAGGTGGCATTTAGCAGGTTTTCAGTTTGATTATGTAATGGGGAGATCATATATCTAAGATGATGATGCAAGAGATTCCATTTTAATAGGCAGACATGGGACTGCTGAAAATAGTGTCCACTTAACCCTAAACAGAATTAAATTAGTCTTAATTGTCATGGAACTTTTTTTTTTTTTAACATTTTCTGTCATTGCTCAGTGTATTCTTGTTACATGCCAAGTCCCTCATTTATTCCTAGTAACTCTTTTGGCTTTGATACATTTGTGTTCCAATTATTCCCACATATTATTAATTACATGAAAAAAATACCCTTTTATCAATATTCATTTTCTGTCTTTCAATTTAATTGAATTTCCCTGATGTATTTTTTTTTCTTTTTAAAAAGTGAGTTATTCCGTTCTTCCCTCCTTCTGTTTATAACAAGTATTTTTTTTCTGCAGTGTCCTTTTTGAGATGAATAGACTAAATAAATAATACTATTCGTGGTGGATGCTGGTTAATCTAAATATAGGCCTGTTTTGTGTTTTGCTGAATCCCATTCTGTATGCATACTGATAGGTTACCAGTTCTTTTGATGACAACTGTGCGTTAGAAGAAAGTCTTCAATAAAGTCTGCAGTGGTGCCTATGATTACTTTTTTATTTTTAGTTGATATAGGTGAACTGAGCGCAGTAACCTCCCTGGAGATGTCTGTTTGTGGAGCAGTGGTCCCAAAATGAAAGTATCCTTATTTAAAATGCATCTATGTCAGTTGAAAGCACTGCATTTGGCAAGAGTATGGTTAAGTTCTTTAAAGATTTCTTAGTGGCATTTAGGTCAAGATCTGAAGGTAAAAGTAATTTTGTATGTGCATTCTACATTGTAGAGTATCTATTATTAAGAGGCTTAAATTGGTTCTCTGCTTTTTAGACAGAAAGATAGTTTTGTTACCCTTTTTTTCTGTACAGTTTTGTCAACTTGTATTATACAAGAATAATGTAAACTTTGGAATAAATACCTTCTGGTAGAAAACTTGTAACTTGTCAATATGAGCTACCCTAATCATAAATAACTGTATTATTAGGAAAAAGACCTTAAAGTGCAATACATTATTTGCAGTCTTCCAACTTTTTTTTAAACAGTGGAAATGCGCATCAAGATATACATTAGGAGAAACAATGTTTCCTTGATAAGAAAATTCTTTATTTTAATTTGTTCTATTTCTTAAATATAATCGCCTGTATAGAAGTCCTCTAGCATTCAGAAGCTGATTTGAGTGCCACATATGTAATCTGTCTGAGTTCAGCAATACATGTGACTATATTGTTTTTCAACCTTGCCTTGGTTCATTATACAATTACACAGGGTGTTGTAAGTGTAATAATTATACTGAAGAATGTAGTATTATATTTGGATGTAAACCTTACTAAATAGTTGTAAACTCCACAGAGACACATCCTGTAGGGAGTATCACGACAAGGAATCAGGGCTTGGTGGTTGGACTTTTTACTGCCTTGCTGAGTCACGCTGGGCAAATCTACCTTCTTCTTACTTGGATTTCTCATCTATAAATTGAGATAATCCTTGATGCTCAAAAGGTTAATTTGTGTCTACAAAAGCTTTAAGAATGTTGAGTGAAAAGCACTTTATAAGGAAGCATCATATTAATTGTATTGAAATGCCAGATTCTGAATTACATGTCAATGGCATGTCAGAATATACTTAAATTTTAAGGAAAAGAGCCTCCTTATTAAAAATTTTTCAACCATTTAGACTGTTTCTTTGACTGACAAAGTATTTAGGCTAGCAGTCTGTTGATTAATTTAGTTTTGTAATGTTCTTTCCCACTGGAAGCAGGGGTGATGGATCAATGATCAATTTTTTTAAAGAATTCTGTAGCAAAGATGTGCTTGTGACTAAGGTGTTCACGAATAAGGCAGTGAGAGTATTCAATTTGACTGTGAAAGTAAGGTTGTTCTGTGAGTTAAGGTCACTGAATGCTAATGATCTGAGGGATTTTGTTGTATTTGATGTATTGGTTACAACAGCAACCAAATTGCCAGTTTGATAAGATTTCTGAGCAACTCAAGGACCAGTAGCTGTAAAAAGAGTAACAAGATACGATTCCTTCTGTTACTATGAGCCTCATTTTCAGTCCAGGTTGCTACTATGTGGTCCTTTGTACTGAAAAATTAGAAGGACCTAATAAAGCTGAAGTTTTTTGTTGACAAATGCACAAGAGAAGGAATCATTTGAGCTAGCCATGCATATTCTAAACAAATGGTGATTATTTGGGAGAAAGGCCCATGTGTTCAATGGCAGCATGTTGAATAATCCTCCTCACCGTGCATGAGTGCTCAACAAAGAATAGTTTAAAGATGTGCAGATAATGTTGCCAGAGAACAGAAGCCTTTTTAAAATGCTGTACTCTTCTATGAATGAATAGTACTTGATCCCTTGAAATCAAATTCAGGTAACTTTACTTAAAAGAGAGAGAGAACAGTAATAGATAGGACCCAGAGAAAGGCAGCAGAAGTGGTTGGATGTGGAAGGATTTGAATAACCAGGGAGAAGCAACTGTTCTTGTTTATACAGAGACGGATGAGAAGAGTCTGCATAAAGGTAATCTTGTGGCAAGGCCTATGTTTTTACAAAAACAGGAATGAGACAGTTAAATTCTCCAGGGCATCAGCTAGTCATCACTAATGTAACTAAGGAAAATCTATGGGCAATTTTCTGTAATTTTCCAGACTGAGTGTGTTTCTCTGATCTCCCTTTGACGTATTTGATAGTGGCCTTTGTCAATAAGGACAGCAGCTATTATCATGAACCATTATGGCAATTCTTAGGTTTCTTATTCAGCCCTAATGACTTATGTTTTAAGCTCAGCAAATCTTTCAAACTTCATGTACATTTTATGTGTTGGTTTTTTTTTGTTGTTGTTTAAAGGTTTTATCAGATGTATGGCAGGGTCTTCTACTGAAGAAATATTATACTTAGGCAAATTACTAAATACCTGTTATCAGAATTAAATTTATAGCAAACCAAAATATATGGCTTAGGTTTCCATACAGACTTACCATTCTATAAACAATCATGAGTTATTAATATACATGTACTTCTCTTGTAATACCTTTTCAGGCAGATTTAAATGACAATTAATAAACAAAAGGAGGTAAAGCTGGCCATGTAGAAGTCTAATCATTTACGAGTTGGTTGCCCTCTGCATTGAGAATCTTAATTCCACTTTATGTTTGCAAGACAGTTGTTTTCTGTCATTGCGTTTATTGTCATTGTGGAACATCAAGGTCATGTTCTTCTGTGTGGGGACCTGAGGAACTTTGTCATTTGAGTGTCCCTTTGAATTTCAATGGGATGAGTTACATGAGGATTACTGACATAGGTGGGGTTAGTAGGACCAGATCCTTGATTATTCATTTTTAAGGCTGCCACATACTATATGATGATGGCATATGTGACAAATGAAGAAAATGGTGTTGAGTCCTCTGGGAAATTAACATGTTTAATTGAAGAAAGGACAAATTAATACTTAATTTACCTAACTGTAATAGGACTGTAATGTTAAAACTTAGCTGACTATTGCCTCTTAAAAGTAATGGAAAGGTACTGGATTAATGTTATAAAAACACTTGATAATCTTTCTGAGGGTGCAGGGGGACATGACTTTTACTGAGTGTGCTTAAAAACAAGCCGTTTTAAAGGATTGCTTGAGGCTCCATTATGATATATTTCACATGCAAGAGACTCAGAGTCATTCCATTTATTTCTTTTACAAACCAAGAAAGTTTAGAACTAGTTATTTCATTTAAGCTTGGGTTTCTTGGAACTCCTAAAATGTACCAAGGAACTTTTTTAAGGTGAATAAATGCTGGAGCAAGGTCAGCTGTATTACTTGCTTCTAATTTTTATGAATTACTTGATAGAACATAAAAATCAACATACCCTTCCCCCTGTCAAATGGCTGCCCATTGCAACACCAGATTTTAACTGCTTTTGCAGGCAAGCAAGAAAGGACAGATAATTAACAGTTACAGTGATTCTGCCTTATCACAAAGGCCTGCTCAAGAACTGGGTGATAGATTTATCAATTATGGATATACCCTGTGATTATTAAGTCTTCTTATCAGCACCATGTAGAAAACTCAGGTGTGATCCAAAACCTGACTGTGTTTGATTTAGGAATATAAAGTATTTTCTGTTAATGCGACATATTAGTGAGTGATTTATCCATATCTTATGTTTATATGAGATAATCCATTGAAGTGCACTAAAGAATGACAGCTGTGCTAATAAAGCTTATTGTGTAAGTGACATAGAAAACACAGAGAGCATCAACTTAGTTGATTTCTGCATGATATATGCTTTTTGCTTTGTAGTCAGGACTGCAGCAGTGTCCAGCTTGGGATTTCTAGTTCTGAAGACTTTTTTTTTTTTTTCCAAAATATACTTGTATCCAGTTCTATATTCTCATTTTTTCCTCAACTCCTTGCTTTGGGTATGAAAGCAAACCCCACCTGCAGTTGGGGCCTTTACTGCAAGCAGCTGGTGAGCCCTGAGAGCTGCTAGCTGACAGAAGCTCCTAAAAGTTCCTCGGTATTCAGCAAGGCAGTTCTGTGCAGCCCTGAGAGCTTCAAGTTATCCTGGGAGTCTTAGGCTCACAGAAGAGAACTGAAAAGCTATGAGAGCAGGGTCATGGCTCAGGGCTTCAAGGTGCTGTGTTCCCAGATCTTTGAGCTGAGCACTGGTGCTGCAGTAGGGAGGCTGCTTCACCAGCCAAGGCATGTTTCCATCAGAAACAGATCTGTGACTTGGCCTCCTCAAATCAGAGAGGTCAGCACAAAACTCTCTCTATATAATGAACTGGCATTTTCTAATAAAATTACTTTCTGTTCAAAAGTTTCTGACCAACTGTAATGAGCATGTTAAAGTGGTGTCTATTGGGGAAAAGTTCTCTGGTATTTATTTAAATGTTAATATTGGCATTGTCTAATCCAATCTTGGAGATAATTCTGAAACTTAGAGTATCAGTTGTTGGTCTTCCCAGTTTATTTTTCTCTAGCTTTTTGAAATATCATGGATGAGAGATGTTTGTGTTGTTCGAAGGTATTGTTGTGAAGGTGCTGTGTAGAAAAACTTCAGTATGTGGATGCATAAAAGCAAGATTGCAAAGATCTAAAGTGTAAATTGCTAACTACATTATCATGTTCATGCAGTTACCCTATGATAAATAAAGTTGGTTTGAGATGGCTTATTTGTGTTTACTGTGTAATACAACTGCGTAAGTATGTGCAGATAGGTAGGTATCAGAGCAGATGATGTTCTGCAGGTTTCTCTCCTGTTTTATTCTGTACTAACTTGCTTGTGTGCCTGTATGTTTAGGGAAATAAATGTCAATGAAACTAATTGTTAAGATAGATCTGGAAATGCTGCCAGTTCTTTTTGACAGTGCTGAGATGCAGGTTTAGTAGTAAACTTTTTTTTTAATTTAGTCACCTTTTCTGTACTATCTCTACATCTGAAGCATCTTTCTCTTTCATTGTATCAAATTCTTTTCTGTCCTGTAAATCTTAAACCATCTTAATCCAGCTGGCTTTCAGTTACTGATCTCTGCTCTTTCTTTTTTATTTTGGTTTTCGCTGCCCAGTATACTAACAAAAAGTTGTCACATGCAGAAGATGCTCATAGAGCTTGTATCCCTTACCTCAGGAGAATTTGCTTTCTTTCTTCCTAAAGCCAATAGTGTCAACCTCAGAGGAAACAAAAGTTGCGTAGGGATGTTTCAGTGCAGAAACTGATTTGGTTACATTTACTGCATTGTGGGATGAGTTGCATAATACCAGTCATTCATGATCCATTTAGACCTCACGTAATAAGTGGGCTAAAGAAGAGTATAGCGTATGGAGCTGTTCAAGTGTTTTAAGACATGAAATACAGGCAGCCTCAGGAAGAAGGGACAAAGTTAGACTTTATGGATTGAGTATAAAGCTTGCATAACAGATGAGCTGAAATATTTGCTATAGATATCTGTAATAGAATGAGGAAATCAATACATTCCTGCTTAATCACAAAGCACTTGTGGCCATGTTTTAGAATTTAGCAGTTAAATGGGCTTTGATTTAACATACAAAATATACTCTGAGCAAGGGAAGAGTCATTGCTGTGGTTGCTAGTTTGGAAATAGAGAACTGGCCTGGCATCCTAGTCTCTCATCCCCATGTACAAAACAGCAGTGCCACCACCTGAAACACCAGCTGAACCACTAGGCTGCTCTTGTCTTAGACCTTATTAGTGTTTGGAATCATTCTGAAGTTATTAGACATGTGAGTAAATAAAGGCAACAAATGACCATTAGAAGGCAATATAGTATCTTAATAGACCACCTCAAATAACTTCTAAGTATATTTTCATAGTTTTGTCCTACCTTTATGAGGATGGCATTTGTTTAATGCCTGGTTTGCAAAAGTCTGCTAAGATTTCCACTCCCCCCCTCCCCCCCCCGTAGTTGCAAGAATGTAATTTCTGTGTCTTCTGTTGATTTCTATTTACTCTGTGTATGGATTACATAAATAAAGTTAACTTCTAAACATCATTTTTATTTTCCTTTTAGACACAAAGAATTCAGTGGCTGAAAAAGCATGATAGCTTCTTTTCTTGCTTGAACTGCACTTTTAATGGCATTGTGGAATTTTCATTTCAGTACTGACAGTTCTTTAGGTATAAGTAAAAAGGTAGTTGGTTTATATTTTCTGTGTCTAAGCCAGGTGAATTCACATAATGTATCTCAGAAAATTTGACTGTTGGCCCTTTCTTCAGCACCTTCTTGTATTTCAGTTCCTATGTAAATGCATTAATGATGCTGCATACTGTTTCAGGTGTTCCTTTATCTTTCTTGCTCTAATGGATATAAAAAGATTACGAATTTCCATATTTCTATTCTGTTGTGTACTGTTATTAAAGTAGACTTAGCAACCGAAATTATTTTTACAGCTGTCTGTATGGATATCTAAATTTTACTTCCTTGTAAAACATTCTTGTCCTATAATAAAGGAGCAGACAGACATTTAGACATCTTCCATAGGATTGCAGAAGTGTCTCTCCTGCTATTAACTGGATGTTATGAAGAGTAAAAATCATTTAAAATAATAGTTTTGGCATTAAGGTATAAGTACACAAGAAATAGATTTGTGACTGACAAGATGTCACGTATTGAGAATGTAGTTCAGGTAGAGATCCTACCTTAGGCTGTGATCTAAGTATTTATTTGCTCATTTATTCGTTCAGTAGGCCATTTGGATATTCTTAAATTATTTCCCTTCAGGATTAGGAAAAGGCAGAATCAGTTGAGGTTACAGGTCATTAGTGTAAGTACAAAGAACTAACTTTCCAGACATCATGTCAGATATAAAGTGTAAGATCATCTTAACAGTTTCACTTGATTTAGAAAAATAAATAGCTAATTTTCATTACTGTTGACTTTCTAAACACAATAATTATATTTCATTACACTTTCCTTTTTTTTTTCTTCTTTAGCAACTGTGATTCGCCTTCTATGGGGAATGATAGAGGACTAACTAGAGTGATCCAGTTAGTTTTTGTGTACTCCTGTTAAAGAAATCTTGAAATTCTCATAGGTATTGCTCAGTAGTAGTAATTATAGGCATGACTAACATTGCTAAAAATATTTACCAACTTTTCAGTTCTGAAGAGTATAGTAAAACTTGTTAAGCACTGGACGGGTTTAGTAATTTTCCTTATCTTTGACTGACTTCTTAACTGTCCGATTTAAAGTAATACTGTTACTTAAGAATGGCTTTTACTTGAAGAGCTGGAATCTAGATCTTCCTTCCACTTTGTCCAATAACTAACATAGAAGTTGCACACTTCTCAGTAAGGTCATAGTGCATGGTTATCTGCATCAATTGGAAATGGATTGCATCCATTTTTATAGTCCAGATTAAATGAGATGATTTTTCAGGATTTTTTTTTTAATGTAGCCTGCAAAGTTTTTCCAGAGTTTATTGTGTATCGTTCATTACTGCTAGTAACTTTCATTTTTGTCAGTCAGACTGAGTTTATGAGGGACTAAGGTCTGTAATGAATTGTCAAGTTACAGCTTGGTAATTGTTTTACTTTTTCTGTTTCAGTACTTCTGGAACAAGTAGATGGCTCCTATCACTCAGGTAGCTGAGGAGAATGGCTTACACAGGAGAGTGGAAATTGCACCTGCAATTCCTATTGCAGCATCATTTTGAACAAATGTTTGCTTTCAATATTTTACGTTAAAGTAAAATGCTTTGTAGAAAATTAGATGACAGAAGTACTGCAGGGCAATTCAGTTTCTTGCTCAGTTCTAACAAACTAGATAACGCAGCAACTTCACAGAATCACAGAATGGTTGAGGTTGGAAGGGACCTCTGGAGATCATCTAGTCCAACCCCCCTGCTCAAGCAGGGTCACCTAGAGCACATTGCACAGGATTGCATCCAGGCGGCTTTTGAATATCTCCAGAGAAGGAGACTCCACAACCTCTCTGGGCAACCTGTTCCAGTGCTCTGTCACCCTCACAGTGAAAAAGTTTTTCCTCATGTTCAGATGGAAGCGTCTGTGTTTCAGTTTGTGCCCGTTGCCTCGCGTCCTGTCACTCGGCACCACTGAAAAGAGTCTGGCTCCATCCTCTCGACACCCTCCCTTCAGATACTTGTACACGTTGATAAGATCTCCTCTCAGCCTTCTCTTCTCCAAGCTAAACAGGCCCAGCTCTCTCAGTCTTTCCTCGTAAGGGAGATGCTGCAGTCCCCTAATCATCTTTGTAGCCCTTTGCTGGACTTGCTCCAGTAGTGCCACATCCCTCTTGTACTGGGGAGCCCAGAACTGGACGCAGTACTCCAGATGTGGCCTCACCAGGGCTGAGTAGAGGGGGAGAATCACCTCCCTCGACCTGCTGGCAACACTCTTCCTGATGCACCCCAGGATACCATTGGCCTTCTTGGCCACAAGGGCACATTGCTGCCTCATGCTTAACTTGGTGTCCACCAGCACTCCCAGGTCCTTCTCTGCAGAGCTGCTTTCCAGCAGGTCAACCCCCAACCTGTACTGGTGCCGGGGGTTATTCCTCCCCAGGTGCAGGACCCTGCACTTGCCTTTGTTGAACTTCATGAGGTTCCTCTCTGCCCACCTCTCCAGCCTCTCCAGGTCTCTCTGAATGGCAGCACAGCCCTCTGGTGTATCGGCCACTCCTTCCAGTTTTGTATCATCAGCAAACTTGCTGAGGGTGCACTCTGTGCCTTCATCCAGGTCATTGATGAAGAAGTTGAACAAGACTGGACCCAGTACTGACCCCTGGGGGACACCGCTAGCTACAGGCCTCCAACTAGACTCTGTGCCACTGATCACAACCCTCTGAGCTCTGCCATTCAGCCAGTTCTCAATCCACCTCACTGTCCACTCATCTAACCCACACTTCCTGAGCTTGTCTATGAGGATGTTATGGGAGACAGTGTCAAAAGCCTTGCTGAAGTCTAGGTAGACAACATCCACTGCTCTCCCATCATCTACCCAGCCAGTCATTCCATCATAGAAGGCTATCGGATTGGTTAGGCATGATTTCCCCTTGGTGAAGCCATGCTGACTACTCCTGATCACCTTCTTTTCCTCCACATGCTTGGAGATGGCCTCCGGGATGAGCTGCTCCATCACCTTTCCAGGGATGCAGGTGAGGCTGACTGGCCTGTAGTTCCCTGGGTCCTCCTTCTTGCCCTTTTTGAAGACTGGGGTAACATTGGCTTTCTTCCAGTCCTCAGGCACCTCTCCTGTTCTCCATGACCTTTCAAAGATGACAGAGAGTGGCTTAGCAATGACATCCGCCAGCTCACTCAGCACTCGTGGGTGCATCCCATCAGGGCCCATGGATTTGTGGGTGTCAAGTTTGCTTAAATGATCTCTAACCCACTCCTCCTCCACCAAGGGAAAGTCTTCCTTTCTCCAGACTTTCTCTCTTGCCTCCAGGGTCTGGGGTTCCTGAGGGCTGGCCTGAGCAGTAAAGACTGAAGCAAAGGCGGCATTCAGTAACTCTGCCTTCTCTGTATCCTTCGTCACCAGGGCACCCACCCCATTCAGCAAAGGGCCCACATTTTCCCTACTCTTCCTCTTGCTACTGATGTATTTGAAGAAGCCCTTCTTGCTGTCTTTGACATCTCTCGCCAGATTTAATTCCAAACGGGCCTTAGCCTTCCTTGTCGCATCCCCGCATACTCTGACAACGTTCCTATATTCCTCCCAAGTGGCCTGTCCCCCTTTCCACTTTCTGTATACTTCCTTCTTCTGGTTGAGTTTTGCCAGGAGCTCCTTGCTCATCCATGCAGGTCTCCTGCCTCCTTTGCTTGACTTCCTACTCATAGGGATGCACCGCTCTTGAGCCTGGAGGAAGTGATGTTTGAATATTAACCAGCTCTCTTGAACGCCCTTTCCTTCTAGGGCCCTAACCCATGGGATTCCTCCAAGTAGGTCCCTGAAGAGGCCAAAGTTTGCTCTCCTGAAGTCCAGGGTTGCGATCCTACTTGGTGCCCTGCTGCCTCCTCACAGGATCCTGAACTCCACCATCTCATGGTCACTGCAGCCAAGGCAGCCCCCGACCTTCACATCTTCCACCAGTCCTTTGTTTGTTAGTACGAGGTCCAGCAGCACACCTCTCCTTGTTGGCTCCTCCACCACCTGTGTCAAGAAGTTGTCACCAATGCTCTGCAGGAACCTCCAGGACTGTTTGTGCCTAGCTGTGTTGTCTTTCCAGCAGATATCAGGGTGGTTGAAGTCCCCCATGAGAACCAGGGCCTGGGATCGTGAGGCTACTTCCAGCTGTCTGTAGAAGGCCTCATCGACTTCCTCTTCCTGATCAGGTGGCCTGTAGTAAACACCCACAACAGTGTCACCCATGCTAGCCTGCCCTTTGATACTTACCCATAAGCTCTCGACTCGCTCTTCATCCACCCCTAGGCACAGCTCAATACATTCCAGTTGCTCTCTCACATAAAGAGCAACTCCACCACCTCGCTTTCCTGGCCTGTCTTTCCTAAAAAGCATGTAGCCATCCATGACAGCACTCCAGTCATGCGAGCTATCCCACCATGTCTCTGTAATGGCAATGAGATCATGGCCCTGTGACCGCACACACATCTCTAGTTCTTCCTGTTTGTTCCCCAAGCTGCGTGCATTGGTGTACAGGCATTTCAGGGAGGTGATCAAGCATGCAGGTTTCCCAGGAGGGGTAAAAGAGGGTCCTCCATAGCCACATCCCATGCGCACTTCCCTGGCTGCATTCACCTGTTGGAAGCATCCTGACTTGAGCAGTCTTTTGCCAACTACCCTGTCACTATAACTCTCCCCTTCCCCCATCTTTCCTAGTTTAAAGCCCTCCTTACCAGGTTGGCTAACCTGTTGGCAAAGACACATGTGCCCCGCCTTGTGAGGTGGATCCCATCTCTCGCCATCAGTTGTCGATCTTCAAACAGGGTCCCATGGTCGTAGAAACCAAAACCCTGTTCCTTCTTTTTATGCTAGGATAACTCTGTGCACCTTGGCAGTGGGAGTAAAAGCTGAGATTCAAGTACTGTATACTGTTTGGAGTAGATTTTGAATAATCTGTTGAAGCTGTGCAACAATAATTATTTAAAGTGTTGCTGGGCGGAAGTTACTTTTAGTGATACATTTGAGCTTAAAAATTGTACTAGACACCCATCATTAATATGTGTATATAAAAACACTAAAAATGGTAAGCCTACTATAGTTTAATTTTCTAATAGTGGATAGTGCTTGACATTCTTAAGGAAGCTTTTTTTCTCAGTAACAATTCATTATATCCAGATATTTCAGGTACTTTGAAATGACTTGTCTTCAGCTGTGCACTTCAGATGCCTTGCTCAGAAATCTTAAGTCATTTGTTGTGCTGTTCCATATAGATGTGGTAAGCACAGTTTGTCCTATCTGCCCTTGTATTTTATGCTTTCACTGTGTGTTGCTATAGGATGAGTTCTTATTCCCACTTCCATGTGACCAAAAAGCAAAAGTTGTTATATGACTCAGGATCAGATGAATGAGGAAAGAAAAAAAATAACAAGCATCTGTTTTACAGACACATTTAAACTCATGATTAAAGACTCCTTCCATTCCCTCCAGCTGATTCTGTATTGTTATCTATAGCCTGCAACAGTGGTCAATGTCTGCAACTTCGCATTATTGGATAATTCATATAAAGTAGTTCTGGTTGCAAAGAATTAATACACGTAAGAGGAAGCCCTTTCCCCCATCCCCTTTTTTTCTTCCTGGCCTCCTACTTGATCTGCTAACATTGTCATTTTGATCTAAAGGTTTAGAAGCTTGATATTGCAAGGCTTGGCTTTTAATCTGGCCCAGAAAATTTCTCAAAATTTTCTTCAACATGAAAAGTTTTTGTATCCGTATAATGTGGAAAAAATGTACTCACACTTTGCTTTGCAAGCCTCCTGTTAGTATGAGGAAGAACCCAGATCTTCAGCCCACAAAATGGGCTCTGTAATTTTAATTTTAAATATAGTCTGAACTTAGATGTGCAGTCTAACAATCTGGTGACCTTTTAGAGCACATAGAGGCACTCTTCAGAGCTGATAAGTACTGTAGTTTCTTTCCCCTGTCTGATACTAATTTACTTTCATTATAGTCTATTTCAGATTTATTCCAAAAGTTTTTTAGTACATGACTTAGCAGTCTGGTGGCTTTTGCTCATGTGTTTACTTGTGGCAACGTAAGGTCTTCATTTGGTTCCCGTCTTTCTTTTTCCTTTTCCTTTGGCTTTACCTTGTCAGAGGATGCTATTCTAGCGGATAGTTCATCTGGTTTGTCTTAGTTTCTGCAGAATGGTTTTGTGTTCCTGCAAATGTACCCCTGTGTAGACAATGAACTTCTGGAATGGTAATAGTAATATAGTAATAGTTAAAGTAATAGCAATAGTTAAAACTCTCCTCATTATTGCTTGTAGTATTATAGTGAAACATTTTCCCTATGTAATGACAACCACATCAAATGCACGTTTTCTTTCAGATTCTTTTGTAGGTTTTTATTTGTGCACTTGTAACAATACAAAGGGTCTGCTTTCTAATACAGGTTGATCTGCTTAACCTCCTCCTTTCCTCTTACATGTTTAGAGGGAAGGGAAGTGTATAAAAAAGGGCATAGGATAATGCTGAAGTTGAGTTGGGAAAGCTTTGGGAAAAAAAAATCTTACTTCTCATAATAGTTTACTTTCTGTTAGCTTAGATATTGGGGAGATGGCATCCCCCCATGGAAGAAAACCCCAGGGTACTGATGAGGGTCCTATGGAGTCACCTGCATGTGTGTCTGTGGAGCCAAGCTTTATTTGGGATGGCTGATGCTGATCAGGAGCTAATGAAACTTCCAACTCCCTGCCAATTCCATGTGCAATTACTCTTGTCTTAGGCATGTGGTGCTGAGGCACTGCGGCCAGCTAGTAACGCAGCGTCATGCCAGAATTCACCCTGCTGAGCCAGCTCCAATGACTTCCCCATCCATAGTGTGGTTAATTTACAATGTGAAAAATTTGCTAGTGCCTGAAAGTTGAATGTAGTTATAAAATCATCCATGTGAAGTACCTCTTATTTCACATAGAGATGAGCCTCTTCTAATCCTCTGTCTAGGAGATTTCACAGAATGCTCCTTACTATTGCAGTAACCTACAGATGCAGAAATCTTTTTGTTCATCATTCTCTAGCTGCCAGGAACACTCAGTGTAGAGTTTGATGTACTTTCAGCTTTTACCAAGTTGATTGCCTAGGAATTGCAGAAGTCATTTTAATGTCAGAAGATCACCTGTAGTTATTTTCTGGACTCAGATGAAGTCAAGACATTTTTCTTGGAAGTTGAGTTTTTGCAAATAATACATGGAAATTTTGGGAATAAACTCATCACATTTGAGGAATACATGTTTGTGTCTGTTGTTCATTCTTGGGCCCTGGATCTTATACCATCATTGCCTTCTGTGACTTGGTCTGCTACTTGAGAATGAGTCTTTTCCAGGAGCATCTCTTAGAGATCATGTGTGCATAGTCTGAAAAGGAGCAAGTCTTGGTGTACTGACTGCTCCATCAGCTTCACTGTTGGAAGATCAGAGACAGAGCATTCATAGAAAAGGTAGATTTTGTTCGATTGTCTGTTCCTCTGCTCTTAACTTATTGCAGGTAGCTGGGTTGGCTGAAGTGTTTTGGAGCTCAAGTAGTTTGAATGAGCTGTAAAAGCTCTCTCTGAGCTATACAAAATGCATCTTAGCATTTCTTTATTAATTAGTAAATAGGAATTGCCTTAACATTTCTTTTATTTATTTATTTATTTTTAAAGCAAAATTTAGGAATCAGAATATACATATATTAACTAATTAGACAAGTAACTTTGTTTAGGTATAATGGATCTGCCTTGATAGAAAAAAGTTTTGAACTTGCTATAATAGCTGTAATAATCAAAAAGTGTTCTTAATGGTTACCAGGCAGTGCACATTATTTCTTCTTTAGGAAAACAGCTAAAACAAGATTCAAATACACTTTTAAAATTATGTTTTCATAATTGTAGAGTTTTGCAGCTGGTGTCTTTGGTTTAGAATATCTGTACACCAGTCAGCGTATCCTGGTAATGTGTTTAGGACAAATCTGCCAGGACTTCCTACTTCAGTTTCCATGTCAGTTCTTTGTTGGACTATTAAGGAGACCAGTAAAAGTGTCCATTAATAACAGTTTTGAGGCTGATGCCTGCACAGACATTTAGGTGTCTGTCAGACCAAGGCATGTGAGATAGACATGAGTCACAGAGCTACCCTCACATTTCAATAACTTTAGGTGTCTGGGAGATTGTGCTAAAATATGTCCTACTAATTAAAGGACTGTGTCTCTTTAAAACTGACCTAAGAAATTAAGGGTTCATTCTGAATGTGGATGTCTAATTATTTATAAGTACTTCTCTTTATCTGGCTTCTAAAATTTAAATAAAAGTATTAAATAAAACTGTTGCTGCATTACAGTGAAAAGCTTTGAATGAAAATCGCTTAATTTATCTTGAATCATAATTAAAAACTCTGTTCTTTAGAAATTCAAAGTCATCTTATTCTTGTAATAAACATACTGCTTTATCCATTTATTTTTATACTGTGTGTATATATAATTCTGAAAACAAAGTATTTCTTTTGTTGTTAGAAATAGATCCATCTGGTAATAAAATGTGATGAGAACAATTGGATTTCTCCACAGAAATCCCTCTGCATTATTTTATGCAGAGCTGGACAAATAAATAATGGACACTGCATGTTCTTGTCTTACACCAATTTTCTTTGGGGAAATTATTGGTGCTGGCTCAACTGAATGGTTGAATGCTTAGTTGATTTTTTAGGAATGAAATAAACTTTATCAGCTGTAGTTCATCATTTGGGAGAAGTACATAAAAGCACTCTGGTTATATAGCAGTCCCTTAAGTAACTGTTTTTGCAGTCTTAAAATATAATCAAAAGTGTTCACTTCATATTGATAGTTGCCTTGTTTATAGATGTATTTTCAAACCTGGTCAATGGGATGTTGAAAAGTAAGTTTTACATGCTTTTTAATTTTAGAAGACAGACCGCGTGATATTTCAGCTGCATGAGTTCAGTTGAAAATTATAGGTTTATTTCAGTGGATTTCCTTGGGTTGACTGGGACCTGATCAACAACTCTTCATCTCAGCTCTTCGGGTTATCCACAGGTTAACCAATGCACATGGAAAGCAGTTAAATGATATCACTGTGAAGTCTTTTTGTGCAGCTTTGTTGTAGGATCCACAGAAGAATCTAAAGCAGAAAAACCTAATAGTGGAGAACGTGCAACAGAAAGACCTAATAATATGGAACCATTCTTTACACAGAGGAATTCTCAGATTGTGCATAGATATTTCAATATTAGATAAGGTAACTGCCAAATACTGGACAGGTTCCAATTGGCTTTTGTAGACTCACCTTTTGTAATAAACTTATTTAGGCTGTTGTCCTTGATGCTTTGCTGGTATGGCAAGAGCAATAGCCCTGCCTAAGCTGTTGGAAGTAGCACTGGTACCAGCCTGATTAGCAGCAGATCTGCAGTTGATTCAATAGCAAATTAATTTCCATGGCTGAATCTGTTGCCTATCAGAAAAGACAATCTGGGACAAAAAGCCCACTGATGATGGGAAGAGTTCATTTCGCAGCCATTATCAGGAGAGAGCTATGGCGTCAAGAGCACTGGAAGTTCGGCCCCTGCTGCGCGTCGCGGTGCGAGCGAGGCTCCCGGTTGGGCTCTCCTGCCTTTCAGGCTAGGCAAGGCTGCTGGTCGCTAAGCGACCGTGGGTGAAGTCCTCTAACCTTGATGCGCTCTTACTGTGCGGCTCCTGTCCCAAGGGAATCGGAAATCAGTGGAGATAAAGATACATCTCTGATCGTAATAATTCAATGATGATCAAAAGGTTTCAGTCTAGGAAATATTTTCTTCGGTAGACACAAATTCTCGTCATGTTGCGATGCTACCTGCAGCCTTTCATTTCAGTCTCCTGAAATATTCTTACTACATTATTTGTATTTTACAATTGTTTGAGTTGTGTTCAATTAGTAAAGCAAATGTAATATGGCCCTTTATGTTAAAAGAAGATAAGCTTTCTAAAATGAGGAAATTTAGAGTTATAGCTGAAGTTTTTTGAACTTGTCTGTTTGTGAGTAGGAGGAAACAAACATTTCTGACCAAGTTTCTTTAACCTGAGATTGTAAAAAAGCGTTTAAGATTACCATCACAATATGCCATTGTGATACTACTATGTGTGAGGAGAGAAAAGAATTTATTTTCCTTTTACGAAAGGATGAATAGTTTAGGTTTCAAATGCTGTTTAATCATTTAATCTGTGTTCTGCTGATTTCAGCAATGACAGAAGTTGTTTGTCATGTGCTTGTTTCTGCACAGAGGTCATGTATTTTGATTGTTCATATGAGGATCTCATGCAGCAAAGAAAGGAAGGAGGAATAAAAAAAGGAGAGAGAAGGAGAGAAGTTCACTTACATAAGAAACTTTACTTACTTTGGTATTATTGCAGCGGATGATAGCAGTAAAGTTAGACGGGGAAGAAAGTTTAAGAAATTACATTGACAGCTAAAAATCAAACAGACCATTGATTTATTTGTGCAAAAGTAGCTTGCATGTGTCTACATCTGTGTTCAAAAAAGGGCAAAAAGTCTGTTTAAGATCTTATATTCAGACCTACCTTTATGAAGCAAAATGAACAATTTTGGCACTGGACACTAGAGTTTGCTTTGGGCTAGAATGCTGGTTTAGTTGCCCAGTTTCATTGTTGTATTATATGAATTCTGTGTTGCCACTAAAAGTGAGATCTTTTGCTGGATTGCACAATCTCAAATAGTAGTCTGTTTAATACCATCAGCCTTGCCAGATTAGTGTGCTTTATCAGTAAAATAAGTTTTCTAGCTTACACATCTCTTGTGTACACCTAATCTTGCCCAGATGCAGATTTGTCAGTGAAATGGTTTATTAATGCTGTAAGAAACACAACATGTGTGTGTTAGACACTTTTTTTTTTTTTTAATATAAAATCTTTGAAGCTTTTGTCATGGTGCTAAGTACTATTTCAAGGTTGCCTTTGGCCTGAAAGCTGTAGTGGTTAATGACTTGTGTGCTTGAAATTGTGTAAAGTTTTGTATGGTTTGGAGGGGAAAAAAAAAAAAGGGAGGGGGAATGGGTGGGGAAAAAAGAAATTGTCAGCAGCATAGACAGTGACACCATTCCTCTTCCATCATTCAAGTGGCATACAGAGCAGCAGGTTTATATGTAAGGAATTAAATCTAAAGGATTTACATGTATTGGGAACAGGATTATGCTTATTTAAAGCAAGCAGCTTTTTTCTGTCTTACAGAAAGCTGATCTTTCTGATTTGAAATCTGGGGTTAAGGTTTTTGTAGTTCTGAAATGTGCTCTTCTGACTTTATGTCTAAATAAGTCTTATGTCTAATTACATCTATTGCTTAGTTTGCAAAAAAAAATTATTGCTTACTTTAAATATTATGTGTATTATTGCACTCTGTCTTTCTTAAAATTAAAATAACTTGCATCTTGCATCTCTTCTAACATTCTGTGGCCTGTTCTTGCTTGCCCATCTGACAGAGGTGTGTGCTTTTGACCTCCCTACCTGTGACTGCAGTGCTGAGCTGTAACTTCTTAAATCCCTACTGACTGAATGCAGATAAGTCATTCTAAAGTGATATGTTCAGACAAGGAAGTAATTTTAATTATTCTTAATAATAAATAATATAAAAATACTTCTATTAATGGTAATGTAAAATGATTCAGTCACTTTTGAAATCACTAGTGTGCATGTTATCTTTGAAAGGAAATTGGGAAAAAGGAGTTGTTGCTTTACTTTTACTTTACGATTTCACAATGGTATAATCAAAGTGTGTTACAACTGCTTCTGTTATTCTCAGCCAATGTGGTGGTACAGGATAGTGTCACTTTTAATATCTCCTAGCTTGAATTTTTTTTTTTTTTTTTTTTTTTTAAATTTAATCATTCCATATCTTAGACAGCATTTGGTGGTAATTGCTCATTAGTCTGAATTTATTTCTGGATTTGCCTTACCCTCTTTAATAATACTAGTCTTGCTCGTGTTACATGTTAAATAAAAAATGCTAAGAAATGCTCATTTGCTCAGTATTACAGAAATCATGATACTTCTAATTCTAAAAGTAAATCTAGAAGTAATTCTGTCCCCAAATGTATTTGACACTTTATTTTAATACATACTTCAACATTATTTGAGATCATTTGCCAGTTATATTAGACCTGATTTTTAATTGATGTAGGTACCTTTAAACTATTGAAGAGTTTTTGCTGTGGTGTGATCTACTTTGTTTTCATTTGGTTTCATTAAAAAATAAATGGTCCTACACATAGTATTCATTAGATGACAAATTCTCAATCATGTGCTGTAATTTAAATAGACATGAAGACTTGTGACATTATGCATTATGTAGAAACTGAATCTAAATGTATGTCATAACTATTTATTCACTAAAACATAGGTTGTCATCCTTAATTATTTGCAGTTAAGGGAAAAAAATAATTCTCCCTACTCTATCTTATTAGTCTGACTGAGAGCTCAGTATTGAAAGAAACTCTGTCCTCACCAAAATACTGCAATTTAAATGATTTTTGCTTCATTTATAGTATTTCAGTACCAGTGGCTACTGTGTTTCTTTTTGAAATCTGAGTAACTTCAGTGGCATACTTTTTTTTCATAGTCTTAAAAAAGAGTGAACATACAGTTTACATATTAGAGACTAAATAGAAAAAAATGTGTGCTATAGTGGAAAAGAAAAATAATCTTATTGATGAAATGCAAATCAGAATATTTAGATTCAGTTTTGTTCCTTGACTTGACCGTCATCATATGGGTGACATTTGGGTTTAAATTTATGGGAGAATTAATAATAAATTATGTATAGCATAATTTTTACTTTTTTATTTTTGAATCTTTAGTGTTGGGCCTTTTTATTTACAGAAGAAACTGATAGGATGTAAACTTATTTTAAAAGACATCCTTCTGAGTTTCTTTGCTCACTAGAAGATACATCTGTGCTTGGCAGAGGGTAAAAGTAAGTACACAGAGAATGATATTTCTCAAACGTATTTTGTTGCTTAAAGTCTAACTCTCCCAACAAGAAAGTAACAGACACTTTCACCAGGTGATTTTCTATTGCTGTTATCTTTCTTATGTGCATAGCACCTGCTAAAACAGCTTTTAAAGTCAAACAATTTTGTTACTGACCTTTTATTTAATATTTTGGGGGGTCAGGAACATTAAGTAATGTCCTGATTCCAGCTCAAACATCTGATACCAAAAAGACTTTTCTTAGGTTTAATGAAACCCCCCTAAAAAAACAGCCTAACTTGGCTGTATTAATACTGGGCTGGTGAAAACTAATTTAGAATATGAATCTAATCAGCACTGTCATGATTAACACTCTTGAATGTTTGGATAGGATTCTAGCATAACATTGATATTGCAGGAGGTAATATAGGAGAGGTCTTAACAGGCTCCCAGAATTTACCTAAGATAAATCTTCAGAAGAAGAAAATCATCAATTTTCCAAAAGCTCATTATGGACTGTCATAAGAGTTATTTTCATTTTTATTGTTCCAGAAGGTGTACACACATTTTAATTTTTCTGAAACTGAATATAGTAGCATCTTGTAGCATCTGGTTTTCTGAAAAGCTAAGTCCCTGCCAGATGGGAAAAGTTAACAAGAAGTGTCTGAAGCTGGTAAGCTCGTGACTGAAGGCCCTTAAATGCAGTGTTGCCTTGTTCTTCCTCACCGAGCATGCAGATTGTATTAGGAAAGTTGTCTTCAGTTACCTCTTCTATCGGACAATCAGGGTTTGATTTCTCCCACATGTATTGGTTCATATATCAGGATCAACTAATTAACTGAATGGTCTAATAATGGAAAAGCAGGCCCTTGGAGCAATATTGCCCAACCCTGGCTAGGGTTGCCTAGAGTTGTGATTGTTGTGACATACAGCTGCAAAGTAGTAAAGGGTGTATCAGGAGGCATTATTTTTGTGAACTTTCTTATAAATATAAGAACTAAATGTTACAGCAAAACTTAAGTTTTTCCCCAACACATGTTAATATTCACATCCATCTGTTTCTTTCTCTCAGCTGGCTGTTCGTTCTGGACATCAATTTAAGAGCTAAACACTGTTAAATGTAAATAGAGAAATAATTTGAATTAGGTAAACTATTGGCTGTAATAAAGTATGCTTTTAACTGCTTAGTTACTTTCCTACTTCATGTAGGAAAGGAATCTTGAGTTTCAAAATATGATTTATTTATATTTTGCCTTCTGAACTACTGACTTTTTTTCCTGCAGATTTTTTCATTGGTTACCTGAGGTAATTCTCGAGACATTTAAACTCCAAATATAGAACAGAATTCCAAATGAAAGCTTTAAGTGTGTTCCTACATGTTTTATTTAACAGCTTCTCAATTTAGGGTCACATGTTTTCGATTCCAGCTAGTTAAAGTTTTAGCAGACTTTAAGGACATAACATAAAATACTACTCTTGCATTTAGGCTTTCTTGTGATAGCTATTCTCAGATATAATAGCTGGAAAGCAAGATGTAATTTTTCCTAGGCTACCTTCAAATAGAGCTTTTGAGTTATTGAAGTATTTCTTTTGGATGTAGATTCCTTTTTATGCTGCTACATTGTACAATTTTGTTCAGTGTTATGTAGATATTTAAAAAGGATGAGGGGTAGAGTTAATGTTTTGGTAGTAAAGGAACAGACGATACAGTTGATAATGATATACTTTATTTGGATTGGTGCTGTATTTTGAAAAAGAAAGGGTTTATTTTTGGTATTTTGGTTGCTTAGTGTTTGGAAGGCAGCATCCCAGAGGAGGGTGATCTTTTGTAGATTGACCACATCGTTCGTGCCAGCGGTGCTCATCATTTTTGGTTGGCCAGACTGTGTAGCTTCTTGCAATATGAAGAGATGCCCTACAGGCAGCTCTTGACCTCGTACATGGCTGGACCTGCTCTGCTCTACATGTGAAATGTGTCTAAAAAATACATGAGATTACAAAATAGCTCAACTAAATATTTTAAACTTATATAATGATAAAAGTAACTAAACGTGTTTGCGCACCCCGAAGCAGTCCCTGAAATGAGATTGAATAATAGTAGCATAGTAAATGCTGACAATTAAACATGAGTGATCTGTACAACACTGTGAAACAATGTAGTGAAAAGTTGAAACGTGATAAAACAATGAACAAAATGTATCACTTTAACAGCATTTAATTGTGTGCTTTATCTGTGAAATAATGTCCCCATAATGTGGTACTACATACAGAAAAACTTTTCCATTTAATTTTTCACTCTTTATCAGTAACAAACCATGCTAATGAAAATATATTTGCTTGATTTAAAATGTTTAGATGTGTTTTATCAATAAATATTTGTTGCTAGAATTAACTTATTTAGCCAAAGGCCGTATTTGTTGTAGTTAAAGCTGAGAAACCATTTTTGAAGGATGAGTACTTTGGGTGGGGGGAGGTAGACTATTCACACCATTTAATTAAAGTTTCTGTCTCAGGAACAAAGTTTGAGATCCCTAATAGTCTACAAAGGAAACTGTGTGCTTCTGGGGGCAGAGAGTTTTAAGCAGATGTTATAAAATATGCTCTCAAACTCTTACACTAATGCTGATAGCTGTTCAAGCTGATTTGCCTTGTGGAGGGGTGCAGTTTGCATAGCCTGTCAAATTTGGGTCATTTAAGCTCATTGCAATAACCTCACAAAATAAGAGATTCTGGTCTTGCAGCCATTGTATCAACCAAGATCACCATTTGCTAGTACTTCTCTATAAGTCTCTGCTTGTGTCATATGTGTCATTGTAGCATCTAGAAAATAAGTCATGAGGAGGATCCTATTGTACTTCTTGTTGTACAGACACAGAAGGAAAGAATGATTCCTGTGCCAAGGAGGTTTCAGTTCATCAAAAAAGAAAATGGATGGGATGACAAGGAGACCTAACAGTGTTTGCTCCATGACCAGTTTGCCGTGACAGACTAGAAAAAAATACAGTTAATAGCTTGGTTAGTAAGAGATGAACATGAAATATTTTGGGCTGTCTTCCAAAGTTACTGGGAAAACTGCCTGTCTCCATAGTCTAATAATCCCCTTGCCCTGCCTGCCCCTCTCCCCCCCCTTCCCCCAGCAATGAAAGCATGAGATTTTGAAGGCCAAAGTTCTGTTAGAGTTATATAAAATTCTCCTACAATGAGGAAAGCACAACTTTGCAGACACCATATAAGTTGAAATAACTGTTTGAAACCCTATTATGAAAGGGTTCTTTGGGCACAACGAATGCCTCACTTAAACAAAACAGATTTCAGGTAAACTGGCATGACTTCTGTGTATGGACAGTAACCAGATTCCATGGGAATTGCGTGCATTCTGCTAAATAACCTGTGCTGGTGATTCATGCTTGCTGTCTGAATGTTGTTTTCCAGTTCCTGTATTTTTACCTTTCAAGTTCTCAGAGGTGAAGCTACTATTTTGATTCTGCTAAACACCTATAGAGGTTTACCTTTACTCATTTCTGACAAGTGCTTGTACACGCGCACACGCACATGTGCAGTAGCCCTTTGCAGTTGCTTTGTCTGTCTCTTTGCCACTTTATTGGGGTGAAATACTATCTGGTTGTTAATTTATCCCACTACTTAATTCAGATAGGTGTGACCTAATTTCCTGTGTGTTTATTCTTTACTCTTATCTGACCTGATCTTTTCCACATATATATTTAAGACCTGATATATTCCAGATTTTGTTGGAACTCTGGAATTTTGCCTATAAAAGAAAAAATAAGAGGATGCAGGGTCCCAAGCTACCTGCTTACTCTGTGCTCTTCCAAAGCACAGCAATCTGCTTCATGCTTTGTCTCTAAAACGTGGGGTGAATGTGGGAGTGTGTATTAAGAAAGCATGGGGTGAGGGAGGCTTTCCACTGTCAGTCAGCCCTGTCTCTATTGGCCTTTGTTGGAAAGGCTTTTGCTGCGTTGTCTAATTCTTTACATACAAACAGAGTAATACATTATAGATGTATTTCTTTATATTTCAGATGTTATGTGAGTGCTTCTGCAGTACGTTTCTATACAGCTCTCTGTATGGAATTCTACATGAGGATGCCTCTTTGTTCATTGAGTTTAAGGTTATGATATGAAGGTTGATTCCTGTTTGGGAAGTAAAAGGTCTGTTGCTACCCAGGAAGATACAAAAGCTTCCTTTTAACTGTCAAGAAAGCTGTCGCTGTGTGTATACAGTCCCTAGACTCATGGGCTCCTGCGCTTCATTAGGAGCGCGGTCAAAACATGAACACTTACTACTACAGCTAGTAATGGGTGAAGGAGAGAGAGAGACCTTATTTGTAGCCCTGATTCAGTTGCAGGAATTGCACTTGTACTGAACACAATTCTTTGATTAAATTCTTTGAGGCAACACAGTGAGTGGAAAAAGGACTTTGTTTGTGGAATAATCTTTTCATTGATAAAGTTAATCCAAGCTGGTATAGACTGTTAAACAAATTTTGAGTAAACACTTCTCTTGAGTTTGGCAAAATGCTTGGTTTTATTTCTTGTTGTTCAATACTTTTCATGTCATTGTTTTATTTAACAATTTTTTGAGTGCAGGAATATGCAAAGTGATGTAGCTTAAAGATTTTGTGTAAATGGAAAATATGGCCTTTAATGCCCATATATTGCCTTGCAAAATACAGAGCAAAGAAGCTGGTTCATTATTAAATGGACATCATCTCTCATTATTCCCTTCATTGTTGTTTCCTTCAGTAAGCATCCTCAAAAGGAACTTATTGGAAGTACCTTCTTAAAAATATTTACTTCAGATAAAATACCAACCTTATTTAAAAAAATCCACAGGCTTTTTCTTCTTTACTTCTACAAAGTATGGAATTGTGACTGCTTTGGTTAGTTATGGCAATTCAAGAGTTATGTAGTCTGTAGGAACATGAAATAAGGAACCAAATTACACACCTTTGAAATGTGGCAAGAAGAAACTATTTCTACATATTTCTACTGCAGTAAGGTGAAATTAAAAATTTTTTTAATTCTTTTTTTCTTATACAAGCAGATGACTTTAATAACTGATAAGCACTTACTCTTAAATTTTTCAGTAATATTCTATCAAAATTAGCTTTAAAAAGCCTAAGCTTTTGCATATTGCTCAAAAGAAGCAGTCTGCTAAAGAGACCAGTTATAGTTTGTGAGATTTCTTTCATATCACTGTCTAACTCTCATATTTGTATCTTGTCTTTCTTACTTGCACACAGCTCTGGTCAAAACCTTCTCAATTTTTGAATCATGATGGCATCTTTGTTTTGGCTATTGTTCTTGAGCTAATGAATGTTCTTCCTGGGCAGTGCAGCACTCTTGACACACTGCTCTCAATGTGAAACACACTTTTTCTGCCTTGGAGATGAGACGGTTCAATGAAGATTACTAATGATTTTCAGTTCCATTACTACACGAGAAAATGTTTAGACAGGAGATCTCCGAAATGTGCCATGAACACAAAGAAAGTGGGAGAGAAAAGAAAATTATTAAAATTACTGAAATGTAGTAGAGAAAATAAAACCTTTATTCAAATCCAAATACAACTAGAGGAATATGACTCATACAGTGGGAATCAATCTGCACACTTTCAGTAAAGTAACACTTGTTGGGAAGTAAAGCATGGCTGATAGTAATGGGCAGAACTTAGAGTATCTGTCCCTCCTATCTCCTATCTATTTCCTGTCATCAGTTAGAAGATGAGAAACCCTAGAAGAACTCATTTGCAACCACTACCATTAATCTTAAACTGTTGTGTTTTCTACTGTCCACATGGGAACCTACCTCACTACATGGGAGCTGCACTATTGCTCATCAAGTTTCAGATATGTTCACATCTTATCATTACTTTTTGTACATAAGTATATGTATGATATTCAGTTCCTGTTTATAACACAGGATAGTGTCATCCGCATTATAATATAAGGCAGCATCAAAATGAACTGTTCATCTCCTGAAAACGTAAAAAGTATGTTTGAAAAGTCTTTTAGGGATACTGCAATTTCTGCTGGAATAAGTTTTTAGGCTTTGGTTTAGCAAAAATATTCAGGAATGTATTTGCCACTGAAATTGGTGGAATTGAAGCACATAGCAAATAATGTACCTGCACTTTTTCCTGAGTTAGGGCTTTGAATGTTGCTAAACAGTTGTTGTTTAATTAAAAAAAGAGAGAGACAAGGACTCTTCTCCTGAAAATATTCTTTCTGTGTTAAGCTTAAGTATTACGCTTTTATGTCTGCAAATGAATTTGGAGATACTGGCATATAAATACATTGGTAAGTATCCTTCTTTTGGAGGGGTTGTGTTAGTGAGAATTGCCTTTGCAAAGGTGGGAGAGTTGCACTGTAGCAACATTTATAAGTTATATCTACTATGAAACTATATAACCTATGTTTTTTCTACTTTTGTAAGTGTATAGATAGTTCCACAAAAAAGAGATGTGCACTGAAGTGCTATGAAAAATACATTTATTTCCCTATTCTCACATAGGAACTTTTTGGCAAAGCTAGGATAAAATGCAAGGCAGCACTAACTGCCTCAAAACCTTATATGAGATACTGGCAGTAAGCCTGGGTTGCAGGAGAAGGTAGTCTCTGGTATCTGGCTGGTTTGGGGTTTGTTTGTTTCTTACTGGCAGTTACTGCATAAACATCTGGTTTTGCTATTTTATTTTACCTATCTCTTACTGGAGCAGGATTGTTATAAAGGACATTTTGGTTGTGATTACAGTAAAGGTAAGAAACAAACAGATGTCCTGCATCAAGTTAGCTGAACTAACTGAGGTTAATTGCTGCAATCTAAGATGCTGCCTGATTTGATTCTGGTGGGTTTTTCCCTCTTCCCTTTATAGCAATTGGAAACCTTAGTGTGAGATACAGAAAGACCACCCTCTCGTTGAAGCCTTCTTTCCTTAATTTAGAAGTACTGAGTCACTGTAGTCCAATTTTTTGAAGGTTTTTACACTTAAGTACTTGATTAGAAGGAAATCACTTTTTTGTCTTAGTGAATACAGATTATGTCATTTTATTGTAATGTGGTTTCTGAAAGGTCATGTTTCTGGGCCAAATGATATGTGTCAGTTACAAGTAGCAGCTGTATCCAGAACAATTCATCTTGGATTTTTATTCTACAAAATATTAACTAGCAAGCATGGTATGAAAATTTTGTTTCTCCACAGCACATGCAGTTTAAAATGAAACAGACATTTCTTGTAGGCCAGGACACTAATTTTATAAGTAAAACACAATGGGAAAATATAGATGAAAATAATCTGATATATTTTTTGAGAGGCACAAAAACATTGGCTTTCAATGTTTTATGACGAAGCACATGTAAATGACATTTATACTATATGGTGTAAGCCTATGAAGAAAAATACATGTCATGAGCCTGTTTTGGCTGAAGTCTGATGTTTTTAGGTTGTTGCTGTCACTACTGTTTTGTTCTGAAAGAGTGAACATGTTAAAATATCTTTCAAGTCACTTTTTCTTTTAACTCCAGTTGTGTATATATATATTTTTTAGGTATATGATGTAGAAAGAATTGAAAAGATATGAAATATACGTATTTGCTTGTACAAGCTGGAGTGTAATCCTTAGGTATAGCTTATAGAAAGGGTTAACAGTTCTACTAAGTCAGTGTTAGGTAACACACATCCTGCTCTTTTATTTTTTGTTTTTTTCCTGAGGAAGAAATTAGTAACTTCAATTGTTTTGACCTGGATGAGCTTTGTGATGGCACATGTGTGGAAATGCAAGCTTGAACAAGGGTTTTGTTGGCGGGTGAAGTAATTTCATACTGGTGCCTGAATAAGAATGCTGATATATGTAGACACTTGAAATCCTGGTAGGTAAACTAAGAAATTCTCATAAATTCATCACTGCTGTGGCTAATTAAAGCCCTGGAGGTCTATTAGAAGTGCCTATATGGGAGTACATAGACTTTGAGACTGCAAAAGTAAAATCTAAAAGATAATGAACAGACCTCTTAAACCTGTGATCATCAACTTATGTGTTAAAGTCAAGGCTCCTGCTCTCCTTCTAACATGAAAGTACCAAGAAGTGTTTGTAGGGAACATTTTTTCATTTACCATAGATTGTGCTTCTCTGACAGCTCTTTCCTGTCTCTTACACAAAAGTAAAAACCTCAGCCTAGGACTGTCAATTTGGAAATAAAATGAATAATTAAAGTTAAGCTAAAAAGGACATAGGGCTAAAATAAAAAAATTGGAAATAGTAATAGGAGTCATGTATTTATCCTTTTCTCTTTCTCTCAGGTATGCTTAGAAAAGGCCAAGTCCAGAGAGGTTTCATCAGGTGTGCCTAAGAAGTTCCTAAGTTTCCTCCACTGTAATACATTGGAGGAAGATTTTGGAGGTTTGTTGCAGAATTCTCCACATGGAAGTTTTCTATCCAGTTGGGGAGAAAATGCAGGCACCAAGGCTGTTTTGTGACTGTGATGTCGTAAGTACTAGGAAAGAACAGCATGTTAGATGCGTCCAAGGAAGTAGTTTATGTACAGAGCAAGTCACAAGGGGACTCTAGATTTTAAAGAATAATGATTGTGTTCCCTCTTTTCAGTCAATTAATAAGATGAAAGAGTTATATACAGAGTTTTTAGTCTTTCTGAACTTTTTTGTGCTGGACAAGGAGGAAATAGTTTGTATTGTCCCTTGCTTCTGCTGATCTGTGTTTGGCCACTAGAATACAACACTTTGGTAGAGGAAGATATGTGCAGGTATAATCCAAGATAATTAGTTAGCTGTTTTTTTGATGTCTGTTTATGTCCTTTCTAGAGCTCTACAAATCCCATGGCTTTTCCATGATTAGACTTATTTATTACATGTTTATATTGTGACACAAAAGTAGTGTGTCTTCATGTTTCCTTGGCCAATCACAAGGATCATCTATACTGACACTACTTTCTCCTAAGCAATAAAAAACCATCCATTTTAGCATGGAATATCTCCTCCTCTATTCACAAACAATGTCAAAGGAAGTTGCTTGGCTGCTTGCCCCCTGCCCTCCCTTAATAAACGCATGAAATCTGTGAAGAACACTGCTCCTGAATGACTGCCTGAAGTTTAAATGATTTGTCCGTGTTTGTGTGGGTAGATGAAGTTAGGAGGATAAAGGCATCAACTTGTGAGTAAGGGTGTTTTTTGGTTTGGTTGATTTGGTTGTGTGTGTGTTTTTTTTTTTTTTTTTTTTAATCTTCCTTATTTCTGTATAGTAGAACTTCACATTTTTAACAAGCCCTGTTTTCAAAGCCCTTGTGAGGATATCACATTTTTGTCCTATTACAAAGAAACACTTTCCCTGACCCTACAGGGTACTGCTAGAGCTGTGGCTTCAGTTCCTCTGTTAGTGCCAGTTCTGGGTGCTGCAGAATTCTGATAATGAGCCTTTGTCGTTTTATAGGTCACTGCAAGGACCCAAGAGCAAAAATGAAATAACATGAAGCAATTGGAAAGAAAATGTGGAAATCCAGTAACTATATCTTTTAACAGGGAGCTAATTGGGTAAAACTTTTATTCAGAAGTTTGATTAACAAAGCCTCAATTATAATTTAAGATATTATAGTCTATGGTCTTATGTTTCTGGATGTAAGATATTTTGCAAGGTTCATAGATTCATGCACTGTAACCAAAGAGATATGAGTCCTCCAAAATGCGGAGGATCACCCTACATGCCAATTTTTTCTATGTAATCCAACTGAAAACAAGTGTTAGTGAATATTAAATATTCTTGCAGGGATAATCACTATGCAGGAGACTTTCCAGAGACAAAATTGTTAGGGTTCTCTCCTCCTCTCTCTAATTTTAAGCATTTTCTGGCTCACTTAGAAATGTAGTATTTAGTAGCTAGAGATATCCTGCAGTCTGTGTAATCTCTCTGGAGGAATATGGGTTTGTGAGCAGCAAGTGGGTTAGTATCATTCACTTACAGTTTTCTTTAATCTTTGACAAATTCCAAAATGATGATTATCCACTTAACAAGTGATCCAAATATAATTCAGTAAAAATACTAGCAGATCGTTAGTGAAATAGGTACTGGTGGTAGCACTAAAAGACCAAGTCAGGCTTGGAAAAATTACACCTTAGCATTATACTAATGCAAAGAGAGATGTAGAACATAGTTCTGAAACTTAGTCTATTGTAAATGATGACCAGTTGGCACACTGACAACAGGAGAAAGAGGGAAATTCTGATAAATGTATACATGTGTGAATAAAATTTGCAATAAAGTGTTTATGTTAATTTATTGAAAACAAACATTTCTGAAGAAAATACACTGGCTTTAGCAAGGAAAGGGTGGGGATATGTGTCTAAATATCAAGTGTTTGGGATATAAATTTTGAATGTAGGGGGACCATAATCAAGTCTTTGCTTTGCTTTGTTTATACCTGTAACTCAAGGATGTATCTTAACCTACAATGACCATGTCCTATCCATTGGAATGTTTCTACTGCAACAAAAATTAAATATCCTTCTGGAGAAACTGAGACTGAAGAAATCCATGTCTCTGTAGGCAAGGCACTCACTTAGGTTTTGGTAAACTTAAACTAAGTGCCTACTCTAATAGATATGTAAATACATATCTGAAATAAAACAGTGTTAACAGGTGAAGTGAAGGAGACCTACTCTGGAATACCTGGTACGTTGATAGTCAGGGCATTCACCTAGGATATATGAGAATGGAATTCAGCTCTTCAGTTTCAGGCAGGTTCCCCTCTATGGCTTAAGCCTGTACTTTCTTGTAGCCCCATTGCCCAGGCTATTGCTGTTATACCTCCCCATGTCCTCTTCTGAGACTGCTTGCTCCACTTTTTGTTTTTTTCAGCAGCAGCTTTCCTTCACCCACTAATAAAATAGTCTTATACCCATGAAATAAGAATGCAATTGGGTGAAGAACTGTGCAGATAAAATTACTATTTCTTTTTTCCATTAACATTCAAATTTATTAATAAATGGAAACATAACCAATGTATTTGTAAGGGTAAATGGCTGACCTTAATTATACTGTGTAACTCTGTATATTAAATGAAACAGGACTTTCCTTATCTCTAATAGAGCATTAGTGAAATCCTATTTATTCTTTTTGCCCCTTCCTTCACATTTTCTCTCCCATGTCTTTAGGACACTTTTGGAGACTACTCCTTTGGCTATATTCTTGAGTATGTAAATCAAAATGACTGCTTAGCTGTGTTTTGAAATCCGTCCATCTAGGACTATTTACAGTGAATCATGATGGTCATGTTTTAATTATGTTTCAAAAAGTAAGACTGTGGTGAACAGTAGCAAGGGCTGTCTCGAATGGTGAAAGTCCAAACAAAATATTTTATAGCATTTCTTTTATAAAAAGAAATTACAAAATGATAATTGCAGGTTAATACATATTGGGTACTGCTTAAAGTATGTTTAGCAGAACTTTAGAGGTTCTAAATCCTTTGTGATCCCTAACTGATAGTTTTATCTTTTATCCATTAACATTACTAATACCAGAGAAAACATAAGATGATTGCCATGACCGATTGTCACCTCCTAATTTTACCTCTTTATGCCTTGCAGTTTCTACCACAAAGGCATTTTTCAGTTTCTGCTGCCTCAAATATGAACCATAATCTAAACTTCCTCCTTTTTGAGGTACCAGCCCATTAATAGAATTAATAGACAAAGAAAGGAATTTGTTTCTGTGTACACCAGCCTTCATCCTACTCGCCTGTGCTTTGTGACATTCTTCAATAAACTGAAGAAGGTTACGCCATCTTATCTGGTTTACAAACCTAGGTCTAAGATATTAACTGCATATGTGGCCCAACGACCCTACCTTTCTGAGAAGAAACATCTGGTACTATAGTTCTCCCATTAAACTGAGCTCCTAAGTCCCTGCCCTTTTGTCTCTAATCCTAACTGTAGCCTTAACACTATTGTCCATTGACACTATGGCACCAGAAAAAATCATAAACCAGTTACTATGGCTGGTAGCAGTCTACTGTGTATTGCAATGTTAGCAATCAACTTCTAGCGCATCAAACTGAAGCTCATATCCAACTTGTAGCTGTTTCTGCAGGAAGCATCCCAGCATTAGACCAAATGAAACTTTGGTGCCTTCTGCTTGTGCCACCCCCTCTGCCCACGCTTGTTCCAGGAAGTGGAATTCTTACCCTTGTCTTTCCCAAACCTCTGCCTTGTGGTCAGCCTTAGAATACCTCTTCAGGCCTTGCAAGGTCTGGGAATAAATCAGCATTTTGCTAGTTGGGAGGTTATGGAAGAATGCATACATTGATGCTCCATTCAAATTGGGGGCATCGGTCTCCCTTCTCAATGATGTTATGAATTAGGTTCCCTTGGTGTCATGGTGCATCATAAGCTCTTCTATATTGTTCAACAGTGCTAACCTATAACATCTGTTCTTCAGTGTGAACTGGGGTTGAGAACCCAAGCTTTGGTCTTTCTCAGGTTTACAGCATGTAAAAATGGAAAAAATATGTATGCTGATATTTCTACTTCGATTCTGCAAATAGAAAATACTTAAAACATTCAAGACACTTACAGAAAATGGGCCAATAACCATATAGCCATAGCATTTTTTTTTTTTTGAGCATTACGCTTTTCTGTGAATTAGGTCCAGCCTTTTCCTAGGATTCTATTAAAATGAAATATATAAACAGAATAAACAAAACTATTTAAAATGAGGAATGAGTCATGATATTCCACTTTGATTTCCTGGGAAGTACAAGTAGTTGAAACACTTACTTTAAAAGTTTCTTCTGCAGTTAAGGCATGCCTGTACTGTGTGAAATACAGGATTCACAAGTAATGGAATTTGAAGTAAACTTGCAACATTCAACTAGCATCCTTGGGGGTTGAAGCAGCAGCTCTTGCCCGGTGTGAGCTTTCATCCCGGAGCGTCAGAACGCTGGCTCTGTGCGACGCGAACCTGAGCTCTCTCCTTCTGGGCCGTTTTCTGCAAGTGCCGAGGTTTGGAGCTGTCCCGCATTTCCTGTCCTCAGCTTGTTTGGGTCACTAAGTCACATCACTGCTTTGTGAGAAATAAGACATTTAGTTGTTTCTTATGAGCCCCCATGTATGTTTTAAGATAGTAAGAAAAGCTGTAAGTCAAATGTTTTCTGTGCTTCTTTGAGAAGAATTTGTATTGCCCTTTTATTATTCAGTACTCTTAAAGGGCTTACATGTAATAGAAGTAGACTGAAGGTTAAAAGCTGATTTCAGAAAGCTATTTCAAATATTTATATGATTCTGCAGCCTATTGAAGTGCTCAAATTGTGAGATTTATTTCTTTCAGGTAATCCTTACTTGTAATTGTGTTAAATAATTCGGAGAGGATTAAAAAAAAAAATCCATTCTGCCTCATCCTTCAAAAGCTTACCGTATCTTCACAGTAAGTGGAGAAAATGTAAATCCACTCTTTGTTGTAATGAAGTAAATATAAATGTCTGCTATGCTGGTTTGAGTCTTGAAAGATAAAAGGGCTCTGAGTAAAAAAGTTAAGTTGAAAGTATTTTAAAATAAAGTATCTTTTAGGGAACAGATGCAAAATAGAAAGGTTTAATTGCCAATCATTTAGCTTTGTGTGTAAAGTTCTCGTAAGCAGCATGAAATTTACTAGTATTAAGGCTTATCACTAAGCAAATGCTGGGAAAATTTAGGCAGCATTTCCTTTAAAAGAAGAGGGTCATGAATACAAGCTTTACATTTCAGAGACTGATACGATGAAGTAAAACCATGTCTAAATATTTACAATGGAAATTTGTTGATACTTAGTTGTGGAGTTATAACGAGTGGGTGGAAAGGCACATTTTTCTGCTAAGACATATTTTAAGAATTTAGCTTTGAGCTGGGGTGGAGGAGGATAGGGGAGTTTTGGCCTAAAATAGAACAGAAGCTGTATAATGAGCTGCAGCGGGAAGTGTCTGAAATGAACATTTCTTGACTCAAGAATGAGTTAGGGAAACCTTTCGTTGTGAGTGACACTTTCTGTCATTACTGAGCCATGCTCTAACATGTTCTGTTGCTATCAAAGAACTGTGACTGGAGTAAATTCCTATTTAGTTAAACAAGCACTGTAGTGAAATGTGACATTCTCCCATTTGATTTGGGTGGGAAGGGAAGATGAAAGCCACATGGAAAGAAAGATGAGTGAACAAAGAGCAGAGCAGGTACAGTGAAAGGCCAACTCTATGATAGAGGCCACTCATCCTCAAGGCGCGTCCCAAGTATTCTTGACCCTGAAAAAGTAGAAGGAGCATATCTGAGACGTGTGATTGATTCCCTGCATTTCATTTCTCTTGCATAAAGATAAAGCCATATTGGTGCAACTGTTGAGCAGGTTTCCACAGTTAGTGTATGAATGCCTTTATAGGATGGGACCCACACTTTGAATCATGGAAATTCAGCCCATTTGTAATAGTTTCAGGCTGAGAGAATTGTTTTGAATGTTATGTATGTAAAGAGAAGATGATCTTTTATTTTGTGTCATATATAAAGAAACATCATGATCAAATGTAGCATGTTTGTTTTAATTAGAGGAAAATAGCCTATCATCTGCTGTATTACTATTTTGGAAATTATAGGGATAGCAGTTCTAACACTAAAATATATTGCTGTAAAAAACAGCAAAAAAGTGTATAAAAAGATAGGCAACTTTTTGATGCATTTTTCAAAATGCTTACAGTTCCCATTTTAAGGCAGATGAAAATAAGTGAACAAAGAGTAATCCATAGAACATTTTACTCAATGGAAATAAAATAAAACAGCAATCCTTCTGGTTCCAACTAGGTTATTTATGTGTTCATTATCTATATTTAATTATTTATATTCTGACTATTTCAAATTTTGCTTTTCCTCTCAAATATTTTTTGAAAGCTAGTATCACTGTTGTCTTTCAGTTTGCTTACTTTTTAGCCTTTCTTCCCTAGTGCACTTTCATGATGCTCATGCATGCTATCTGATGCCTAGCTTTTCCTCTGTGGGAAATACTGATTGTTTTTTAAAAAAAAAAAAAAAGTGCCGTGTTAAGTTCAGTGTTTCACCACAGAGGTCAGAGAATCTGTACTATTAGCAAAGTGTGTGTGTGCAGTGTCAGTGTGCAGACTGATCATTCCATAGGAATATTTCTGTGGTTTGGTGATTCACCAGGTGTTTTGATTTTTTTCACACCAATTTTGGGAGAGTGCTACTGTATTTTAGAAATGTGGTATATTTACTGCACTTTTTTCCCTCTGCCTCGGGAAGATGATTACACTGTTAGATTATTTCTGTACTGCTAGAGGATATGGGGGTATATCTTGGCATCTTATTGATGCTTCTGAAACACAGGTTTTGATTTCTGAGTCTGTCCTGATGATATGTGTTCACAGAAGTGCTTAGTCTGCCATACTAAAAGTAATAATAAAACTGAGAACAAGAATTAGATGGTCCAACAAAATTTGCTGTTTGAATGGTCATGCGTATATATGCGTGAATTAATACAGGAATAATTGGAAGCTTTCTGAAATCTTAATCCAAAGTTTATTATTCTGTGAAAAAAATTGCATTGACTTCATTAAGCTGTAAAAAAGACCTCAGATGCTAAATCAAGAGAACTTCTGCCATCTAGTTATGAAGATGCATGTGTGTTAAGAATGTGTTTTATGCACTCCTTCAGCTGCAAGGTGTCAGTCTTTATCTCTTCAAGGCTTTGCTGTTTTATCATATTGTTAGGTACCTTATTACTTGCTTTCTCAATGAATGTCCTATTCTGTCACAGGGCTTGATTTTTGTAGTGCTTAACCAGCAACTTTAGTCCAGTTTACCTTCAAAAGAAATGTACTTGCTAATAGTTGGGATGGGGTTTGTAGGTAAAAGCAATACATTTTATTAGGTGGATTGATATAGTTGGAAAACCTAGACAAGCTAATCAGTGCACCTGATAGTAATCATTGAGAGTTAATCATATAGTTCCTGTGTGCATAATATAGGGAGATAGGCATTCCCCTGCCTCCCCCCAATCTGGCAAGAGCTCTTTATGATAAATATAAAATACATGAAGGAAAGGTTGCAGTCTGCCTTGTAAGCAGAACAGGGAGTTATGAGGCTGGTGTAAAAAAAAATAAAAAAAAAAAAAAATCAGTACACTGGATTTGCTGATCTTAGGAAGATACAGAATGTGTCTACTGGGGTGCAGATAAAGAGATAATTCTGTTTTGTAAATTTTTCTATCATAAGCAGAGCTGGCTAAATAGGTAGAATGGATTTAGCAATGTGGTGGTTTGTATTTAAAAGAAAACAAGGAAAAAAAAAAGAACAAAACCAATCTCAGTATGATGATAGTTAGTGCTTTGTTTTGCAAGGTCGTTGCAAATTTGTAATCTAATAAGAACTGGTAATGAAGTACAATAATAAATCAGCAGACAAAATTTCCTATACTAAATAAAAGAACAAGTACAGTTGCGGTAGAGTATCCTAAATTGTAAATGTAATTCTATTTCCAGCACTCCAGCACGCAGTTTTAGTTCCAAGCTAATTGTATCATGGGAGAAGAAAATATGGGTAGTCACCAACATATGGAAGGTTATTCTAGAGGAAACAAAGTAATTATTTCAGGCATTGTACCAGATGGTTTGTCATCTGAAAAACTTTGTTTTTCTTTTATTTTTCTGACTTTTATCTGTGTGGACTGAAGAAAGGGATCTGAAGGAAATTTTGGACAGGATGATGCTTCAATCTGCTTGTGGTATTGGCCTCTCAGTTACCAGATATTTGCCTGGCAGATCTCTGTACACATTTGTGGTTGAGAGTAGCTTTCTTTTCCACAACAAGGCATTACTGGTATATCTACAGAACTTACTGCTGTGCTTTTGGTTTAGGAGGGAGAATGTTTCTGAGGCTGATTGCTCAGATAAGAGATTCCAACATTTTTTAGCTGTATTTCAGCTAAATAATATTGACTGTTTTCCCTATATAACTAAAATTTTTTTTTTTGCATGATATGTTTCTGTGCAATTAGGAAGTATGTAAATATTTCTGTTCTTTTTTGCACATCACAAGCAAGGAAGCCATAATTCAGGCAGTCTGAAGATTGTTTTTCTACTATTTTGGTTTTCAGGAGAAGGATTTCATGTCTTTTGAAGATTCAAATCCCCTTTGAGATCATAAATTAAAAAGAAATTGCTAATTATTTTGTCCTTACTTGGCTTTTTTGAGTGCAACAAATTATTCTTGAATGTCTGCATAAACTCTGAAGTCTGCTTGAGTAAAGGCTAATAGAAGAATAGCAGAAGTGTGACAGAGCAAGCTGAAAATACATTGGCAAAGCTATGTGACAAAGCTTGTGCAGGAGCCACCTGCTTTTTTTCTTGCCTTTCAGTCTCTCACTTTTTCCAAATTCAGTACTTTTCTACAAGGCCAGGAAGACAAAGATCACTTAAAACTGCTCTGATTTGCAGGCTTCTCTCTTTACTGTTAGAATTCCTTCAGGACCAGTGTGGCTGGCCAGAACCGAGTTGTCTTTTAACCTGACTATAATCACTAAATTGCAGTAAAACTGTCTTGGGTGCTAGTTCATTCCTGGTAGGCTGTTTTTGAAATCAAACTAAATGAAGGGGAAGCTGTTAGCGACATGACAGATTTGGGTGTAATGAAGTATTATATGCTGTGTATACCTGTATTGTATATTTGTTCTCACTGATTATTTATGCAGGTGTTGATACTTTGATTTAAGTGTCCTAACTGCACATGGTAGACTTCCTAGTGATCTGCCCCTTTGTTCCATTTGGTGTAGCAAAAGCAGACAGAGAAGCAGAATTCTAGCTTGCTGAAAGCAGTAATGAGCAAAAAGATTTATCTGATTTAAATGAGAATTTAATGTTTCATTTACTCTTCCCTTTTGTTGGTGCTGTCACAGTAAGTCAGTGTTTCAGCAGAATAGGCTGTAAGAATAGAAGTAACTTTTACATACTGTTACTTATATCCGTCTGGCCCTGAGGCTTTGAGCATCATTTCAGTGCCATTTTTCAAACCCAGAAACCCAGACCTATTTCTTTTAAGGACCAAGACTGTGAAGACTTAGTATGTGACTGGATGCAATAGTCTTTTTTTTTTTTTCCTTTTCCATTTTCATTTTTAAGACCATACCATGATTTTCCTTCTGTGTTTACCTGTATTTGGCTCTGGAGTTCCAGGAGATATTGCACATACAGGGCAAATAACAAAAATTGACTTGTGATTCCCCTAATCAAATATAGAAACCTTAGCATAATGAATTGGTTACTGCCAAGAGATATTGATCCTTTCAGCTGAGCTTGTAATTAAGCAGCAGATCATTTGAGGAGAGAGAGAATTACATGGATCTGGTAAACTAGCAGATTATAGGGTTGTAAAGGGGATGCTTTTTCTTCAACCATTTTCAGAGGAGAGATTAGAGTTTACGAGGCTAAATATAGTAAGAAGTCCTCCGGATTGACTTGTAACCCAAGCCTCCTAAGGATGGTCTGGACAATGCAGAAGGCATTTTGCTTCACGTGTTGTTGTTTATACTCTACCTGTACTTTTTCCTTCGTTTTCTAATAATGAAATGTGTGTGTGTGTGAGAGGGAGAGAGAGGGAGATTGATTAGTTCCTGAATGTTAGTTGATTTCATTGTCATTTTACTGTCAGAAGTAAATAATGAGCTAAGCAGATCCACACTGAAATGGTCATTGAGGACAATGAGAGAGTTTCTCCCGAAACAAGTGTTTGGACATTTGGAAAATGTTGTATTCCTGCTAAGAGGATAAAGAGATGTCGAGGATGCATTTGAATGTGTGCTGAAGGATTTGGATGCTTTGAGACAGTATTAAAACTGGTCCCAGCGCATCAAGTGCTACTGAAACCTGGACTTCTTGTATGAAGTTCAGCATGTTTGTAAGTCTCCATTTAAACTGTAATAAAGATACCAGAGTTGTCTGCAAAGTATTTCTGGATGCTCTTCCTAACAGAGCAATAATATTTTCTAGGATATTTATTTATTCTCTGATTCTGAGTCTTACTTTGATTTTACAAATGACACCTCTTTAATCAATGAAACATATATATGTCCATAGCTTATTAGTGCCTCAGTTATAATGTTCATTAGGTCATTCACTGGATGATCTAAAAATCTGTAGTCTTCAGGGATATCACTGGAGTAGGTATCCCATGATGGTTGACACTGCAATTATAATATATTTCACCTTTCCTAGTGGCCTTGCAGAGAATCTAAACAAGCAGATGTAACGGAATGGTGGCACGTTTTGCAAGGAAGTTTTTTGGGGGGTGAGCAACATCCTGTTGAACAGGAAAGATGTGGGAGTAATCGTTACGAGATTGTTTCTGTTGCAAACAGTAGGTGTCAATATAGTTGGTTCTAAAATGCAATCTGCTGTGTGCCCTGCAATAGATGGATTTTTTTTTCCTCTTGCATATTAATCTTGTAAGTAAAAATAATAAGGGAAAGCTTATATGCTATGTGTGCATAAATAACATTTTTGTCTTTAACTAGTTTGTAGTTCAGCTTTTTCCCCTGGATTAGGGAATTGTCCTCCTTTTTCTCTTTAGACTAGTATTTCAGAAAGTAGTAGTTATGCTGTAACCCTTTTTTAGTATTTTTACATAAACGATTCATATTATATGAATATCTTGCAGGTGAATGCTTCAAGGACACATCTCTAGGTGGAGATTTCAGGTTAAAGAGACAGTACCAGGTCTAGCAAGTATTTAGTGCTGACTCATTTTTTAAAAACTTAGAGTATTCTTATGTAAGATGCTTGTATTCTTCTGTCTTTGCAGTACAAATCTATTTCTTTGCACTAGCCATATCTCTCCCTCTTTGTTTCATCTGCAACTCGGTGTCTTGTTGCGATAGGCAAAAAAACCCCTGAACCCATGATCCACATTCTTTAATATTAGAAAATCTAACTTACTCTGCTACTAGATGTTTGGATTAATTTAATGTTTCTTTCTATTCTGTTGCCAAATATATTTTGTCGCTCCTGATCAGCATCTCAACTTTTGTTCTTGCTCTAGAATGTCTCCGCCAGTATTTCTTTCCTATTCTATTTCAGAAATTGTCTCCCTTCTACCTTGTGCAATATCTTTTGAAAATAACTAAAAAATTAGCAGAAAAAAAAGTTTTGATTTAGATAAAGACTTTAAAAATCATATTGCTCAGAAAAATATCTTAACTGTACCTTTAATTTTATTCAAGAAGAATTTCTGTAAGGCAAAAGGCAAATATTAATGGGAAGGGATTTTCAGGGGTTATCAGTTAATCACATCATGGTTTTCAAATTTTTTTGACTCTCAGTGGGATCTTGAAGGAACATAGAAAATCTGAAAGGTTTTCTAAATGTAAGGAAGCAAATGAGAAAAAAGACAAATGAAGAGGAAACTATTTTCTTGACTCTTCTTTTTCTTTTCCGTATTTTTGTCACCCTCTTAACCACTCCTGTTAGTTAAAGACTTTTTGAGCAAACTAATAGTCAGGAATCGGGGACTAATGACAAAATTTAAGCAATAATGAGGTTATGCTGCTGTTTGCCATTTTGCAAATGCAGCATTAAGAATCTTTTCCTTTGCATTGCACTTTCTATCCGCAGAGGGAATGATAGTTATGTGTTGTGTCTTAAAATATCATGCAACCTGACACGATAAGATATGTAGGATATGCTACAGCAGGGGTTTAATAAGCCATTTTTATCTATCACCAGAAGCTTCTTACAAGGCATACCCTTAACAAAGTGGTTTAAAATTGTTACATTTAGTTTCCTCTCTTGCCCATTGTTTTTTTAATCTGTTTTAATATTTATGTCTTTGCTGAAGGTCAAGGACAAAACATTGATGCAAGATGTATATATGTAGTTTTCAGTAATTTTCATAAATATTTGACGTTTGTCAAAAGATACTGTCTCATCATGTGATGTAAGTAGACATATGTGTACAATTTGAATTTAATTGTGAGTTTGGATGGGCATGCAGAGATGTGCTAATGTACAAAATATACTGTACTGCTTTGCTATTTGTAGGCTCCGTCTTTTGCTGCCTGTTCAAATGTTTCCTAAATCATCTTTTCTTTCAATACAGTTAGGATAGGAAATGTAACATTTTTAATACTGTGACTAACATTTATATCAGAGCTAATAATTAAGGGTGACAATATGCAAGTACCTTATTAATGCAGATGACTAGGAGGCAACATGCTGGGGAATAACCCCCAGGGTATATTGTCCTGGAATTCTTTAATATTAGCAGGGAATATTCTCTTGAATTCTTGCAGCTGTTTCAAAAGGAAGTAAGGGCTTCAGCTTCTAAAACAACTGGTGATCTGGAGGAAAAGAAAATCTAGAAAAATTTCCCCTTACTTCTGCGCTGCTACCAGGCATTCTCATATCTCCTGCTATCCATTATATCATAAATCAGTATGGAGAGTACCTTTGAAAAGCTCTGATTGCCACCAAAAATGAATGTTACAAGAATACCGAAATCTTGCAAAGAATATGTGGAAAATTTTACTAAAAATGCAAGCATGCATACAGGATTCTAATTCACGAAAGGCTGTCAGAGCTAGCTGCAGGAAATACAATTCTGCTGCTATGGTCTTTGTATTTGATGTGAAGTTTCCCAGCAGGTTCAGGATTGGATCTGTAAGTCCTTTCCTGCCTGCTTCCTGTGGGTAATAGCCATGGGGTGTTGCACATGTGTGCTGGAGAACAGTGACATGCAGAACCGGGGAGGCTCTGTGCCGGAACCCAGGGAGGCGCTGAATTTTGTCCTTGACTGGAGTGAGCAGAAAGAGAGAGGCAGTTATGTGTGGTATAAGTAGGAAATGATAAATACTGGCCATTTTAACAGTAGGTTTTATTATTCTGATTATGATGATGAAAGGACCAGAGAAAAAAGCAGATAATGTCACTGTGCCAGTATATAAATCCAAAGTATGCCCACTTCTCTAATACTCTCTTGCCATCTCAAAAAGGGACAGAGAATGATAACGAGGTATATGAAACAGGTTCTGAATATCTAGGACTTTCCTTGTTTACCCCTTTTCGAAAAACAGTTATGGCAGAAGTCTGTAAAATCAGGAGTAATATGAGGAAGAGAGCAATATATTTACTTTATCATAAGATAAGAAGTAGGGACATATAATAAAATTATCAGACAGTGAATTTAAATTGGACAAAGGAAGTATTTTCTCATTCTGCGTGAAAGTTCTACAATTTTGGTAATTGCCATAGGATTTTCAGATGCCATGAGGTATTGCTGAGTTCAGAAATTGATTAACTTAATTCATAGCAGTAAAACATTGCAGGACTGGACCAGACGGACATAAATTAGTACTGGGTTTCTTAGCTAAAGTTGCAGATTTGAAATAATTTAGAGAGAACAATAAAGGATTTGGAGAAATTAAAAATGGGGGGAAAGATCCGTGACCTAAGTTTCAACTTAAATGGAGACAGACTAATGCCAGTGATGGTAAATCATCAAAAGAGAAATTTGTGCAAGTGAGAGAAGAAGCTGTAAAATAATATTACTGAAAAAATACTCTGTCTCTAGAGTTCATAGTGGACAGTAAAATGATTGTGTGTGTACAGTGTAGTTTGACAGTTAAAAGGTCATTTGATATATGACCTCATGAAGAGACTTCATAGGAGGACTTGTTTAGGTCAAAGTCCCACTTTCTAAAGCGCTACTAAAATGGGCTGTAAAGTGCTGCATTGGATTTTGTGGATTCCAAGGTTTAGATCAACTGAAAGAGAGAATAAAAAGAAAAAAGTAATTAATGCCCTAAAGGGACATTTTAAATTCCCCTTCATCTGGGGAGGGGGAGGGGAGCAAATCCTGATATCTCTTCCAGGAAGTATTCATTAATATTGTAATGAATTTGGTAACAAAGCTACATTCTTTAGGGCAGATTTAAAATGATTGAAGAGGAGTTGAGTTGCACAGCACTGTTTACTGAACCACAACTCATCTTATGTTTCTACATTTATCTTCCATAATGTTGAACAATGATGTATAAATGGCATCCTGGAGACACCAGGAAAAAGATCTTATGACAAACAATTCTCCATTAGTCATCTCTGACATGTAAGAAAAATAGTAAACACATTGAAGAGTAATTCTGCTATTTGTAATGACAAGCTGCTTGTAATTTGCTGCAGGAGTTTTTTTCAGTTTGGGTGCCACTGTTGCAGAGGAGTGGGGTAAAAGGCAGTATTTCCATTTCCTGAGACCTGAACTTTTAGAGATGGTTTCCTGCTTGAACTTTTCTAGCAGGATGGGAAAGTTCTGTGCATTAAAGAAGTCTGTGTTTATAACTAAAAGTTGTGAGAGTGATCTAGAAGCTGAAATTATAAGAAAAAAATCAAAACCTGACAGTAAAAAAAAGATATTAGCATAGACTAGAATGATAAAACCCTTAACAACTGCTACTGTATCTGTTGTGGGCAAAAATGATTTTCAAGGTTGTTATTTTTAATAAGAATTTTAAAAGGTACTTTGGATGGCAAGAAAAATGTAGTTTAAAAAGATAAACCCCAAAAGATTCATTGACTGACTTTGACCAAAAAAGAAATACCATTTGGACAGAACAGCTGTTTCAGCTGAGGTTAAAAGTAGCACTACATCTAAGTAGAGAATATAAGGGCCTATTTTATGTATCTGAAGACTTACTTATTCTAAAGCAAGTCTAAAGCAAGTTCAAGCATATACTGCTGCTGTCGTATCTTAACAAGTTACTGTGTGTTAGCTGCTGTACGGTAACTGAGTTCACTCTTAGCCTGTCGTAAAATGTGAGATAAAGTGTCATAGTTTAAACTGTTTTCACACAGCAAGAATCACAGGGCCAGAGAGAGTGAGGTGGGAATGGGTGTCAGCGTGAGGGAGTGATGGTGTGTAAGCAAGGAGGAGTGGAGAAACTGTCTGCTCTTATCTCTGTTCCCAACATTGTTCAGATATTTAGTTCAATTACGTGTTAAAGTCAAATGAAAAGGTCTTCTGGCACTTGGGAACTGGATGTTGGTTTGAAACTCCTTGGACTGAGGAAGATGGTGAACGGACATCTCTCAGTTTATATATAGGCAGGTGCTTTGGTAAGGAGGTTAAAGATGCAGATTTCTCTGTACTGCCTCCAGCTGCATCTTAAAAGAAAGAAGTGAGTTAATCACTTGTGACAAGAAAAACTGCTTAGGTTCCTAATCCAAGAAGGAAGGCTGTAAGTCCTAGTCTCCTGTAACCACCAAACTCAAAACTGAAGGTAGCTATTTCAGACTGGCATCCCTCTTCACTGCTTCCTGCTACCATGTAGATGTCAGTTCTGCTCAGTGTGTTAATTATTTTAAATATTGATGCATAACCCCCAATAACTATGTTCAAAATGTAGCTGGGTTTCAGAATTCTAATCCTGAGGCCAAGCGATTAAAACCAAGGTATTCATGTGGAATGAGTTCTTAAAATAATCAGATAGCAATCATGGGGGAATAACTTAATCCAGCACAGCAGTACAAAGAACACTGAGAGACTGCATTGGCAATTTTTTGTTTCTTTCTTTCAGTGTTTATGCAGCTTGACAACATTCATGAATTTTACCTTCTCACCTGGCAGAATGCTCAAGTATGAGAAATAAGAAAAAATCATGAGAACACATACCTGTGATTTACTGTGCTGTCAATAGTAGCTCACAGAGTGGAGTAATGTTGGTTGTAGTGAGAAAATAAAATTACTTTAAAAGCCCAGGAGGACCTATATAATGCTCTATTTGGCCAGGCGTATTACTGTTTTTTTGTTTTATTGATTGCCAAGTGTCTCAGCTGGTAAAATGTCTCCTATTTGACATATTGTAGCTTGAAATGACTATAACTTGTTCTTCTCACACTCCCCAGCTTTTAACTATTTTTTCATCCTTGATTTGGAAAATGCGATGTTAGTGGACTGCTGATTATGTCACATTTCTTAGTTACTTTATGTACGGGCTTAATATCATTTCCTATTTAACACACCATCTTGTGGAAAACAAGTTATAGTAGTCAGTTGTCGCATCTATTGAGTTTTTCAGGATTTTGCGTGATTGTGGATAGTTCAACTGCACCATTTTATAGCATGGTTCACAGTGTTATTTAGTCCTTCTCTTGTTCTTACAAGAGCTGTTTGACTGTTTTTACTGTATCTCATCTATAGAATGGCTGAAGCCTCAGACTTGTAAATCAAGAAATGCTATGAGCACTGGAACTAATGAAGTCTTCACAGAATGACGAAATGTTTGAGGTTGGAAGGGACCTTGGGAGATCATCTAGTCCAACCCCCACGCTCAAGCAGGGTCACCTAGAGCACATTGCACAGGATCGTGTCCAGGCGTGTTTTGAATATCTCCAGAGAAGGAGACTCCACAACCTCTCTGGGCAACCTGTTCCAGTGCTCTGTCACCCTCACAGTGAAAAAGTTTTTCCTCATGTTCAGATGGAAGCGTCTGTGTTTCAGTTTGTGCCCGTTGCCTCGCGTCCTGTCACTCGGCACCACTGAAAACAGTCTGGTCCCATCCTCTCGACACCCTCCCTTCAGATACTTGTACACGTTGATAAGATCCCACCTCAGCCTTCTCTTCTCCAAGCTAAACAGGCCAAGCTCTCTCAGCCTTTCCTCATAAGAGAGATGCTCCAGTCCCCTAATCATCTTTGTAGCCCTTTGCTGGACTTGCTCCAGTAGTGCCACATCCCTCTTGTACTGGGGAGCCCAGAACTGGACGCAGTACTCCAGATGTGGCCTCACCAGGGCTGAGTAGAGGGGGAGAATCACCTCCCTCGACCTGCTGGCAACACTCTTCCTGATGCACCCCAGGATACCATTGGCCTTCTTGGCCACAAGGGCACATTGCTGCCTCATGCTTAACTTGGTGTCCACCAGCACTCCCAGGTCCTTCTCTGCAGAGCTGCTTTCCAGCAGGTCGACCCCCACCCTGTACTCTTTTCTATCAGTTTCTGTCTTGAGGTTGATTGGCATTGATATCAAAGAAAATGAGAATCCTGTAGCTCTTCCTGTTGCTCAACTTTGTGAAGGCACTCTAACTTTTAGATAGCTTGCTCTGTAATAAAGTGTGAGCTTATGCTGTGGTCTTTTTCCCAGTAAGGGTGCTTATATAGACCTGATCATCTACCTGGTTGCTTGTTCACACAAAATAAGTAAAAAAATTTTAATTATTTATGAGATCTCTAGCAGACTGTCAAATCTGGCTCGATTTGTCCACTGGGGTCAAAACTTGTGGGGGTAGACGGGCAAATAGATTGTGTAAAACTTGTCATACCTGAACAGAGGCTATAGAATAATGTTGTTTTTAAAACAGTTGAGTTAGGAATTCAATTTCTTTTTACCTTTCAGTAGAATATTTGAGTAATTTCTCTAGTCAGTTTTGAAAATCCTACTTGCAAATTGTTTAGGATTTTTTGTTTCATAAAAATATGTGAACCGTATTCCTCCTTGGGTTTAGTCCTGATCTCATCATAACTCAGAGTGTTCGTGGCAGAATCTCTAAGATTTTAATGTAATGTTATTAGCCTTGAATTAGATTTTGACCTGTATGCTTAACTTCAAAGTTAAATTCATTAGGATTAATTAATCTTCTGCTTTAAAGTTAAGCTTATAAGTTGGAACACTTGCTTGAATGTGTTTTATTGAATACTAGATGCCATTTTTGGGATAAATTAATGACTTTTAAAATAGTATTAAGGTGTATATGCTAAGAATGGAATTCACTTAATTTCAATATCTGAGATTAGCAGTTACTTCTAGAAATACAAATGTTATGAATTTTCATATCATTCGTTACCTATCATAATTTAGTATCTTAAAATATTTTGTGCCCTATACTGTTGTTCAAAATGAAAAAGATATCTAAAAAAGGAAAACAATGTTACGAATAAAGAACTGTTGATAATTTTTTCAGTGTGATGTTGTCATAATAAAATAATAGCATAAAATATAAACAAGCAGATGTATTGCCTTACTGTAACAATGTTAGCACTTTATCTTCAAAATTTCCCACCAGTTTTACCACTTGTTCAGCATCATGAGACTAACAGTAGCGGGAGTTCCACCGGGGCCAATTAACAATTATACTGTAGGTTGCCAACCTTTACGGAGAGCAAAATGAGATGATGCTGTGGTTTAATAAATAAATAAATAAATCAGTGCCCGTCTGGTCAGCTCCATAGGTGGTACTTACCTCCCTTCTAGTAAGCGGTTAACCTGTCTTACCCTCAAGATGGATATTCTGACTTTGCCTTTAAAAAGCATCTTTGCTAAGTATAGGAATTGCTGAAAAATACAGTTGGTTTAGTTTGCCTACTGAAAGTGCAATATTGAATCAGCTATAGACAAATGTCAAACAAATTGGTTAGCCTTTCCAAGAAGAATAAAGGAAAATGTACCAAAACCAATATTAAAAAGAAAAAAAGATGAGAAAGGTGAGAAAAACTATAAGCTGCTCCTCAATAATTATTTTTGTGCATGCTTACATCTAACATATAAGATCTTACATCTACATCTTACATCTAGGTACTCTGTGGTTAGTGTGAAGCAGGTATTTTACTTCTGTTGAGGGAGAGGGGAAGTGATCTCAATTTATTTTGTAGTTATTGCAGTATGCCTCAAGAAAGGAATGTGCCTGAATATAGGTATTGCAAAGTAGTTGATCTATGGTAACTCGCTGTGTGAGGGGAACTTACCCATGTGCCTAAGCTCTGTTTTTGAAATCTATCATGCTGTTTAAAAGTTGCCTTGTTATGTTTGCTGGTTTTTCAAATAGTTTTGAGCAGCCATGCTTTGGTTCTCAATTAAACAGACAATTTCTTTAGGCATTTTTTGCTGCTTCATTGAGTAAAGAAAAAGTTTTATATCCATTTATTAGATTTACTGGTAGTTTAATATTCAAAACTCGTAGAACGAGAATGGCAGCTTGGAAGCATTCTCAAATGCTCATGGTTAACAGTGTTTTAAAGCTAAGAATAAAGTCCTGAATTATCTGATAGAGGTTGCTGTTTTATTGATATCTTTCTTGATGGGCTGGGGAGTTGAGTGGACTTGCTAAAAGAAAACATTAATTGTTTATTTCTAGAAAGATGTTGCTTACGTTGTAGTTTCAGCATGATACAGTTCTTGGCATTAGTCTTCTAAATCTTGATTAATTCCAATTCTGTGTTGCAGCTTGTAGTGAATTTCTAAGAATTGAAACTGAAGTATTTGCCATATTAATGTTACATATAATATATAAAAGTTTTGTCCAACAGGAAAGAAAGCCGTGATTGTTCTGACTTTTGTAAACTCTGCTTTCCATTACTTTCTGGCCTAGCCAGTTCCCCTGCCTATTCCTTAAAGTTTCAGATACTTGGGGCTCACGTTGATGTAGTCCATAGCATATGGCTACTATTTAGTATCAAACAGTATCATACTGGCACATTCTTGTTTTTTAGCTAAATGGCAGCATTCTGATTCCTATATGGACGCAGTGGCATCCAAGCAAGGTGCAGCTAAGCAGCTGCACCCCATGGGGCAGCCCTGCCTGCATAATTCCTTCCGGCAGCAGTGGACAAGCTCCTCCAGCACCAGATCGCCTGGCACAGAGTGACAGACGTGGTGGCACAGAGCAGCCTGCTCCAGAGGGCCTGCAGGAACATAGGAGGAGCCGGGAGCACCCACTGGACAGTGAAGACCTGTGCGGTCTTGGCCTTGTGCAGGGCAGGGTTCACACAGCCACAGACGCTTTTGGAAACAGATCTGCTTTCCCCACAGAGATGGGATACCTTTAATCACTGAGTTCGGGCCTGCATCCTTCTCTCCAGCTTCCCTCTCGCAGCACTACTCATGGGAGCTGAGTTGGAAGTTTTGTTGCCGTGTGTCGGTGTCAAAATTGTGAACAGAATAGCAGCAAGGAGAAATACAGAGAGAAGATGGGAGTAATAGGGACGGAAGCATTTGAGTGAGTTGCATGACAGAATCAAGAATAGAAGCCAGAAGTCTGCAGTCTAGCTGTCTTCAGTTCCCTCAAAGGAAGGTGCAAATCCCACTGGAGAAATATCTGCCTTTTTCTGTGGACCAGGGAAAGTAAGAGTTTTGAAGAGCTGTCAGTTGCTCTGACAGCTCAGGTGATGGTGGACTGCTCTTTGGGATCAAAAGGTGCCAGTCCTGCAGATGTCTGTTATTATTTTATAAGGTGATATTTAATAATTTTTTAAAAATTTGAATATTAAAAAAACCCTGTCTAATTAAGACCTTTTGCCCTGTCTCTTCTTCCACATGTTAAAAGAGTGCAGAGTTTCTAAATTATGCACCCCAAAGTAAAGAAATGCTGGGTTTTGTGCAACCATAACTTGGCCTTCTGGAACATATAATTTAATTATGTTTTAATAGACTTTTTTCCCTAGGGTCACCACCTCTTTTAGGGTAAAGGGCTAGTTAGTCTGTTTAGTCTGTTCTCTGGGAATGTATTGAGACTGCAACAGAAAACTGATGTCAACATATACAATTTCATTTGTAGTAAATGTTTTTAATGACAGTGAAGTGGCCTCAAGTTGTCCTGCATAAAGTTTTGCTTAGACAAAGTTCATTTGTATTACTATAGCCAAGTCATGTAAACTAACACTCTAAAACTGAAAAGTTTATCGTAGATGGCCGTGAATTCCTGATTTTCCAGGTCTCTGAGAGATTTGAGTACTGATTTGCAAAAACAGCATTCAAAACTGCAATTAAAATAATTAGGTGTGGTCCTTTATGTCTTGACAGATCAGTAAAGTGGTAAGTATTCTGAAAAAATCTAGTTATGGACTTCTCAGCTTGGCAACCCCAAATCTGCTTGCCCTTTTGACAGATTTGCCATTTCTGAGTGCGTTGGTTCCTGTAGTATCAGTTCCAGTCTTTGGGTATAGAGAAAACAAATTTACTAATGACTGAAAGAGGTAAGCTGTCTATGTCACAGGGGGACTATTGGTTATTGTTTTATTCACTAAACACTGAACAAGGCAAGTTATGGGAAATATTGTATGTTGTCATGTAAATAAAGATTTCTTACATAAAGCAGGTGAACAGAAGCTATGAACTGTATTTCCAATAAATCTCAACTCTGTTTCCTAGTTTTTAAGGGCTTAGCTATGAAAACCTTGCTAACATGCTTTTAACTTACATGCCCAGAGAGGGGTGTCTTGCTCTGTGGGCATTCCATGTGTGGCTTACCTGGTCACTTGGTCATTGTTCTGTGTACTTCATATTGCTCGCATAATTTTTTTTAAAAATTTATTTACAGATTTGCTTAAATGAGGTGTACATCCCTATTCTGTCCTTAAAAAGAAAAATTAATGCTTTATATTGTACTTTTCTCCCATCAACCTCTTTCTATTTTTTTCTGTGAAACTTGCATTCCTTCCAACACAATTCTTTACATTTTATGTCAATACTGGTTCTGCCACGTTTTTTGTAAGCAACGAGAGCATTCTTAGATATATATATGAAAGGAATTGTGGGTAGCTTTTCAGGTGGAGAGGTCTTGTGGTCCAAGGTGCTGATACCCTGTTAATTTTTACATTCTTATGAGATAACGACTCTCATTCATCCTAACCCTCCCATAATTGCAATGTTTTAGCCACTCTTATCTCTGTTGTATTTAATCACAGTTGAAATATTAATGTACTCTTCGACCTAATTGTTTTCAAGCAAATCTTCAGTTTTGCTGAAGAGCGTAGGGTCTAAGCATACAATATGAATGTTTTTACTGTCTTTTGTGGTTAATTAGAAAACAGCGTATAGTTTAGAAAATTTTCCTAAATTTAAAGATTCTTTAAATTTCTATCTGAATACTTGCATCACTCAAAAGAAACCTGAATAGGCACACATTACCGATTTAGCCCTCCTGTACTGAGATTTATTACCTTATTATTTTGATTTGTATTTCAGTGGTACTTCTGAGTTCCTATCTTCATCTGGCTCTGTGCTTCCCACCCTGAAAAAAAATTATTTTCTAGCTAGGCAATACAGGCAGTGTGAGAAGGGAAATGTAATCTTTTCACAGTTAAGAAACTGTAGAGGCAGAAATAGAGACTGAGTGTCCTCAAGTCAACGATGTCTCTGGGAGAGCCAGAAATTGAACCCACATGTCTTGCTTAGTCCCACTGAATCACGAAACAGTCTTTCTCAAAATAGAAGAAAATGCATTTGTTAATACACTCATCTCAATGCTTTTTCTGTGGACACTCTTTTAAGTATCTGACTTTTTTGTTTCAATTCATCCTGTTCTCTTTTGTTTCATTTCCTAGTTTGCATTAATATATAATGCGTGATAGAATGGGATTCAAAACTTCACTGTGTGAAAGATTGAATCAGATTCAGTTTAAATAGTAGTCTGAGCATAACTAAACCATTCTTTCAAAGAGATTACATTTCTAGATAATCTTTGTTGCCACTGCTATGTAGAACATTTGTCTGTTTCCATTTATTTTTCATAAATGGATGAATATGCAAAGACAGTGTGATACTTCAGACCTGCTTATAAGAAAGAACTTGTTAGTTCTAAAAATTTTTCTACTTTAAAAAAGCCCAAACTGATAATATCTTAGACTATAGGCAAGATTTTAATTTATTTTTGAAGTTTTCATAAACTGATAATTTTTAATGCACTGTGCATACTTTGGAATTGGTGTGTCTGATCCCTTTCCTCTGCCAGTGATACGGGGTGGATCTTCTTTTTCCTGGGGAAGTTACCTGCTTTTGTATTGGGGATTTGTTCAGCAATGTAGGTGCAGGACCACTGTCCTGTACTGACTTCCCGAGACCTGTTTTTACCCGGACATGTGAACAAACTAGCCCTCAAAATCTCAATCAGCTATAGTCAATCTACATGTTTGAAAAACAAAACAGTTTATTGTGTAACTTGAAAAACTCTCTCAGGAAGCCATTGAAGAATTGGTCTCTTCTTTTTTTTGGTCTCTTGTTGAGCTTTAATATCTGAAAACTGTTTTGGAGGTTGTGAGTGCTACTCAACATAGGTATAAAATACCAAACTTTGACGTTGTTGTGGCAACTCTGCTTTTTTAACAGATTGCCAGACACTGCATAGAACTTAATTAGCTGAATCCCTGATCTGGGGGCTGGACTTGCTCTGGGTGCTCTGTGTTGTATTGAAGCCAAGTTGCAAGCTGATGTTTTGTTGTGTGTGGTTATAGGCAACGGCCAAAAGTTAGTTTTATATTAACACATCTGAAAAGAGAGTCTCAGGTGGAAGGCAGGTTTTGCATTGTGTGTATCAGCTCATTTACAGCCTTTAAGCTTAATCTTTTAGTTTTTGAAGCTCTCTGGAGTTTTTTTTTTTTTTTTTTTTTTAATGTCTCCAGATAGAACAAATGGAATATTGTGAGGGGAGACTGAATGCAATGTGCATTAAATGGTGCAGTTGGTGTCTCCAGAAAGAGTACCGGCAAAAGATCTTGCCGATAATACACATCTTGCAGTGTTTTATCCTAAGCAAAAAACTTAGGAAACAATTGGGCTGATTGGCACAGCAAGAATAAAATACATGTTTGTGAGCGTGCTTCTTAAAAAAAGCCTAGTGTTTGTACTGTAGCTGTGTTAACATTCTGTCTGCCTTTGTAAAACTAACTGCAATATCAAGTGCACCTTGGTATGAATCTATCTTAAAATTTTACTGGGAAGAATACTGCAAAAGTTACAGCTGTCCAGGCATATAAAATAGCATTTGGAAGGAAATGTGTCTTACAATTTTTAGCTCTGCTTTGTCAGCGAGGTACTGCAACTGCTGATTGTGCCTATTTAGGCAGTGAGTGTATTATGAACACAGACAGAATTTTAAATGGACAAATGGGGGAAAAAAAAGAAGAGACCTACATACTAGATATACTTGCTTGAAATTTTACTTCTGAACAAAATAATCTGGAAATTTTTAGTAGTGATTACATTGTATTCATCTTTAATCAGTGGCTGTATAGATACTTGCTACATACTGCTGCAAAGTACTGTGAACTTCCAAGGAAAGGCTGAAAAACATCCCCTCTTAATTGCGTACTCACGGTATACTTAGCATCAGCCCTGAGTTTTGAGACCAAGGACATTGTTTACTTTGTTCCCTGAATTTCAAAACTTTGTTAAAAGCCTTGTCCAGTAATCTTGCTACCTATTTTTTCTAGTGTAGCCATGTTGTTCACTGTGTCACGTTGTTTCTCAAAGTGGTTGCCATCCATTGACGCCACTGAGCTAGGAGAAGACTAGAGGGATCACAGAAACATCAAACACAGCATAAATTAATCAATTTTATTTCCTTGCCTCTTTGTAATTGTTAATCACAATGAACTTTTCTTTAGTTCAACAGAAAACTTTTATGTGCAAAAAGGATATTGTTTTTGATAAATGTCTTGAAAGAAAAATGAGCTTTAGAATTAATAATAACTAAGAAAAAGGAAGGATATCTTAAATTCTGTGAAATACGTTATAAAATTAAATCCTGATGAAGTGCATGGCTGAAGTTCTGTATCTACACTGATATTTTTTATTCTTCATGTGAACTGAACAGTCTTAATCGTGTTCACTGGGGTGCATGGGGGACATTAGTGGGGACTCTCAAGGCACAAAGGGCTCCTGGGTGCCCAGTGCATGGAGTAGTGAGCGGTGGGTGTCCGTAAGCGTCTCTTTACCTTTGGAGTTAAACAAGCTTGCAACAGTTTGCAGCAAACTATGTGCATCGCTGAACACTTCCAATTATTCTGCTTGTAAAAAGAAAGGATATATTGACCAAGGGCGGAAAAAGTGCCCTTTGTGACTGCTTGAAAATGTTGTGTCCTTTCTTGTTACAAAAGTTTGCCAATAATAACATTTGGGTGTGACTAAAGCAATTAAATTTCTTGGAATTAGAATTAATGCTGATTCATTAATCGAAGATAGGATAATGTCAATTTGGATTAATTGTGGAATAATGAGTAAAGAGCTTAGCCAACAATAGGAAGGCTGCATGTTTTTGAAACTCAAATTGGATCTAGTCTAAGCAACCAGAATATGAGAAACTGTTGCAAACAATTTTGGAACAGAGCTTTGTTCACCCTTCAACACTTTTTATCTTCAACACTCTTAAAGGAAAAGGAAACTTCTGTGAAAATCTCTGCTTCTTGGCGATGGGAGCAACCTGAAAATATAATTGAGAAACTATAGAACAAACCTAGGTTGTGTTTCTTCCTGGTAACTGTTCTTTTCTTTTCTATCATATTATTTTGTTGAGAAGTGATCTAGTAACTGTCATCTGGGAATTTATATATTCTGTTGATTTGGAAGAAAGAGAGACTTTAGGAGATAAGCCCATCACGTCATAAAAATCCGTACTTTTTTGACTCTTGATATATTAAGTATATTTAAACTGCATATTTAAATATTTATATTTATGTATAGCTGAGCCTGAAGAGTCAGAGCCTGACCCTGATGTCTTAATGTATTACCTAACATATATTGAGATGTGTGCCCATGCAATGTAAATAGCACTCAGAGCTATAATTGAACCATAAGATAAATGAGTATATCATATATTTTGCATGGCCTCTAGCTCTAATTCTTCTCCATCAGTACAAATCCAATATTCATAATTAACTATTTTCAAAATTAAATGTCATAGTAGTGTGTTTCTGTCTAAAAATGTTACAATAGACTAGGATCTGGAGAAATTCCAGCCAAGGGAAAAATTCCAGGCACGGTCAATTATAGTACTGCTTTATATAAGAAAGTGTAGTATTAAGGTCTGGTGTCCCTGAAACCAGGACTTTGAACTGATGGGAAAGTGAAGTTCCTAGTGTAGACCCAATACTTGTTTCTAGCCCTGAAGATTCTGTAATTACAGACTTTGAGTGCCTGATATTTTTGCTCATAGGAAAGCTATTCCAGGTTATTTCTAGAAGGCTGACAATCTTGTTTGGCTAATTTATGAACAACATATATATAAAAAGCTTTCTGGCGTTGCTAGGAAGATGGAGCTGAAAAATATACCGAGAGCTAATGAGCACAAACATAAACTGGAGCATTTTAAGATGTTGCATGCTTGGAAAGGGTGAATGAGTTAAGAACTTTGGTCATGCTAAATTAAAACATTAGTGATATGTGTTATAGCAATAAAACGTGTATGCTATCCTTTATTATTAAACACCTAGTTATGATAACTGCGGTGCTTTTTCAAGAAATATAAGAATAGGAAGCCTTGCTCATGCAGAGAAGGACTGCACTATTGTGCAGGGAAGAACTGCGAAACTTTTAGCACAGGAATAATTGGATGAAATTTGCGCTTTAAGAAAAAATCTGTTTTCAGTGATGGATTATCACTTTAACATGAGGACACATTAAGGGAACGGCCTGACTGTATTAACTGCTCAAGTGATGACGATGAGTCAGGGGTGTGATGCAGGTCTGACTGAGGCAAACATTTCTTTATTTCCAGGACAAACAAAAGTATTGATGCGTTTGCCAAAGGCAGAGCTAAGCTTGGGAATGCGGCTGCTAGTACGGTCGTGCGAGTGGAAGCCGCCTCCTGCAAGATGAGGCTGTCAAATGAAGCTTGGGAGGAGTTTGTAGATATATATTCCATAAATACATTACGGATGTAAATGCCAACGTGGAAGAGGGAAGAAATATATGACCAGAAAGTCAATAGCAGCATATGAACGGAGTATAAACTGTCTGTAGATAAATTTAAGCTAGAAATTAGAAGAAAGCAGGCAAGGTAGGACAGGATTTTTCCCACATAACAGAACTCGGTCTTGTTATTTTTTGTTACAAATGCTGATGCTGTCTTAGAAATAATCATTCTTTTGCCCCAGCCACTCCTGATTGAAAGTTTCCAGCATCAGATGAATGAGTTGCTGAAACAGCTGTCCCCTGCAAGAAGTGCAGGCAACAAGCCTAGCTGTTCTCAAGTTAACTTTGCCAAGCCCATGACCGTGGTTGTCATGGTGTGGTGGATTGTGACGACCCACCACTACACGTCATCGCCTGGTGATCTGCAGTTGTCCTGTGCCCCATGCCTACTTACTGCATCACATTTCTCAAATTTTTGTTGTGTCCCCTACAGAGGTTACTCTGAGACTGTGTTCTTGAAAAGTAGGCAATGTCAGCAGTGGCCACCTTCCCCTTTTTGTTTACCGCTTTGCTTTATTGACCATATCAACAGTGAATTAGCATTAAGTGATCTGGGAGCTGTGAACCACATTAATCTACATTCTTCTCTAATCCTTTGAATTTACTTTCTTGAAGATATATTAGAGATGAGTTTGGTCCGTAAATATATTTAGGAGATAAATACCAGAGGGGGGAAAAAGTATCTTTTATGGTCTTTATAAAGCTCAGAAATAAATCTTTTATATGCAGTAATTGACCCATGTGATGTTTTTTTCCCAGTTTGTTTCAGATCCTTGTGCCAGCAACCCCTGTCACCATGGTAACTGCAGCGCCAGCAGTGATGGCTACCTCTGTATCTGTAGTGAAGGCTATGAAGGAACAAACTGTGAACACTCATTTCCCAGCCTTCCAGTCTCTGGACGGACGGAGCCATCGTCAACCAGACAAAGCAGCCCGGTCTCATCTACCTTGGAACCCGACATTGTTCTTCCTCGCTCAAGAACAACTGTGACACTACCTACATGGCAGCCAAAAGCCGGGCAGAAAGTTGTAGATCTGAAATGGGATGAAATAGAGGTGAGAGTATTTTGTTTAAATAAAAATGCATGCAAAGGAACGTCTAATGGTTATCATCGTTGTGTTGTCATTTGTGTATAATGTCAGAGATGACTATATGGGAGGACTGAAGATATGATCTCTGAGTTAATATTCTGGTAAAGTTAACCACTAGAAAGTTGACATTTGTTAAGGGTAACAGGCTTAAAGTTGGTCTTTTTGAGGCTATGTTTTTACATACATTGTATTGGATATTTCTTTGAAATGAAATAATATTGTTTATTCTGGTCATTCATGAAAAAATAACCCCCTCAAATATCTCCAAACATCAAATGAATTCAAGACAATCAAAAGATTACAGCAGTACTTCTAACATGATTTTTTTCTGATTAACAGTTACAGTCCCATGTTGCTTTGTGGATCCTGTAGTGTTAAGAAAACATAGCTACTTGAAAATTAGAAATAGCAGTCAATATATAACACAGTGCACAACTGTAGAGATGCAATGACAGGGGAGGAACAACTGAAGCCAATATTATTAATAGTCTTAGGAAAAATGGCTGAGACAATTTTTTTTTTTAATGAATACTCATTAAAAGAACATTCAATATCTCTGCCTTTAATACAATATCCTTTGGAGGAAATGAGACAGTACAGGCCTATAGGCTCTTTTAGGATTTGACATTCTAGTTCTAGGAAACTTTATTTTATCTTGCCCTGAAGTTGTGAAGTAAAAATTTAAAATAACCATTTTTGAATGTGTCAGGGTTCATGTTTACATACAGCCCTTTGAGTCATAGCTCTGCTTGGGGACTCTGTATTTGAATTCCCGCTTGAAACTGCAAGTTGGCATAGCAGCTTGCCGAGCTCTGCTGTCCATCTTAGAACTTCACCTTCACTTGTTATGACTTTCAGCACAGCACTTTACTCCATGTTAAAAATGATATGTGGTTATTGCCTGTTCATAGAGAATTTTCAGATAAGCTTTTTTTTTTTTTTTTGTGTGTGTGACATGTAGAAATATTTTATTGTCTCTTATCTTGGTCAGAAGTTCCAAGAATTCAGTCAATCATTTCTTTACTTCATAATACATCCTGGGATGTAAATTACTATTTTCAGATTTAGCTATCCACATTGGCAGGAAAACTGATTGAAAGCATCTCAGACTTACCAATTAATTTTATAGATCACCCAGAAGATGCCTAGGAAGTTAGAGTAAATGTGTTTGTGATATTTTCAGAGAAACAGTGGACACAAATGCACAGTGCCTACGGTTTCCTGATCTGTTATTAAATTCTTGCTTTTACAAGATACTGCATTGCATCACAAGTATGTTGTAGATTTCATTTATGATGGCCTGCAAAGTCTGATCCATTTATAGACATTGTAATACAGTTTGGTCTTGTCTACACATGTTAGCGTAAATTATTGTTTTTTACCTTTAAATCAACTTTATCACAAATGTTTACATTTTTGATGTCTCAGACTTGACTCCCAAGAGCTCCATAGTTTGAATTAGATAGACCTCATTCATATTTTGTATGTTATTGCTTGCTACACTAAGGAAAACAGTTCAAAATATAACATTTATATTTGCCTCAATACTAGTAATGACATACAACAAATATAAAGAAACAGAAAAGGACAAATGAGTCATGTTTGAAAGAATGAGAAAATTGGAGGAATGAACACTTTGAAGGGATATCAGAGCAGTTAGAAAGCTGTAAACATTTATTATAACTTTTAGTAAATCCATAAACTACAATATCTGGCAAAAGTACAACTGGAATGTACACAACATAAGATCCTTAAGAAATGACCTCTGCTTTCCGCTGTTTGTACATTCTTTTTATTAGCAAATCTTAAGGGTCTTGCAGAGATTCTAATATCTGCAAACCAACAAAAAGTAGGAGAACTTAACCCAGTTACAACTAAATATTAATCTTTACATGTGAAAATCAAGTATAGGTGGGAAGTATGTGTATTCATAAACTTAACAACTAAGTATCAATTATTTACCTCTTGATGCCTTTTTAATGTGTGTATTAAGTTCATTCTGTTACGTGACCATCCTTCTCCCTTTTTCTTTGACATCTGTCACTGTAAGGATGGTTGGAGGTCTCTGCATTATTCTCTTGGAGATAGGAAGCCAGTACTCCTGCATGTGCCGTTCCTACAGCAATTGGTACTAGAAGTCTCCAAGTTGATCCAGAGATCACTCACCTATAATAATGTTATGTATGTGCAAAATGCATCCCAAAGCCACAGAAGGGAGCATTTGTTTTGGGGGTAGCAGTGGTACCTTTTTTTGATCTTGTTTATGCCAACTTAGTAATGAGCACTGGCAATAATGAAGCTTGTTGGTGAAGAAATATTTTAATTTCAGTAGACCATTAAAATCTTTGTGACATCCTCTTCTTCACAGAAAATGGATTGTAGAGGAAAGTTACTTCATTTGAGTTTATTCAGGAATAAATACATAAAATGTCAGTTGCATCTGTTTTTGAAGTGTTTAAAGGAGTAGGATTCTGCTGAGGTATTTTCACACACTGCAAAGCCAAGAAAGTGAACAGGCGTGATTTGAATCCGTGAAAGAAGTTGTTTTTCATCATACTTTGCTAGCCCAAGCAAATGCATTCATGTATCTTCTTTAGCTTTATTTAAATAAACTGCTGAAAGTAATATTGGTTTGTGTGAAATATATGTTTGATATTGCATGACCCACAGATTAGATCTGGAGTACAGGAAGTTATAGGGCTAGTTACTGAGCATTTCTAACTCAGACCGTGTCCTATTTCAGTGGAAATTATGGTAGGCAATGTATGGAGAACAAGCTTTGTTTCTTAAAATACCCTCTACCATATCTATTATTGTACTGTAAAACATATGTCAGGCAAAGAGTACGGAGTTTGGAGAGAGAGCACTGAAGCAGAAACAAACAATGATCTGCTTTCATTGCTTAGTGTCATCCCTGCATGTCCTGATCAATTAAGGGCATGCCCTTTCCTGTGTCAGGTTTCCCTGGTGTGTTCTTCAGTTTGGAGTCTGGTATTTAACTGCATAAGTAACATTTCTGCCTGGTGTGCATTTTATATAGATCCATTAAGCATTTCAGCTAAACAGGTAGTTGACAAGTTGGTATTTTAATAGTTCCACCTTTCTGTGTGTCTTCTGTTATCTGAGAAATACAAGCAGTTTATAAATCAGAATTGCATTATTAACACTAATATGTAAATTATTTGTGTCTATATTGTTTGTGTCTATATGTTGTGATGGGTCTTGCATTTTTCTCAATCTAGTGTAGCATAGTGATTTCTCTGTTCTTTGGAAGACACTACAAGAGAGAGATGCTTCTGTGGAAGAGAAGGTTCCCAGGTGCTGATTTAAGACATTGTCTCTGATCTACATGAAAGCGAAGGGGGTGCTGATTTGCTTGAAGGTCTGTTCCAAAGCCTCCTTGGTTGAGGCTTCAAGAGTAAAGAGTTAAGTGTTAGCAGGAAGATGCTCCCTTTCCTCACATAACCTTCATCCTTTTCTGCCCCTTTTTAAAAGGGGGGAAAAAAAGTAACTATTGTTTTTTGTGTTGCGAAATCTACTGAGCTTTCTTGAGCTTCATAGACAAGCAAGGCTGCTGCTGTCATCATTGGATCTTTCAAGTCAATCTGTTTTCACATTTTATACGGTTACTGCAAGTGAAATATTGTTCTTCATACTCTTTTGCTTGTCTGCTCAGAGAGAAATTTTGCTGGAATCTGCCATATGAAAGCTCTCACTATTTTGTAGCGGCAAAGTTTGCATGGAAGCTCTTTCAGGAAGCTTTGGGGACTCGGGAAAAAATTAACACCTGAGACTAGCAAATTGTCTAAGAGAAGGATGTTGTATGGTGACAGCTGGACATTTTTTTCCTTTCCCTAGATACTAGGGACACGCTTGGCAATGCATGCTTGACCAGATTTCCTCTGTCACTTTTGCACCAGTTGAAAACATACGGGTGTTTTAGGGGATGATTTCTCAGACAGCTCTTGCTATAAGGAATTAGTCTATCTTTTTCTGATGTGCAAATCAGGGGCGACAAACCCAGACCATTAAGGAAAAAATGTTCCCTTCTACTGGTTTCCTTGTTGTATCAGGAATTTATTTTTGTGCTCAGCTGTTGAAAAAGAACTTTGTTTTTATGTTGGACAAGTGAATTGTTCCGCTTGCAAGACAGATACACCTAGCAATCCAGACTTCCTCAGTCCAGTGATCTTTCATGTTTCAGTATAGAAAAGATTTATCTTGACAAAAATCAAAGAAAAAAGAAACAATCGCTAATCCCACTCAAATAATGGTTGCAACAAAGTTTTCTGTATACAAAATCGTAAGATAAAAATAGCAGTTTCCTACTCATATATTGCTTTTACTAGCTCTCAAAAAATTTTCAAAGGAAATCAGCAGTATTATTCACGTTTTACAGCTGGAGATACTGAAGCACAGAGCAGTGAAGTGACTTGCCAGGTATGCAGCCAGCAGTTAGAACGCTAAGCGTGTGAGTGCTAGTCTAACCTTTTATTTATAGTGCAATACTGATGCTCAGTTTTTAGCTTTTGAAACTAATGATTAAAGACTACAATAAACTTGTAATTACCCTTGCAATAGGGGCAGCATTTGTTGTACGTGTGTTCTTAGTAAATTCGAAAGGAGTCACATGGGTCAGGTGGAAACTCCTGAAAGAGGGTGTAGATTGCTCCTGCTCTGCAGCTCCTGAATATTCTTGAGAAATAGTTCTTCTTGAAACAGACCTTTGAACCTTTGACTGCTTTATGCATTACTAAATGTTCATGCAGTGTTTTTGCCAAAGTATGCTATGGAGGAGAGTGAAAAAAATCTTGGAGGAGATATCCATTTGAGGTTACTAAATACACAGAAACTACACCTCTAGAAATGACAGCTTAGGAAATCCTTGACTTGAAAATGGGTGGAGGCTGAAGGAAATACAAGATTTGTTTTAGAAGCCTCTATTTTTCTTATGCTTTTAGAAAAAGATATCATAGAAACAAGTAAAGGATATTAAAGAAAAGATTCTGTTGCAGTAATCTTAACTTTCTTCTAGATTCATTCTGTAACTTCACCAAATCTCTCCTCTATAATATGTGTGTATGGAACTTTCTATGCCAATGCCATTCTGACAGACAACTTGGTGTAAGCATCTCTGGATAAGTGATTCCCTTTAATGTATTTATTTTCAAAACACAGACCAAAGCATCTCTAAAAGCTCACACAAAACTTGTGTGAAGCTCTAAATACCCAAACAAAACATATGTGAAGTTTACCCAAATTATACTTTGATATATTTCATTGCTAAAAGATGTTTAAAATACCAGCTTTCCTGAAGTCAAACCTCTCTTATGCCCTTTCAGGATAGAAATACCTTTTCCATGCTGGAAAGAAAATTCTAGAGAGGAGAATCATGTTTTTTTGTTGTTCTTGTTGTTTGGGGTTTTTTTGGTAGTCTGGTGCTGTCTTTAAAAAGTATCTGGATTCTTAACTATTCTTTCAGGAATCATCCCACTTTGAAATCCTTGAGAGTTTTGGGGGGGAAAAATCCCCCAAAATGTCAGGATTGACTGCCTCTCATTGTTTTGACCTAAAAGTACATGGAGTAGAAGCATCTGTGGCCAACCTCACAGAATTTGATGACGGTTACATCCTAGCTTACTCTCTGGTGACCTGAACTCATAGTCTGAGTGTAAAGATTTGAGTACGTCGAATTTTTGCTTAAGGAGATTGTTTCCATAGTGTTTTTCTGTGTTGTTCAAAACAGCTCCATACACTTTGCAAGAAGAAATGGCCATTACTTGTTCAAGGAACTAACATTGATTGCATGAATGGTTTTGTGAAGTCAACATTCATTTTAGTGGCCAGCTTGAGACAAGAAGGCATCTGGCTAATACGATGACCCAGATAATCTATCTGAGAAAGTGTCATTGCATAAGATAACTTACTGCGCTTGTTGAAACATATACCTCTTCATATAATATTGATGTTGTTATCCTGTATAGGAAATACCATGTTTTAGTAGTGTTATCTAGAGGATTGCAGTGCATCAAAACCTTCTCTTACTGGATTCTCTTTACAATATGATTGCTGACTCCACAAAATGAATTCAGCTCAGATGAGCGAAGAAACACAAACTGTCTGTGATAGGATTGGCTGGGTAGATATGCAGACTTCCTTACATTAAATTTAAGTGCTACAATAACTGGCAAGATTTCTTGGTTTGATACCGTTTTTGGATGCAGTCTGTCAGTCTTCCCTTGGTGTTCTTCAGAGAGGCACTACTCCTACTCTAGACACTTTTGCTTTTCTCTCCCACTGCTGAGATGTGTTAGAAATAGGCTTTTATTTTCTTTCTGTTCTGGTGTTCTTTCAATCATCCTGTGTGAAAGTCTTGAGAGTAGCAGCAAATACACTCACATTGGGGTAAAGCATCTTGCCCTAGTTTTTCTGAACCAGTAGTTTAACTATGCTAGAGAATAAGAGAACTCCTTTTCTTTCTTTTTGTCCCACGTGAGTGGGATTTGCCTCTGCACCAGCAATGAGCCTGGATTATTTCCTGGCATCTTGACTGCAAGAAGACAGTAATTGATCCCTTTCTTTTGATTCTATTACATTGTCTTTTATTTTCCTCCTTCTTTATTTCTCTGCAGACAGATGATCAAGATTTTGTAGTCAAGATCTAACCTCTTTTATTTTTTTCTACAATATTTTTCCCCTTGCATTAAGGAATGCTGACAGGCACATTGTATTGCTTAGAAAATAAAAGTGAATTCTTGTCTCTCTTCAAGTGTTGAAAAAGGAGAAATCCTGCAGGCCTAATCCTGATGGAAAAGTAGATTTATATTCAGAAAAAGCAAAACTGCAAGTTATGAAACTTGCTTTTTTGAGTTAAAAGTTAATATGTAATGCCTTGGAAGAAGATTTGAAAGAGTTAGCATTTGCAAAAGCGTTCCTTATATTGCGTTTGTCTTGATGACTGCTGTCCTACTGAAGAAATGAAAGGTTCTTTTTAAATAATGATGCTAGTTTTCATGGGAGACCACCCCAGAACGTAACCTTGTTTTTCTCAAAGAACTAATTTTTATACTCTTTCCATTAACATATTGTCTTTTCAAGTATGTTTTATTTTTTTAAGCTTAGAGTTTGTGGTGTTTTTTAAGCACTGATTTTTGTCCTGACCCTTTTCAGTAAGAGGATTTTATATTTATCTCTTTAGTTAGTTCAAGAATAATGTGTAATCCAGGAATGCTGTGTGCATTCATGTATTCTATTTAATTCTAGACTAATTTGCTCCACTTTGCTTTGGCTGCAAGACCAGGCAGATTTCTTTGTTGCCTTTAGGGCTAAAAAGATGAGAATGGCTTTTTGAGATGGAAAGGCAATAGGCTAATCAAAGAGAATCTTTACAGCCAGCATAGGAGGAAAATGTCACTTAAAATATACATGTGTGTGTGTGCACGCAACTGTGTGTGTGCATGCCCACGTGCTTGTTTGTGTAACCTTTGCGGATGCTTACAAAATGAAGCTCTGGAGTTTTGTGACAGCTTTGATGTCACTGAGGTTGCAACGGGAGTTTACACCAGTAAAGAGTTTGCGGGCAACTGGCTCACAGGGTGAATTTTTATGCAGAGAATCAGCACAGTTGAGGTTGGCACCTCTAGAGATCATCCAGTCCAACCCCCCCCAGCTAGAGCAGGTTGCTCAGGACCGTGTCCAGTTGGTCTTGAGTATCTCCAAGGATAGAGACTCAACAAGATACCTTGGCAACCTGTTCCAGTGTTTGAAGTATTCATTGATATTCAGAAGTATTCATTACTATATTGTTAATAGGTCTAGCAGGGAATTGCTAAGGCAATGTGAATTTCATCATTCCACTTACAGACCAGTTTTATGTTTGAGATAGTATGGGCTGCTTTGCAAGTAGTAAAGCCGCCTTCTCTAATCCTTTAAACTCACAGCATTGAGATACAAAAGAAATATGAACACGTATTGCTGTAGTAGAATGGCTGCATTTTGTACTGTTCAGGATTAGTCTGACAGTATTAATAAGGCCTTGCAGAATTACAAATATATGTTAGGTCAGCTTTCAAAGAAACACACTGTGAAATTTCATATACAACAGATGTCTCCAGAAAACTACTTTCAACAGTGAAAGACTGCATATATGTATCCTGGCCTAAGACTTAAAGAGCCTTTGTATGTTACTTTTCTTAGCTTCATCGAATTAAAGCCTAGTACACTTAATTTACCAAAACAGTAAAAGCAGTCATATAAAAATATTGTCTTGGGATCTCTGTCTGTGTTTTAGCCCTTGTTGAATTACATGTATATCTCTTTTTCTGATTGATGTGTAAGGCAGGAGAATATCTATAAAATTCATGCTATTTAATTTTTTAACAAAAGGTGTAACAAGGAAGAACAGTCTTGGGTACCACAACTGATTTCCTTTTCAATCTCATCTGTACTACTGCTGCAGACTGGTAAAGTAATCTTCTAGCTGCATCACTGCTGTCTTTTAAAGGTCCAGATAGGGAGTCTAGGAATATATCTCCTCCTGGAGGCTTTACTCTTGCTTTCTCAGATGATGCTGCTTTTACACAGATAAAGACTCAAAAAGTTAACACTATTTAAATCTTTGAGACATAAATGCATTTTTTTTGTGTGTTATGATTTCTTTTAAAAAGCAAGAACATTATTTAGATAGGAACTTATGGGATGTGTTTGTATTTATACTGATTCACTGGTACAAAGAGGAATACTGTATGTCCTGGTATTGGTGATTTGGTGTTTAAACATTCTAAAATGCATAACATACTGAAGAGGCCATTTCTGTGCTGATATAGGAGCTTATCTTGGTAAGCAGCTCCTAAGCGTACTTCAGGCTCTGGCTGGCTCATCAAGATTTTGTTTTCTTTGGCGACTATTTTTAAAATAGTTGCATCGTTGGTGTTGTATCTATAAGTCTGTTCCTCAAGGAGCTTCCTTGCTGGGTTAAAGGTTCTGTCCTATTGAATGCTTCAGGAGAATTTTTGGAAGAGTTTGATGTCATTGCAGCTATACAGAACGGCTTTTTTAAGATTATCTTTAAATGACTTATAATGGTCTGTTTGTATTTTTGACTGCAGGAATCTTTCTTACTTTCATAAATTTTAAAGAGGAATTAGTATAGGAAGGCAGTGTTTATCACATGCTCTTTGTTTTACCTTCTGAAAACCATTTATTTTCCAGTGAGCTCTATTTTAAATATCTCCTACTAGTTCTTGCAGCTTTTTTTTTTTTTTTTTTTTTTTTTTTTTTTTTTTTTTTTTGAGAGTGAGACTCACAGACCGTTTTCATCTTCTGAGTTTCTTTTCTTACTGTAACATGTTGGTCGTCTTTGCCCTCATTCTTAGATTTTTCAGTTTTGCAGGGAGCTCTGTTAAGACAGAGGAGGGACATTCTTAGGAATCTGTATACAAATGTTCCACTGCTGTGGAAAAACTCTGTGTAACTTATTTCCTAATTCAGGTGTCCAAGCTGTCATTTTTGTCTCTTTAGTAGTACTTGTCTGATTTAGGATGCTGCTGGCACCATTTTTTGTTCCTTATCAGTGCTACTGCTTCTTCCTGTGTTTTTCATCTGATCCAGGTATCGGCTTTTTCTAATGGAAAAAAGTCAATTTTCAGTTCTTATAAAATCCTGTTTTTCAGTGTCCTACTGTTTTAGATGATTATTTTATCAGATTCATAGAGCATGAAAGCCAGGGCCAATTACAAGCAGAGTTACTAGTTAGATCTGTAATGTCTGACATCTTTCTCTCCTGTTAGAAGTGTCAAAACCCTGCATGTTGCCCTTAGCTCTTCTGATTACCATTGAAATATTTCATATTTATGCTATCCTTGCTGACTAATTCTTATTCTTACATGTTTGCTAACCAAATTCTTTTTGTTTGCTTTTTTTCCCATTTTAATAGGGTTGGGTCTCAGCTGTCCTTTATGCAGCAACTTAGTTCAGCTCTTGCTTTTTTAATTTTCATTATTTTTTATTCTAGTGTCAAAGACATCTGTACACTTAACTTTACAAATTTATAATGGAATAGTAAGGTAAACGAAATGTTTGAAGTATATTCTGGGTTTTTTTCGTTGTGTTCCAAGTTAATGGATGCATGAAATTGTAAAGCTATATAAAAATCGTAACAGTGAGTCTATTCTTAGATATTGTATAACTGTATGGGAACAGAGATGTTGTTTCTTTTTTTCCAATAGGCACACAGATTCTCACAGAAAATGAAAGTTTGAACAGTTTGACTGTTGGCATGTGTAAAAGGAAGAATGTTAGCCAAATTCATTTTAGTTTCATCATGCTTTGAATGTTAGCTCCATAATTTTGAAATCCAAGTTTCAGAAATAGTAATGGATCTATTATCATCTTTCCAAATTTCTTTAAGTAAATTCAACAACACTGTGTCTCATTTTATTTTTGTAACCTATACATACATACATATATATATATATATATATATATATTCATGTTATATCTGCCAGGCAATTCAACAATGAAAAAATGAACTGAGCAATCCATGCATTTTGGGGAGGTGTGAATATTGAGCATTTGCCTTGCCTGAATCAAAATCACTTCTGAATCATTTAAAATTTATTACTTATATAATATCCTGGACTTTTCTTTTCCATGTTTTTGCAGGTGTTTCATATTAATGTTTAAAATATGAATTTGAATTGTACTTTAATTTACAAATTAGATTCTGGCTCTTTTGTTGATGGAAGATTAATTCATGGAAGTGTGTCAGGTTGAATTCTCACTTAGCCAGTATAAAAAGGTTGTGGACATATTCCAGATGACTGACAAAATAATACTGCAAAATCTGTTTAGAAATTTTAAGAAGAAATTGAGGCACTTTTTGCACTACAGTGTGATATTTCATAGTCAAGCTGATGAAGATACCTGAAAACTACTTAATTAAAACTACTTATGATGTTGATGAAGATGAGACAAAGACCCAGTTATGTTGCGTAGGACATTACATATCTGGAATAAAAATATCACTGGAAACGGTAATAGCCTTCAACCTGCCTTTGTGAAATAATCTTTCTACAAGATATAGATATTTAGGGAGTCTGTCTGTGATTTCTCTCTGTGCTGTATGGTGTCCTGATCTGGTTAATAGTCACTGACTTCCATGCTTAATAGGCATCAGAGATTTGGCAAAAACATCCTTTCACTCTGAACTATGCCCTTAATTTTTCCCCATCTGAAGGCACAGATTGTCCATTCACCTTGGAAAAATGTTATAGCTGGAAAGAGTAATAGTGGGTCTTGTTAGAGCAGGTGGGAGAGTATTTTTGAAAGTAATTTTGAAAGTTTCAGAAATCTCTTTTAGGAAATTGTCCTGATGATTTTTAGAAGATGACTGTTGGGTTACCACTGTTGTTTTAAAAAAAGATTTTCTTGTTTTCTTTGGTCATATTTTGTGATTTAGTGTTAAATAAATATTTTTTTTATCTTCAGATAACCCCAGATGTGGCTTGTGGAAATGCTAGTTCCAATACTTCTGCTGGAGGCCGGCTTATCTCCTTTGCAGTTCCACAGAATACATCAATAAAGTAAGAGTATTTGTCATATGTGATGGAATATAAAAATACTTTTTTTTCTTTTTTTTTAGAGTCAGTTTGCCTGGATATTTTAGACCACTGTCTTTCAGATAGGCACATTTGTCGAATGACTTAAAGTATGTGAAGGAACTTCAGACAGCCTTCAGGCATCTAGCAGTGCCAGGACAGCTCTTTGCATGCTATAACTTTCCTCATACATTTGAGTGTTTTAGAAGATGTAAGCATGTAAACTGTCTCTGAGCCATCAGTATACATTAAGAATTAGGAAAGGCATGTTGAAGATGTCAGTTTGACTTGAGAAAGTACAACATTTCTTTTCTCCTTCATGCAGTGAACTTTTTCTTTAATCTGCAAGCCATACTTGCTGGGGGAAAGTAGTTCTCACTGATTATATAAATAAACTTATTTATTTATGTTTGTATTTGATTTTTGGATTATTGCTTTGAGTGTCGTCATCAACTATGAAATCTTTGATTTATGTGTCATATAAACCACATTTTTGAACAATTTAAATGAATTCTATGTTACTCACTTTTTCTATCAAATACTTGCTTTGTAACTTCTAATTAACTGAGTCTAACTTCCTTGAAAGGTCTGATACCATCAACTGGGATGAGGAGTTTTATTACTGGAAATTTTTTCAAATGAAAACCTGCCAACATAGTTCTTCTCTGGCTCGCAACTTTACTGCTATTTTAGAGTTAGATTTTCCCCAGCTAGCCTACTTTTCTCATACTGTCATCTTATCTGCCAGAATCCCAGCTTTCAGTTATAAAAGGCCATGCTCACACGAAAAAACAAACTGGTGCAAGCAGACAAACTGCAGACAGGTTGGAGCAGGGACTGCTGAAAGTGGGAGCTGTCCCACTCCTCCCGGGGAACATTGGATCATGCTCGTGATGAGCGTTTTAACCTTGGTAAGGAAGGCATCTGTGAGCGTGGCTTCTCTGACTGCCTCGAATTTGTAAGCAAACAACTACTTCTTATTCCTGAAAGCAAGAATATGTTGAAATTAGTAGTTTTTACAGCTGTATTTAAAACCCTCGATGGAGGGCACCATTTAAAAGCAGTTTGCAGAGTATGCACAGTCATTTTTTGGTCATTTTTTATACTGTATTGTCTTTAGTAATGTTTTATTTTGACAGTTAATCTGGGCAGAGCTGGTTGGAAAGCCACTGCCATTTTTCATGTTATGATGGTTATGTGCTTAAACTGTTTACAGGCTGAAACAGCTCAGTTTCCCAGTCACTTGCAATATCTTTCTTCATTTCATTGCAAGTCCTGTATTAAAGGCCTATGTAACATCTCTGGTTCAATGGCTACATACCTATATAAGGACAATAATTTCAGTTTAATGAGTTTCTTTTGTTTTGACTGTCAGGTGTGACCTAAACTGTGAAACTATTTGCTATCATGTTCACATTAACAGAAGTTGTTATTAAAAGTGAATTGGTCAGCTGTGATGACGGGGATCATTTATAAGCAGAACCAAAACTATTGTCCAAAATCTCCTTAGTTGATGTAGTCACGGCATTTCTCAACTCAGGTCAAATATAATCAGAAAATTTTGCATTTCTTGTTTTGAACACAAATGTGAAATGGCAAGGGAGAGATTGCTCTGTCTTTTTAGTAAGACTGAAAAAATTTCAATACATGAAATCATGGAACAGAGCCTCGTTTCTTGGTATTTGGAGGCCTGTTTTTAGCAAGCGAGAATTAACAGTTTTCAGCATTTGGATGCAGTTGTGTTTGAATTTTTAGAGGATTGTTCAAATTCATTTGGAATTCATTCAGAAGAAATTAATGTAAATATTTGGGAACTTGCCAGATACATGACAAATTTTTATTTTTTCTGTATGGGGGTGAGTTGAAAAAGTATTCTGAGAGGAAAGAAACACCAAGATAGATACAGTGCTCGCTAAAAAATTTTCACCCTGTGGGGCTGAGAGTTTATATGCAGTTGTAGATGATCTTATTTTATCCAATCTGTCTATATTTAGGAAGTCACCACAGACTCAGTGACCTTGGGAGCATTACGTGACTCATTTGATTTACAAGAATAAACTATTCTGAACATTCGATCCAGTAGATCAGACAAATAAGGATTTCTACCAGCATCAGTCTCCAAGTGTTGAATATAATTACCTCAGTGAACAAGAGGACTGGATGTATTTCAACTACAGAAAATGACAGCATAGTAGTTGTAGAAGGGAGGTACTACGTGAAAAGACTTTAATTCCAACAGTGAAGGCGGCTGTTCTAGCATTATGTAATGTTTATATAAAACTGTTATTGAACATTAAGATATTGTCCCACAAGTATTAGAAACTGAGAGTGTGTATGATTATATCTGCTTTTACATATACCATTATGTAAATCTTAATATCGAGACTTTTTTAATTTTGTGGAAATGTTGAAAATGGAAGATGTGCAAGTAGCTTTACTTCTATGGATAGTGTTTGGAAGAAAACCTTTTTTTAAGTTGGAAACTCAAATAGTTTATTTGCATCTGGCCTTTCCTGGATTCCAAACTTGCTATATTTAAGTTTCCTTCTCTGTTGATTAGTTTTTGTTCTGCAGTGATGTACTTTCTGCTAATGCCAATTTCCCTCAATATAAGAATTTTTATCGTTTTTTTCCATAGTATAAGGCAAGATGCTACAGCTTCTCTTATCCTGCTATGGAAGGTGACAACAACTGGATTTAAACAGTGTTCGCTTATAGATGGCAGAAGTGTAACTCTCCTCCAGGCACTGGGTGGACTTGTTCTTTCTGAAGAAATGCTTGCATTAGGAAACAACTACTTTATCGGTGAGTAACATGCTAGTTTGCTGTTTACTAGCTTCAGGTGACAGTCAAAGGTTTACCCAATATTTAGAGAAGTAATTTTCTTAAATTAAGTAGTACTTGAAGATCCAGATGTGATAGTGAGGCCATGTTTTGGAATTTTGTTCATTCAAAGCAGACAAGAGGCACTAAATACTTTCATAAGTGGCACTACCTAATTTAAAATGTGGATACTGACAAGTTTAGACACTGAAAGGTATATTTATATATTTCATTTTGATTAACTGTAAGGCTTTTGGTAAATGCTATGGTAAACACCTCCAAATGTTAAAGGTTTTTCATTGTCAAATGTTATATCATGAAATACTTTGGAAAGAAGCCTAAACTTGTACACAGTAAACTTTAAAAGTATGTTAAAATAATGTAGGAAATATGATCTTGTAAGAATATTTATTTGTACTACTTCTACTCTTCTAGGTTTGTCTTTGTAAATATTATATCCTAGAAATACACTGCATGTTTCATTGGACAATTAAATGTTAAGCATCTTTGCAGAAATGGTGGAATGAAAATAGGCTGATACATTATTTTTAAGCGTATGGGAAATAATATTGATTTAAATGCATTCTTTATGTGCAGACACAATAGACAATTAAATAGAACTTTCTGGGCAGATGGTTTATTGTAATTATGACATGAAACCAAAGTCATTGTAATAACAGCATTTATTGTAATCTTCTTGAAATGCTGTATATCTTATAATGAAGTATAAGCTGCCACAAATTGTTATTCAGCAACTTGTCATGCTAATAAGTGTAAAATTAAAAGCATTCTGATACAGAAACATTGGGCCAGAGTCTAAGTGTGGATCTACTATAGAGAGAAACCTAAATGCAGAAGTGCCATGTTCTCTCGTTTTTGAGTTGTTACTTTGCAAAGATATTGCTTGAGGGTTGTCAGTGTAATCATTTAATTATCCTCAGCAGTGGCTTCTTTAGTGATAGTTATTACCTTCAAATAAATTTTCCAGTTCCTTACGTTTTCTTTGTTATTTACTTCACTCTAAGATTTTTAATTTTTTTTCTTTCAATCTAGTTTTACGTTTAATGTTTCACGGTTAAAACTCTTCTCATGTGTCTTTCTTTGGAGTAAAGTTTTGTTTTTGTCTTGTAGTAGTTAACATATGGCAAAACTAGGTAAAATCTTACTGAAGACAGCATATTTTGCAAATTTCATGCATCCATAGGGACATCTAACTAAATGCATAGCTTGGTCAATAAGCTCCTAAATAGAGGGTCCTAGCTGCTCTGTGAAGTTACCAATGACTGTATATGCCATACAGCCTAGGCTTTTAATTTAGATACCTAAAACAGATACTGTCTTACTCCTTCATAGAGCTTACCTTGACCTACTTGCCTCTCTACAGCTGTCTTTCTGTCTGTCGCTGGAATTTTACCTTGATTTGTTTACTGTGTACTAGCTGACGTGGGGGGAAAAGCATTTTTTTCTTGATGACTATGAGGCCAAATGCACTTCATAAACACTGTGCTAATAATCTTGCTCATTTTATGTAATACAGATTTCCTGGGGCCTCTTATTTTACTTCTGTCTATTTTTTTTAACGTTTTCACAGAATCACAGAATGGTTGAAGTTGGAAGGGACCTTTAGAGATCATCTAGTCCAACCCCCCTGCTTACACAGGGTCACCTAAAGCAGGTTGCCCAGGACCCTATCCAGATGGCTTTTGAATATCTCCAAGGATGGAGACTCCACACCCTGTTCCAGTGCTCAGTCACTCTCACAGTAAAAAAATAAATAAATAAATAAATTGTTCCTTATGTTCAGGTGGAACTTTCTGTGTTTCAGTCTGTGTCCATTGCCTCTCATCCTGTCACTGGGCACCACTGAAAAGAGTCTGTCCCCATCCTCTTTACTCCCTCCCTTCAGATATTTATACACATTGATAAGATCCCTCCTCAGTCTTCTCTTCTCCAAGCTGAACATTCCCAGATCTCAGCCTTTCCTCATAGGAGAGATGCTCCAGTCCGTTAATCATCTTATTGTCCCTTTGCTGGACTCACTCCAGTAGCTCCATATCTCTCTTACACTGGTGAGCCCAGAACTGGATGCAGCACTCCAGATGTGGCCTCACCAGGGCTGAGTAGAGGGGAAGGATCACCTCCCTTGACCTGCTGGCAATGCTCTGCCTAATGCACCCCAGGATACCATTGGCCTTCTTGGCCACAAGGGCACATTGCTGGCTTATGGTCAACTTGTTGTTCACCAGCACTCCCAGGTCCTTCTCTGCAGAGCTCTGTTCTCCAGCAGATCAGACTCCAGCCTGTACTGGTGCCGGGGGTTATTCCTCCCCAGGTGCAGTACTCTGCACTTCCCTTTCTTGAACTCCATGAGGTTCCTCCCCACCCAGCTCTCCAGCCTGTCGAGGTCCCTCTGAATGGCAGCACAGTCCTCTGGTGCATCAGTCACTCCTCCCGGTTTTGTATTGTCGGCAAACTTGCTGAGGGTGCACTCTGTCCCTTCATCCAGGTCATTGATGAGTAAGTTGAACAGGATTGGACCCAGTATTGACCCCTGGGGATCACCGCTAGCTACAGGCCTCCAGCTAGACTTTGCGTCGCTGATCACAACCCTCTGAGCTCTGCCATTCAGCCAGTTCTCAATCCACCTGACTGTCCACTCATCTAACCCACACTTCCTGAGCTTGTCTATGAGGATGTTATGGGAGACAGTGTTAAAAGCTTTGCTGAAGTCAAGGTAGACATCATCCACTGCTCTCCTCTCATCTACCCATCTATTTTCCTTGGTCTTTCTTCTGAATTTCCTGATACTGAAATTATTTGTAGATTTTTCCAATTGTTGTAGTGTAATTTTATGGAAGAAATCAAAATGTTTTTGATTTATGTAAAGAACATGAATCACAAATGTGTACATGAAACAGCAGGCAGACTCAAATAATATAGTGATATATTCATGAATGGGAGAGTCTTGGTGCTTAGTAAAGATGAGTTCAGGTAAGGGACATCTGAATTTTTTAAAATTCTATTTAAGTTTGTTTTAGTTAGTGTATGGATTGAGGGTAGTGTTTCTGATTAAAAAAAAAAAATGAATATGAAAAATTCCCTCTGTATATCTTTTAGTCCTGATATGTTAATAGTCTATAGTATAATCAAGTATAATTAAGTGATGAAAAAACAGTTTTCTGGAGTAAATTATTTTATGTTGCCTCACTTTAATTATAGCTTTTCCCAGAATAATTTCCTTGTATTTAGTAGAAAAAGGGTATAATACTAAAGGAACAGGGGAGTTGAAATACTGATTTGTTAGTTTAAAAATATTGTGACCTATCAGCATTTATTGTAAGAAAGAGAAAAAGGAATTTCCTGTGGATTTCCTTCCCAATTATATAGAAATATTTTGCTTGCTTTCCATCATTAATTCTTGTCCGCTAAAGCATGGTGTGAACATGTGACTGTGAAACAGAATGAAACTCAATCACTAGCCATGCGAGATACTGAATTTTATCTGAACTCTATTGAAATCTATAGTCGAGCTAAGGTTTATATAAAAGTAGTTCAATCCTTAATTCAGATTTGATCCAGATGGCTGGTTTGTTAATTTTCTGACATACCTCATTTAGGTTTCTAGTTTTCAACAAGATCAGATGAATTTTGCATACAGCTTGTTGCTCAAGGACAACGTTCCATATGTTTCTTGATATGCAGGACAAACTTACTCTAAGCCACAATAAATGAAAATGGGTGGTTTTATACAAAAAACAGGAATTAATTAAATGTGCTCGTTTGTTGATGGTACTTAAGCTGTAACAGTCATGATGCCACAAGGTATTACAGGATGCTGTAAGCATAGCAATGCTTCGCTCATGGGAGTGTGCCAGCCAAAATGTTTGCTTTATATATTTTTTTCCAGGCTTTATCTGTTTATTCAAATGAGTTTGTAAAAGATTCTTCTTTTAATTAGCAAATTCTGTGCAAATCAGTTTTGTTAGACCTTTTTTTAAGATTTCTGATTAGAACTGTTAAAGAAAAAAGGGGAAGATCTGAGAGATTAATGTATTCTTTTTCTTTTCATCTCTACCTTATTGGAGTTGCTTCCCGCTGTGTCACCTCAAAGTTTGGTACCATTCAGCTTGGTACTCTAATTACCTCTTGCAAATCCTCCTGAATAAGATTGGTATCTCAAAGACAAAACATTTAGGGGAATATTTGTGTGTTACCTCATGGTAACTAATTAACAAAATTAACATTTGTTTAAAGTTGTTTAGACAAGATTGAAAAGGCTCAAAAGACAGGAATAAGATTCTGATTAGCTGGGCACAATGCCTAGAAATTGGAGAAAGTGCTATCTCTAAGATACAAGAATAACACCCTGATCATATTGCTCTTTACCCCAGAGAAAGTAAAAAAAGTCCAACAACCCTAGACTTTCCAAATGAATGGTTTGAGAGAAGGAGAAAAGTGTAAGTACAACTAAAGGGAAAAGAACAGTCTTTTTTCTATAATGTGATTTACAAAATGGCTGCTGCATCTGCAAACAAGAGTTTTGCAGTGCTGGGAAAGCGCTATGATGCCATGATTATGCCGCATGATTGTTATGTTGTTAAATTACAACATTTATATCATTAAAATAAATCATAATTAAAGTAAGGGTGCTAACTGGAGGATTGGCTTGTACTTTCCATAACACTCTCTCGTGGACACTGCTTTTCTGCAAATATTTTTAATGAGTTTTTGATAGGATTTCATACCACAAACATGTGCCAGTCTTCTAAAGTGTTTTATTATGTTTTATTAGAAACCTCACTTACTAGCCAGAGGAATAAATGACTAATAAGTTAGGTTTTGAAGTGAACAGTCCCCCCGCCCCCCCAAAAATAGTACTGATTATACACGGTAGGTTAGGTGGATTAGGAGTAGGATAAAGCACATAGTATTTCCCGAGGTGCTGCTGGCATTTAATGCCAAGTTATTACTGGGCTAAAGTAATCACTGGATGGTTATTATGTAGTCCAGGTAAGGTGAACTGTTGATCTCTGCCCAACTGTGTGCAACAAAAATGCTTTATTTGATGCCAAGGGAATTTCAAAGGTTTTGTGCCCAACTTCAGGGCTTTAAAAAATGTCTTTTATCGGAGGCATTTCTTATTTTCTGAATATCAAGTGTATTCAGTGTACCCAAAAGTAGCTGCTTGGGGAGGTGAAGTTTTAGAGGTGGACATTGAGAGTTGCCAAAAAGATCACTGGGAAGTGAGGAAGGAGGGAATCCAGCATGTTTATAAATAAGAGGTGGCAACAAAAGGGTCAAGGTTTGAAACATATTAAGCCATGGAAAGTCTGCCTTTTACTTCAGTGGAATTATAGCTTCACACTATTTGTCCCGGTGTTCTTTAAAGTTAGTGATTCTTGTATAAACTATTCATCATAGTTGTAAAATATCTCCGCAGTATTTGTTTTAATCCAGGATCTTTGTAGTATGCTGTCATTAATTGTACTAGAATATACCAAAATGAATAACTGCACAACTTTACCTAGTTACTGTCACATACCTGTTCTTTATTGCAATATATTATGAAAAATTAAAATCAGGTGAAATGCATTTTACAAGTCTGAAAAAAATGAGATAAGAGTAGCCTGATACACCATCAGTTTGTGCATGAGTCTTTCAAACTGAAATTCTCATGAATCTTTACAGGTCCTGCCTAGCTAAGGATCTCTCTAGTGAGCTGAAAATGCTGTTTGCTAGTTTTTTTTTTTTTTTTTTTTAAGGCTTTAGCTCAGCCAACATTGTGTACTTCTGTCATACTGGGAGTAATATACTGGATCTGATTCCAGCAACATGTATATCTTTTTCTATTCATATTTTCTGCAAATGAATAAGATTTACTGAACTGATTCAATAATAATAATTTAATTTGATAATTTAATTTAATAATTTCCTGAGGAAATGCTTTAACACTTTCCTTGAAAATTTGAAGGGCCTCACTGAAGGATTTTGAAGGACACTTTCAGCTTGTACAGTAAATCTCTCAAAAATCTTCTATGATTTGTTGCATGCATGTTTTTATCCAAAAGTGTAATTATACTCTAATTGAAAACTGGAATATTTATTCTGAAAATATGCAGTCTGCTGTCCAAATGGTAAAAACAAACAAACAAACCACATAATACCAACATTAAAATCTCTGTGCTTTTAATACTTATGTGGTTAGAAGTTTTACAGTGACTGTATACCATCTTTTTTTTTTTTTTTTGAATCTGTTAATTTATTCTTGTGCTAAGTTAATATTGCTGTTCAGTAAGGGAAGTGTGCCGTGCTTCATGACTCAGAAGATATCTGTGAGAATGAGAGTCAGTTTAAGTTTGCACCATTTCGGTCTGCCTGGAGGTAATTGGATGGAAGTAGCATTGGAGCAGGTCTCGAGCTGCCCTGATTTAGTACGGCTTGGGTAAGGGTTCATGCTGGAGGGCATGCTCTGCTTGCAGAGGATTGTCTGCATCCTCTGCAAAACACTGCGCTGCTCCTGGTTTGAAGTCTTCCTCATCTAGCTGTTCATGGACGCTCGGGATATTTGGATATCAATTTGGATATTGAGGATGGTACATTGGATTTTAACTTTTCCCCTCTGTGACACTTACCAACTCTCCTTAATGTGAATAAAACTATAATATGTATTTAATCATTTACACTTCAAAACTGTCTGTAGTTTTTCTAAATATACAGTTAAAAATGGGTGATTGGCTGTTGATTTTTCAGGCTGTTGATTTTTCACCTTAGCAAATAACATTTAACAGTCCAATTCTACTTACAATAAAAAACACTGTAGCTTATGTTATTTTTTCTAATGAATTTCAAAAGCAGATAATAAAATTACATACTGTATGATTATCACTTAAGTTTTACGAAGCTTTTATCTTGAATTTTGAGCATAATGTGGAGCTTGGAGTTGGCAGTTCTGACTATATGCATGCAACCCATCTTCTTCCCTCCCAACAACAAAAAAAGTTCAATTACTGCTTCACTAGTATAATGCTGTCTATGTTTTCAGGTTTTCATCATGGTTACTAGAATAGTCTTATCTGCTTCCATGATAAAAGGGTTTAAAAGACTGCTTTTCTGCCTTAGTGTGCCTACTGCTGAAGCTACAGTAATGGACATCCTTCAGAAAAATAGCAAAACAAAGACAGACAGTGGGACATAGTATTTTGCCTCCATTTGCTCATTGGTAATATGACAGAAAAGTTTATATATCGAACAGGCATAAAAAAATGTTTGTTAATGGCTTGAAATTATTTGCTTTGAGACTCTTGCTTTATTTAGCACCTCCATGATGCAGCTTGAAAAAGCAGCTTTCATGAGATATTGCTACATTAGTGTTTTTAAGTTTATTGTCTGCTTATAAAAGGGAAGAAAAAGAAATTTATAAACAAAATTGCTTTTTTCTGATAAGACCTCACAGATAGTAAGGCAGAAGGTTCAACATATTTAATATGAATGGAAACAAAATATTTTTATCTGAACGGAAAATGAATTCTCTGGCACAAGCTTTATATTATAGTGTTTATTTTGGTCTCCTATTTTATTGTGGCAAAGAAAAAATGAAGCAGATCTAGAGTGTAATCTGATTGCACCTGTAATAGTGTCCAGCATTTTATATCAATACAATTTAACTAACTGTTTGAACTATAATTATAAAGTATTTTAAAGTATTTCTTTAAATCAAATTGCTAGCTCTAAAAACTCACTTGAAAATGCATGCTATAATATCTTTATGGTAAAATGAATAAAGTTGATGCTTTTCAAATGCCTACAATAAGGCACCTTACTTGAATTCCACAAAGTTTTTAAAAAAGGAAAACGGAAAAGTAGGAGACAAGTTACAACCATGTCTTTTAGATGGTGTGTGCCCATTATGTTTTCTGTTATTATATATATATATATTAAACATACACACTTAATCCCATTGCAAGAATGTGGTTTACTGCATGTCGAAATTGTATTTACTCAAGCAACATTGAAATAGGACAATTTTATTTCATTATAGGAAGTGTGTGAATTGAAGCTCACTGAAAGCCGCGTAATCAAGTTACTCTAGCTTTAACAAGTTACCATGCGTCAGCTGAGCGTCCCTGTGATCTCCTAGCCCATGGAATATGTGAAGTCGTTTGACTTAACCTGCTTTCGTTGTGGACTAAATTAAGTCGCGTTGCCTTGAATATGCCACAGATGGAGTGTTCACACAGTTGTTGGTGCTCGGCTGAGGCGCATAACTTGCGTGTGTGTGACGGTATAGCTTTGTGCAAGGCAGCCTTGGGGGGAATTTGGTGCGTAGTGCTCCAGTTAATGGGATTTTCATCTGCATGTGTGCACTTTGCTTGGAAGGGCCCTGCTGTGGGCAGCATTGAGGTGAACTGTCATCGTTTCCCTTGGGTATTGGGCATAAGAGCTAGTCTTACAGAAAATGGCCTTTCGATAAACGATAGCAGCAGCAAAAGTGTGAACAGTGTAGAAAGTTCCATGAAGTGACTTGTTCAAAGGGTGGCCTTTTAAGGCAAAAAGTAAACAGCTGAAATCAAAAACATTGTGAAAAATGCCATTATGCTATGCAAAAAAGGGTGTGTTTAAAATCAATATTAGGCCCTGCCCTTCATTATCAAGTTATATGTACCTTCTTTCGACCATAAACAGATGTAATCAGGAGATTATTCAGATTTTTTTGAAATACTGTGTTTTAAGCTAACATCTGCATAATGTTTATTCTTTAGAGTCTTTTTAAACTAATTAATAAAGTATTCTCAATTCATTTTTATCTATAGCTACTTTTAGCAAGTAACTCTGGGAAATTATTTTTCTAGTCTATATTTGGAGGCTTATCTACTCACATTTGTAATGCTTGGTGACTCTTTTTCTTAAAGATTTCTCTTCAGTCAAATACAAATCTTGTGACAAATTCACAGTCAAGATACATACATTTGGTTGATGACCTGGTTGTTTGTACTGTGACAGATCATTTAACCTTGCCTGTAAAATGAGAATACTAATGCATAATTTAAAGGAAAATGTGAGGCACATCTTAATAAAGCTTGTAAAGTGCTTTGAGATCGTCAGCTAGTACTATATTATTGTATAGTACAGTATGTGCTATGTATTTAAGAGTAGGGTAACCACTCGTCCTCAAGTTGAACCAGTCACTATAGATAAATCCTTGTTCACCTTGCCATCCGTACAATCTGCTGCAACTCTCCCTATCACAGTCCCAGCTATATCTTTTGTGTTCCACCATACTTGCTGTGTTTGGGAAGTGTAGCATCAGAAATTCTGCTGGTCTGCATTTGTGCCCCAAAGTAGTTCACTCTTACAGGAATTGGCCAAGGAATCACTTGAAATGCTATGACCTGAGTTAAGCAGCAAGTCAGATGATCAGACAGGGTTCTTCTAGCCTTAAAACCTAGCGATCTCACAAAGTTGTGTGTAACCACTATAGAGTGAAAACAAATAGCTGTATTTTTGTCTTTCTAGTCTTTGGAAATTAGGTGAAATAATTAGAAATTACAGGAAAATATGTGGCATTCCAGTGAGAATAATGATTTCTTCAGTGATTTGCCTAAGGGCTTTTGATACCAAAATAGTAACAAGACTCAAAGTACAAAGAAGGTTGATTTAATATTCCTTTAGGGAACTGTCCTGAAGAATATGTAACAGTCTGCTTCAGACAAGCAAATGTGAACCCAAAGACATTTTCTAAATACCCCATTCTGCCAGGCATTCACATATAATTGCATGATGACCTGTGACAATCACATTCTATTGTTAAAGAAAATAATTCTGGCTGCATCTTTAAACAGATGGATAAAAATGTGGTGTGTATTAAGGCCAGAACAAATTGGCTTTCTTAGAAGAGGTCAGCAGATTACAATAATCTTCATTAGCCAAAACAGACCATTAGACATTTGGAACTATACCTAATACATTTTATCCAATCTTTTAGAATATTTAGCTAACTCAGAGGTTATACTCAAGCTGATGACATTTGTATTGGACATGACATTTTCCTACTTTGAAGTTACAGTTTAGGGGTCAGTGTTTCTAATTTAGACAACTTAATTGTTCAAAGGATACAACATTTAAAAATGAAATCTAAAAATTAAGAACAAAGAATGGAAGTCTTATGCTTTTTTATGGAATTTGCAGTATTAGTAATGTTTGACTCTTCCATATGTAGAATGCAAATAATGCATAGCAGCAGTTCTGGAAAGAGAATACACTTGAAATTCAGACTGTTTCTTGAAACTTTGTTTTATTACTGTTCATTACAAATTTTTGTATTGTAATGAATTTTTCCCCTTGTGTAAATATAGTACTGTATCCAGTCTCTAATGCAAGAAGCTGGAGTATGTTTTGAGAGATACTTTGAAGCTCATATAATAAATGGATTCTAGAATTTAGAGTTTAAAATATTAGGAAAACCATTCTTTGTCATATACTTCCCGCATCTATTTACTGTCATTCTTTTTAACACTAAGGATATTTGGATTAAAAACAACATCTATTTTTCCTTAATCTCTCACTTTATTCATTTCTAAAGAAAAGTATAATCCCATCATGGTTCTATGTCTGTAACATTCCATACTGATATTACAGTCTTGGGCTGTTAGGGGTCCACCCAGATTACAGATGGTCAAGTTGAGTTTGGGTTAATCAAACTATTAATAGAGGAGTCTTTCTTTTTAGTGAGTATACTCTGCATACACTGTATATACTATACCAAAAAAGCACACTTTTTGTGTCACTGCGTATTCGTACTACCACTAACTCCCAGAGAAAAGCAGCTGCACACAGAAGGGCTGTAACCCAGGACTCTAGTCACCGTGGCAGAACAATCCAGTAGTACCTCAAGTGAAGTATAGAAACAAGCTATATGTAGTTTGGCATGACCTCTAGTTTTATTGCCTTTGTCATGGGCTGTGTATGTGCCTCATTTTATCTTTACTGTTTTCCTTTATTTTTTTCAGGAATCAACATGTTAGACTCTATTAGAAATATGGGTGATGGGGATACTGTTGCCCTCCAGTATGTTTTAATAGCTTCCAACTGATTAATTTTTGAATTCCCTGCAACTGTAGGTGCTAGCCAGTGATTCATGAATTTTCTTATTCCTCCTCAAGTGCTCCCATTTTTAGGTGTTGTTCATTTATGCCTAGTATTTCATCTTATAGAGTGATTAGATTAGACATTCAAAAATACTTGTATTGGAAATGCACAAGAAATGCTGTCAGGCTGTGTATGTATTCCTTGCAAGCTCCATCAGAAATGCAGCTAAGAAATTGTTCATCTATTACTAGTGTAATGCAGTTTATGCTCTGTATGCCTTTTAACTCTTATCTGAAGTAATTTTTAGAAATTAGTTTAAACATTTTTATTCACTGAGTTTGATTTTAGTATTTCTTGTCATTAAAAACTTAAGGAAATATATTTTTTAAATTACCAAGAGGATAGCAGGAGACAAAAGCGAAAGAAAATAAAGTAAAATTAGTCTTTTACTTATTTTTATGTCAATGTCTTATCTTGATATATTACAGTGCTCTGATATGTGCTTTCCTAATACCTTAGCTTAACTATATATTTTTCCTAGAAATTAGCCAAATGGGAGAGCAGTTTTAAGAACTCTTTTATGTACTTAATAATTAAAGATTATCTCAAGCAATTTAAAAAAAATTTCAAGTCAGTTTTCCAAAGTAGTGCAGATTAGAGTCCTGAAGGTAGGTCTGTTTTACTGGCCTGCCTTTCTTTTGTTGATCAATATGAGTAGTTTACCATGTTTCCTAACTCTATTCCAATTTGAATTTAAAAGTATTACATTTCGAAAGGTCCCTATGAAACATGAGCAATGATGTTCTCAGTTGACAGTTTCTTTGAATTCACTTTTGTTTGTCTAGCAGTAGAGCATTAATGTGTATTAGCATATTGTCTTGTATATTAACAATTTTTGAAAAAAATTTTTTTCAGGTTTTTTGAATGATTCAGTTACTAAATGCATTGTGGCTTTACGCTTGACCGTGACAGTGAAAGTCAGCACCTGCTTGCCTGTGGGAAGCCATTCAGATAACTTCCAGTGTTCGGGGAAAGGAGAATGTATCACACAACCAGATGAGGTAAGGTGAACCTATCAAGATCTTTGTGTAGAGTGGAAATTACATGGTAATAGAAATGCAGGGTAAAATGTACTGGATACTCTGAGTGTGTGCATTCCTTGCTGCTGTGTGATAGGCTTCAAAAGCCCACAGATGTTACTAAATAATAAGAACATATTCTTTTGTCATTTATAAAAACCAAACACTTAAAAGTAAGAAAATCCCTGGTATAAGATGCAAAGAGTCATACACTGCCCTGACAGTAAAAACAAGTATTCAAGTCAAGTATCTGGTAATGGGTACTACATCTGACTCACTATACAAGAGTATTTCTTTGTGAGATGAAAAGCATATCGTGAACATTTGGGATCCCAGTCTCCAGACCAATGGGTTCCGGTTTGTGAAGCTTCAGCCTTCTTTTGGTTTTAGGTCTGATGTAGTCTAGTTCTTCTCTCTTCATATGTCTTAATAATTGCTTCCTCACAAACTACTGAATAGTGCCATGGAATTGTCTGAGCAGAACTGTGGGAAGAAACAGAGTGGAGTAATTTGATGATGTTTGGAAATTGTCCTGCCTTTATCTGAGTAGGGTAGGGAGCATATTCATTTAGTTTTCAGTGTACAGCTCTTTCCTTTAAATAATACAATATTGAGAGACTACAGTGGAGATAGAAACTCCACTGGCTACTGTGAATTTTTTGTGTGATATAATAACATGAAAAAATAAGAACGGAATGTGTTAAATTTTCAGTCTGTACACTGCTTTTACAGAACCAGACTGGCCTTCCCTTAATGAGATCATGTATTCTCTATTACCTTTTTTGTATGTTGATTTTATTTCATGGATTAAAAGTCATTTGCCGTACAAATATGCACAGTTAATCTTGGGTTTTATTAATATTCATTTGGGAGATAAAAGCAATAGTAACTGTTGAGTAAATATTAACAGCTGTGAGCCTGCTGTGAGCACAGAAAATTTGGCATATTTAGGGAATTCAGTGATAGTTCATCTGCTACCATTTTCTGATTTAAATTCTCAATAAGTATGTTTGACAGAAAAATGACAATTTGGATTGTAACAACAATAATTAAACTGCTGCAGTATCTATATATGCACGACAGTGCTAACATCTGGAATAATTGAGCATCTTCTTCATTTCTCAAAAGTGAAATTTTAAAATGCCTGAGGTAACATGTGAACACAATTACTGCAAGATGCTTTTAGAAGTAAATGCTACCCTAGCATACTGCTTGGCTGATATCCAGCAAAGTTATTCATTCAGATACATATGTGCTATTTCATAATCCAGTTGAGTTTTTCTGCTTTGCTAAATTTAACATTTTTCTTTTAGAAATTCAGCATTTTGAATTTGATTTATGTACATAATATGTTAAAATTACTATATGCCATGACATATCAGAATGTCTTCTATTTTTCCATTTTTTGTCAAGTTGAGAGTTAAAGGCTGTTGATAGTCTTATTTAGTTTTCTATTTTTCCTATTATTTGTTCATTCTTATGTCTCTAATCTCCTTGTGATATATAATGTGGAGTAAGAGAAAGAAAAAAGACATTAATGGTTGTATCCATGTGGAGGCTTTAGTATCTTTCTTTATTCTGTGTTTTTAAGGAAGATGCTTATATTGCCTTTAATATGGAAACACGATTTATAAATCTTCAATACATAGAATTTTACTTACAAATGAAATAATTTTAAAAAAGGAAGAAAAATTGGCTTCGCAGCAGGAAAAGGGAGCTATTATACCACTCCAAAAAAGAGAAATCAGGACCTTCGCATCACCACTTTTAATCTTGACATTGAAAGTTTTATAAGTTCAAGCTAGAACTGTTAGTGACAGAGGATCCCCCCTCAAGCACACACAGCCTGCTCTTTTCCAGAGCTCTCTAGTTGGACAGAAGTCATGAATTTTTCATGATCTTTCTCCACCCGGTTCTTTCTTTGAGCCTGAGTGTAATAACAAGATAATTTATTAAGGTACTGTTTCTGACATATCATGTTCTAGGATGTAGTTAACTGACACCCCCGTAGCTGAAGCTATGGGACATAAAGAAATCATGTTAATGTCTAAGAGGCATCTTCCAGTGCATTGTAGTCGGAGAGAACTAGAATTAGCAGTATCCTTGATATCTCTTCCTTTCAAATCAAATTTCAGGTTCAAAAATGTAACTGCTTATGTGTTTGCTGTCACAAAACTACTCCTGAATTTTCTAGAACTTGAACAAATGGAAGGACGTCTCCAGAGGCTCTTCAATGCACTCAGAGCTGGTCCAAGTAGCCTTCTAGGCTGGGGGGTCTCACTAAGGCCACAGATACAGTGTTTCCAAATGTTGGTAATTTATGACCAGTTTGCTGCTACAGGGAGAATAAAAATATCATTTTATATGTTCAGCCATAGTGTTCTTTCAAATATGTCATTTTTCCTTACTCTTCTGCAGATTAGTTACATAATAGAATTTAAGCCAGGAAACGGATTCAGACACAGCATAAACAACATAGTTAAAAATAGAAGGTGCCTATTTCATTAAGCAGGATGTTTTTGCCAGTTTAACTTCTCTTAGGTGAGATAGTCACTAAAATGTTGTAATGATTTCCCTAATGATGGAGCAAACAACCGTTAAGATTACATGCTGAACGTGTAGCAACCATTGTATAAGTTTCCCACAAGACGCATCTTCTGTATTTCTTTTTTGCAGACTTGAAACTTTAATTTTCTTTAGCTTTGCAGCGTGCCCTTTGTGATTTGCTGTTTGTTTTTATCTATAATTCATTGTGTTTGTGCAGTCTAGTCTTCCAGGATGCAAAGCAAGTCCGTAGGAGAATGCATAAAAGGCCTAGTGCCATGAATAAGCTAAGAGCTACACTGGCCGTAGTCGTTGCTTCCAGTGCCAAGAAGATTAATGATCATCTTTGTGTTTTTATGTAGTTCATAGTTTTATTTCAAATGTAGTTTAATGCTAAAGAATACAGTAACACATCTGCCTAATGGAAAAGTTAACTGCAATTAACAATCTGCAGTAATACAATTGCAGTGGCATACTCTCTTCGGTGGCATGCATAAAACTATAAACAAACAATTTCTGGCCTAACCTGGAAGTTACTCAGTAACCTGGTTTTTACTCATTCCTTACCAGTTAAAGGTAAGTTGGCCTCTACTCAGCTAGATAATTTTTATAGAATGTAGACATAAAAATTAAAGTTTTTAACGACAGTTTCTTTTTTCAATTACTGTTGTCATTGAAAAGAACATAAATTCACCACTTTGTTCCAAGTTCTGTGAAGTGAGATGATGCTGAGTCAAAGTGATACTGGCTCCCCTTCTTTTCTTTGTATGAACTTTGTATCTCTGTTCTTGTGCTTGTGTTCTTGTGCTTGGCATTCTTCCACAGGGGCAGCGTGAATGTGTCAGAAAGATAATACTGGTCATGGCATCATCGGAGCCTGAGTATCAGTTTCACCTTTATATACACAGCTTTACACCAGATCCTCAAACAAGTTATCTGTGAATGAAAAGCAGAAACCTTAGTACTAAACCCAAAGAGAGATTTTTTGTGTGTGTGTGTGTGTGTGTGTGTGTGTGTGTGAATTTCTGATTCTTCATAGGATTTTCAGTGGAATTTTGAAGACATAATTCTGCTTAGTCCATGTGGAGACATAGTCCATTCTTCCACAGATTACACCATCCCGTAACTTCAGCTCACCAATTTAAATGTTGAAGAGCAGACTATGCAAATACAAAGTTTTTGGTTGGAATTAGAACCCTTGAGATTAACGCAAAAATAACTAGCCTCTACTTCTGCACTGATATACCACTGTTTGAACTGAATAGCAATAATTCACACATCTGCTATATGGGCTGGAAGCTTGTGGGGTAAATCCACTTGATTTTGTATATATCCACCTGATATATAAATCCACTTGATTTTATATATATATATATATACATATATACATATATATATATAAAATATAAAAAGAACAGCTAATTTTAAAAAGTCCCATGTATGCCTAAAGACGTGTCCTCCTGCACATGGACTTAGTTTCTAAATACAAAATAGTCCTAAATACAAAATACATACTCATCTCAGAGTAAAGTTTTGTTCAAACATTATAGTAACTTACTGTAAGGATTTCAATGAATACTGAATGTCTTTCTCAGCAAGAGAAGAGTAGGCATTCATTTTGTTCCGGTCATCTCAATGGCATCTCTACTATAGTAAAAAAATGGTGAGCTTTTGTGGTCTCTCTTTAATCTGAAATTTAGAATCTGATGAGCACTTTATCATTTCTGCTTATTTAAAATAGGAAAATAAATGTACTATATTCCACCTATATTTATAATAAGATGCTTACAGAGAATTGGATTGGCTAATAAATTATTATAAAGAATATTTTATTGCCATTCAAAATGATACATACCTTCTGTGTATGTATGGATTTACACTCCATAATCAAGTAAAATACACAGATGAACTGTCTATTGATAGTAGATTATTGTTTTGGAATTTTAAGATAGTGACTTTAATACTAGCATTATGGTAGTGTGTAGTTTCTTCTGCATTTAGTTTTCCTCAAATATGCTAGCATGTGTCACTTAGTCAAGAAAAAAATTAATACTATCATTTGGGAAAAGTGCAGATGACATGCCTAATAAAAACGATGACACCTAATCTTCTCTACAGAATAGCTTGTCTGCATTTCAGAACTATTATCTGTCATTAGACATTTCAGTTTAAAGTGCTGCAATGCTTTTCTTTTGCTGCTTTCAAAACCCATTTTGTTAACTGCATTTTATGGTAAAATATTCCCACATATTATACTCTTACAAAAGTATCTATATTATCCAGGCTTTTTTTAGTTGCCTATTTCATTAATATTCTTGACCCAATGACTAACTGTTGCATTGTTTAAATATATTAATACTTAACATTATTATAATTAGCTTTACTTCCAAGCACAAGTGATTAAACCTTATGAAGGAGCACTAGCCAACATACATGTTGAGTTTTGTTTTTCTTATTCCACCGTACATAATATGGAGATTGATACTCTGAACATCTTGCATAGTGGAGAGCTTTACTTTGTTGGGAACACAGGGAGATGAAGAAATGCTATTTTCAGTAATATTTGCAGCATCCCAATATGCTTTTTGCAAGCATAGTCCTTTTTACATAGTCTGCAACAGAAATTTGCTCATTTGTATATTATGTTTCTAAACTTTAGATTTGAACACTGCTGCGCTTTAGCAAAATTTGCTTTGGAGTCTGATGCAAACTTCAAAGCTGACCCAAATCTTTGTAAAAATTTTAATCAAAACTTCAAATTCAGAGACTTTCAGGTCCAGAAGTAGCAGAGACTTGCATGCAGGACTTGCTGGCTCCACTCCCCACCCTGTGAGCACTGGAGTCCCTCCTGCTACTCAAGGGACCCTGCTGCAGTTCTCTGTTCCTTCTAGAAGAGATTTGAGTGCAGACAGAGCCAGGTAGTTTGTGTCTGTGCAGGCAATACAGATGTACTCGTCCCTGCAACGAATGGTTCAGGTAGTGCTGGGCTATGCGTCTTGCCCTCAGATCGTGAGCTTGAACTTACCACGCCTGGCGCCTCGCTGTTTTGAGAGAGTTAACTTTGATGGCAAATGTTATACTCTCTGGAACTCTTGCTTATGGCTGTCTTTAATGTCACGTAGACATGGATTAAAGTCTGTTCTCATTTTCAGGGCTTGCACAAGGACTAGAAACACACTTTTAAATGAGATCAAGATTTCAATCTCTGCATACAGGGCACAGAATCTAGACACAGTGCCTGCATCTTGCCTGATGATGTATTCATGTCCATTATAAACTTTAAATATTTATTCAAGAGTAAAAAGGCAGTAGTAATACCAGCACAATGCCATCAGTATATTCGTGTTTTGTATCAGTTTGAATGAAAAGAGCCTAAAAAGCTTGGAACATAAACTATTTAAATTGAGGTATTAATCTGAGAATGAGTTAATATTCAAGGTACCCAGTCTTGGCTACGTAACTGCAGGGGGAATATCTATTTCTGAGAGAAAATGTGTGATATTTAAAAGAAGTATTCCCAACAAATCATGGTTAGGTACTTGAATACAAAGTAAAATTTGCAGGTGTTATCTAAAAACTATTAGAAATAAAATTATAATTTTATAGTGAATTCTAATGTTTAGTCAGGTGTAGAATTTCACACTTTAATTATACTCTCAGTTGTACTCTAAAGAGTATATTTATTTTGATTTATTTTTATTTGTAGACATTGTTATTCTAGGCTTCAGTATTGTATTTATTTTAATATCTGATATATTATTTTGATAAGGATGGTAGTTCTGTAATTCAGACCTGACCATTATTTCTATAGGCTAGAGAGCATAATTATTTTATGCTGGTTTATCTCCAGTAACTTTATAATGACTGACGAAAAAATGGGAACTATGCATCAACTACAAATAATCTTTAACAATATATAAAAGTGTAGGAGATTATTAATGACTTTCAGAGAAATAAATAAACTGTTTTAGATTAGAGTTAAAAATTAATGGTAAAGTTTATTCCTCTTTGAACTCTTCTATTTCATTCCTTTGGCGTGATTTTGACAGTAAGGAGAGGCGTACTGTGTTTGTGGTGTCTTAGGGGAATTTTTCCCATTATAGAGGGAGTCAGGCTAGGTGATCTAATTAGGTGTCTGACTATGAATCCATATTGGAGATTATATTTCTAATGTGCACATATTTTTGCAGTTTGTCTAGTCTTTGCTTCTAGATGAGAAGAATGGAGGGAAAATGGAGCATACAATTAGGAATGGGGATTCCTAGTAGTACAGTTCATGGGCTTCATCTGTTCTATTATACTATACTATTATACTATTATGGGAAATCTTGGCACTTTTGAAAGTGTTCCACTATTTTATTTCTATATCCACTGTCACTAGACCGGCCTTTTTCATTTGTCCCCAAAAGTTTTGTAAGAAGAAGGAAAAAAAACCCACCAAACCCCAAAACGAAAGAAAAACCTGAATATGCTGTGTGAAGGCATCATGCTGTGTAGCACAACAAAATTCATGTTGCATAGCAATTCTTATGGTTGTCTTTCCTGAATCTTAATTTTATGTGCTGTGATAGTTCATAAATTCTTGTATCTAAAACATGAAAAACCTTTCTGGAAGTACAGCCCTGTATCTTGCAATAACAGGAAAACTGCCTTGATGGGTGATGCGATTCTTTAACTGCATTTCAGTGAAAAGCCTATATGTGGCATTAATGGTTATCTTAGGACATCTGAATTCACTGATCAAGGAAGGCAGAGAGAAGGGCTGTGCTTATCCCCTTCTTTTCTCCTCTCTGTACATGTTTTAAGAAGTAATGCAGACTTGTGGTTAGTATAGTGTCTCACTTTGCTCACCCGGAACAGGCAAGTTATGGAGACAGTAATTGGCTTCATTACCTTACAGACAGCAACCTCGATTTTGTAGTTAAGCCTAAACTTAACACACTCTTCCAGGAATGATCACAGTCTCTTGAAATGAGTAACAGAGTATCAAAAAGAGTTAAAATAGCTGTGAAGGATACTGTAGGAAATGTGTATGCACTCTCTTTATTTGGGGCCTGATCCTATATTGTGCACAATGGTGCTGCAATGTTTTGAGATGTTGAGGACAGCACTTATTTTGAACCTCTGATAGCTGTTGTCTTTAGGGACTGAAGTGACCTATGAGTTGACGGGTTTTCCACCAATGCCATGGGGAAATGCTCAAATACTTACTGTGTATTTTGCTAGTTGTTCAGTTCTTAGACCAAAGTGATACCTCTTTCACTCAGTTAGCCACCTATCTGTGCAGCTTATGTGAATTATCTTCAGAGTAAGGTACTGTGTTATATGAGGATAGTATTTTTTGATATGATTATAATATTTTTTTGACTGTGTTTTGCCTGTCTGTCTTGCCTTTCAGTTGAACTTCAGCCTTGTTTGGAAACCTGTCATTGCTAACATGAGAGATATTCAGAGGCTTGGGCAAATATCAGAACATATATTGACCATGTGTTTAGCATTCCTGATAGAGAACATATACATCATTTTGCGTTTTGGAGATATATGCTATTAATCCTCATTTAGACTCAACCAGTATAATATTTTTTAAGAAAGAATGAAATCTTGGGTTTATTGAGTACAGTTTTTATTTGTATGAGGATTGTTATCTTCTTTTTTGTCTAATGCACAGCTGTTTATTCATATAAAGCAAACACAAGTAAAAATAGCAAATAAAATACTAAATCCATCTCTTTATTTCTAGTTCCATGCGCGTGCTGTACTTTGCATTACAATATTTGTGTGGAACAGCTGCATTCTCGCCAGTGCTGATCTGGCTTTGTAATGTATGGGAGAGTGAGTGATGTTGCCATCTAGTGTTTAATGAACAAAGAAAGTAAGTGCTTTAATCTAAGCGGGTACTACAGATGAGAGAGCTTTCCTTATTCCATCCCATGAGGCTTCCTTAGCAACTTTAGAGCTCTAAAGATTTTTTTTTAAAACTAATTTTAAATTATTTTAGTACTAACAAAAATGAAGAATGCCATGTTATGCCTGCTAAAGGTATTTAACAGGTGACTTTAACAGATATAGTGCTATTTGATCTTTTTTTAGATGGTGAGTTTAGAAAAATGTACCAAATACATTCAGAAGACAACCTCTTTTAGCAGAATTGAAGGTGTGTGTCCGGTTTTATTTAAAACTCCTGAAGTAGGGCTCTGGCACCCCAGCCCTGCCCTTCATGCGTAGGGGTGCATCTGTGTAGCAGGATTTTCCGGTGGTAGATCTGCATGTTACTTATTTTGGCAATTATTCCATTCTATAAATACAATTTCTGGAACAGAACAGAAGAAGAAATTCACAGTGATTTCTGTATTTGGGATCTGATCCCAGCCTCCTTGCTTAGATGAAATTCCCCGACATCATTAAAAATCTTAACTGAAGGATTGGAGCAGGTTTAATATTTTAGTGGGTAACTTTATGCAGACATTTACGTTGATGTGTTTGCGGCAGCTGCTTTTGTTATAAATAGAAAACCAACAAAAACATCTCTGTTCAGTAGAGCACTTGATGAAAACATAATCTTTGCAAATTCATTGTGAAGTACATATTCTGTTTGTTTCTAGGCAACTTTTTTCTGTGACTGTGAGGATGAGTATCTGGGTGCTCTATGTGAAGAATTTGATGCTTGTCGAAGGCAGCCCTGCCAGAACAATGGAACCTGCACGGATGTCATACAGAAACACGATGGAAAAAATTTCACATGCAGTTGCCTGGCTGGTAGGTATTATATTACGTTTTAAATAATGCATTTTTGTTTTAACATTCTGTGCGTATCTTTTGCAGAGCACTGAACTGTGCATCTTCAGATACTAGGAAAGAAAGAAACAGAAAAACTACAAGAACATAAGGCCAATTTTTAAAAGGATCAAAGATTCTTCACCTGGGAACAACGCCATTGAAAGCACACTGCCCCACATCTGAACGATAACCTAATGAGTGAATTATTCATAACTAATAGAATTTTAACAGTAAGAGATGAGCAAAATAGGAGTTATTTTGCTGCCTAAAATCAGCTTTTCCTTAATCTGTTTTTTTTAATATGTAAATATGTATTATAACTAACCTTTCAATAAGTGTGGCTTCATTGTATCTAGGAAATGCTGTTCTTCAGATGCACTGGTCAAATGGAAAAAAATTATCTCTGAACTATGCAGCTGCTGGATTGCTCCTCAAAATTAACTTGAATTTTGCAAGTGTTTTAAAAGTGCTGGGACTAAACCAAGTAATTTGTGGATTTGATTAATGATCAAGAATATGTATTCTTTGAACTTACTTTATGAAGATTTGTTTTTAAAATTTGATCAAATGAATAGAGACATCTTAATTGGAATTAAAATTAAACTAAATATGATGGTCATAGTTGAATGCTGGAGGGTAAATTAATATTACATGCTGATGGAGAAGCCTTCTTACAAAATGTTTATTATAGAAAAGGCAGTGCTATTTGCATCTTACATTTCAAAGACACTCAGTTGTAATAGAAGAGTCACTTCAACATATGTTTTCTAAAATTATTTAAAAATAAAAGCAAGCTAAGAATAAGACTAGTGGCAGGTAATTTATTTTGCTTCCTACAAGCACTTTACCACCCATTTTCAGTTCTGTAGAAAACCTGAGTAATTTATTGATTGTTAAATTATGAGATTAATTGGTCAGTTGATATTGGAAGAAAAGGGAAGAGAACTTATCTGAAAAAAGGAAGATGCTTACAGAGTCTTTTTCTGCAGAATATAAAAGTTATGTCATAAAAATCAGATTAGGAAATTAATAATTTAATCAGGTTGTGGTGGTTGTCTCCAAATGCTCACTGAAAGATACGGTTTAATATGGGGTGGGTATTTATTTATGTGGATGAAATGTATATAAGAGGTACTTGTAGCAACACTTCCTTTATTCTCTGTCCAAAGAGGGGTCATGGCGTGAGTGTGTTCCTATATTCCTTTAAAGATGGAAATATTCTTATCTGGTACATTAATGCACAGTCAGCACAGACTGGAGAAACCTTCTAGCTACTATTGATTATGCTGGTATGAAGTACCAGCCTGAAACGTGACTGAACCAGAAGCTGGGTGATGCCTCAATGTGGCTGCCATGTACTGTCCTCTAATCATTTTGTGAACTCCATAGTTCACAACTTCAGCCATGGCAAACTATTTAGCTCCCTTCATTCCCTCCAAAAAACAATGAGTTTACTACGAATATACTTGTTATGCCTCTACGACTTCCACTCTTTTTCTCTTTACTTACAGTAACTACCTTGAATGTGCAGCAAAGAAGTGATTTATATTTGGATTTTTATATAATGACCTGAATTTATAATAAATCTGCTGTGGAAATTAGATCATAAGCTCACTGTGTGCATGTATATATTCTGTTCTATTTCATAAATATGCAAATGGATCAACTGTTACTTTAATAGTATATGTAAATACAATTGAGCGATGTTTTAAATTGTATTAACTGCAAAGTACATATAAGGAGAGAAAGATTAGAGTTGGAGCAACCCCTGAAAGTTGAAAACTTGAACAATCTGTACTGCTAATGTCATGCTGAATATAGCTGGTTCAGAATTCTTTTGGATTTTGAAATGTAGTTTCTAACTAGAAAATAAAAGTTGTTTTTCTTTTTATGATTATGTTTTACACCTTTTTCCAGATAGATATCTTGAAAATTCTTCTACATCAAGTATTATTTGACTAAATTTCTATTTTCAAAATCCCTACGTCAGAAGAAATATAAAAATGATTCTAAACTTATTTAAGTTGAAAATAAAGTGCCAGTCTGTGATCTGGGCTAAATAACTGCAACTTCTAATTCTTCAATGATGTGAGAAAAACTCATTGTAGTTGTATTCAACAAACATACATTTTTTTTTAAAGTGTTTTCACAAATCTTCACTGTTGTTGGGCCCAACTGCTGACTTTTCATGAAATGAAAATTCTTATTGGAATATAGTTTTCCTGTCTTAATTTAAAATATCTCTGACTTAGGTAGTTGACTGACAAGACTTGCAAAACAATACCGGTATATGCTCTCTATTAAAATCCTGGGGTTTAGTTTGTTAAAGAAAGCTTTAGGGAGAACACTTATGATAGTTCTGATATACTTACCAGAAAGCTTAACAATGTTTCTGCTAGGAAAACTTAAGGTTGTGATGTTGTCCAGCTAACTTTTGCAGGGTAACATAAATATGCTTCCTGCTTACATGTGAGACTCCAAAGGTTGTTATTACTTCCATTATTACGCTCAGGTCAGGTCTGTGATGCCTCCTGTGAGGCTGCAAGTTATAGTGCATTGATAAAGCAAATGTTATATAATTGGTATAATGATTTAAATGCCTAAGTATTTTTGTTTATTATGATCCCAGTGTATATTATAGGTAAGTGTATTACTTGCTTAAAGTGCACAAGGACTGGAATATGGTATGAGAAGCCTGTCTGAGTGCAGGTAATAATACATGATAGAGACTGTGGTCTAATTTCCACATTGAAGAAAAGAGGAACAGGTCCAGATACGCATGGTTTTGTCTTGGCCAGTGAAAACCACACAGTGCAAAACTTTATCAGGTTATAAGAGAGCTGTTCTTGTCTGTGGTCTGCAGATACTCTTCAGTCAAAAGCAATTTGGGGCAAAATTCGTAATGGCTTTGGTGCCATAAGCTATAGATATGCACTTAGTATTTTCAAAAGTCCTTAAGTGGCTTAAGTGCCCCACTTTAGCCAGAAAAAAATGGAAACTGTGTGCTCTGAAAACACTGTTGACAGGTATCTGCATCATCAAGTGCTTACTTATTTTTAAAAATTTGGACTGTCCATTTTTTAAAAGCTCCCTTTGAGTTAAAAAAAAAAAAAAAAAAAAAAAGCAGTCACTGTTAGGGACAGGCATTTCAATTGCTTACTTGATGAAGTGTTGACTCATGTAGAAAAAACATTAGATTGATACCGTGAGGTGCCTAGTGGAAAGGAAACGGTGAAGAAGTACATGCCAATTTATTGAACAAAATATATTTCTGATATATATTTTTGGAAATGTATTTCCATTTAAAAATGATTTTCCTCAAGTATTACAATTTTTGCCTTGTTAATTTCGTAATTATTTCTTCAGCTTGTGTCTAGAAAATTTGTCAGATCCTACAAGAAAAACAAATTGTGTTATGTCAAAATTCCAAACATTTCTTTCTACAAAACCTGTCCTACCTCTCATGGTATAACACAAAGCTTACAGTAGATTAAATGAAAGTATTTGGTTTCCATATGTGAAGGCTCTGCCTATGAATGACTGTGATGGAGTTCCCCTGTAATCCTCAGTAAGCTAAGTATAGTTAACTTCATTTATTACATGCTTGAACTTGCAAGGTGCTCCAAAGCCTCAACACATTATGTTTAGGTTTAGCTTTTAAGTATTTTAAAATAAATTATCTTTTTTTTTTTTAATTGCAAATGTCTATAATTACTGGCTTAGTCATTGTTAGCGTCAGCAGCCTGGTGTTTTCTACCCATAGTTTTGTTTTGTTTTCTTTTTTCAAACTTGTGCCAGTACATCAAAAAATAGGGAAACTAGCTTTTTCATATAATAATAAGTTTCTAAAAGATCTTCTTCACTGAGTACAAAAAACTATTAAAGAAAATGGAAAATAAAAGTGTAATTATTGTAGATGCCTCTATTTGCATATTTCAGAACCATTAGTATATGGAAAGTATGTTATTCTAATCCTGCTATGAGGAAATGTTATGAAGATTTGTAACAGCACAAAATCAATAGGTGTAATGATTCTTAAAATGCATCTGACCAACAAACATTTTTTTCTGGGGTGATTGCTTAGAAACACATAATTTAGAGCACACATATTTGCTATTAAATTCCCATATAATAATTTCTTTCAGTTGGAGAAAACATGCTGTCTAGATAATAATAAGATGGAACATATTGGTTTTCACAAAGCTGACATAAAATATCATCTCTGACGAGTTTTGCCTCCAGCTATTATGAGAATGGCAGGAAGTTAGATGATACTTTTAGCAAGCTTCAGAGCACCACAATCATTTTTCTCTTTCTGTGCCAACATTCCTTTGGATACACATTGCATTCCAGTGTAATTTTTAGCTTTCACAAGCTTGGTAACAGTTTGAAGATGGAAAAATGTTTAAATGAGTTAAACATCTTCAATATTGTATTATGGTTCATAAAAATAATCAGCTGAATGTGAGTACTTGAAAAAATATGAAGCCTATAGATGAAAAAGGTTAGTTGACAGTTTTCTGTAGTTCTTCATTGCAGTGTTTGTAAATTTTATGGTAATTTGAGACCCATTAAAATTACAGAAAATCACTGCCTCACAAGAGTAGAGATCTGTTTTTCAGTTTTGTTCTTCCTCTTGAGTTTAGGTGACTTATAGGTGTTAATCCAGATACAACAGAGTTTCTTTTTCCAGGATTCGCATTGCAGAAAATAGGATCATAATTGAGCTCTCCACAGCATGTAAAAACACTAAGGTACACGGAGAGGAAAGTCTTACAGATCCTTTTCTAGAGTAGCACTGTAGTAACTCCAAATATACGACTCTATGTTCAGATCTACTTCATGGTGGCATCAATAGATTTGAGCAGGTGTAAGTATTAGCCTGCTAAACAGGCTTATAAATGTTAATTTTGACTGCGCTAACAAGAATTATTTAATCAAAATAAGAATCTTTTTCCTTTTTTTCCCTGCATGAGCAAAATCCTAGTCCAGGCTTGCCCTCTATCCCTCCTTGGAGTCATTGTGTTAGTTAACCTATTTATAGCACTATATTAACAGTATTAACTGGTCATAGTTTATGGTGTTAAACATGGTTATTACTGATGATGTTTACAAGTTTATTTGGGGTACCTTTTTAAAAATAAGGGGCCTGTGTGTGTAATGTAGTATCAGTCATACATCCAAGACAGTTTCTGGGAAGTGAAATAAAAATCAGAATGGGGAAGGTGTGGTGTTAGAATTTAAGTTTGGAGTATTTAATCATTTAAGTTGTGTTTTGTAAGTATGTTCATTATTTTGGATGTGTTATGTAGACTTCAGACATATGGAACAAAGCAAACTTATGGTCAAATAGTACAGTACACACAGTCTGTAGCTTGTGATCTTTGAGAAGCTTATTTGGCAGAGTTTGCAACTGTGCTGAGCAGTTCTTCACAGCTCCCACTTAAAATAAACACCCTCTCTGAAGCCCAGAAGTAGGAACCTAGTGATAGTCATTCAGCATATGCACAAATAATTCAGAAAGACAAGTCTTGTTTAAAGTCTTCCTTTTAAAGGATTTTGACTTGAGTTTCAGGATACATTTGAACGCTATTCAAAAGGGGCTGCTTTATTGGTTATATGGCTGCTTGTGAGAACCCATTCCCAACCTCTGTTGTACTGGTGCTGTCAGAATATTGCTGCTGGCGAAATACAATTTGTTGTGATCGCTAGGTTTTCACTATTTTTTTAGGTTTCTCTAGTGAAGTATAAGTTCTTATTAAGGATTTCATTTTATAAAGAAAATTAAGGGAATGTCCTGGGTTCTGTTTCTTACCTTTTGGTTAATTTTATTCAAGAAAAGTAATAGTACTACTTGAATGACATAATAGTACATTTAGTGATAAAATGTTCTTTTCCCTGTATTTTCTGAATGCTGTGTGCTGTTTTGTAGGTTACACTGGGGAGCTATGCCAGTTGGAGATTGACCATTGCATCCAGCAGCCCTGCCTCAATGGAGGTACCTGCTCATCCAATATCAATGGATTCAGTTGTCAGTGTCCAGAAGGTAAAGAGCAATGACTTATCTGATATCTCATATGACTTGGTGTTTTGTGAGGTGTACTTAGTCTAATTTTTCAGTTATATGGAAATATATTTGGAATTATGCCTTAAACCATCATCATAAGTAGATAAAATTCCAGATGAGATATCTTTGTGTCATCAGCAATAATACATAAAGTGTGGTTAGAGCTTAGTGTTTCAGTATATATGTTGAACAGAAATAGTCTCTCCCTTCCCTGGCATCTCTACAGTAGAAATCAGGCTACAGCTTTGTGAGAGAGAGGAGAGAGTGTGTCCTGCCTTTTGTGTTGTCCAGAAAGTGGGTGACAAAAGCTGCCTACCTTGTAGTATTTGTGTAGTGCTGCATCTGGGTCAGTGGGTTAAAGGGTGTATAATAATTCAAAGCTAAAGGAATGTTTTCAATCCCCCAAAGTTTTAATTCATTCTCCTTTCTGTTTGGACTGCTTTCTTTCTCTACATGCAAGCCTTTCAGCGAGTCTCATTGGTAAACACTGTGAATGTTACTATGTGAAATGAGGACACTGTGGTGCTGAAAGTCTATGTTTTTTGTAACATCTTGCTGACTGGAATGGCAGATGCCTAAATTGCTCATAAAAAAACTATCAGGAGTGAAAGCTCTCAATTATAAGGTCTTCTATTAGTTATTTATATTTAAGATTAGAACCTTGAACTAATTATATTTCTGTCCTCAGTTTATCCATGCATGTTGTTTATATTCTTTCAGCAACTTGTTCTTGCTCTAAGGGTACAAGTCTTTGATAACTATTCCGGTAATATACCCTTGCTTAACAAGGAAAAGTTATTTGTAATTTCTTCAAACTGATTCCTTGTTTTTTTAGTGTTTTGCTTTAATAAGTGATCCACTTAACAACTATGTTGAAACGCAGACACTGACATTTTGACAGCAATGTAGATCTGGCATTTAGAAGAATCCTGAAAATTGTTTGCCTTATAACTGTTAGTGAAATTCACAGAGAAACACATTAGATGTTGGATTTGGTCAGTAATTTACTTGCATTTTTCTCAGGAAATGTGTTCAAGTATCTTAATTTAAGGATGCTTTGCTGCAAAATATCTTTTCAATATAAATGCTTGGAAAAATAGCTACTGGGATTTTTTGATTGTTTTAATAATGACATATTTGTTTCTCTGCATGGCCTAATTACTTGCTCCTGCTGACCTATTAATCAATATGCTGACCATATCTCTCAGCTCCTCTCTTACGACCAGTGGAGATGCTGCCTGGCCCTGGGATATGGGGATGGGTTGGGGTCCCAGGGTGGCCACGTCGGTGATCTCTGCTGTTGGGCACGCGGCAGCACTGCGGCTGGGGGACGGCGCCCAGCAGGACCCCGCTAACAGGCTACGCTGCAGGGCCGGGCCGTGATTAGCTGGGGAGTCTGCCTGGGGCAGGGCCGGGGGCAGCCGGAGGCGGGCTGCTGCCCTGCAAGCGCGCAAGCTCTGGTGTGTGCTGCGGGCCTGAGGTCTGAGCGCTTTGGACCAGATCCAGCACAGGAGAGGTAGACCTTCCCTCTGCTCTGCCTGGAGCTGCTCTCCTTAGAGAGAGTGGTGCAGAGGTTATTTGATGTGCCACTACTTGATGTGCAGCATTTGTATTTATAAAAATTAGCAGCTTCTCTACTGCAGCAGAACCAAATCTCTTGCCCTTCTTCTGTTTCAGCTTTACTTGTCTTTGGCTGTCTGTGTTACACCATTTGGTCCTACAGTCTTCCTGGCTCCTTCGCTTCTCAAATATTTATCTTTTGCCTTCTTTTTTTACCAGAATTAGGTTTGCTTAGTTTCCAGTTTGGCTCTGTTGTATGTTCTGATTCAAGTATACATGTTTTGGTACCTTCATTCCAGCACTTTGCTCTTTTTCCCTCTGGGCACATTCATACAGTTTTCTTGATATTTTAAGATTTTATTTTGACAGTACTTCTGTTCTTGCTGTGTCTTACAAACCTGTGCTTATGTTGTTCTTGGGGTCTTGAGGTTTTCTGTGGTTTCTGAGTTTTCTTTTAAGATACAATATGCCTTTTAACTCTTCTAGAGGAAAGAAAAAAAATTACTTACCAGCTTCAAAAAGTATCTCTCTGCTCATAGACTTCATTAATTGGTAAACATGCTTTTTGCATCACCTGTCTGAAACTTTCTGTGTAAAGTATCATTCATGTTTCTAAGAGCAGCCATATTGTAGAGCAAAGATGGAACTGCAGTTATTTCTGCTAGAAAGGATAGCCCCATACACTTCATGTCTGATTCTCAATCCCTTGCAAATGAGCATTATCTGGGGAAACCATTCTCAGGTTTGCAGGAACAAATTCCATCTTGCATGTATGATTGCTCTTCTTGAGTAAGCCTATGATAACTCAACAGCAGCCCTGAAGGATCTCCCAGACTCCTTAATAATTACTGGTGCTTCAGACAGTGAGTGCTCCCCCTGAGATTTTGTAGCTGAGCTTCCCACTCATGTCCTCACCATAAAGAAGGGAGACCATCGGAGCAGAAGTGTCATTTGCCTTGTCTGCAAAGGCCAGGGCTATTGCTCTGGAGCAGCTTATGGGCTTAGTAGAAATAAGGTGTTGCTTTCCCATGTTGTTCTGATGCCAACAGGCTCAGGAATTCAGCTCTTTTGTGGAGGGAGAGAAAGGGTTGATTTTCTAGATGCTATAAAATAAAATACATTATCTAAATTTACTAATGACTGCATTTGCCCTGATTCTTCTATCTTCTTTTGAGGCATTATCCTCTCATAGAGAGGCATATTTTGAGAGCCTTTGTTTGGGTTTTGAAGAGATTTGGTTATTTTTGTAAATAAAGAATAGTTAATTGAAAATTGCAGGTGCAGTAACTTGCAGATTTGCTATTTTTAGTGTCCTCAAATTTTCCATTTCTGAAAAAAACACTGTTGGTTTCCAATTTAAGTGAGGTCTCTTGCTCAGCTGCTATTCTCCTGCTGTGCTTAATAGTAATTGCTTGTTGAGAAGAGGCCTTTCTTTCTGAAGTGCTAATTCAGCACAGTGGGGGAAAGTCAGCCCAGGAGCTCAGATGTGTGTAAAAACTAAAAGACTGGAGAATTTGGAGATATAATGTGGATGGGCAGAAAAGGGTAAGAGAAGATAGAAAGTATAGCAAAGGAGAAAGAAAAAAATGGCAGAAGAAAGGAGTGAGTTGGAAATAATGAGGAATGATCTGAACATGATACATTTGTATCTCACAAATGAGATCTGTGGTTTATGAAAGAAGCATGTGAGAAGTTATGGAAGGTGAGCTTTTGAGACACTGAAAAAGAAGCCTAGATTGAATATGAACATTTCATGATTATTCTTTAGACAATTTTACTATCTTAAGAGTCCTTTAACAAAACTGAATTTAATATGTTTTTAGACTTGACAATTCCATTTTTTATGTATTCTAGCTTTTAATGTGTCAGGAATATGTTAGGAAATAAATTGTTATATGAAGATGTTGAGACAACTTATTTAAAGAGGAAATTTGATTTTACACTCAGATCTATAATGAAGAACTTATACAACACTGAATAAGTGTATTCAGAATTTTCAATCTTAATATTGATACAGCAGAAATCATTGGGAAGAGGCTGTTTAGGATGTCTTGTTTGCTGGGGTATGGATCTTTGATCATATTATTTAAAATTTCATGATAATAAACACACATTTAGTGAATATACCTTCAAATGTTCTTGCAAATAAATTTCTAGGTGTCCTAAAAATCCACACATATTAAAAGTATGTCAACTTGACCATGGCTATTTGAAGTTTATATTCAGAATAATTCTATAAATACCTGTATCATTCTTTCAAATATCTGCTCTGATTTTCTTCTGCTTATTGTAATGTATTACATACTTTTGTATTGACAGTAATATTAATTCATTCTGTTAGTTGTTTGGGATGGTGCTCGTCATTTTAGAAATTTGGTTGCTTCAATTTCTTTAAGTAACTGATAAGTTGCACTAAAATGTTGTTAATTCTGAAACCAGCCTGAAGTGGAATTCAGTATGCAAATAATTAGAAACAAATACAAAAAAGGATCGGAAATAAAGGAATGTAATTATAATATATCCTGAGAAACAGAGCAGCTAATAGACCTTTCTTACACAATTACTAAATTCATTGAAAGCATAGTTAAAAATAAAAGTATACAGAAAAGATCCGATCATAGTTTGTAATGAGGAAAGGCAAGTCGCACTGATCTGTTCTTTGCACAGGCGAATTTTGTCAAGTTGATAAAGTGGAACAACTCATATGTATATATGTACATATTTTGGGTACTTGAGACATTTGAAGAGCATTTGACAAGTTTGTTCATAAGATACTATTAAAAAAATTAGTAGTGGAATGTTGTTTTGAGCAAAGCCACATTATAGCAAACGAAGAGCAGATCAGTTAGTAGTAACAAAGAAATAACCCTCTGCTGCAAGATGTTTCTGAAGTTTTGTTGCATACAGTTTTAATATTCTGATGATATAGTTCAGAGGAACTACATCCAGCGTTACAGGAAAATATTAACCTTTGATAAAAGCAGCAAGCATTCACCTGGCCAAGCACATGAAACTTCTTGGGCTTTTGTTACTTTTTGTACCTGAAAGTCACCTGCCCTGATAGAAGTGGTAGAAATCTGTTCGTTCATATTAATACATTTTTGAAAAATACTCATCAGCTATAATGGAATTATAGCCACCCTGTAGAAAGAAACAGAGAGAAAGCAATATTATAATTAGAGAGCTTAACTTCTAGATGACTTGGAATTTGCTTTTCAGAACTGATTTTCTTTTCCTATTGCCAGTTTCATTTCACTAGCTGCAGGTGGCTTTAGCTAGGCACCACACTGAGCAAAAGGGCCCTGAAATAGCCGCTCATAGGTGGAAACCAGCAAATTTATGAATGTTCTTATTGTGGTTTCTGTGGTTTAAAAAATACACAGCTTGATAGCTAAAGAAGATGCTACCTTGTGATTCATATGTGTTGATTTTCAATAGCAGCTAGAAAACACACATTTGCTCCATGAATTTTAATTGACTGGGAGAGCAGAAGTTGTTGCCTAGATGAGGAATAGTTTAAGTTTCATGGTTTTTACTTTTTCTGGTCTTCACTGTTCGTGTTTTCTATATTATATCTTGAAAATGTGATTTTAACTTATTTAGGCTTGCATATAATAAAGCTATGTATTATCTTGATTCTGTGAAAGTAGGACACACAGCTGTTGCATACATAAGATTTCCCAAGGTTACTGGTGATTATAGAATGCAGAATTCTTCATATTACCATAACAGAATTTAATTTACCTGAAGAACACTTTGTTTTTAATTAAAATTTTTTTATGGCTGTTTAGTTACTGGTACTTTCTGCTAATCTAATGTTTTTACCTGGCATCTTCCCAAATTGCTCCTGTTTTTTAAAGTCTTCTTAATGCTTTAACCAGTTTAGCCTCTGTTCTCCTTCATCTGTTAAGATGTAGCTAGGGTGAATTTCAGTCAAAGTCTTAAAACTGCATTCTAATTCTAATTATTTGTTCCTTATGCTGAGTTTCTTTTTTCCCTTACAAAATTCTGGTGAAATTACACCAGATATCTTGTCTCATGAAACAGTTTTCTCAAGGGAAAAATTATCTGTATTTCTTTAATGCTTATCCCTGTTTTTGAAATCTAAAGATCTTGTAATCACTAGTCCTAGCTTTCACAAACTTAACTTTTCACATTTGTGTATTTCTTGGAATGAGGTATAACATGATAGCAAGGCAAGTGGGTTGTTCCGCAGACTACATAAAAAGCAGTTGTATGGTACCCTCAGAAAATCTTTAACTTCCTTGATTTTTGCATGGCTCTGGGGCTTTCAGTAGGCAAGTAATCAAGTCCCACCATGATCAGAAATACGTCTTTTATCCAGAGCTTTTCTATCCCTGAAAATATTTCCTGATCTACTTTCTGCCATTTTCTTGGAGGTTTGTAGCAATGTATGAAGAATATCACCCTAACCTACTACTTTTAGTTTTCTTGACTCCTAGCCTGGTCTATTCTATGTAAGCAAAAATACTGTATTGTGTCTTTGAGCAGTATAATTCTTTCCTAATATTGCCTTTCCCCTTTGCCTTCTGTGTTATTCCTTTGGTAAATTTTGCATTCAGATATGTTAAATCTGTAGTAGTATTTACATTTTAGTCATGTCTCTGTTATACCAGTAATGACCTGGATGCAGGGCTTCTTTTGTGCTGGATAGCTGAAGAAAAATTCAGGGTATGTTTATCTGCAGATGAATGGAAACCTGAATTTCTTTCTTCTACAGCATTTTATTCTGCTTTCTGTCAATATATCTCTGATTTTACTTTTTAAATCTATGATTTGTGTTCTGTGTTTTCAACAATTTTATTGATATTGATTTAAATGCAGAGTAAGAAACACCAAAATGATAGGTCTTCAATTCAGCTGTGTACCCACTGTTTTGATTCTAGTATTTTCAGATATTTAACTCATACATAAGATTTGAACTTCCAGAATGAACTAAACACATTTCACAGTGCAGTCAAAGATAGTACAAGGGCAACATGTTTTAGTGTATTTTAAACCTGCATATGTTCTTGAAGTGCTTTGCCACTTGAAACATTAGCCATCTGCCGGCAAGCGTCCCTTTGTAGGGAAGATTATTGCAAAGGTTGTAGTAAAGCAGCATAGATATCATCAGGTGACCTCAGATCTCCTTAATCCTTTTCAATCTGGTTTCAGAGTTAGTGAAGAGGTTTCACTGGACTCATTGGCTGATCCCCTCATGGTTATAGTTAAAAGTCTTTGCGGATTCTTTTAAATCTGTCTGGGATTTTATAATACAGTGTGGGCTTGTTCAGTTTGTCAGCAAGCTGTTGCTGGAATTAGGTATTTGGTTTTAGTGGTTCCATTCTTTTCAATTTCTGATGGTTTTTCAATTATCATTTACAGGAAGGGCTTCTAATACAGGAATCTACAATAGCTATTTTTAAGCTCTCCCTCTTCACCATCGAGGGCAGCTGCTCCTGAAGAGGCCAATGGAGCCCACTGAGCCAGGGGATGGAGAGGGCAGGAGGCTCTTGCCTATGTTCTCGGCCAGTGCTCTGCCAGCTCTGCTTTGCTTTCCTGGACTGTTGCTAAGATTAGGAATTACTTATGAGCAACAAAAGTTTAGTCTGTAGATTTGGGGATTTTCTATTTGATTTTTAATTTGTTAGTTTGGAGTCAGGATTATGAGCATGTGAGGGAAATGTGACTTTTTCAGTCATTTGCCCAAAACCCAATATGTTGGGGATGATCCTAAAATCCTGATGCGCACAGTGTCCATGAATGTCCTAGTTTACTCTGGAACCCACAGGGCAGTTGTAGCCTTTCCATTTTTTCCTTAATTACAGTAATCTTTGTTAATTCTCTGACTATATTACTGTAGTATGCTCTGCGTGGGTTACTCAGCATCGTTTAGTATCCATTTCCCCTCTTCACCAAGCTTTTGCAGATCTTAAAAAAAAAAAAAAAAAAAAAAAAAAAGTGTGTTTCTTTCAGGGTATGTAAAATGAATTACTGGTGTCTATTTTATTTGATGCTGGAGTCATCCTTGGTCTCTTTATCTCAGCAGAGGGCCCTCACTTGCTCCTCAAGTCTTGGAGCTCAGTCATGTTGTTGACAGACTATGCTCAGTTCACTAGATCTTTCTGGCCTGGGTTGTTAGCAAATCCGATCAATCAATAAAAAATGTAGAATTTGAACTTTTTAGTAAATACTTGTTTTGTATTGTTAGATTTTAAAATATAAATTAATCTATTTCTTTTTATGCACTTGTTTTCAGAAATGTCAACTTTCTGTCTTGCTATTCTTCATTACCGATCTAGAATACTGTAAAACTACGGTACAATTTAATTCACCTGAATATGTGAATCATGACTAATTAGAAAAGAAAGAAACTCAAAATGTCCTTAAAGTGACACATCTGTCAAAATTAATTTAAAATTATTTCTTGATAAAGTATACCTTGGTTGCAGATGAAATGTTGTGTTTAGAATAAAAAATATTTTCTCAGGCAGTAATAGATAACAAGTGATTAGTGAAAAAGACTGAAAAGTATGTATTAAGTGTGATATTTGGTCTTACTTTTGGTATTCCTCATAACCTTTATAACATATAAGGAATCGGTTCTAATTCATCAACTGCTTTTAATCCAATGGTTAGACTTTATAAACATAAAAACTGTAGAAATATAGCCAAAAATCTCCTTCATTCCACCACAGATAAGACTTAATCCAAAGTGTTATCTGTCATTATTTGTTTTCATACTCTGAGTCATTTGCAGGCTGTTATACAGAGCAAAGCTACCTCCTACATCTCGATGCTTTCTCTCACCATCAGGCACATTTGGGGGGGTATTTGTTTTTCTCTCATTCTGGTTAAATATTTTTTATGACTCCTGGAATAGTTTGTCATGCATTTGGTTATTTTCTTCTCCAGTGTCTGAAGGGTGTCTGAAATGCAGCTGCAGTCTCCTCAGCAGCAGTGGCAATGTGGCCTGTTCTCTGTGTTTTAGATTGGCATGACGGTCTTGGTTTATCCTTTCCATTCTAGTAGATTTGTTAGCTGTCTTGGCAGCTCTTGAGTGGAGGCTGCCCTGATTTACTTCTAATCTGTCATTCCTAGTGATCAGCACATTGAACTTTTAAGCACTGTTTTACCATATAGGGCCTTCCAGGGAATATTGGCCAGGCATGTTTGTTCTATTGAGCCTGAAAAGTGATGATCTGTAGGAATGGACCAAACATTCGTCAAAAGATTATACTTAAATGGAAAGAACAATTTGCTGTTTTATTTGGAAGGGTGCTAGAATTCAAATTCAAATTCTTTCTGTTTTGTTTTAGGGTACAATAACCATACTTCATACATCACTATATGATGTATGGGATACAGGCTATAGTTAGTGTACTGTAACTTGTTCAAATATTCATTCTTTTCTACATTTCATTAAAAAAGCTTCCTCGCAAGCATACCTTTTTCTGCATGTCTAATTTTAGATATGCCAATGGCTTTAATTTAACTTGTTTTAATTATTAAACTTATGTACGTGCCAAAATATTTACTTATCAAAATCATTTAATTCTTTTAGGGTTTTTAGGAACCTCTTGTGAAGACAAAATAGACCCTTGTGCTTCATCTCCCTGCCAGAACAATGGAACCTGTTACGCAGATAGACTTGCCTTCTCCTGCAGTTGTAGTTCTGGATTTACGGGACCTGTGTGTGATGAGCTGATTGACTTCTGCGCTCTGAATCCTTGTGCACACGGCATTTGTCGCAGTGTTGGAACCAGTTACAAATGCCTCTGTATCCCTGGTTTGTACCAACAGTTACCTGTTTCGTAAATTTTCTAATATTTTGTATGTAGCTTGCAATATATAGTTTAAAAATACTTCCTTTTTTCTTTTCAGTATATAAAACACATTGATCAGATGTTCTATCTGTTTAAAATAATAATAGGAATCCACACATTCCATTTGGAAAATCAGAAATTGCAGGGTAAGCACTGAAAATACCCACTGAGTTCCATACGGCTTGGTTTATATTTACAACTGTATTATAAAATCATAGTCTGCAGGATAAATCTGTTTAAGGTGAGATATCAATGTCCTTGAAAAATGAAAAATAGGAAACTGATAATTGGGCAAGGAGTAGCAAATACAAAGTAACTGAATGTAGGTACTGAAGGAAAAAAAAAGAATTACCCCAAAAGGTTTTAGTTCTGCCATCTGTGTTTATATAAATTATCTCTTTGGTAGTTCCAGTGGTTCTGCTCAGGTGAGTGTAGCTAGTGGACTCAGATGGTAACTTTGATAATATAGCTTAGTAATGCATGGTGTCTGGGTTGCATTGAAAAAACTTTTTTTTTTTCTCCTTAATCTAGATTTTCTTCTTTTTCATTGTATGTGAATGTGACCACATATTTTGGGGTGCTAGTGGCTCCCTTTATACATTCCAGCAGTGAAAATTAATAGGTAAATGTAGCAGTTAAAATGAATGGACTGTGTGTTGCCATTGTAAACAAATGGAGTAGAAGAGTATGCTTTATTGCACATTAAAAGAGTATGCTTTATTGCACATTCACGACCAACTTAAGCATTTACAGAGTGAAAACCAATCATCTTTGTTTACATTTGAAAAAATATAGCACTATTCTTTTAAAAAATGGCCTTTTCCTATGAAGTTGTAAACTTGAAAACTGCAAAAATTAAGGGGGAAAAATGTCCTTACAGTACAAAGATAAACTAAGGAGTGAAAAAAGACAGTTAATAGCTCTTCCTATATGTAACACTGTTATGTGCATGTTGTTCTCAGAAGTTCCACTCAGTGTTGTGCCAGCTCTCTGCTTCTTTGCCTTGACTTCTAGGAAACTAGTCACAACTCTCCATCTCTTTTCTCTTCCTTCTCAGTTAGTAGGATGTGAAGGAAGCACACCAATTGCAAACATATTGCCTAAAACAGGCAAGTACTCCCGTAGATTTCCAGTCTGAATGTTACTACATTCAACATCCAGATGTTTTCTTTTGGCTTGTGCATAGAAACAAGAAAGCTTTTTTCTCTTCTGGAAAGAAGTGTCTTTTGTTGTCCAGAAAGAAGCCCACAATCTGTTCCTAGAATACTTTTCTTTTTAGATTAGGGATAGTGATGCTTAGGACAAAAAGCAAGTAAAAATAACTGTTTGGTTTAATTTGACTTTAATGCATTATTGGCATTTTGAGGAAGAAAGGTCAAATGCCACTGCTTGCTGCTTCCATTTCTTATGTCTTTAGAGCAAGGTGAAATGTAGAAAGCTATCCTATTTTCCTTGGTAGGAGTGAGTTTCATCTGAGATTCTGTAGCCCATAAAACTGGTATCTCATGTGCAAAGGGATTCCTGCAGACCCAAGAAAGGAGTATCAACTTATGTCTTTGTCTTGGATGGTATGTAGAGTGCACACTTCGAAGTGTTACTTTGAGTAACCGATGCATGTGGTTTTTGAAGAAATTCCAGATGTTGAGAGTAAAGTTTGAAACTGCCTAAGGATGAAAGCATTCATCATTTTGTAGGAACAACGGATCAGTTTTTGATCATCACTCGTTAAATCAATAAATGTGAAAAGAACAGGTTTCAGCAGTATGAATGCTTCAGCATAAAGAATCCTGCTGGGTAGCAAGATTCTAGCTGATGCATGCTGTCCGGAGAGGGAAGTCACAGCATACTTGTGTGGTTTCACAGCACTATTGCTGAAATGTTCTTCTTGCAGTGTGTTTTGATTTTGAAACGAAGATACTTTCATTGGAGACAAGACAACTGGCTGTGTATTATTTATCGCAGTTACAAAGTTTGTGCATATATACTAAAATTATCCCCATCGAGAGCGTGATGTAACAGTGAAGTATGTTTAGACCAAATTTTATAAAGCCTGTATGGAACTCAGTTCAATGAGCAGTAGTAACTTTTCCAGTATGTCTAGTTTTCTTTGCATTGATTCTGATAGATCTGAGTTTAGCTGGTATAGAAAACACTACCCTTTAGACATTTTGTACTGAATTGTTTCTCCGCTGGAATGGACTGATTTTGTTTCTAGATAAAGAGAATTTCTAATAAAATCTACTAATGTAGCACTTTTAAAAAGTGTCTGAAGTAATCCCTGTTACTTAGAGACAGGGAAAGGACTTGAACTATCAGAAGTTTTCTTTGGAGAGGTACTCACAAATAGACAGAACCTAATGGAAATTTGTATTTTGGAGTTGACATATTTGTAATTAAATCACATACTTTTTTATAAAAGGAAAAAAATATGAATGTGAAATGGCAGATTATACCATATTAGCATTATCTCAGAATTCACTTTCTGTCTAGCAGACATGAACTTACACAAATAGGATTATAAGAATCTCACATAAGAGCTTCTTTAACTATCCAGAAGGATTACCATATTAAAAAAAAAAGAAAAAAAAAAAGCGCCTTGATTTTATGGACAGTTTTTCAAGGAGCATCCTGAATTCTTCTGCTGGCAGCTTTGCTGAAACTAGAGGGCAGGTATATTTTCATGGCAAGAGATGTCAAGTTATTTAGGTGACTCCAAATGTTTTTATCTCAGATGATTCTATGAATGCTATAGGCAGTTTTCATCTGGACTGAAGAATGGCTTATGTAAGACAGAAATACTATTTCCTTACATGTGGTTTGTTTTATACATTTCAGGAGGTGAAGATGATGAGTCTTCCATTACAAATTTTCAGTCTTCCTTTTTGAAGCATTTTATTGCTTTACTGTTGATCTGCATAGCAGAGGAACCCCTAGCGACTAGGATTGGGTATTGAGATGAAGAGCAACAGGCCTAATCATATTTAAATATAGCTAGCATATCCTGTTTTATCGACAGAACAAACTAGAATCCTTATCAGTTGGTAATTAGTTCCATGTCTGACAAAAATAACTTTTTGGCTGCAGGTAGTTGAACTTGCCAGGTGCTGTTTGTCTAAATTCATTTTTAGAGCTGAGAATTTGATAGTTTGGTATTTACCCCTTCATTTCTGATATTTTTTTCTGCTCCCAGCCCCCAGTAGGACTCTAGCAGAGGGAGTAAAAAGGAGAAATAGATTTGAGGTTCAAAAAAATCCAGGGAGACGGAAAGAAAACCTCAGCAGGTAGGAATATGAGAGTTGTGGTAGCATAAACCTATTCTTTGACCACCTAATTAGTATTTTGTTAACTTGTTCAGCTTCTGAACATCAAACTGCTGTTTTTCTAGCTATTCACAGTAGGAGCAGTTAGAGCATGGTTAAGAAACATCTGTACAGAGGCTGGAGGAACTGCTGAGATGAGGAGCTTCCTACCTGGACAACAGGGAAAGTGATCAAAGTATTTCAGCATCTTTTGATCTTTAAGTGGTTTCTAATATATGACTGAAATTACATTTGATTAAAAAAAAATAAACACTGATGAAGAACTGTGCTAAGAACACCAGTGCTGTGCATCCTCTGACAAGTTCTGAAAAGAACTGACAGGAAGCAAATGCTTTGAACTGTAGAAGCTGAAACACAAAAAGAGATACTAGAGTCTTGCATAATCTGTGAGAAGAGGTGACAAGTCAACAGAAATCTGGACTTCACAGTCAGTGTAAAAATTTGCTTCTGAATTTCTAGTGTGAAAAGGGATCCGATTTCTGAATCAGAGTACTGGGAGCTGTCCAGCATGAGGTTTCTTTCAGAAGTCATCCATTGTAGGAAAAAACAGATATTTCTGGTTTGAAGGAAATCTGGGAAGCCTTAATCTTCTCCAGAATGCACTTTGCTTGCAATTCAAACAACAAAAAGCTAGTTAAATATTCTTGGCAAAATAAATTCTTTTTTTCCCCCTGAAATTTATCACCTAAATCTAAGCAAAAGTTATTGGTTAGTTTTGTTCAAAATAATTTTTTTCACTCAGGGATTAAAAATAATCTCATACCTCTCTTATATTATGGAAACTTATTTTGATTCAAACAGTATTTGTGCAAGTAAAAGTTTGCCAGATTGAGAGTCAGAGAGGTTGCATTTAAGACCATATGTGACACTTTAGTTGAACTCTTTTGTATTGCTCCATGTGTGAAATGTTACGTGAAGCATTTAAGGAACTGATCTATATATTTCCAAACTTTTTGTAGACCACTGTAAACTTTATTTTTAAAAATGAACATTTGTTCTAGAAGGACTTCCCACTGCAAATAATGAAATATTACTTCCTTAAGGTAGCTGCCAAATTGTGAGAGTTTGTCATTAATTTATCTATGATAAATGGATAGTTTATTTCAAAAGAATTATAAACAACTGTAATTATGCTGTATCAAGGTAGGAATGATCAGTATTGTTTGTTTCCTCCTTTCTTGTGTCTTTTCATTATTATGTATTCTCCATTATGGTTTTTGCAGGATGGGTTTTCTGGGGGGTTTTGGGGAATCTTTTTGTGCCATAGGTTATCAGCAGGTTTTGAACCAATTATCTTCAGACTTTATCCACATGAGTTAAAAGCATAACAGATAAATGGTAGTTAACTTCTCTGTAGATCAGCATTTAGGAGACAGCATGGCACTCACTTTGCCATCAGTTTGCATAATTATTTATAAGGCACACATTAAGAGCTAAATTTGAGGATTCCTAGGTTATAATTCCTAAATAACTGAAGTAGGGGCTGTAGAGCATGGGCTACCATGCATTTTTGGTATCTTCATCAAAGGGCACTGTGATAAAGTAGATGAGTTATGCCTCTGATGTATTAAAAAGCTGAGGTCTGTTCACAGTTTTGCCTGCAGAGACTTTAGCAGCCACTATTACATTGCTTGCAAAATGGATGAATATGATTTGTGTGTGGTTTGGTAGCATTATCAAGGACTAATGATAAATATTCTGACTGCGTAGAGATATTACCATATATTGGTAGGAAAGAAATGATCTCTGCCTCTTGAGAGCCTGAGGCTTCCAGGCTCTCAGCCTCAGTGTGCCAACTCCTAGATTACCCAATTCTTTTATGGGGAGATCTTTCATTTTCAAGCCTATCACTGAATTCATATACAATATTTCTTAGATATATTAATAGTAATTTTATCAAATGACATTTTGGAACTCTCTTCTGTATTGGTTTTATAGTGTATCTGAAACATACTGTTTTAAAACCTTCAGAGCCCATCAATTTCACTAAATTTTTTGTGTTCAGTCCTCGGAAGTTGTGTTCTTTTTCTGAGGTATCTGAGAGAGGATAACATTTCTTATTATGGAGGCGAAGGACTGCAGAATTTTGCTTGTATCTGCAACCTGAATGCTGTCCGTCCTTTATGCACCATTTCTACCAGCAGGCATACAGTGTCAGCTGGATTTTTTTCTGTGTTACTTCTGCCTCAAAAATTAAACAAGAGAGGAATTTTAAACAGTTCCAATTAGCCCAAGGTCTGTGAAAGTCTCCTTGCCTGGTAGGCAGTTTGGTTTCCATGTTTTCTGACCAGTGTGCACATCTGAAGAATGATAAATGATAGTTATACTTGCATATCTGCAAAATTTGCAGAACACGTGCAACCAGTCACTTGCAACTGATTTTGTTGGGTTGGCTCTTGTTGTAAGCATGGTTTTGGATAACCAACATGATCTAATAGCTTGTATAGAAAAGTTAATTTGTATAAATTAACTTAAAAAGCAGTTTTTGAATGTTCCCTTTCCAAAATTGAAAAACAAAATAAAATGTGTAAGCCATTTCTAAGTTGAATATAGGTCTTTTTCAAATGTCCTGCTGGGAGGGTTCTGTGGAATTCAAAAGCCTATATAATAATACATACAGCAGTAGGTATTATATGTGTTGTTTCTTAATTGCACGTGAAACTTTACCAGTGAACCTTTAATTGTATGTTTATATACCCAAAATATGATCAGTCAGCACAAATTTCAGGTGACATACCCTTGGTGTTTGTGTTCTCAATTTTCAGAGAAGCCTTACTGTTGTTTTTAGCAAGAAATTGTATTATATATGACTCTTCACAGCCTTAGCTTTCCTAAGAACGGGACTGAACTGGGGAGGGGAAAAATCTAAGGCTGCAAACTCAACCTTGAGCAGAAACAATTTGCTGAGTGCAAGGATTTTTGTTATTGGGTGAAATATTTCCTGTTGTGTGTTTTCATACTGCCTGCCTGCCTTCTAGTGCGATAGGATATAAATAGTTTTAGTGAGATTAAAAGAAGCTCGTTTATTAGTTTGACATGAATGCTCGTTGTCCTTTTAGGTCCCGGTTCTGCAGTTGGAATCATGTGAGCATATCCTTGGATCCATGTGAAATTGTGTTGATTTTGCTGGGTCTCCTCGATCTGCCTTGTTCGAGGTTCAGGGTCATGCAGCGTAGAGTTACGCAGTTCTAAAGATCATCCCAAGATAAAACCTTTCAGAGAAGTTGGCAATAAATAATTATGAGTCCTTGTTGCCTGGTCCTCTACAGATAAAAAAGAAATGCCCAATGTTTGGACATTTGATTCATAGTTTAAATGTCTTGGGTTTTCATGCTTATCACCTGTTCAAGAACTATTCTTGATTAAGAAAAATTCGTGTGATCATTTGTTGGTTTGCTCATTTAGACCCTGATTCATGAAACCAATTGGACCCCTACTGTGTCTTTTCACAGAACATTCATTTAGTTCCTGAATTTCTTTTTAATTTTGCCTGGCCCAAAGTGAAAAAACCTGTCTAGAAATTGAATAACTTTATATAGCAGTGAACTTCTGCATTTGATTTTCTTAAAGACATAAAGGAATGGAATTTGAAAATACAAATCACATGTACAGACATTAATACCTGCACCCTACTATATAAATATATACAATAGCACAAATAAAACATTTAAAGGAAGAGGAGCACTCTTCAGGGCTTGAAGAGTGGTGGCAACTTCAGATGTAATACCTAGGAGTATGTTTCCTCTACCCTGGCTTTTTGCTCATGTAGCTTAATTAGACAGGCATGGAAGGATAGGTTTATCTCAGTGCATCTGCAGAGACAGGTCCAACATCTGTCCATAGCAGTACCAATTTTTCTTTACTCTGTCTTTTCCTTTCCCACACTTTGGAGCTGGAGCAGGAAATGCAAGCTCTGTCAGAAGCGGCTTTGGGTAAATTCCTGTTCCAGACTGCCTGGGAGCCCCTTTTTTGCCTCTGTTTCATCATCCTGTTCCCACCTCTGCTTTAAGAAAACCCTCTACACAATCTGGCCATGGCTGATAAGCCTTCCTACCCTCCTGGTTTCTGTAGCAGCTTTTCTCTCTTTCTCACTTTATTTAGTTGCTACATAGTCTCAGATTTTAACAGAACACACTTTTCCTTCTTAACTGTATGATGCGTAATTCTCTGAGGGATTTAAGGATGGATCGTCTATGAATTGATGCAGTTCTCTGCAAAACAAAGTTCTTTTGCATTGTATCCCATTAGGCCTTCCCACAAATATGGGATTTTTGTCCTGCTGTCTTGATTTGTTGAAGTGTTAAGTGAGGATAAGTCCTGGGAATCACTGCTGAGGAGGTAGCATCTAAGAAAAGCTTCAAGAGCTTTCTACTTTGTTCTTTATTGATTCATAAAGGGAGAGGAAGTTTCTCCCTCTGTCTTTTGTTAACCTGGTAGTGCAGATGTTCTCAAGGGGTGAGCAAGCCCTGCTGTATCTTTTGCCCCATCAACTGCTCTTGAAGGTTTTGACAAAGCCTATGACTTCTTTTTGTCAACCTTCTTGACCCAGATTGTGCTTTCCATTTCCATTTCACCTTTTCTCCATGAGCAATTTTTAACATAGGCATCAAGCAAAGAGAGTTCACCTAAGCATGTAGCTGTCTGAAGACCATGCTAGAGAGCAAAGGCACGTACCCAGCCTCTTCAAGGCAGCCTTCCTGTTGTTTAAGAAAGAGAAAGAAAGATTTGGGAATCCAGAGAAGAGCACCAACAGAGCTGTTTCTATCTTTATAAAGAAGAGTAGCAGATGGGACAGTCACCTAGATGGAAGAGAGATAATGTGGGAACACCTTTGTTTTAGGGTTTTTTTTTTTTCCAGGTTCCCTGTCCACTCCCCAGCCCCTGAGGAGGGCTCATCAGAATGGGACAGTCATTAGCAAGTTCTGCTTTCATGCGCAGAGGTGCTAGTACTCGCTTTTTAATGACCTGGAAAAAAGAACTTAATAATTTTAGTTGCCCTATTTGAAGTTGTATTGTCAAATGTGTTTTTCTGCTCAGGACACAGCATGCGGAGAAGTGATATCAATGTAGATATTGTTTCTTCCTTTCTGAATATGTCCATAGAAAAGCTGTACACCCCAAAAGATGCAAAGAGCTGCATTTGGCATGACTTATGAGTATAAAAGCAATGGAATCTTTATAAAGTTATTAGAAAAAGAGGGAGCAACTATACTAGATTCTGTTATTCTGAAGTTATCTGTGAAAGGTGCTCCTGTCTCCATTTAATTTCTTTAATGAAAGTATAGAAATTATTTATGTAGTATTTCTGAAGATACTTGTACCCATGCAAAAATAATACATAATACATGGCTGATTCATCAGTATCATTATAAAGCAGTAATACAAAAGAGAAATACTTGTTAAGAATTATATGATGCCTCCTAGCTCGATTTTTTTTTTTTTCCATTCACAGACAATTCAAGTAAAATTAATCTGTTAGTACCAGGGTAAGGACAGTGAGGGTGAAATAGTGTGTGTAGGTGAGATCTGCCCTCTCGTGGAGAGAGAAAATATTTTCCCCTCATTGTGCAGTGTTTGACTGCATGGTAAAGAGGTGATATTGATATTACATATTGATTTTGGAAAACAGACAACTGTTCAGTCACAAAATTCAGTCTGTTCCCTTTGAGGGGTGAAAACTGTGCAACAGCATGTCAAAACATTTGTTCTCAAAATATCTAATTATACCTGTGTTGAACACAAGGAAATCCCACATGTTTTTCTTTTAAGTTTTCAAATTTCTGTGGTTTGTACATTGGCTACAGATGTCACTACATAAGGATATCTTGTTTCATCCTAAGCTAGATAAACTATAGTAGGAAATAGCGTACTGTTTAGCTTAACTAATTCTCTATTGCCTGGCTAACAGCTTTAGAGAAGGTGGTTCTAAAACGTTTCTTAATAAGCCACTAATCTGACTGACTAAGTTTACTATAAGAAGAGAATTTTGTGCAAAAGCAAATGGGTAATATTGCACATAACACCTTGTGGACTACTAGCATCTATTGTACCTTCATACACTGTTGTTTTTAATTATCTGTAACTGGGAGAGAGGAATGGTGCCTGGAGGTGCCATTTTTCCTATTTTCTATGGTTCTATGATAATTTTGAGAAAAACTTAGACCAGGAGAGTGAATATAGTTTGGCACTTATTAAGATCAGAATTTGCCCCTCTTTTTGGTTCCCTTTTCATGAAAGACACATTCATGTCATGTCCATAAGTTTTATTACTAACTAGAGATTATCTTAAGAAATACAATCACAATGGAGAATTTGCACTTTATATTTCAGGCCTTCTTCTCCATGGCATCTTTATTCATGGTTCTTCATTCATATATTATTGCTTCTATAGGTATATGTAACAAGCAGATCAAGATTTTAAGAAACATATAAACACTGTTCCAATGCACAGTATTATTTTATAAATTACAAATGTATTTTTCTGGTATTACATCACACTCACAGGAGGTCGAGAGGGGAACATTAGCTGTGAAGAGTCAGGAAGGTTAGATGTTTAATAACTGGTTTAACTGAAATTAATCCACAGTAGGGGTGGGAAGGGTGTCCTAATATAGTGTTAAAGTACAGTGATATAGCTTCTCTGTATGGCTGTTCTCTGTGAAACTCTTTTTAATGTAAAGGCATATTGGAAACTGCCTGTTTTAATGTGTAACATTGGCCTTCCTCAGGAATAAATTTCAAGAATATTGAGCAGATCTGAAGGAATATAAGCAAGCTTCTATTTAAAACAGATAAAGAAAATATCCCTACTCTACGTTATTTCCAGGGCCAGGCAAATATTGTAAAATAACAACCCGCAATGAAAAAGAGGGTGAAATAATCACTTCATACAAAGTGTCTTTGGAGTTACCCTGTGGACAATAGTGTGTGCTAGAATTTCTACCTTCAGCTTTTCATGGATGGCTAAAGACGAGATGGTTCTGCAGTTTGAACCCAAACCATTTGCTGAGACATCTGAGGCAATTATCTGTGTTAATGACCCAGGTGATGCCGTTGATGTTAACTTCCTGGTCTGTGATTTACTCAGCTGGAGAGGGCGTCTGTGTGATGCCCCAAGTCACATGCTGTGACTAGCAGAAGATAGTTAATAGTTGAATAGATGTGGTAGAAAATGCAATAGTTTGTTCGCTCAGTCATTTGCCAGAATTTCCAAAATGGGTGTAAACATTATGAAAGACACATGTTTTGGTACAAACGTGTTTGTTACTTCTTTCGGAAAGATAAAAGCATATTTTGTTTAATACATACATACAATTTTGTTACATAATAGAAAATTGCTGTTGTTGAAGTTCTGAACCTTTCCATAAAGGTAATTTAGCTTTATAATGAAGCAATCCCCGCAACCTTGAGGGAGCGATGGGAAAACTATTCAGCAAGACTTCAGCAAATTGTTTAGTACTTTTTTCATTGGTCAGACACACCAGCAGTTTTACAATTCTTCTGTACTAATGCTGGTCTGTCAGGGAGAAAGCAATATTTATGTTGCATTTAATACATTACTAAGCATCATGAGCAATATTTTTTGTCTTGTTGATGTATTTGGCCACACATTTAGACATCATTATTGGAGTTGGAAAGCAGCCCCTATGTTAAAAAAAAAAAAAAAAAAAAAAAAAAAAAGTGTAACTGAAGTAGAAGAAAGAAGAGAGGAAACTTTTTATTAGTAAAAATATAATCTGGGTCTGTTAAAGAGGAATAAAATAAGTTTCTTGGTATCAAATGGAATTGTCTCTAAGGTGATCAGGCTTACAGTTCTTTGTATTTAATAGCAAGTAATACTAATAATATCAATATTATCAAGCAAACATATTTTAGCATTGTAGCTACTTATTTCCTCTGTTATGCTATACTAATTTATGTTGTTACTTAATATGAGTAGGTGCTACTTTGACCTGATGCACTGTATATAGAAAGTCATTTCAACTAATGTTAAGGTTGATGATCATATGATGCACTAAATCATGAGAAAAGCACTAGTTCAAGTGGATTAATTCTTGCTTTTTTACCTCATGGTACAATTGATTCAGTAAGTGGCCATTAGCAGGTCTCATAGCTTTTCTGTGTTTCTACTTTCTCTGTCTGCATAACCAGACTATAATGCCTGCCTCCCGCTTGGGAAATTGAAAACTGAGCATCTTAATGCTTCTACGGTGCTTGACAGCGCCGTTGTACAGCACTGAAGTTAAAATACGTTATCATTCTAACTGCGGTTGTATAACTGGCATCACTGATGAAAAGTTGCGGAGGTGTGAGTATCCAGGAAAACTGGTAGATACGTAGTTATTAGATTATTCCATTTTACATTCAGAGTGCAGTAATTTACATTGCTAATAATAATAGTGGCCTTGGTCACCTGCCTCTGTGCTTTCTGCCTCGCTGCTGTTTACCACGCTGGAAGTGCCTGAGAGCTCTTTTAGTACCTTGTGCTCCCTCGCTTTTTTTTTTTTAAATAATTTTAGCTAGGGAGCAGATGTCCTTAAAATTGGTGTCTTAACACGTATCTGTCTGCACAGTATATTTCAATTAGCAAACATCTGCCCACAATCTATAGTGGCTTAATTGATGACTGTTACTGGGAAGTGTTTCATAGCATGTTTTATTTCCTCTTCATGTGATTTAGGTTACCATGGCCTTTACTGTGAAGAGGAGTATAATGAATGCCTTTCTGCCCCCTGCCAGAACGGAGCCACCTGCAGAGACCTTGTCAATAGCTATGAATGCGTGTGCCTTGCCGAATATGAAGGTAAAGCGTGGTCTTACCTCCAACTTTCTGGATTTTTCTGCATCTTTTTTATCATAGGTTCTGTTACAGAGATGTGCAATACCCTCCATTGTGCAGAAACGAACGGTAATATCCCATCATCTAAAGTAAAAGGAAACAAAAGTAGATCCTGATCCCATGATATTTATTCAAATGAGAAGTTCGGATTTAGCCGGTCTGTATAGTTAGGTGCTCATGTGAGAAATGTATGTCCTTTTAAGAGGCTTCTATGGCTTCTCTCTGTTCTTCTTAGACACACCTTTTTCAGTTGTTTTTAAGACATGTTAGAGCGTGATTTATTTTTAAAAGAAAATGTTGGATGAAATTTTTCATCAGTTAATGACGGAGCCATTATGTGGAGGGCTTTCCGAATCATTTTTTGGATTTTCTCCAGTGAACTGAGTTAAAAACACAGTAATAAAAGATTAGTATTTGAAACGGTTTAGCATGAAGGAGTAAAAATGGAAGTATTTATTTTGGTTGAAACCAAAATAAAGAAAGCATAAACCCTGGAAAAAGTAGTAGTTCTGGGACTGTTCTCCCATGTTAACTGAATCTAATCATATATATGTTATAAAGGAATCTGCTTTTAGAATTTCTCAAGTAATTTATAAAATAAAAGAAAAAAGTACATGTTTTGCTGTACAAAATCATTTATCTTGCAGTAGATTTCAGTTTTAGATAGAGTAACCTGTCAGCTTTTTGTGGTATGTCTCTTTGGAGGGCTAAAATGCTGCTTTGTTTTGTGTATTCTGTTTTGAATCATGCTGTGAGAACATTTTGAAAATAACTATCTGATGTTACTATTACATATATATATATATATATATATTTTACATAGAATGATTATGTTTTAAGGAACATTACCCAAGCATTTTTCTCATTAAGAATATCAATACTTATCTGTGTTGAGGAGTAATACTCAGTTAGCGACTGCTTGAGGCTATATATGTATTTCACGCTGGTAATTTCACTGTTCTTTGACAATAGATAAAGAATTCACCATTCCAGAGGCTTAGTGAGGAAATGGCCCTCAGCTTTTCATGACAGTTTAAAGAGCCCTTAACTATAATGTTATGACTTTATGTTAGGTACTCAGCCCACCTGTATATGCAATCGAAAGCACTGCGTGTACCGCACCTGGCTTATAAGCAGTTCATTCTGCCTCGGATGCCAGCAGGGGACCCGCTCCTGCAAGGCCTTTTTGCCCATTAGGGCACCTTCTTTGTTGCTCCAGACTTATGGTGCTTAGTCTCACCGATGAATAGAGCTGAGGTACCCGGCTCAAGGCAGTCTGTAGGCAATTAGAGGCCTCAGTTTTAGCAATACCAGCCCAGACCTCCCCTGTCTGTGGTCCTTCTGCACCCCCTGCCTGCCTTTTTAGGGTCTCTTGTCTGGCAGATAGAGCAGAGGTGTTACCGCTGGTCTGGACTGAAGTCTACAGCAGCATGTGCGTGTGGGCTTACTGCTCTGCTGGCTTCTGCTGCTCAGACTAGAGTGCTCTGCCTTTTTGTTGCTGACAGGCTGACCAAATGATTTCAGGCAGTGTGTAGTGAGTATAAATACATATTTAAGTTACATGATTTTTTCGTAACTTTTTAATTATTGTTCTTAACTCTACTTTAATGACTCTTTTTATATAACTGAAGTACATTTACATTGCTCTACATGCTGCACAATGTTGTATGGTAGAGAACCAAGTTCATTACTTTTAAGCTGCTCACTCACTAATTTGTGTGCATCCATCTGCCATATTTCTTCTGTTTTTGTATTATTTTTCTTTCCCATATTCTTTCCCCAAATGGCTCTGTTTTCTCACTAATTTTACCCATATATAATTCTGCTTCTCAAACCCTGCAACTTCAAATTCACAAACTTTCCAATTCCCGTGCAATAAAATTGGTATTCATGAAAGAGGCTGGGAAGGATTAAGGCAGGATCAGCTAGATGTATGCCATTTTTTACATGCATTTGTCTAACCTCTTCTTGCTGTCCTCCAACACTGCAGGTTCTGTAATCTCCACAAGCAACCTATTCCTGCAGTATTCTTCACTACCTTGTCATTAGAAATATTTTCCTGATGTCCAAGTTGTATTACGGTTTTTATACGTAATAAACAATATGAGTTTATGCTTCTCTTGATTGATTCTGCACCTTTAGTTTGTAAGGACTTAGCAACATGAGCCACCTTAAAAAGCAAAAAATGTGTGCTTGTAATTTGTAAATGTAATCACATGGAAGCGTTCAGAATCCTGTCCTGCTTTTCAGTTAGTTTGTTGAAATTGTTGCAGTAAGTTTAAAAATGGGAAGACTTGAGAATAATTTTTGATTTTAGCCAAATGGTCATTTTGGATTCATTCCCAAGCAAAGAATGCTGATAAGACCTAGGCTTAGGCTTAAATCTAACATTAATGGATAAACTTAAGTAGGTATTTTGAATACAAGTGAATTTCTGTGTAGTAGATAAATTATATACCAAGTCTCCCCAATCCTTCATTATTCTCATACGCAAATTTATTTGTTCATGTTTCTTTGCCATCCATGTACTGATTAGAGCATTCATGTGTTGATTTTTCTGTTTTTATCTGGAAAGTAGACTCAGAGAAAATGACGCATGAAGTAGTGGCATAAGATCCTCCCTCCCCATCCCCAGGTGGCAATCTGCTGTGCTTTTAATTTTGTATTCCAGATTGTACTATCTTCTGCAAAGCAAAACTAATGAATTCATGTAGCTTACATGTGAAAACGAGACATCAAAGACAGGGGTTTGAAGCTGACCAACCCAAGTGTTCATTTTTAGCTATACATTTGAATAAATTAATTGCTCTTTTATTGGCTTATCAAATGATATTTCTTTTCAGTTTCCTCAAGAGTCAATGAAAGGCATCAGACTACATATGTACATTATGAAAAAAGTTTTTACATGAACTTCTTACTGAGGATAATTACGGTTTAAATCCTACTGCAGAGTAGCTGATCAGCTTGTGCTTTGTTACACCGTTGTTTTTCCCTAGATCGTCCGCCAGTTCTTGTTAGAGAGCAGAAGTTGCCCTAGCTCTCTAACTCCCTTGTCCCAAAGCCTCGGTGGGTGAGGGCGTGAGGGGTGGCATGCATGTTAAAGTTCAACCACCATAAAACATATGACTTTAGTCTTGTATAGCATTGTTTTACAAAGGCTAATCTCACTGACTTCAATGTCTTATTTGTCATTTGATGTGTGTGACAGGGGACAATCAGGCTTTGAGCCTGCATATCATTGCTTTCATCCAGGTGGAGTTAAGATATCATACATACTCATTTCAGACTGTCAGTATAGTCAATGTAACAGCAGTTGTTAATTTTACCTTTTCAGGAAGGCACTGTGAATTATACAAAGATCCTTGTGTTAACATCAACTGTCAGAATGGTGGCACTTGTGACAGTGAAGGTCTAAATGCTACTTGCATTTGTTCACCTGGATATGCAGGCAAGTAATTGCAAATTACACAGAGTGTTTAATTGTTATTCACTGTGTCCAGATGCCAAATAACACTGTATTTGTTCAAGGAAACAAATTAATTTCAAGGAAACAAATTAATTTGAATATTGCTGAATTGTAATCAATCCTGTGGGAGTGAAAAGTCATTGATGTTACAATGGTTTTGAACTTCAAAATTTTGCAGCAAAATATCTCTTGCTAAAGAGAATTCACTAAGCTAACACCTATTTAACATTCCTTGTGACATTTTTGCTTGAGGCTAGATTGCATTTTAAAAATAATATTTTGAAGACTGCCAGGTAAGCCAGTACTAATTGGATGCTGTTGAAACTGGAAAATGTGTTAACCTTGACCTATTAGTTACTGTGAGCTGAGGAAAGAACTCATTTTGTTACCTTAATATGCAATTGCTAAAAGCCTTAAAGTGCTTGTTATGAATCAATTTACACTTTTAGAGTAATGGGAAGCAGCCTGTTTAATCCTTTTGCCTTGTATTTAAACTGACATGATTGGTGTAATCCAAATATCTGCTGTCAAGATAATTTACAACCTGATGCTCTGTTTGTCATATAAGGTAATATCCAGTGTGATAGTAAGAGATGAATCTGTTCATAGCTGTTTTGTAGATCAAATGATGCTTTTAGTTCTGTGCTAATTAAAGTGCAATTTTTTAAAAAGATTTGGCTTTCTGTTGTACAATGGCTGTTTCTCTGCAGCACCGATTATCTGCATTATAATTGTAATTACTGTATAGCACTTCAGAATATACATGGTAAATTGTTATGTCCCATTTGACTGAGAAAGACAAACATGTTTATGTTTAAAGAAATGAGAGACAATCTGAGTGAGGTTAGTCAAGTCACTCAGACTTCAGATTTTGTTTTCACATGGTTGAATGAAGATAATATATCCTTCTTGGAGGCTCTGCGAGACTTATTTCTTGAAATATTTGTAGAATAATTTTGATACCCTGAGAATGAAAATGCTATTGAGCTGTAAGGTGTCATGCAGCTAGAGAAGAATCAAATGACATTGATGGCATATCTGATACGATACAGCCACTATATCAAAGTTTTTTTGTTTTTTGTTTTTTTTTCCCCCTGATAAAAGGTGAAGAGTGTGAAATTGATATAAATGACTGTGACAGCAACCCATGTCACCATGCTGGAACTTGCATAGATCAGCCCAATGGTTATACCTGCCACTGCCCACATGGGTGGGTTGGTGCAAACTGCGAAATACGTAAGTTTATAAAACTTTATAAATTTTTTTTAATATGTATGTAGTTAGTTGTCCTAAAAACTTCTAAAAAGATATAGAAATTATAGCAAAGAAATTTATTGCTGTCTCTTAATACCTATGTGCACAAATATCCTGAATCTTCTGTAAATTATTGAAATTCTGTTAAATGCATTTTATCTTAGGCCATAATATTTTGAAGGTGGTCACGTAAGTTAGAAACTTCTGTTTCTGGTGCTCTACTATGAGGTGTGTTGGACCAGATTTTCAGAGAAGCTATTTCACAGTTGGGCAGTAAGAATTTCCTTTCTTTTAAAATGCACTTAAGTCTCAAAGTTTATTTCATACTTGTGTAAAGTGTACTCCCATAGCGCTATGAGCATGGTACTAACAGACTTGTTTTGACTTCTGAGTACCTGTAGTTCTAGTAGTGTTTCTGCAAAACAAGTTTAAGCTTGCTTGCCTAAGGAAACAAATCCTATGTAATCATGCTGTGACTGTATGCATGTATTTATCTCTTTCATCAGTAGAAACTTTTTCAATTTCCACCAGATTTGTTGAAAAGAGAAATCTCCAAGAAAAGTATTTCCTAGGAATTTAGTAAGAATAGCTCAGGGAAGCCCTAATAGTAGGTCTGGGGAAGGAATAGCTTCAGGGTGTTCTCAACTCTTAGCAGAGAGAAAAGCTTCTGTGTGAGCTCACCCTTATTGAACACTTAGAGAGTCCATCAGAGGAAGAAAGTATGAAGCCCAACTGTGGAAGAATTAAAACAGAAATTAGGTTTCATTAGTTCTGCTGCTCACAGAGCTGCTTTATATTTCACTGAGGTCTTGTTCTTTGACTACAGATTTCACCTTTAGCAGAGGCTTTAGCTGTGTATTTGACTACTTGAACGCTTAAATACTGTGGTCATGGATCCCCTCAAGATATTATACAGACATGCAGGGTTGCATGAGGGGATTTACACCACTCATTACAGCTAATGTTGCAGGTACAAGTGATGGTTTAAAAAAATAAACAGGAAAAGGGACTCAGAAAACTCCTACTGTACATTCATAAGAACATGCCTACACAAAAGCTGAAATTAAAAAATGTTTTTTTTGTCTTATTCGCACAAGGATTTCAAGCTTCTCTTGTTACTTAAGCCTATAAGTTTAAGTAAAACTTATATCCACTGTTCTTTAAGTTTATTTCTATTCTTGATGTTAACCCTTATTTTCACTCAAAAGACAATTCTGTTCATATCTGGACTGATGCTGTAAATCCAAAGCTTTATAGTGAAAGCACTCACTGGCATATGACCTCCTCTCCCTTTAACTGTTGTGAATTCAGTCTCAGCGCTTAAGCACAGACCAACACAATTACAGATCACCCCTGATGATGATGACTGCATGGAGGGATAACCTGCCTCCAGCCTTCTGTGGAAAATCCTCTTTCATTTGGGGAATCTTTTGAATGAAAGTCTGTTGAAATATTTTGCCTTCTGCCAAATGTGAGGACTGCAGAAGAGCATTGCTAGCTAGTCCGGAGGTGGTGACAGCACTGCCTTTTTGTTGTCTCTGTGAATGGCATGCACTGCTGCTTTGCGTGCTGCTTAAGTCTCAGGACCATGATGCTGTATATGCTATGTATGCTATATATACCAGATTGTTCATGCTGTACAGTGCCCAGATGAGCTTTTACTGATAAGGCTGTTAGTGATGCCTGAAACATGCATTTCCAGGTTAATCATCAAGGCTTAGAGCGTATTTCCTCTCTGCATAGCACCTGATTGTACCTGAGCCACAGCGGCCTTGCCTGCTGCTCAGCAACCTGGAATTTCTGCTCGTATTACACACTTGTAAACAATGTACGTTAAGATGACAGGGAGAAACAGCAGCACTTTGTTGTTGCTGTTTTAAGTCTTTTTTTGACTGATTTGCTCTTTTATCTTGTGACTGCTGCAAAAGAAGGCAGGGAATTATCTGAGTGTTAAATGGCATTGATAACACTGCAGGGCTGATCCTTAGCCAGAAATATTAGACCTTTTCTTTCCATCTCAATTTTTGGAGAAGAGATTCTATAGTATTGTTCATGTCAACTGCTCTCAATTGAAGAGGTTGAAATTACGGTGTGTTTTACCAAACAAGCGAAGATAGCTAATACAGTGCATATATGCTCTAATAAAATGTAAAAAATATATATTAATAGGAATATAAAAAATGTAATCTATAAAATTCTGGCTTGGATTAGTTTTACAGGAATGAAAACAGGAAAAAAAATCTTTGTACATTTACGTAGACACATAGTTTGAAAAACAATTAAGTTTAAAATTTGAGGGTTACCTATAGTTTCTTCAAAAAGCTTATCATCAACAAATGTCACTCATTCCCTCACTACTAAAGTCACTTTGACAAAGCATGATGTATTGTTTATGGGATACCATGGTACTTCACAATAGTCAGATATAAGTACGGAAATGCAGCTTCTGTAATCAGTGCTGTGATTTATACTGAAAGCTATGGAAGCTTTCCTAAAGAGCTTGGATTTTAACAGGTATACAAAGGATTATGCAAATAGAGAGGGACTGATTTCTGAAAAAATCACTTTGCAGGAAAGATTTGAAAGCATTTTGATCTTCAGATTTTTTCAAGAGAGCTATGTATCCATGGGAAGTTCTTTTGCTCACTCTCTTTCTCTGAGCTAAGAATTGACTAGCTGATCCAAATCCAATTCTGATCACATCTACAGAAATAGAAAGGCCATATCCAGCTCCTTTATAAATAGGTGCAGCATGACTGAGGTCACTGAAGTTGAGCTAATGGTGCAGTGGATTTCTGTTCAGTTCGTTCATTGAATCTCTTAGTGTTCATCTGTTCATCTCTCCATCATATTGCTTTAGCAATTTGTGCATAATGATTTATAATATATTGGAAATCTAAATTTAAACACCATATACTGGCTCCCTCTGTCTTGGGCCATCCCTTTGAATGCAGCAGAAAGACATGATGGAGCTAAGCTTCAGACTTCTCAAGATGGGAGTGAGCTGATGTTACAGAGACAATTGACTAAATTGATCACACTTTATCTTTTGTAATTTTCTGTTATTAGCCGTGAAGGAGGCTGATGGTATTTAGTCCTTTTTATGGAGCGACTCTTTATTTATTCTTGGTAGCTCTCATTTTTTCACCAGCAATCTGCTTTATCAGCTGGAAGTGACCACTATAGCAAGATTCAGGGTTATCTTCTTTCAAATTGTACTCTTTAGTTTCTTGTCAAGTGCTCTGTATACCATAAAATAGTCAAGAGGTAGATTTAATTTACTTAGCAATGAACTTTGATATTTTTTATGTCATCTTGTAGTCCTTTCTAGTGTTAGTAATTTTAATTAATAACAATAGGATTTAATCAGTCTTTATTATAAGGTGAATTGTCCTTTTAAAGTGAAGTGCATTTGGCCAAAAAGATAATGGACCATTCAGTGTAAAAATCCTTACAAAACATCTCATAAATTCTCTAATGCCTGCTGTTTATTTGTTAATACCATTACCTTTGCCTATTAACTACATATTAATATAGTTAGCAAGATAAGCCAAACTATTTTGTTTTTTGGGAACTATCATTACAGAGTGTTTGCAGTACAAACTGTGTGGTGCTCCATGAAATCTAATTCTTAATTAATTTTATTAGCATTACTATGACAACTGAGAGCACTGTAAATTTGAGCTGTTGTATATTCTTTCTAATCTTTGGAGTATAAGCTGTTAATCTTTGTATTTTTATCTGGGAAGGAAGAATGGAGGAAATTCTTCATATCCTTATCAACCAGCGATGTAAGACACGGAGCCTAAAACAGAACTGTCTTGCCATATATCTCATTACCTTAGATCTGAATTTGGCCTGGTCTGACAACCTGACAGAAACCACTGTGTGTGGCAAATGTGCTGTGGAACAAAAATAGAGTCCCCTCCCAAACCGAACCCAGCACAGCTGTATTCGCTCCCTTGGAGGCAGACTGAGCAAACTGCAGCAACTGTGCTTCAGAAACGTTAAATCGCTGAATGATTCAGGCTGATCAAAACTTTATTGATCTCTGAAGAAGAAATCACAAACAAGCAGTCCTGTTCTCAACTCATATTTACAGACTAAGAGCGAGCACAAGCTCAGAGGTGCTCCAGGACAGCCTTTTACTATTGCGAACAAAGAGCAACCATTTCCTCAAGTTCTGCCCTTGTGTATCCCCTGTGTTTTCCCAACATTCCTCTAAAAAGATATTCTTTTTCTACCTATACCCTGTATTTCTGCCATAGATGGAGACTCTATCCACAGATGCCACTAAACTTGTGGTTTTAGCTGCAGTGCTCAAATTGGTTACCTGCCATCATCAAAATCCCTGAGAGGTGGCTTCTAAGAAAATCCCCAGAGCATAAGCGTGACAGCCCTGTTCCCAGACTGTGTTTGTCATTAAGAAGAGGAAGCTTCTAAGACAGTGAAAAGCGGAAGTCTGTCTGAAAAAGAAATAGTCACCTGCTACAAATAGCTTTCTCAGAGTGTCAAATTTCTGTAGTCAAGAGTGTTTCATCAAGTCCATTCCTGGTTTGAAACAATTTATGAGACTGTAGTCTTAAAAAATTGCCAAAAATGAACAGTAGAGGAAGTAGGGGGTAACTGGAAATATCTGAGCCATGTTAGAGAAAACCAGAGCTGAGGACACAGACAATTGATAGACTCTCCCATTAGTTTTGGGCATTAGCAATATTTTTAAAGAAGATTTGGAATACCTAAAATGCAAGAAGCCTCTTCCAGATCAGCTTTGCATTAAGGTCCCCTTTGAGAAGTCTCAGAGGAATTTTGCTTGATGGAAGGCTCCAGTGGGCTTGGTACTGTAGCACCTTGTGAGATGCCCTTGTCCTTGAAGTACTGGTTCTCCGTGGGGTTGTGCATCTGCCTTTGTGTTCTCCAGGGCACCATGCACCTTAGAAGAAGAGTAAAAGAGGCAGAGTTTTTCTTGAGTACAAGAATTTTAAATGGAAGGATCCTTATGTCCAAACGTGTTCTAAAACTGAAACCTTTCAAGTATGATTGCACACCATTCAAAGAGTGAAACCTGTATATATGGTCCTTGTGAAGGAGTGAAGTGGGAATATGTTAGTGCAAAATGTCACAGGTTTCTTGAGAAAAGTGTTATGTATTCATTATATGAAGGAACTACTAGGGCTATATTGTCTACCTCTGGATCTCTCTTGGAGAGATACTCTTTTTTTTCAAGTGACCTGTACTTTATCAATACATCACAGACAGATGAAAATTGCATTGATAAAGCTCAAAATAACGGGGTCCTTGCTAATGTAGAAAACGTATAAGGCTTGATGCTAGAGTTGCCTGTAATCAACTTGATCTTACTAGCTTTTGCTATCCAATACACTAACTGAATGTTTTATAGTTTGGCTTTAGGTTTTTGCAGATTGTCAAAGAATATATGCTTGTAAATTAGTGAGAACATTGATATGTACTGGGAGATTTTTTAAGCCTAATCTCTCCTTGATTGTCTATATAAAATTAAAAAAAAATTTTTTTTGTTATTTAAATTTAGCAAGTTCAGACAGTGATAGCACTTTAACACTTTTAGTCCAAGTGTTTTGAAGGCTATTGAACAAGAAGCATTGTAACATGGTCAAGAAATAAAGACAGTTAATACATTTGCAGACAGCAGTCAGATCATCTGTTGGTAAATAATGCATGAGTACAGACCACTAATGCAGTGATCTGAATCATTTGTTATCCTCAGCTGATTCAAGCCAAGTGTGCTTTAACACAGCCAGATACAGTGTAAGTTAGTTAGAAACAAGCCTTTTGGGGATCTGTATCCAATAAACAGTGGCCCAGGCAAAATTCCAGAGTGGTAGTGAATAAGGCCTTTGGCGTGAACTCCCAGTGAGGAGGGGTGACAGAAATGAGTTAATAGGGCCCTTAAACTTATAGTGAAGGGAGCAGTGAGTAGGAGCAAGGATGTGTAACCTCTTTTACCCATGTCCTTGGAAGTGCTGAATGCTTGGAAGACTGATATTAGAACACTGTATTTTGATTTTTTTTTTTTTTTTAAGGGATGTTGAAAACAGTGTGGGTGCAGGAGAGACCTACAAAATGGTTCAAGAATTGAGAAAAGCTGTTGCAGAAAGAGAGTGGTCTCTTTGTCTTGACTCACTCTTTTTGAAAAAATGTTCAGGCAAGAATAGGAGCACTTGCGCACTTCTGGGAGAACAGTGTGTCTAGGGATGAAAGTCTCTGCAGTCTGGTGGAGGTAGGCATAACAAAAACTGTGTTTCAAATTAAAAAGCAAATATGTTTAATAAATATTAAATCACACATTTTAATAGAAGGGTTTACCAACTATTGGAACGAACTGCACAGAGAATTGGTGGATTCTCCTTTACTAGAAGTTTTTACATAAAAACTGTCTGTCTTTATAGAGCATATCATTTAGTGAAACATAATGCAAGAGTAACTAGATGACATGCTATGATTTGGGTTATATAGGAGATCAAACTAGGTAAGTGTTCCCATCTCACCTTAAAAAGCTATGAAAGAGATTGGTGAAGGATCAGAATAGCGCTATTCAAATTTGCTGCACATTAGGCATGGCAACATATCTGTATCAGGGCCTGAAGAGGTTGAAGTTGCATATCCTGAGCTTCAAAAGTCTCTGCAGAAATATTGAAAGTGAATGCCACAAAATAATTCTATTCAGCAGGAAGGATATAAAGTACTAATTAGTGATAACCTTTTGTTTCTTATTGGCAGATCTGCAGTGGAAGTCTGGGCATATGGCAGAGAGTCTAACGAATATGCCTCGTCACTCCCTCTACATCATAATCGGGGCTCTCTGTGTCGCCTTTGTGCTGATGCTGATCATCCTGATTGTGGGAATATGTCGCATCAGCCGCATCGAGTATCAAGGCTCTTCCAGGCCAGCCTATGAAGAATTTTACAACTGTAGAAGCATTGACAGTGAATTCAGTAGTGCGATTGCTTCTATCCGACATGCCAGGTTTGTCGTGGGAATGGTAATTTAACTGAAATGTCTGTTATGATATCTAATTTCAGTCCATGTGTAGTGCATCTAACTGCTGTTGACAGAATCGACTGCTTCTCTGTGGAAAGACAGGATCATCAGCATTGCTCCTTATGCTTTTTGAGCCTCATTCTGCTCTCAGCTGAAGTGTGTTAATTCAGCACAGCTCCTCAAATACAGTGGGAATTATTCTGAATTTATTTGGGGTGACTGGTGAAGAGGAACAGGTGCAGTTCTCAGCCTGAAAGATCTTATGTTTGAGATGTAAATATTCTTTAACTAGTATACATGAGTAATTTGATTGATAGCAAAGGCACTTGTTGAATTTGATTAATTTACCAGACTATTCAGCGAGATTCTTTTCAAATCGCTTTTTCTGTGCCCCTGTTTGCCTTCAAATGGGGATCATTCTTTCCTAGAGATAGTAATCTTTTAACGTTCAAATTCAATGGAGCACTTGCAAGCCAGGGCATTGGGTGTCAGAGAATAATACAAGAGCAGGGCTGGAAAGGATTCAAGAGCTCAAGTGCAACCCATTGTGCTGATGTAGCATTAATTATATCCAGTTCCTTGCTGACAATTGTCTTTAAAAGCCTCCAGAGTAGCTGAATAGATTTAGAAAGTGCTTTCCTGATATCCAACCTAGATTTTCTTTGCTAAAAATGAGACTGATTCTTTCTTACCATTCTTCAAGTTGTCGTGGAGAATAATTGATCACCATTCCATTACTAGTAATCACATATATTGGGTCTCCCTCTCTTTTTTTTAAATCTTCTCTTCTCTAGACTACAGTAACCCGGTTCTTTGTGTCTCCTCCTGGATCATGTTATGTCAACTTCTTTATCGTCTCCCTGGGACATGTTCTATTTTGTCTATGTTTTTTTGAGGGGTGGTCCACAAAACTGGAAATAATTCTCCAGATGAGGCCTTACCTGTACAAAATGAACTGAGTAATTATCTCCTATATCTTATCTGGCATTCCTGTTCATATGCTTTTTTTTTTTTTTTTTTTTGCAGTAGCTATTGACTGACGATTTAGTTTTGTGATCTGTTAGACCTTTTCCTCACCCAAAGATCCTTTGTGCCCTAGTGCTTCCTAGCCAGTATTGCTTCTTCTGTATTTGACATCTTCTTTAATAGGGTAGAACCTTCATTTTTGTTGTTTCCTTTTCCTGTTTCTTCAATTTGTCAAGGTAATTTTGAATTCCAGCAAGAGTGGTCATATACATTACTACTAAAATGCTTTTAAAAGAATGGAGGAAAACACTTTCATGTGCACTGAGATGGAGAAGTAACTGCATATTGGTTGGAGATTACTGGGAAGTGATTGTCTGAATGCTCCAGTTCAGTTTCAGTGCAAATTAAGTTGGGTAATTTGTACCACCACTGAAGTTGTCCAAGTTATTTGAGTTTGCATTGAAATGGATGAGGATTCCCACCAGGTCAGTTAATCACATCTAAGCAGTGGGCAGTAGCTCTTTAAGCTGTTCCAGCTAGATTTACAATGAAACATTTGTTCGTGATCAAAATGTGTTAGTCAGTAAATGTTTTAAAAAGAAAATTTTGTAATTTATTTAACGCAGTCTAAATAAAATCAGCATTAATGCTTCCTGTGAAGTCTCCTTTGCCACTCAGCCTAGCATCTCTTCCCCTAGGAGCTCAGCATCTCCACACCGTACACATCTCAAGAACTCCTTGTTCCTTCAGTGATATATTGGGAGAGGAGGAAGTTAGTTTATGGCCCATAAAAAGCTTTATAGTCTCATTATTTGGCCTTGTGAATGTCCACTGTTCTGTATTGCACATCTCCAAGGGTAGACAGCAAGGTGCAAAATGATATTGTTACTCTTTCAAATCAAACACGTCTCCTCTTATTGCTACAGCAGTCAGGAATACAGTACATCCTTCATGTTCAGTTACTAGTCACTAAGTGGTACTTTGCACTTCCCCCAGAACTGGAAATGGTCTCCTGAAGAGCAGTGTGAAACACCGTGGTTTTCCTATTTATTTCTCAAAGCAAATTTGGCACTTCTCTATCCAAGGGCACCACGAAACAGTGTACTAGCAGGACAAGATCTTTTTGATCTGAATTTTCCCTTGCTTTTGCGGTTTCACAGACAGATAATGGAAATAGTAAAAGATTTTCTCTATAAGACCTTTCAGATTTTGGAAGCTGGGATGGTTCAGGTCTTTCTCACTACTCTCTGGATTACTCTGAATGTGTTGCCATTTATTACTAAAGACAAAACTTCAGAAAAAAAAGTTTGCTTTGAGGTTAAATAACCTCCTAAGAAATCTTTAGATTGGGATATATTTGTGATGATTTTTCAGATCCATATTATGCAGTTAAAAAAGACAACGTTGGAACCCATAAATAAAGGGTTTCCATATCTTGGGAAAGGCCTTTCTACTTAATGTAAATGAAAATAAATGTTTTCATTTCAAATAATACTTCCCTCTGAAGAAGGAGATGAAAGCTAAGTTTGCAGGGAATGGATGCCTTATCAAAATCCAAGACAGAGCTGCTAAGTCAGGTAATTCACAGAGCTTTAGTGTGAAGTTTGTTGTCTTTATTTCTGTCTCAGGAAAATATAAAACAGTGCTTTGGTCATTTCAGTCTAGGAAAAGGAGCACAGCTTTTGTAGCTTTTTTTGCAGACATCCATAAATGTACATATCAGAAAACTAAGGTCTCAATTTTCAAAACTGATATTTAAGAAACCTGAATTTCAAAGAATAGTTTTTCTGCATTTTCTGAAAATCACTCCCATTCCCAGGTAGATACCAAACTTTTTAGTCATTTTGGAAAATGTAGGCCTAAAGAAAAGTGAGTAGTTTATTTTCTTTTAATGTTAAAATTTCTGTTAACATCATTAGGTGCCCAGAGAGTGTGGGTGCCTGTTGCATATTTAGTAAATTATTTTAAGATTACTTGTTCAGTTTTTATTTCCTCTTTCAAGTCAAGTTCTCAGCAGGGTTTTTTCCCCAAATATTTTTTTATAATTTGATCTTTATTAATCAGGGTACTTGCTGCAAGAGACAAAGCATGTGCTCGAGGATCATCATTATTAATAAATGTCTGCTTAGTGAATGTTCTAAGGGTTAGCACGTCAGAACTAGATAGTTTTCTAAAAACGTGAAGCACACCTCTCTTTAGCATTCATTATGCAGAGAGTAAAGAAATACTCCTTTTATGTTAAAGCTCATAGATTTTTAAGGCCAAAAGAGAACTTTGTAATGAAATAGTTGACCACTTACTAATGCAGCTATAAGCCTTCATTTAATTGGAAGCAGTAACTGTTCTTGAACATAGATCATATCATTTAGGAAAGTGACCGTACTAAATTTATAAAATATCCAGTTACAGAGACAGTATTACTGTAAATTTCTCCTATGTTTAGGTATCATTATCATTAGACTTTATGCACTATTTCTTGTGTATTTTGTTTAATTTTAGCTTTCAGATGCTGAATCTTGTTCAGTCTCTGTGTAGGCTGAGGGGTCTGATTCATTGGACTCTGAGTAAGTCATCTTGTCCCAGCCCTGGTAAGGTTCTCTCCACTGCACTTTCTCCACGTTCCTGTGTTTGAATCTACCGTGTTAGACTGTAGTGTCCTAAGCTTCCTGAATCTGATTAGCCTTAGCAAATATTCTTTTCTTATCTTTTCCTGGCATAGGTTTTAGTGATGAGTTTTAATCAGCTACCTCTTGTGGAAGTATGATCGCATGCACAAATACTCTGGCATTTGACTTCGCTGCCAGTCACAGCTTTGTGGGAACTCTAGGGATTACAGTTTAATTGTATTAAGGAGTACACGATACCTACTCCTGTGCATGACTTTTCCTCTGAATAATGGAGAGAAAAGTATTCCCCTCGTTATTCTTCTCCTGTGGAGGAAAGAATAATCCCTTCCTCCTCTGGGTATGCGTTTTTTTTCTTCTGATCCCTCTCTCTTCTCATGTTTAGAATTCCTTTATTTCCAGGTCCCCTTATCAGAGTTGCTGGTTTGGAAGAGAGTAGCGACATGTGGTTCCTTTTTTCTGTTTCTGGGGAAACTCCAGGCTCCAGTCTATCCTATGGACGTTGGGGAATACCATTTCCTTAGGGTTCAGCCATGCAATTTTCTCAAAGCTCTTCTACTTGAATGGGATTGGTGAGGTTGATGACTCTGTGGTTAGCCGTCCTTGGAAATTTCCGTCTAAGGAAGCTGAGACACAGCCCAGTTCCACAGCTGAAGTGGAACTGGCGGTCTCTCACATGAATGTGTACACACACACACACACACACACACACACACAGCTGCCTGTATCAACAATTCGTGTGCTGAATATATACTGTCCTCAAAATTGTCATGGATTCCTCAGGCTCCCTTTGTCAAGTTAAACAGGTTGATCTCGTTCAGTGTTTCATTACAAAGTACATTTTCTAATTCTCATATCATTTCCCTGACTTTTTGATGATCCTTCTGCGACTTGTAAATATCTCTGAAGTACACGTTGAAACAATATCATACTTTGCTAATGGTTACATCAGCGCTAAGCGTAGAGGCCGTAGAACCTCCCTAGTCCTACTGATAGGCTCTCTTACCCAAATCCAAGCTTGTAATTTTTCCTCCGTCACAGTACGGTGCTAAAAGCTGTTGTTAAACTGATTACTCATCATGGCCCTTCAGTCTTTTCCAAACTCGCTACTCCCCAGGATAGAGATTTCCCCATATGATCTACACTCTTTGTTCCTCGATGAATATCTGTATTTGGTCACACTGGAAGAAATCTTTTTCATTTGTTTGTATTTGCTTTTGTTGTAAGCAATCTATTCATTGATCCAGTACACTCTGTGGCAGGGACCTGCAACTCTTCACTATTTATCACTCCTTTAATCTGTCTCTCTTGCAGGTTGGACTGGTAAGTGTTTTATGTTTTCTTTTATATCATCAATTAAAATGTCAAATAGCATGAGATCCATGTGCAGCCCCTGCTAGCTACATGTGCATTGGACAAGGACTCCTCATTTAACAATTCTGTTTTCAGACCTCTGCGTTCTCTGTGAGCTCTGCCAAGCGTTAGGAGCAGGGCTGGCTCCTCAGCTCCCTGATCAAAGCAGTGTGGGCTACCAGCTGGATGGCTCAGCCAGGCCACAAACAGCTAGCATATGTGCTGTGGTCTTTTTCTCAGCGTTTTCTAATTAGAGGCACATGGCAACTCTGACCTATGCAAGAGGATGGATTCTGTGCTATTTCACCACGTGTAGCAAAACATGTGCTCTCTGTACCTGTCAAAAAGGGCAAAATTTGACTTAAATCATGGGAAGTTTTCATCGTCATTTGCATCTGTTAAAAAAACTCTATTTCCTTGCACCCTTGAGAATGATGGAGGAAGTGAGTGTTTCAGGAATTCATCACTGATTTAGTAAGATGCCATCTTGGTTCTTTCATTTTATTCTTGGAATTTTATCTTGTTTACAGAAAAACGCATTCATCCGTGATGAAGCAGATGAGTGAACATAGTCTGTCTGTATTTATTTTTGTAAACTAAAGAAGAAAGCAAATAGTCATGCAAGGAAGTGTATCCAGGATGGGCTTACTGACTGTTGAAGTACTTTGACAAATGAGATTTCCACCATTTGGATTATAATGCTTCCAGCCATTTTAGTTTTATCAGCAATTCTAGATCACTGAAAACAGCCAAAAATTAAATTGGAGTAATCAGGAAATTACATAAAAATTTTGGAACAAAATGATATTGATTTTACTTTTGTCTAAATATTATCCTTAAAATCTGAATTTTCTGAATCTCAGATTCCAGTGTGAACAACTTAAATTTACGTAGAGTTAATATGGTACATAAGAAGGGGTTAAAAAGAATCCTTTGTGTGGATTGCTGAAGAAATAAGTCTTTTTATTTTTATGCTAATATTTTCTCTGCATCAGGTTCATAAGGAAAGCAGACTTGATCCTTTTTGACTTCATTTTCCTATGATCCTATTTTGTTATTTAAAGCTCCTATAATTGTAGTCAGAACACTTAAGCCATCTTTCCACTTTCAAGATGCATTTTTAGCACTGTTTTTTTTATCTTAATAAATGATCTGAAAGGTGATAGATTGTCTATGCAGTGCAATGGCGCCTCTCCTAGTTCTGCATGTGCTAGTGCTGGGGCCACAGCAGCAGAGCCACAGCAGAGCCTTCACAGGCAGATACAGCCTGGTTCTCCCCAGAGGCGATCGCCCGAGAGAAGGACGCCGCTAACCTGGCTCTGTCCCGTCTTGTAACTTTGCTAGATTAGTATCTTTATGAGGCATTGCAGTATCCTAACTGCCATTAATATTCTCAGTGTTGCAAATTGGGTGCAGCATGGCAATAGCTTCAACTTGCTTCTCGAGTGGATGTCAAGTGAGAAGACTTCAAGTTAATTTTTCTATGCTTTGTCTGCAGGTTAGAACTCAATTCACCCACCGCAGTTGCATTTCCAAATGCAAATATGGTGTGCCTGTCTGTTGTTTGTTTATTCTTCATAGATATACGTGATCTGAGGTGACCTCATGTTGGTTGTCACAGCAGGCTCTAAAATAAAACACTGGCCTCCTTGAAACTATCGATTTCACTCTTGACTTCCACAGTCTTCAGGGGTTCTGATACTGCTGAATTGAGTGGCAGAATTCCTGTAGATTTTGTTATGGAATCTTCTTCCTTACTGGAAGGATTTTCATCTGATATCCATATATTTTGAACATTCCAGTTCAGGTGTGTAAACTTCTGTACATCTGGCATGTTGCAATGTAATTTAGAATTTACTTAGGTTCTCTGGGTTTCTTTCCAACAGCATACTGTAATTCAGTGGGTTATTGCAGTTAACTTGTTCATACTTCTCTTTGTCACCAAAAGCTTTCTTTTGTTTCCAGGTTTGGCAAGAAGTCCCGACCTGCAATGTATGATGCAACCCCCATTGCTTATGAAGATTACAGCCCGGATGACAAACCTTTGGTTACACTGATTAAAACAAAAGATTTGTAATCTAGTGTATCTTTTTTGGATTATTTTTCAAAAGGATGGGCTACTAACCTAATTTAAATATTTTTAAGAAGAAAGCATAAGCAATTTAAAATGTTAGATGCTTCAGAATTTTCTGTAGAATATTTAAGAACCAATTTTCTGCAGCTTTTAGTTTGGAAGAATATTTTAAAACAGAATTCGTGAACTTCATGGATTACATTTTAATGTACCTTGAGCTCTATAAACTATAAGCTTATGATAGTGTGTGCTTTTTTCTTGGTAGACACTATTACTAAACCCAGATGAGTTTCTTGTGGTTGTTACAGAACAGAAAACAGTAATTAATGAAGAGTTCTTTATGACATGTCAGTGCCAGCTTTCTCAGTAGAGGTAGGAAAAATGTGAAGCATAATATGATACATAATATATCCATTAATTAAAAAGGTCTAAAATGTTTGTGTTGTGAAAAAGAAACTAGTAAAATTTATTATTCCTAATCTGAATGAATTAGCTTTTGCCTTATTCCATGCATGGATAGATAACTTATTTCTGCATTGTTTCCTGAAAGTTGCTGAAACATACTTCTGAGTTGATGTTTGACATTTTTGTAATAGTATTCAAGTTGGGCCTTGTATAATAATTGAAGTGCCTCTTGAGGCAAAGTAAGGGCACGATCCGCTAAACATTGAAATCGATGAGAAAACTTCCATTGACTTCAGTGGACATGGGATTGGATCCTACAATTGGACCGAATCTATATTTTTCTTTAAAGGCTAAAGTTTTTTATATTGTGAGTAAACTAAGCATATGGTTTGAGTTGTTTGTTTCCCAAAGGTTGTTAATGTACAGTCTAGTTTCATTAAATATTGTGTATTTCTCATAGTGCTTCTTATTTACGATCAGTATGGGTTTTTCTTTTTGTGGCTGTATTTGATTGCTTATCGGCTTCTTAAAATTCTCGCTTATTTCAAAAAATATTTAATAAATGTTATCAAGTGAAGATTGCAGCTGTTCCTTTTGTTTTCCTTCATTTGAAAGTGCAGTGTTGTCTATAAATTTGAAAGAACCTGAGTATATAATGTGCTATAAATAATGCCTAAAGAAGATATTACAGCTGTTAATCTGAAAAGAAAAAAACAGACTTAATTAACAAGGCAGGTTACTGTGGCAGCAGTTAGCTTAGAAAAGAGAACTATATGACATTTTTGGTGAAGTCATTCATCTGTTCAAGCTTTCAGAGTAAGGCAAAGGAGGAAGACTGACTACTGTTCTCTAATTTAGTGCTTAAGGAAGTAGATTAGGAAGTGGAGAACAGGTTCAAGTCCCTGTTTGGCTTAGTTTAGAATGACCTGCAGTGAAAACCTGTACTCTGGTTAGCTCTAAAACTAATTCTTGTTTTGGGGTGGAGAGCGTAGTGGAACACAGATAGAACCTGGAAACAAATATGCATTATTTTGTGTTTTGTCAGAAGTGAGGATCATGATAATCTTTCAAAAGTGAGGCAAATACAGCTCAGGAGTGAAGATGCAGTCCTGCAGTCCAACCCATATGAACCACAGCCTGTTCCTGAATGGATTTGACTGCAAATCTGAGCTCTAAGTTGTAGCAAGAGTAAGGATCTGTCGCAGATACCTTGGTGATATGAGTAGGCCTGATCCGATTTGTTTCAAAGAGGCCTGCTATAGGGGTACCCAAGACTGCACATTATAGAGGTGAATTGCTGTAGCTGTCTACAGACACTGCTGCGTAGGGCTGTGCTAGATTCAGTCAGTACTGTTATGTTAGAGGTTGATAAGCTCTGAAGGGCTACACTCTGGTGATCTCTTAATGTTGGGAGATCTTGGAATATGTCCAAGATGCTCATATTTCACATAGACAAAGTTTCCAGGCAGAGCAAGGATGTCCCCTGGGAAAGCCAGACTCCTGATAGCCCTCTGCGTGAAGGCACCTGGCGTCTCAGCGAGTCCTTAGCTTCCCTGGCCAATACCGACATCTCCAGACCTTAGATCAGCCACTAAAGACAAACACAACAGAAGGAACTGAGAAAGCAGAAAAGCTACCACTGGTCTTACTGTCTTGGATAGGTGGGCAGAGCACATCTGGTATGTTACTCTTAATTTTGTATTTGATTACTATTACTGCTTCTTGTTACAGTCACAGAGGTTGAATCTATTTCCCACATCCTGCACAATTAGTGTTGACAGGAGGTAGACAAATTATTGTAAATCAAGCTGTTAATGTTGCTAAAATGTAAATTTTATTGTGAGGTTACGTTTTAGTTCACCAAAAAAGTCGGGAGAATAAGAACAGGAGAAATGGGCCAAACTTTAAGCCTTTAAACACTTCTTAAATTAAGTCTTACTGTTAGGAACAGCTGGATGGTGAATATGCAGGTTAGTAGAGTCATGCTCTATTTGAGTTATATAAATGCCAAATGCCTCTTAAAAACCCAGAATGTCTTTCCTGAACCACTATCTATTACTGTGGATTTTTACTGACGTTTGCCCAAGACAACAATGACTAGAAGAAGCCACCCTTCCATTCCTAAGGCACAGTTTGCTAAGACAGAATTTGTGCATTTGCATCTGGTGGCTGTCTGGGGGCAGACTAGTTTTACCCCGTGGGTTTTTTTCATGGGAACAAAGTTACCTTCTGCTTCTTTATCTGTGGTGTGGAAACTTTTGTTTATGCTGACTTCCAAGTGCGGTATATTTTAAGACCCCTGACAGAGTAATGCCGTCAGAAAGAAGCTATTACCTCGTGTTCTTTTTTTCATATCTTATCTGTGGAACAGGGGCAAATACATTTGAATTATAGCTGATTTGCTAATCAGATAGAAAAGAAACACTCATTCTTCAGAGTTTTTAGTCCTTTCAATGGCAAAATATTGTTTTATCTTTGAAGAGCTGCAAATCTATACAAAGTATAGAAACAAGCAACTTTGTTATTCTAGAGAACATATACATATTCATAGTTCATATTTTGCAAGAGAGGTGTTGCAATGAGCAGTAGCCCTTCTGCATACAAATCACACCTCGGTAGCGATTCTTGACCATTCTATATTTCTCTCAAGTGACTGACCTGAAGGATAAGTAATTTGTGAGGAGCTATTTTCCTGTCAGCTTGGAGCCTCTAGCTTCTGTAAATCATCCTGTGCTTCCTGTGAATTGTGCTTTGAAAATTACTTTTGCTCCTTTCAATTTATTTTATTGAACTCTGACAGCATGTTATGCATGCACTGTGCCTGTATCTGTGCGCTTCAGAGATATCTGTGAGGCACCGTGCTGCCTGCCAGATGGACTGGCCCTTAGACCTGGAGGGCACAAACCCATCCTGAGTTTTTATCCCAGCTGCGAAGCTGCTAGAACAAGTCAGTTATCCTCCTTATATGCTACATCATGCCTTTCTGAGGATAAATGTGAAGGCAGACAAAGAACACCAGTTATTCCATATGCTCTTCCCAAACCAGAGTGCATTTGTTCTATACAGGGAGCAAATAGAGCTGTATAGCAAATACCACCTGGTATTAATATACCACACACGTTTCTTGCTGCAAATCAGGTGGAGAAAGGGGTGGTTGTATGTACTTTTCTCCCTGGCAAAGTGCTAACAGCATCCAGCTCCTCCTGCGCCTGGGGCCGAGCCTCGGGGCTTGCCATTCACTTCTGGTGCTTGTGACCGGCCAGTTCTGCCCTCTCCTGGTCCTGTTCCCGCTGGGAAGTACCTGAGGGTCTCTCCCGAAGCAGCACAGGTGTCTGATCTTTCTTGCTTCTTGGAGTGGTGTGAAACATGCAATTATAGCTCAAAGTTGTGATATATGTGTTAACAGAAGAATGATATTATTTACACTGAATCAGGAAGAAGATGGTCCAAAGGAGGAAGACAGCCTCCCCGTCCATGTGGTTGGGCTAAGTGCAATATGAGCATATACGCAAGAGAAGGCTAAAGGAAACAGTTGAGAATAAGAGCTAGAAAACACGTGTTGCCTAAAGTCATGTACATAACCCACATTAAGCATGCGTGGGCTTCTCAGGTGAGGTCTGGCTGACTTCTCGGGGTGGCTGTGCGGGGGAGAGCAGCCTGCCGAGCTTGCTTCCCCAGTGGCATGGCCCACATCACGATCAGTTTTTAGCAGCAGACCATGTACGTGGGAAGAAGCAGGAACTCCATCCTCCCTAGGCTCTAACAAACTTCATTTTCTTCCAAATACATGGTGAAAAACTGCCGTGTTGATGGGTACAGCTAGCCTGTGAGCAAAGCAGGGCTGCCCCGAGGCGGGGGGTGTCTGCTTCCCTGCGGCGTGCTGCTCCCTTGGCGCCGTGGCCTGTCATCGGCACAGCTTTGCTGCCGGAGGAGGCTGCCAAGCAAAGAGCCGCCTTCCCCTTCGGGGAGCCCGTGCAGAAAAGCCCGGCGCATGCCTGTGCGTGGGCCTGTAGCGACAGCCGGGGCCGGGCAGGCGGCAGCAGAGGCGCTGCTGTGAGCGAGGCGCGCGGAGCCCGAGGGGCCACGGGCAGTTCTCGTTTCTGTGCTATAAATACCAGTTGGCAGTAGCCCTCCTGCTACGCTGGTGAAGCAGACAAAGAATGAAGGGTTTGGGGAAGTGATCCTGAACCAGCTGGGACCTTGGGGAAGCATCCAGCAGAAGCCAGAGTGAACTCTCTTTATTCTCAGCATTCGTTGTTTCTCTTACCAGATTAATCAAATGATAGGCTCAGAGGGAAACTAATGGCTGGGGAAGCAGGGAGAGCGCAGGCGGAGGCACGAGTGATTTATGAGCACTTGGAAGGAGATCTGAGGCACCCCCTGCCATGATTAACCAGGTGCATTGTGAATCCGTGTCTGGGTGAAATCCTGCACCAATACCACAAGTCTGTTTTTGCTGTTATTCCCTCAACTGCACATATAGCCAACTATTACACTAGTTTGAAGGAAGTGAGAAGTAAAAAGACTTTTAAGCTCAGTAAAATCCAGGTAGATGCCTCTTCAAATGGCAAAAGCCTCTACATGCTCAATCCCTTTGAAAACAATGGGAATTTGGAGCTGATATTTGTGACATCCTTGGGGAAACTGTGTGTGTCTCTGCATCCAAAAACAAACAAAAATCTGACCATAGGTGTTTAACATTGGTAAACATTGCTTGTTTCAGTAAGTCTCTTACAGTGAAACTTCAGTCACAGCACTGATGTTTTCATCCTATCTCAGCTTAATTTCTGCAAACAGCTTAGCAGGTCTTTGTTGGGAAACACTTGAGCAGATGTCACGTATGTGAAGATGTATAGTTTCTCTTTTGACAGTGATAGATGCTTGATGAGGAATAAGTTCAACAACACTGAAAATTATTCTCTGAGTGGATGGCTGGGGAGTTAAATAGCCACTCCTTCCTTGGGTTGTCAGAGTTATGCCTAGAGGGAACTACTTTGTCCCTTCATGTGGCTAAATCCTTCCGTGTCAAAAATTTCTCTGAGATTCCCTTCTCATTTTGCACACAACAGTTCAGTTTTTGCAGAGTAGACCTGCACCCCGCAGTAGACAGAGGCAGACCCCGTCCATAAAGCTGATCTTTGCCTTGGCCTGTTCTTGCCTCTTCTTCAGCACGTCTGTCTTCCATTCCCCGAGACCTTTGGCTGAACATCTGCAAATGCTATGTAGTTGTAGTGTGTGGCAGGAGAAGGGATGGTGGGAGGCAAATTTGGCTCTGAGCCATCTTTATGTCCACCTTAAACCTCCCATCAGGGAGACTAGACTGACCTGAGTCCGAAGTCAGAGCAATCTGAATACTGCTACTGCCAGAAGTAGCTGGAGATTGTTACACTTACGAGGATGAGCAGAGTACAGTGAGCTCTCATTGGGCTCCCATAAGCTCCTTCTCAGTCCGACGTGCCCATTACTAGAGAGGGTTTCCTCAGAAGTTGTCATTGCAATACCTGCCTGTTCCCCCTCTGCTTGCTGGAACGCTAAGGTGACCCCCCTTGCACAAATTCTGTCCTGCAGAGCACCCTCTGTGGGAACCAGCCTCTGAATCCTTTATATCCTTTTCTTCCCCTCAGAATTTGGATGAGCTCCAGTTAGGTGAAGGTGATTTCTTCTGATGGGGAGAGCATCAAGCAGTGAAAGCAAACAAAACTTCGGAGTGGTTATGCCACGTGCAGCCCCATCTGGGCTCAGCGCAAAATGGATAACAAAAATGACCTCTCTGGAAAAGTCAGCTTGCTCTGTTATTATGAATTCCAGTTCTAAATCCTTCTTTTCAGGAGTTTATGATAAGACAATTACTGTAAATAAGCTTCCTTTTTAGGAAAGAATAAATCATCAAATAGGCTTTGTTTGGTGAGATCTTTGGCAAAGGAATGTAAATAAATAAGCTAACTGAATAAACTTCTTTATCTGATCGCTGAGCAGAAAAAGCAGCAAAGTTAATCATTTAGGAAAATAGGCTGGTCTGCTGTGCTTGCTTCAATAACAGATCAGGAAGAGTCTAAGGAAAACAATCTGCTTTAGCTCACTGACCCTGGACTTTTTGCTAGCATCCCATGGACCAAGAGGGACCTATTTATCAGTCTGAAGTTAATGCTATCTCCTTGAGGAAATGCCCTTCAGCCTCAATTTTTGTTTTGTTTTGTTTTCTTGTGTATTGTTTTTTTCCTTTCAGAGGTAGCTCCTTGCAGCAGAACAGAGAGATTTTATGAAACTGGCTGCAACATCTCTTCTGCCTCTCGGGAGTGGTATACAGAAGGACAATCACCTGGATTTGCAGTGTCTTACACTTTGGACTCCATTCTTGTTTCCTGGGTGAGCAAATTTGTGTACATATGCAAGTGATCATACTTGGATACCAGTCTACTACTGCTCAAAGAAATCAGAGTGAGAATGTTTTATCTTCACCACAGCTTTTTATCGACTTCCATGGATTTGAACTATTCTGAATTAAACCCGACTGGAATCGGAGCCTATGAGGCAGACACGAGTTGCCCAGGTTAACAACGATGCATGCAGCTGCTGTGGAAGGAGAAAACAGCCTAACGCAACTTACATGATTTGGCAGGTAGTAGCTGCAATTACAGTTAGTTTGGCAGGGAAACACTAGATTCTCACCTCCAGTCATAACAGTTTGAGTGGACATCGATCCATCAATCCTGAAGGAACCTAATCATCCCCTTCCTTCTCCCCTTGTTTATGCTATATCTTCTACCTTGCCACTCTAGGACATTAGCATCTTATGGAGAAACTGCAGCTGTTGATACCAAAAATGAAGACAAGCAAGAAAAACAGATGAAAATTGGTCAATGAAGAGTCCCTGGCTGTGAATCTCTTTGCCCAGGCAGATCAGGATGAACCTATGATGCTCTCCTGATGCACCTATCTCTGTAAGTCTTTGCTCAGCTAAATCTCTTCTTCCTTTCCAAAAATGTTTCTGTTGATGAAACACTGCACCCAGGATTGCATCAGGGCAGTAGTATCTCAGCATGACACTGCTTAACAGGGCTTGTAGCATTTAGTGCCTGAATGTCACAGGGACTGACACTTTAACAGCAGTAGTGGTCTGTAGCCTACAGGAATGCCCTGTTGTGGTCCTCAAACTGTGGCTTCCTATTGTTTCCCTGTTAAAAAGTTTCAACATTTTGGCATAGCTGCATTTTTGCCCCATTTGGGGTGTTTGACATAGACACATAAAATCAAGACTGACTGGAACTCTTCCTGGGAAGAAAGTATCTACAGGTTCTAATAATAACAAGGATATGACGTGTTTATGTCAAAATATCAGGACAAGATGCTTCTGATGAAACATGAAAGCAGTAAGTGGAATACAGTCAGACCATATGGATTTGACATGTGAATTTATCCACAAGAAAGGGCGAAGTGGAGCCTCACTCTTCAGACTCTGGTGTCTTTGAATGCTTCCACATTTTGAGTAAAAACCATTTGCAAATGCGGCAGCAGCCTTGCAAGTGTTGCTCTATAGCCACAGAAAGAGGAAACCACAAGAGATTCTCAAGTTCTTATCATGAATCTCCTACTGACCTGTTAAGTGACTGTCAGCACAGTCCTTAGATTCACAGAGAGGCAATTTATTCTAAATTCAAATTACATGAAATTAAATTTGCCTTCTTTGCACCACAAGAGCTAATGAATGTCTCAAAAATGTTCTGAGATCTTTTTATGAAAGCCTTTTTATACGTCTATGATTCTAAAGCAAAATTTCCCCAAACTTCCTATTTAGCTAACTACATAAACTGTGTTTTAGTACATGTGAAATTTATGAACTTCTGTAAATTTCTAACAAAGAAAACCTCGGTCAACGTGAAGAATATAATCAACATCTCGTGGAATGCTGAAACAACATTTATCACAGACCTTCGCTACCAACCGTTTTATGCTCTTTGCTTAGGCTATCTGCCTTTGGGTAATCAGCAATTTAACATACCATCAGGAAGGCTGTTTAAAAATAAAGGTCCCATCCTATGACTTAGCATATGTTCTTGTATTGAAAAAATTGAAATATAATAGTGTATTTATTTGCAATATCTTTCTGGTAATTATATCTTATACCCTTGAGCCTATGAAACAAAAATGCAGAATCTCAGCCCTTACGCTGTTTCATCTGCAAATCTGACCAACTATAAGCTGCAAGAAAATAGTTTGGTAATGAATATTAGGGCCAAGAGACCAAATTCATGCATGATGAAGCTCCATTTACTCCAGCCATCTTCCATGAGGTTGACTTTGGCTTCTGTTGGAAAAATAATGGTTCAAGTATATAGTTTTTTCATTCTCCTACAAGTCATCTTATTTTCTACAGTGTTGAGCTAGAGAGCACACATATGATAGGTTCCAGTTCTGACATTTTTCCATTTTTTAGTTTAAAACACAACCCAAAACACAGAAGGATCAAGGAAAATAAATATCCACCCATATCTGTTTTCTTCACTGGTATAGGAAGCTTTGGATGGAACAGATGTATCAAGTGTAAAGCCACATCAGTGACTGCCTAGAATACCCTGACCTCACTGCAGCGGCTACAAAGGAAGGAAAATCCACAACGAATCTCCTTTTTAGTACATTCCAACTCAGCCGCTTGCAGGATACAGGGAGATAAAGAGTATTAAGCTGTTGCTGTTAATTTCTTTGGAATTACAACAGGGTAAACCTGATCCATAGCAATCCCCAAGGAGAGCTGGAACAGGGATGTGAAGATTTTATCTTCCAACAGCCCTAGCCGAGAGAGTATGTGATACTCTTTTGAGGGAGGAGACAAATATAGGCATGTCAAAAACAAAATGTAGAGTTGATGGTAGGTCTTGTAATTGCATTTTATCCAGACCTCAGAGATATATATGTAAATGTAACAGCAGACTTGACCACGTTATACTGATAGAAGCTTTCACTTAATCATCTTGGTTTGTTTTAGTAAAGCCTTCTTTCATTTCAAGCATTCAATTCCAGTTTAATGTCCTGGTTTAAGACATTAGGAAATGATGCAACTGGCTTCTTTCCTTGGTATTTTGTGAAAAACAAAGAGGGGGACTGTGTTTTCTTCTCTCAGGTAACTGCCAAGTTCAAGTTCAAGGCCAAGACCAAGTTCAACTAGACCCTTCAAAAGAGGCATTTAAAGTGAAGTGTGAAGTTGTAGTACCCCTGGGTGTAACGTAGCTGAGTAGGTAGGAGAAGGTGCGAGGTGACTGCTGCCGTATGATGTTGGGCCATGCTCTTGCATGTGGGGTTGTGTTTGAGCATTTCCTTTGGACGCTGCTCAGCGCAGGCTGTCTCATTTGTCACGGGTGTCCCTGGGAGTGTGAGGGGTGGCACTAGGCTGGTGTTCTTGTCCTTCTGTCCAGAAAGGAGGGACGGTTGGCCAGCAGAGAGAAAACAGGTTGGTCCTTCTCTTTTACTTGCCCTGGCTGCTCCAGCTGTCACTGGGGCTGCTGTCTGCCCACTCCACCCTCCAGCACAGCACAGGCGCGTATGGCATGCCTGGGAATGCTACTTTTCCTATCTGCCGTAGACCTGATTGCTTCATAGAGGACTGATTTTGACATGTGTCTCAATTCACTCTATGTCTATTTTTCAGGTGGAGTTTTGGGCTGCTGCTCATGGTCCAAGAGGATTGCTGTCCAGCAGCTGCGGAAACCTCTCCACGCTTTTGTCTCTACCCATGTGCTCTGCTAGAGTGGCATCAGGAGATGCAGACTTGCAGCAGAGAGGAGTGCGTGGCCTTCAAAACCATGCAGAGGTCACACATGCATTGCAAAATGTGACTTTCTGAGGAGAAAGCAGATGGGTCCTCTCCCATGGTAACGTGGATTTCCTGCACGCCCCTGAGGAGGGGGAGCCGCGTCCCGTGGGGAACAGCTGTGCCACAAGGGGACAGTGCAACACGTGTGTAGGCTACAGGGATCTGAAATTGCTATCAGCATGATGAAACCTGCTGGTCTGTAGGCCTTATTATATGGTGTTTGCATCTGTCCTACAGAGTAGCCTGGAGTTGTTTGGCTTGCCGTATTGCATCTGTCATGCGAAGAAGGCAAGCAGGCATGACCATCATGATGCAAAATAATTTCTTTCAAAGATTTTATATGTAAAATATGGTATACATAATGCCTTATTGGTGGTCTGTACATGACACCAATATCTCCTATTATTTACTTTGAACATATGTATCAGTTGTTTTCCCTCTGGTAATTGCATGTCATAGAACTGATCTGTCAAAACAAAACTGGCAAAACCTCATGTAAATAAGGACTGATCTCTTTTCACATGTGCCTATTACTGCATTCCACTTTTATCTTGCCATGAATTTGAAACTGAAATTGTTTTACATGTAAAGGAGATGGCCAGATATTTTTATCTCCGGTATTCAGCATGCTGCTTTACCCCTTTCCCCATTCCCTACATTATCCTGCACAAGATAAGGCTAAAGCCTGGAGGAGATTTCTGGAGAATTAGGTGTGGAGTTATCAGTTTGTCTCCATCTTTCACCACTGCCGCTTCATTTCCACAGACAAAATGTTTGATGATTCCACGGAGATGCCTTAATTCTTGATAGCTTTGAAGAGTTATTATATTTTAATACATGCAAGATTTAAGACATGTTAGGTTTAAATCAAAATGTCTCACAGCTGTGATTTACTTAGCGACAGATGTTGCTGAATTTTGAAAGGTTTCACTCAAAATAGATTATTGAATGGTAAATACAGCGATACTTTGATGACATTTTAAAGTTTTATGAAACACAGTACAAAATTTCTGTACAAACTGGTTAACATTTTCCTGTTTTGCTACATATTAGGGCACTCCTGTCCACAGGGAAAAAAAACCCTTCCTACAAAACTATGGCCATACGCTGGCAGCAGGGCTGACACTACTCATGTTTTTCAATTGTTTCTCAAGAAGCCCCGATTTTGCATAAAAATATTCTCTCTTTCCATCTGGCAATGCCTTTCAAGAAGGGCAGAAATCACAAGTACAGAGATATCAGACTTCGAATTAACAGTTAAATGCACTCTTCATTCAGGAGCTCAGCCTTGAGGTTTCTGAGATTTCATTGTCTCTCTCTTTCTCCTTTATATGTTGCTTCTGATTTACGTCCTTCTTCCTCAGACTTCAATGTCAGGGGTGATTTATGAGCACAATTTTCTGCGTAACATTCTGCTGCAATAGCTGGCAAATCCCTTTCCCTTGCATGAGGATGTACTCCTGTATTCCTTTTTGTTATGCACCAAAGAGGAAAGCAGGCAACTCCAAAAATTCCTTTAAAAGCCAATTTTTAATACTTTTTTTAAAAAGAAAAATGCAAATCCAGCTTCTCAAAATGGATGAATAAATTATATTACACTTAGATGTGCTACTTCAACAAAACAGGCTTTGGCCACATGACATTGGCATTTTGTGTGATGGATTCATTGAATCCATCTGCCCGCCGTGCGTCAGTCTGTGTCACCAACCTCTTGCTTTTTGCTTGAAATAAGGCCCCACAAGGTGCCGCGAATTCTCTCAGGCAGCGAAGCACATGAGCGTAGCTGTATTACTAATACTGGGGGACGGTTCATGCTGAAATGTAAGAGTAAATTTAATTAAGTACCTTTGAGACTAGCAAATTTTCTGTTACACATTTTTGCTTCTTCTAGAACTGAAGACATTTTACATATTTATTGAGATCACCTTTGAGCTGAAAAACTTGGTAAAACCTTGTGTGAAATGTTGATGGCCTCAGCCTTGTACCTTTGGAGGGGCTCTGCCTCCACGGTGGTTCCCTCAAGCTTAGGGGGGACTTGGTCCTGTTAAATTACCCTCCACAGCAGGGCCCTCCCCAGGCTGCTCTGGGCAGCCTGTAAATCTGTACTTACGGCCTCTGCGACGTACCCAACGTCTTCACCTTAATCAGGCCTTGGGGGCCTTGGAGCACAGCTTCACCCTTGGACTCGGCCCTGTTTCCTGTCTCGTACTCAGTGCAGGGCAGGCGTTACTGCGTCGTCGTCCCACAGCGTTTTGGGTTTTCTGCTCTTTTGTGCACTTTGACATAGTCAGACATTTGTGGCATTTTTATTGGTGCCACTTGTTGATGGCGGAGGACAGCGAAGCTGCTCTTACCAAATGGCATTATTATTGTTTCGCATCCTATTGCACCCTCTGCCCTGAACATCTCAGCAGCGTAATGCTGAAATAATCTGGTTTTAGCTGTGAGAGAAGCTTTGTGGGCGTGAACGTGTCCAGCAGCCTTTGAGATGGTCTGACAGTGGCTCTCCACGTCCCCCTGCTCCAGTGAGCGAAGGGTGAACATCTGCACAGCTGCTGCATAAGGCGCCCCCCCCCCCCATGCCTATGAGTAACTGGTGGGTCCGTGTCACTGCAATAGGAAGTGTGCCTCCTACTGAACTTCCTAGTTTCACAGATAAATTAGAGTAGTTGGACATTGTGAAATCTAGATGACAGATTGCCAAACCTCTTTCTTGCTGAAACAAGGCTATGCAAACAACAATTTTGATCACAGAGTGTCAAAAGCCTCTTTTCTTGGCAAATTTTCTTAGTCTAAGGGAATGCCTAGTGTGTATAAAATTGCCCAAATGTGTATTCATTTCCTGTGATGCTTTATTCTTTCTTATAATTTCATTGATTTCAGTGCTGTCCCTAGAAACAATTTAAGTATATACACATGATTCTCGTCTTGCTTATGTTACTGAAAATCAGAAGAAATTCAGATTAAGTTCATAAAGTCTCATCTGTGCAACTAATAGTAGCATCATGGACAGGAGCTGTAAAGATTTATCATGGTGTAAAACTGATGTGGGATGATTGTGATCTCTGTACACGTTTCTGGAGAGATATCACATAGACAGGTAAGTATTTAGTGGTTATCAGAGGAAATCCACAAAAAAAGACACTAAAATCCTGGATGCACAAAGCTGAAAGGGGTCTTAACAGGTCATATTGCAAATTCTTCCGGTCGTAGGAGAGGACAAAGATGTCAGCATTTGGCAGGTGTCGACCCAAAGATTTTGTCTCTGGCATTTTCTGCTGCTCACAAGATTAATTGGTATTTTAAGAGCTGGACTTGAGCTTCTTTAAGGGTGTAAAAGCAAACTTTGCCCCTAGAAAATATCTGTGAAATGTCATTGTCGTGGGGGGACGTGCGAGGACGAGGGACCTGGTGCGACAGTGTCCCTCCCTTCCTCGTGCTGCCTGGGAGAAAAAAGGAGAAATAAAACCTGAAATATTATTGCTGTGGATTGGGTGGGTGGCAGCTCCGAGAAGTCAACGCGGCATTTCCCCGGAGGCCGAAGGCCCTGCCGTGCTCTTGCGCCCCGGTGCTTCGGCAGGCGACAGGGGACCTGCCCGGCCTGAGCGTTGGGACCGCTGGGAAAGACGTGCTGCGCCCTTTATTATCGCATATTTGTTCTGCACAGCACTGCTGGAGCCTGTTAAATCCCTGCAGATCCTCTCTGGTGCACTCCACGCTGCACTTGTTGACCTACTGCAACTTCTGTTATCCTTATTTTTACTGCTGTTGTGGTGAGTAGGACCAGTGCAGGGCCAGCGCAAAGAAGAAGTGAGACCAGATACCTTCCTTTCTGAAGACGAGACCAAGGGATGAGAAGGAAAAAGGATATCATGTAAGTGTGGTCACTACTTGTTCATTAAATCTACTTATTTAATTTTAATCATTTATAAATCCAGACGCCTTTGAAATCATCTTCCAAGTCATTTTTGGCAGAAGTATGTATTCTGGCACTCGATGAAAGCAGCGGGATAGTCACCGCTGATGAGATAAACATAAATGCACCACTTTTGGCACCAAAACAGGTCACTAAGGATACCTGGTTATGATGGTAACACTAGCAAGGACTTCACAAACCAGTTGGCAATCAGGACTTCATTATATCCTGCAAGCCCAGCTCGTCTGGGTTGGAGAATACGCTGCACCAGAGTCTGAATTATCCCTGTGCCCTGGGATACTCACTGCTGTATCAATTTCACAAATCATTAACACTGCATTGCTTCAGGTTTATAGCAGCTCCCAATCCCATTTTCAAATACCTGTAAAGAGGATAATGAGCCAGATGCATGCTAGCAAAAGTGGGCTCAACTTAACTAGCTTTGGTGGAGCTGTACTCTCAAATCTGCAGAATCATCCCAAGGCATCCAAATAATCAGTATAAATACAACTACCTAAATATAGATGGTACAGCTCTGTTGGGATTATAGAGCAAGCAAGTAGCTAAATAAATTTCTTTTTCAATTTACCAAAACACAACACTGAAAGGAAACCAAGAACCTTTGGAGATACGCGGTGTGCATTTTGCTGGTATTTGAATGAAATGTCTTAGCTGTCGAATTGCTGCTGCAATAGCAACGGTGCTTTAGGCAGTTCACAGCCATGGGATATACAGCCAGGTCTTTAGATGCAACTGTACCTACTAAAGGGCGTACATCCCCTATTGTTAACTTGCATGTTAAAATATAATAATATTCTAAAAGAAAACATTTTGAATTCCTTAGTATACTGTATTTTAAATTGCATAGGGACAAAACTGTTTCAGAAAGGTACCAGCAAATTAATACGTGTCTGGCATCCTTCCTTTACGCAAGGATGCTGCATTTGCTTGCAGTGACCCCTTTACAAGTAACAAGCATATTTAGATTTTGGACGTGTGTTATTAATTAAAGTACTTTAGAGAACATTAAATTAGCTAATGAGGCAACTCTTGCCCTGCAAAAGCAAAACCAAGGTAAACGGAATTCTTAACAAAAAAAATGTTTAATGACTCATGCGTACACTTTGTAAACTTGCATAATCAAAATAAGGATCTTGGAAGCAGAACTTGCAAAGTCTGCTCAATATTTGGGGAAGAAATATTTAAATAACAGAATGACTCTTCTAGCAATATTTTTCAGTGAGATATAATAAAGCCTGTAGGCTAAATGGAGCTTGTAAAGTTCAATAATTCATTGGGATCTGGCAATTGGACAATTTTAGTTAATTAAAAAGGCAATATCTACATTAAAAAAAGCAAGTTTATTTTTGCTTTTAAATGTAGAGGAGCCATCCTGAAAAGATGTTACTATAAACACATTATATTAGGGTATGAGATGATCCAAAAGGAAGACAAACTAAATAATTAAGAGCTTTTAAAAGAGATAAATACCCTGAAGTCATTGGAAACACTTCAAATTTACTTTGTTAATAGAAGTGAAATTGTTCCTATTGCATCAAATACTCCTCTTAGAAATGAAGAACTGCCTTGACTTCAGCGTTTCTGTCCTGTGACAGCAGAGTGGAAGGAGACTGAGAGACGTGTGACTAACCTATGAAATATATTGCAGTCTTTGGAAAGAATTATCTTAATATTAACTCATTTACAAGAAAAGAAACTCCAGAAGTTGGCACAGTAAAAGGAAAATTAATAGAAAAATGCCTATATCTTCTTACAAGTACATTCTGGAACACGGTACATCCTGGAAATATGAATTCACGCTATTTATTTAAGAAAAAGCAAAAGATTTCTCACTGGCCGGGAGTATAACTTACCTAATGTGGAACGGCTCAGATACCCAATAAAAAAATTGCGCTTGGATGAAAACATTAGCAAGTCTAGGTACAAATGACCTCATTTTATTACGGTTACGACACGAAGGCGCTGGCCCACGCTGCCTGGAAGGTTTCCGGAGCCGCGGCCGTGTCCGGCTCCCCGCGCCGAGCGGCGCCCGCGCGGACCCGCCGCCCCGAGCGCCCCATCCCGCTGCGGGAGCTCGCGCTCCGGCCGGACCGCCGCGTGCCTTGGAAAGCGAGGCGCCTCACGCCGTGCGCTTGCTCCGCGCCGGCTGGGGGAAGAGAGGGGCCTTCGGGGAGCGCCGCCCTCCCGCCCTCCCTCGTGCGCGCAGGCCCGCAGAGGTGCGAGCGCCTGCTGGAAGAGACGGGCGGGCGCCGGGGCGAGGACGCCCCGTCCGCGCGGCGCCTCCGCAGCAGGCGCTCAAGCAAGGCGCCGGGGGCTGGATTAGTTATTCCCTTTCCCGGGGAGCCTGGGCTCAGTCTGTGTAATGCTCCATTATCCGACAGCTCATCCCGGGCGGCGAGCTGCAGCCCTCCTTCCCGGGAGGCCTCCTGCCTTCCCTGGGGGCGAGGACGGCCGCGCTGCGAGCCGCTGCGGACAGCCGCTAGCTGTTGAGAAACAGCGGCGTGTTCTGCGGGGCAGGGAGAGCACTGCTGCGAGACGGCAGAAGAGGGGTTTTTGAGTCAGTGCTTGGAAACAAACGCTTCAGCTGCAAGCGAGAGACCTCAGTCTGCTGTGCCCCGCTTCTTCAGGCCGCTCCGACGCCTTTTGGAGTCACGCTGCTGCGCAGAGCAGCCGGAACCTTGGGTCTGCTTTTCGGGGGGAAGTAAAACCGCTTCCCAGCTCCCCTCTCGCACGCGGCCGGCGCGGGGTGTAGGGAGGAGGCAGCGAGGCCTGCGCCGGTGCGCGACGCGTCCACCGCCGGGCATCGCGGGCGAGGCGCGCGTGGGGCCCGCGTGGGCGGGGCCGCGGGCGGGGCGGGCGCGCGTGGGCGGGGCCGAGGGCGGGGCCGGGGCCGGGCCGGGGCCGGGCGGCGCGGCGGGGCGCGAGCCCGGGCAGAGCCGCGCTCGGCAGCGCAGGACCGCCGCCGCCGCCCGCCGGCACCATGTGGCAGCCGGCCACGGAGAGGCTGCAGGTAGGCGCGGGGGCCCCGCCGCGAGCGTGCTCCGCCGCGGGGTTTCCTCCCGCGGGGCCGGGGCTCCGCGGCGCCCCCGCGGCAGCGCTGCCCCCGCGGCACGGGACGGGCCGCGCTCGCGAAGGCGCTGCCGAGCGCTCGGGTCGCGCCCCGGCGGCGGCGGCTCCCGCCGGGGAAGCGGCTCCGAGCCCGCGCCCGAGCCCCCGGCGGCGGCAGCAGCGGTAGCGGCAGCCGCGGTTCGGTGCCGGCAAGGCGGTTCGCCGGCCTCGGCCCGGCGTGTCCGGCTCCGGCTCCGGGCCCGGGCGGGACCGGCCGGGCGCCTCCCGCCGCGCGGGGCGGTGCGCGGGGCGCCGGGCGGTGCGCGGCCAGCGGGAGCCCCGCGCTCGCCGCCCCCGGCCCGCGCCTCGTCCTAACGGGCGGTCGGCGGCTGTTCGCGGGTGGGTGAAATCCTGCTGAGATGGGAGACGGGCAGAAAGTGCCGTGGAATGAAACTCGCCCTGTAGTTCCTCTGCGCTGCCTTCGTACGGTCTCCAGAGCAAATGTCTAACGAGAAAGAACCGGACACTTCTTAAAAGGATCGCTGCTCTTTGCTGCTGCTGCTGCCAGCAAAGGCTCTTATTGCTTTTGCAGTCGAGATTGAGAATTTGCTGTGATACCGATTGAGCAGAAAATTCAAAGGCTTTAGTATCGAGCTGATACTAAAGCCAAGTTTGAGCAGATCTCTGAGCTTTATTCCACACCAGCCAGCAACAGGAATAATTTGCTTTCTTAAAATGACATAGTTCTAACTAGAACAAGGAATGTCATCCTGGTGGGTAGGAATGATGTGCCAGAGTCAGAGTTTATGGATTCCAGGGTGAAAATTGTGTGAACGTACTGTGATTTGTTTGTTTTCCCGTTTTAGATAAAAAAGACTCTGTACTAAAGCATCAAGATATCTGTGCTAAGGACTTTATGCTCCTGGCCCTGTTTTCAGAGGTCTGGGGACCTGTTTCGTGCCCTGCCCTGAAGGGACGGTGCCCCGCGTGGGGGCTCACCGTTAGCACGGGGGTGGCTGCAGGAGAAGGACCTGAGGTGACACTGCGTGCAACGGTTGGGTGCAAAGGGGAAGCTGAGGAAAGGGAAAGAGAAGGGGAAAGTTGAGGCAACAGTGGTATGACGGTCTGGATTATATGGCTTGGCTACATGCCCACTTTCGGGAATTAGGAGGTGTTAAAGAATAACAAGATATTAATATCATGAATGTATGATATTGCCTACAAAAGCAAGCAAGGTTTTTTTAAAAAAAAAAAAGTGCTTGTCTTAGACAGAATAAGGTTGCGAGCGTAACCTTAACTCCTCATGCATATGCATTACGTTGCAGTCCTTAATGACGTTATTGCATCCCATGTATCTTGGGAGTTTTACCTTAGTGAGTGCATGGGAAAGACCGTGCTCTGGAGGAGGTGACAATCTCAGTGGGCCTCTAGGTCACCTCTTGCAAAGCAGCAGAGGCCTGTGGTGAAGGGAGTCATGGTTCCTACCCGCTGCTGGGGGCGAGCCACGTATACCAAACTGCTCAGCGGTGGCCACTAATTTTGTGCAGTGTGTTTTTGGCAGCCTCGCTGAGACTCTAGGCATCCATTGGCAAAAATGCTGAGCATCCCTAACTGCGATTCATGCCACCAGGAGCTGCAGGAGAAGCACATAAAGGGCTGTAGGCACTCTGGAAAAAACAAGCCAGAGGGGTCTGAAGTTGTAGAATGAATGATGCTTTTGACATCTCCCAGCTCCCACAACGGGGACAAGGAGAAAGTCTTGGAAAAGCCACAATAAGTCCAAAATAATTCTTCTTTCACACAAGAGATTAAATAACTTAGCAAAAAGTGGAAAGAATGCGTGCAATGAGCACCACCAAGAAGGAAAGATGCATCACTAACGTGTCTGCTTGCACACTTCACCTGCCTGGCATCCTTGCCCTGTCCACCTTGTCCTTGCCCAAGGTCTGTTCCTTCCTTGCCCACCACCCCACCTCTCATTGTCCCGCCTCGGTCTCCTCGCAGCAGTGCCTCATCTGACCTCAGCCTCGTTCCTGTGTGTCCCAGCGTTTCCAGGTCTGACCTCCTTCCTCTGAACCCCTTGTCTCTGTTTTTTCCCCTTTTCCCCTCAGCACCTCAGTGCCGTTTCAGTACTGCTGCAGCAACCTCCATCCCTGCCCCCACCTCCATCCGGTTGCGCTCCTCAGCCCTGGCCCGGCCCTGGGTGCACGTTTCCCCCAACCACCAATCCACCCTCTCCCCATCTGTTCCTCTTCGCAGGTGCTTTGACTTCATTTCCCCATCTCCTCCCGCGTGGGTCTGGCTCTGCGGTGAGATGGCTTCCCCTTCCCTGCCGGTGAAAGTGGAGGAAGGAGACTTTTCAGCGGCCGTGGAAATAACACAGGGAGCAGCCACATGTTCTGGAGGGGCAGATGGGCCACCACTGCCGCAGGAGCTGCCGCGGGGGCCTGCGTTTCCAGAGTGCGCTAGGGATAATTTTTTTTTTTTTGTGTGTGTGTGTGTGTGTGTGTGTGGCTATTGGCTCTTGAGAGTCTCTTTAGCGGGCATTAGGTTGTAGCAGGGGAGACTTGGAAGAAGCTGGGGAGGTGGCAGGAGCTTGTGGAGTCTCCACTGCCAGTGGGATTTGGGGAGAATCTAGACAGACCCATGTGGGGAATGGTGTTGGATTGAATAGATGACTTCTTGGGATCTCTGCTCGTGTCTTCCGCGATTACTGTTATGCCAAGTTGCTACCCTAGAATATTAGGGGGAAAATACAATGGTTCGTCCAGTCTCATCTTCACCAGGTTCTTTAAGGTGGTTTATTGGTGCAGAAAGTACGGAGCTGGTACAGCTTTCTTTCCTTATGTTTTCATGTGTGAATTGTATGTGGTGTAATTTTGACCCAGATGCATCTCGCACTGATTTCCAACTATGGCGAAGTGCAACGTGAAGCAATAAGTAAAACGGCAATGAAAATATTTTCATCCTTCAGTGAGTATTTCTTTTGGCCTGGTGCAGTTAGAAAAAGTATGAACAGACTTTGGAAGTGGTTGCCTGCTTTTATGGGTCAGCCCTGCCCTCGGTGTTGGGGGGAGCTATGTATGTTGACTTGATCGGGAGCGAGTGTCGTGGCTGGCGGGCGTTCATCTCGTTGCTGCCAGAAGGTCCTGTGGTCACCTCCTGCGTGTGGGTCTCCTTCATCAGCCCCCATAGGATATACAGCACGGCTGCGTGGTCCAGGTCTGCAGCAGTTCCTGCAGGAGCTGCTTTTGCTCCAGATGTGTTTACTGCTGTCAAGTTTCACAGTTTGCGCTGAGATTTTTGCCTTTGACCAGTTGGGTACAGCAATTGCAGCGGATGTCCAATAGTGAGGGCAGTAGCAGAGCTGATGTCTACACAACAGAAATAAAGCGATGAAGCATCATCGCCGGTTCGGTTACAAAAATGTGGTGAACCCCTCTGGAGCCCTCCGGCCCCTGCCGTTGTTGTGGTCGCTCCTGGTGGAAAGCGTCGGTGCTGTGAAATGCCCCCATCCCGCATGGCGTTAGGTCTGGTTTGGCTGTAGGAAGCCCTGGTCACGGTCTGCTTTGCTTCTCTGCTCTCCACTCCGCTTCCCTCCGATTGAAGCTTTTCCTGTTGTTCACCTGTTTAAGGAAGAAGCCTCCGTTGTCTCATATATGTGCTGTTGCTGGCAGATAGGTTGAACTGAATTCAATGGGTTAGAGTAAGATAGAGAAACTTAAATGTCCAGGCTTCTGGAATTTCCCTGAAAATATAATAGAGTGAAGACAGCTTTTTCTTTTCCTTTCCTTTCACCTTTTGCCATTCTTTCACCTGTGGCGACATGTCAATTATGTGCATTTTTGCCAAAGTTAGTGGGACAGTTCTGATAGTGACGCAAGAAACTGCACAGCTGGGGCAGTGAGAGAATACACGATAGAGTTCACCTACGTCTCTGGTGCAGTATGTAAGAAGATTGTGATTTTGCAGGTGATGTAGGCATATTATTCATGTTTACTGTAAAAGAAATGATCTTTGCGTCTCTTTCGAAAACACCCTTTTTCTCTCTAATTTCTATGGGAGCATTCCTGGTTTGTGTTCAACAAAATGTCAGTGAAAGTATGGAACGTGAAAGGACCTCATCTCTTCTGCTGGAACAGTTATCCGGAGGTCTTTAATTTATTAAAGAGTTGTTCTTCCTACGGAGAACGCCAGGACACCAATGCGCTGGCTCACGGCAGCTTCTCGGCGATGCTTTTTATAGCGGGATTTGCAGCAGAACGTATTGATGATTCTGGCTGAAACAATGCCAAGAATGTTCTGAAATCTTTCTTTACAATTATTTGCAAGTGTGCCCTGTGTGCCTGGTGTGGGATGCGAGGCTTAGAAACTCTCGGTGCTGCAGCTGGGATTTCGGAGACAGCTGGTGGTATTGTAGCTCCTGTGAAGAGCTCTGAAGTGGTTTTCAAAAACAATCAAGGTCTTAGTGCAAGTTTCATTTGCCCGTCTATGAGATGACTGGTATTTGCTTTGAAACCTAAATTTTCCTGGGAGCTTGATGCCAGACATTGTTTCTGGATAATAAATCCCGTGGGTGTGTAGTTTCTGAGTTCATGCTGTTCATAAGCCCTGTTTATTAGTTTTCCTACCTCTCTTTAACATGTGCGAGCAGGGAAATCGTGGTGTCCAAACGCATTTCCTCCTGGAGCAGGAGCAGGAGAGAGGAGGCAGTGCTGTGACGCTGGGTGTCTGCGCCAGGCCATGCTGCCGCTGCCTTTGGGATACGGCTCCCGCTTTTATTTTGTATGGATTAACGCTGGTGGGTTCAAATCAAGCGGCAGTCATGTAACACAAGCTGGTGTCATGCAGCAGGGCCTGTTTCCGTCTCGTACCCTTGGCTGCATGGGCTTGGACAAGAAGATGTTTCGGGTGCAGATGCCTCATGTTTGGCAAGCGCTTGTTTGATTTCCATCATCATCCTCAAACCAGGCCAACTGCACCACTGTTTCCTGCTCTGAATGTTTTTCCATGAAGTGTCTGAATGAATGAATGCAAATGGCCAAGTGCTTCATGGTAGGACCTTGGTGATTCTCTATCTGCTCATCTGGAAACTTGATGTTCTTACCAAAAGCCCATGGTTTTGGGCCATTCCTGGGCAAGGTTTTAATAGCAGATGGCTGCAGCATATTCTCATGTTGCCAGAATTTCTTTCTTTCATAAAACACGGTTCCACGTGTTTTGTAATATGCCATGAAACACTGTTGGGGAGAGCTCAGGTAAACTAGACGTGATGAAGGACGGTGCGCAATGTAAGGCAGCCGGCTGGAGGTCCTTATTAGTAGAGTTAGTCCAGCTGCTTGAACCTGGAGGCTTAATTTTGCCATCATATAATTTGTGCTGCACTTGACAAATTTATGGGAAATATGTATGTGTGTGTGAAAGGAAGCTCTGCCATCGTCCTTGAGTCACTGATGTAACTTAGCTCCGCATCATTAAGATAAAGCAATAAAAACACAATGCAGCTATCGATCCGAGTGCAGTGTTGGGGGTCTTGCTGCTTGCTGTCTGGCATATCTGTGAATACTGTCCTTGCAGGTTTGATAAATGCATTCCTGTTTTTCTGTGGTTTTTGTACCCTATAACTGTGCATTTTGAATCTACTGAAATTTTTAGATTTGGGGATCATAGACAGCTGATAAATACATACAGATTACATGCACCCACTGCCTTCTAGTGTACACAGAAAACACCTTTTCCTTATCAAGATAATTGAGACTCTTTAGTAAAGAAATTCTACTCTGTGCAGAGTTAAGTGTATGTGATGGCTTCAAGGTAATCAGGGGTACAGAGTGTACATCACTGTCACCGGTTTGATGACACCGTTTACATGGGGTGTGGTTTTGGGTGCTATTGATGCTTTCAGAATCAACTTCTCTTCTCGCCACTGTATGTGCGGTGGTCAGACGCATGTGAGGTATTTGTCTATGCAAAAAATGCAGTATGCAGTCAGTTGAAACAATATTTTCCAATTGTTCTAAAGCATACAGCAAAATCCCTTCTAGACCCCCCCCCCGATTCTATGTGTAAAGCATACAAACAGCTGTCTAGACAAAGTGCTGCAAGACATGTATAGTCAGTGTGATACTGCTCCTACTGAACTTTGGTTTTATTAAACATTATATTAGAAGGAAAAAGTGAAATGTACTTGAAATTTAAGCTTGAATCATGTGAATGCACACATCCAGGAAGTCTTACAGCATGGTATTTTGGCATTATGTAGCTTCAGGATATCTTTCAAGGCATCAAAGTTCTTAGAGTAGTTTGCTACTCTGACTTCACAACTGTCAGAAATCTTTCAAACAAAGCACGGTGAATTCGAAGAAGCTCATCTGGCACCACTTAGTTTGGGCAGTTCCTTTTTTTTTCTTTTTTTTTTTTCATTATTTATTCTTTGTAGCAAATGAATGGCTCTGGAGAAATGCTAACATGGGGAAGCATTCTATGACCAAAAGAAAATCAAAATTGGTGACTGCCTCATGGAAAGCCCTCTGGGAAATGTTCTTAAGAGTTCGTTTATAGTATCCTGCTAGTTTCTGTTTATGAAGCTGACAGTCTGTTTGATGACCAAGAAGAGTAAAAAATCAGTGATTTCCCTGATGGAAGGCAGTCAAAGCCTAAGGAATTCAGTCTAAATAGTTCGGAACTTTAACTGCCTGTCTTGTTTTTTTTCCTGTTCCCTGATGACAAACAGTAGGGCAGTCATTAGTATGTCCAGAGCGTTGCTGTTTCCTTCCAAGAATGATAGTTTTTGCAAGAGAGGACCCTTAACCTGGGCAACACTGTGAGTCTGCCAGACCGCGGTGGCATTGCACTGGCGTCTTCTTGCTCACATCAGTTCGTTAGTGGCTTCGTTTGCGATTTGTCTCTCTATGGAAGCAAGAGGAGAGTCTGGCCCAGAGGCATGTATATGTGTAACTGAAAAGTCCCTTTAAGCAGTGTTTAATATTTGCTTTTTTTCTCACAATGCTTTCACGTATAATAATTTAACTTATTTGCACTTCAAATAGTAGCTGGAAAAGGTTACAGGTAACAGTAGGGTTAGTCTTCTGGGCCCTGTCTGAATAAATGCATCGGACCTCTTTGACCAGATTGCAGGTGGCCTTGTTCACAGTGTAGCGAGAAGAACTGTTATGGCTTTTTGTGACTCTTTTTTCCTGCTGAAATACTGATCAACAAGCATAAATCTTGATGCACAAAATCTTCCAAAAAAAAAAAAAGTTGCATATTTCTAGTATTTTGCCACCTCTTTATGTTAATGATGGCACTTCAACAAAATTATTTGGAAACTCAGGATGATTAAGTTAATCTTGTTACATTGAATGTTATGTTAGCAGTTCAATGATGGCTTCTGAAATGTTGCTCTCAGAAGATCCTCAATATGTGTTTTCATTGGGGATATTTAAATAGTAACTGCTTTTCCAATGAACCAGTTATCATTGGTAATAATTCCAATTCAGATCTGGAAAATTAAAGATTTTGATATTCCAAACTGTACCTTGCTGTTTGTCTCTGTTTCCCCACAGGTTTCCCTCAGTGCAGTTGTGCTTCATTTGAGGGAGCAGGAGATGGAATGGGTTGAAGTCTTTTCTTGGCTATTACACTCCCCTCTCTCAAGTTAACAGCTGGTTGTACTTTCAAGGCAGTGTTAACAAATACAGTTTTGACCCAAGTTATTAATTTAAGTTGTAATGACCAAGCCACGTTATGAGCGTAGTGCTTTTTATTTTGGGATCTCAGTGCAGTAGCACTGGAGCAGCGAAGCATTCCCCTTCTCAACGTAGGGTCTGTGTCACGTCAGACAATTTTCGAATGTCTCCTCATGTGAAAACGTTTTCTCCAGACGCACGGGATGGGAATTGCCAAGAACACTGAGAACAGATAGAAAGTTAATCAAATGTCCCGAAGTTCAGATTTGTGGCTATTTTCTTCTCCCCATTCACCTGGGTTGCCAACCGCTGGATTTAAGCGGATAGATGTTCCATATGTTTCATGTTAAATTTTCAGAATGACTCCGGAGTAACTTTTCAGATATTCAGAGCCTCCGTTTAGGGCCAGGGGAGAGGAGTTTGGGGTCTGGAGGAGACCAAGGGCACGGCACTTCCGTGGTGGCGGTGGCAACATCGGACAGATCCTCTGAGCCTGCAAGTTTCTAGCTTTCCTTTGCTTCTGCAAGGGGAGGATTTCCATAGCGAAGCTGAGTTTCTGTGCAGCTTTCTTGTAGCTGGAGACAAGTTTTCCTGCTGTCAGGATTAATACGTGCTTTTTAAGGTGGTGATGGTGATGATGATGATACTGACCTGAGGCTGAAAATGGTAGTTTTCTCCCTCTCCTCACTGCACCCCAAGTTCATTCTGGTCAAACTTCTGTTAGTTGTTTATAAAAATTGTCCAGTCCAAATTAATAAGCTGAACTTGGTTTCCAGTGCTACGTTAAGAAGTCTTGTCCTCAGATTTCTAGCATTTCCTTCTGCTGGGAACAGAAGTATCCTAAGAAGAGTTGTGCTGTGGTGTGCTGGTTCTGCTGGCTCCAGCTTGGAGCTGGAGAGTGTAAAAACAAACAGCAAAATCATTAGAAAAAAATATTTCAAACTTTTCCAAAACAGGATTTTAATGTTTCTTTCCCTGATTTGAGACTATTTATTCAGCAGAACCTTTTACCCATCTTTAGCTTTTCCATCTGGAATTTATTATGCTTTCCAGTTTTTGACCAGAAAAGTACATTTTGGCAATTATGCAAACCTCACGCTGCTGCTCACTGAGCTGCCTGGCTGCCAGGGTACAGCGAGCGCCGTCGCGCTGGCTCACCGGACCGCGAGTCTGCTGAGGACAGCAGAGGATTTCTTTCAGAAAATCGTCAGCTTTGGGATCAGGTCACCACTGGCGTACAAAGCACAGCCGGGACAAAGGCCTTGGCTGTGTGTTGCTTTGCAGCTAGGGATTTCAAAACATCTCAGGAGCTGAGTAAAGTTTTTCGTGGGATCATTTGTGGGGGGAAATAGGAAGTAATACTTCCAGTCACAGAAACAGGCAATTTGACAGATTTCTCATATGTAGCTGTTTTAAGGCAGAGGTGAGCCCCCACTAGAAGCACTTGCATGTAGAGGATGAAGTGAGATATTTCTGTGCCACTTGGCTTGCTTTCTTATTCCGTAGTGTCCACATCACTTTCTATATTGCCAGTTCCAGCGTTGCTGAATGATATTAAATCCTTTATTTTTTTTTTATTAAGTCAGTGTGGTTTTTTTTTTTTTTTTGCTCCACAGGAATTTTCTGTGTGAAATGCCTGAATATCTATAGATTTGAATCAAGGAATATAGAAGCTTATGTTTTCTCTCAGTGCTTTCAGGAGGTGTCTGCACAGTACCGATCTGTGCAGGCTTCGGTTCCCGCAGCTGGGCGCCGCTGTTTGGGCTAGAAGTGGAGGGCAGGGCATTTTGAGAAGTTAACGCCAGCCCTCTCGATAGCTTGGCTGAAAGGGACTATTGAGCTGCGTGCTGCTCCTTTGAGGAAATCCTGATAACGAAGACAGCTTTGGTGCCTCCTGCTGAAATGACCTGCTGGGGAGATGTGCGATGTCGCTGAATGGTGCTGGCTGGTTAATTTTTGAGGTAGGCCATGAAGAGCGTGCCGGGCAGTGACTCGGAGGATAGCACGTGGCCTGGGCAAGGGTTCAGCCGAGGGCGAGACACGAGGGCTTTGATGCTTGGCCGGGAAGGACCCTGGCTCTGAGCTATCCCACGTTCACTGGCTGGGCTGTGTCTAGGAAAAGCAGAGGTGTTTTTGTGACCTGGCCTTTCTCAAGATTTTGCGTGAAAACCACAAAGAAAACTGCCCGAAGTCCAGGACTGGTCGGCATTTCAGTCTTTCTTTGTGTCCACTCTCTCTTCTGGATGGTGCCTTTGGTTTCCCCTTGAACACTGGGAGGGTTTCCTTGCAGCATGTTTGCTTTCTAGAGAGAAGTGCATTTAGTTCGTGGCCGATGTGGACTCCTCTCTGCAGTCACCAAAAAGCATGCATTTGCTGTTTGCCAGTGTCGGGTGGGTGCGTAGACAGGACCTGAGGAACACAGTGAACATAGAGCTAGAAAGGAAGGTGCTTAATCCCTCCAGAACTAAATGCTCTCTGGGAAAATTGCTGGAGTAAAGCACTTGGAGATGAGAAGAAGAGGAAAAAGAAAAAGTAGGATCACACATGAAGTGGGTAACTTATTTAAAAAGCTATTCTGAAGCAAAGAATACCACCAAACTACTTGCCTCATAAAATCCCCCACTTCCACAAAAACCAAAGCTGGGCTTCCAGGAGTGCAAAGCTCATTGTAAAATCAGAGCCTTGCTTGCAGGTGTTGACCTTACGGGAAGGTCCAATATAGGTGGGTTTTGCAGGTCCGGCATCTGGTGCTCTTCTTTCTGGATCACTGGGGGAGCTGCACTGCTTCCACCACTCAGTGAGTCAAATGGAAGTAACATACCCAGCTCATATGGTTACACTGCACTTTTAATTTGTTCCTGATGTTTTCTTTGGAGAACTAAATCGGCCCTTCCAAAGGAAGGTCCTGGGCAGTCTTTGCCGCAGCATAAGTGTAGTACCTGGCTCCTCTTTGCAGAGAGGGAGTGCTCATGTTAAGTGATTCCAGGTAAGTATGACCACTGGAGCACATCATCTAAACGTGCTGACAGCCACTTATGAATTGATTTGAGGTATAATGTGGTTTGGATTATGGGGGAAGTGGAGCCCTCTCTCTGTTGCCTGCTTCCTGCCGGAACATCAGGTGCAGAGTTCTACAGAATGGATATTATTTTATACAAAATTGGACAGTTTACTTTGATAAATATATGTTAAATCACTCAAAAACACAGATTTAGGAGTGCAGTCTTTTCTCAGTGCGTAGGGATATGCCTTTGAATCCATCAAATTTATCTTGCCATTTGAGATGGCAGTGTAGTTTTCAATGGTTTATAAGGAATGGTGGGAAGCATATTCATGTGAGTGACTGCTTTGTTTAGATCTTATGTTTAGAGGTTTTTTCATTAAACCCCAAAGCTTGGTGCTAGAAGGTACAACATTTTCAAAGGGCAATATTTTAAATTTCTACCTCAAAATACAGAGTTGATATAGATGGAAATGTTGCATGTTTGGAAAGGTCACAGGAGCTACGATAGGTCCTGCTATTGCCTTGTACCACAAATGATAGTGTTCCAGTATGCAGTCCTTGCCTTTCTTGTAGCTTTGAGGTTGCACGCAGCTCCCTGCGCCTCACCTACACTATTCCACAGTTTCTGGCATGGTGACGGGGTGCACTCTTCCAAGTAGTTGTCCAAGCACAAGGGACTTGGGATTTTGTTTTCATCAACTGCTATGATGGATGGAAGTTGAAACATTTCCTTGTAGATGGCCGGTGGGCAGTGGGAAGAGTGTGAGGCTAACCCTGCTCGGCCGTAGGAAGTAACCGCATCAGAAATCCTGGGCTTGCTGTAAGGTCTGCAGAAGTGAAGTGGCAGCCTTTCCGTTGATCACAGCGAGCCTTGGATCAGTCACTAAATGAATGAGACAACCGCCTTTCGTAATCAGGGGTGATGAAAAGCCCTGGTGCTTCAGGACACTGAAAAATATTCACTGAAGTCTTAATTAGTCACTGTTTAATTGTTCCTTTTCTGAAGTCACTCTTCCGCATCTTTCGTATGCTCAAAAAGCTGACGATGTTTCAGGCTGCAGAACTGGTGGAAGCTAATCTCTCCTAATGAGAGCAGTGTTTGAAGAGACTGCGAGTTGCAAGTGACAGCTGAAAGGAGTTAGCAAAATCTGTGCCTGGTCAGAGACATCCCAGTGCTACAGCACGGGGATTTCAGCCCCACAGTAGGGCAAGCTCAAGCTGGTTTTCTGAGCCTGTGGACAGGGCTCCAGCAGAGCAGGGCAGGGGGCTGAATTGAGGAGGGCACAGAGCTCTCTGTAGGTGAAGGCATCTGGGGACACTTAGCAGAAAGGCAGAATCTCAGCAGGTTTTGGACTAATGTGAAAGGCTTTGTTGTGGGGAAGCTAGATGTCCCCTCCGGTGAGAGGACTGGATCAGCCGTCGGGGAGGGAGAGATTCACAAGGGCTCTGGAGAGCAGTCACAGCCCGAGAGCCCCGTTTGGGGAAACTTTGCATTGAAACACCTCAGGTTAACTTGGTTATGAGAAACACATAAATATTTTATATGATTTCTGAGAGCATTTATGTTGTCTTTTCCAATGTAAAGAAGTAAAAATCCTAAATTGAAGTGACTCTTGGCTGCTAACAGTGTATTAGAAAAATAGGCATGTGGAGTGGGCAGCAGTAAACAGGGAAATGTCCCTAACTTGTTTGTTCTGAAGTTTACTGTGCTGATTCTGAAAGTAACAGCCTGACCTATAGTTTCTGGTGTGGTTTGAGGGTTTTCTTACGTGTATGTGAAGCTTTCCAAGAAAAACGAAGTGAATGTGGTTTGGCATTTAAATCGCTAATGTTGTATCAAGCTAGAGAATTTCAGAAGCCATTAATGTCTACATAGATGTCATTTTGTTCACTTGAGGATAAACTTTGCTCCTGTCTATCTATATGTAGCTCTTTTTTGGTCCAAATTCAGATCTTGATAATGTTCATGTAAATCTAAATGCCATTGCTAGTGTCAGTAGAGCTACTTTGGATTTCTTTTACTCTGAGAAGAAACACGTGCATTAGAGAGCCTCTAATCTTGCAAAACGCAGTAGGATGTTAGCCTGCATAGCTGTGGGCAGGATTTGGTCCTTTGGGGCCCTGCCAGCTCGGGGCGCTGCTGAGACGTGGGTCCGGTATGGCCTTCTCTGGGGGTGCAGCCCCTTTGGGTATCGAGTTTTGGTATGGAGCTGAAGGCCGTATGCAAAGGCTGAAATGGTTTGTCTGATTTTTCTTTTTTAAGGTAGATGCATGCGATTATGTGAAAAGACTTAGTGTGTAAGAGAGCTTAGCCGATCACTTCTGTATTACTCTTTTTTGGAAGCATATGTTGTTTAAGTCATTCTTCGCTGTGCCGTAACGCTGTCTGGATAACTGGTGTGAAGTGTCTGACTGAGGAGCATCTGTGTGGTGCTGCGAGCTCGGAGCCCTCTCGTTTCCCGGGGGGGAACCACTTGCAAAACATTCACGGCAGCGCTGCTGGGCTCGCTGCGGCGTGCGCGCTGCACGGGCGAGAGGCAGCGAGGGTCTGCCCCAGGCGGGGGCCCGGGGAAGGAGCGCGCGGAGGGGCCTCGCGCGCTCACCGCTGCGGCACCGGGGCTCCCTCGCAGCGCCAGATGCTGTTTGCCAAAGACCTTTGACCCTCGAATGTGTCTTTAAAAGGTATTTTCAGGTTGCAGTTGAAAATTGTATTCCTCGTTTGTGAGTACAGGACATTTCCGGTATCTTTTCTGTTCTCTCGTGGAGAGAAGGTTCTCTCTTAAGCCTTTTAAAGAAACAAATAGGTGCCAACTCAGTGTTTTTTTTTTGTTGTTTTTTTTTTTTTGGTATTTCTCAAGGGGGTAAAAAAGTGTTTCTTGCCCAGCAGCCTTTAGTTACAGAACTAAATTTGGAGAATGATCCATCTCATGCTGGGGAAAAAAACATTGTTCCCAACATCTTCTCACTCCCAAACCCATATGTGGGGCCTTAGGAAAGTGGTCTTGTATTCCTCCCTACTACCCCCACATCTAACCAGTGAGTATTTTTAATAGTTTTTCTGGGAGGTTTTTAAATCTGGTGTCCTGACTAAGTTTTACAACTCGATATACACCTGAATAAAACCAGACTGAAACACCTGCTTTGAAAATGGCCTGGTCCTTATGGTGCCGGCGTGACTTGGTGCACTTCCTGGACGGATAGTAAAGTGATGCTGTGAGTCTGAAGAGCCGGGTGACTGAGTTAGTCACTGTTAATCATTGCCATTGACCACAGTGGTGACTATTGTGAAATACCGTTTCCAGAAAAATTAATTGTTGTAGCATCCCGGTTAGTAGGTGTCAACAGGCAACAGTACAGTTTTATTAAAGATATGAATTATTTTGTTAGGGCTCTCCAGCTAAAGGAGCAGATAAAACTGCTGACTTGGCAGGGGCAGCTGGTATCCGCCCGGAGGGACGGGCTGCGAGGACGCTGCGGCCGGACGCGGGAGTGTGTTGCAGCAGGAGCAACCCGAGCAGCACAGCGAGCCCGTGCGTTCCCCCGTGGGTGCGGAGGATGACTCTTAAGCATATCATCACCTGCCTTGTGTCACTAGTTTGTCTCCTAAAAAGAGGTCAGCAGGGTGCCAGTGCCACGGCGACAGCGTGCACGGGATCCCTTACGCTTCGCAGCTGGTGTTACCCCGGTGGAGGGCGGGTGCAGGACTTCAGGGAGGTATCGCTTGCTCTGCCCAGGTGGTTCTCAGTCCTCAGCTGTTATTGTAGTTGTTGCCCCTTCTCATCCTCGCTGCGTGCATCTGCGCGGTAAGGGGGAACTGGGCACAGAGACACTGAGGTCCCAGGAGGTCCCAGCAGACCTCGGAATTGGCCTGACGATGCACAAAGTCATAGCGATTTGGGCTGTAATCTTGTTCTTCGTAAAATTCCTATATATGCAGTTGTTCGTACTGCTTTGAACAAGGCTTTGGAAGAGAGTTTAGAGACTGGCTACTACCTGAAAGGAGATATTGAGACTTCTGTGTTATTCGCTGCCTGCCTTTGCTTACCTGCCTTGACAGATCTGATCTGGGAGCTGTGTTGCAACAGTGTGAGTTTGCATTGTAAACAGTGTGCTGTGATTTCCTATCAGTGTTGATTATTCCACGTGTGTTTTCTGGGTCCTTTGCACAGATTCAAGGTTTGCTTTAGAAAATATTAAATATCATTCTGCTCTGCACACCCGGAAATCGAAAGCAAAATTGTTTTTCTAGCTAATGAATTATTTGCAAAGTAATTTTAAGTAACATATAGCAAAAAGAAAGCATGTGGAGTCTGGCCAGTTCTTAGTAACATTGGAACCAACTAGCTTCATGCAATATTACTCCTCTAACATGGTTTCACTGAACTCCCAGGGAGTGTTGAAGTTTCACCTTATCTAGCTTGTCTTAATTTTACGGCATGTTTTTCCAAGCTGGTGGGGTCAATATAAAGGTTGTATTTATGAATATCTGGTGCTTGTCTCCATCCGTCGCTAACACTAGTTGCTGGAGGGGTATGTCCTTCTGCTTTGGACATGGCACAGGGTCACCAGGGCAGGCCGGACGGAGAGGATGCAATTCCCGTGTCCCTTGTGGCCGTTTGCCCCGTCCTCTGGCCGCCGGCTCCCGGGTGCCACCTGCGGCTCTGGGCTGCGTTACGGGGCTTGCAACAGCTCAGTCCTCGCCCGGGGACCGACGAGCTGCAATGCTGGCAGGAGGATTTCGGCTGGTTTCAGTTCCTAGTGTGGGTGTTTTGTTTAATATGTCATTTCCAAAACAGTGTGGTTACTACTGTAAACATTTGTGTGTAAATGTAGTGTGTATCTGTAGAGATGTGTTAGAATTAATGCTAAATTGATCATTAGTACTCAGTCTAAAAATCACTATGTCAAAAACTGCTTCCTCTTGTTTTTTTAATTGGCAACGGTGCATGCACAAATACGGGATTTGGATGACCAGAACCTCCAGGATCTCATCATCTTACCTGGAAAATGTCAGCCTTTTACATTAATAAGCAATTTAGTCACTGGGGAGAAATGGAATTGACTATTTCAGCCATCCTTCGCTTTTAGATGATAATGATAAGCTATAGCCCACAGCTCTCAAGAATTAATAGCTCTGGGCTTATGACATTATTTTCATATATTAGAACATCTGAATTTCATTATATTTGGTAACATTTTATTCTGTAATATCTTTGCATAGAAAAAAATGGAAGATGCACAAAGCATGTCTTCCAGCATCTTCTAATGTTGCTTTTCAGCTTTTTACAGTCTGCAGATGTGTTGCCAGTGCTCTGCCTTTTCTTCTTTAAATCAAACTGTTCTGTCTTCTGTTGACCAGCAAGCTAGGCTGTTCCTCCCTCACGAGAGCGAATAAGTTGTTTGAGCAACTTGTGGGGATTAGCTGTATATCAAACTGCTGCAGGAAACAAGTAATAAATTCTCATCAAGATGCACGCTGTGCTCTGTGTGGAGATTTTACGGAGTCTTCTGGAAAAGAAAATGTTTTTCTGTCTAAAAAGCATTTCCTACCAAGTGACTAGCTGTAAAGGAAACAGCTTAGAAATGTTTCTTGACTGCAGGAAGGGTTCGGTACGTACTTTTACTGTGCCATTGTGGTTAACATCACTATAAATTTTTCTAGCACTTCCTAATTTTTCCTCTATATACCTAGTGTTAATAAACATAGGTACAGCAATAACAGTCCATCTGAGCCAACCCATTTGATCTTTTCTTTTCTTTTGGTAACACTGATGCCAAGATTTTGCAAAGGATAATCCAAAGATTCAGGTTTGTCTTTGCTCCTGTTTGAAATCACTGTTAAAATATTGACTTCTTTGCTGCTGAATCATGGGCCTGAGTTTGATTTTGGATAAGGAAATAGCTCAGTAGACATAATATGGCATTAGTGGAAGCAAAGCTCAGTAGATGAGGTCGGTGTGTCAGAGCTCTGCGTGCGGGTCGCGTGCGACACATTGGTTCCCAAGCGTAAGGAACTCAAACTATGGCTCAGAGCAAGATGTTTTTATAAACATAGCTAGCAAACTTGCTAAACCTTAAACCAGGTTAGAAAGCATCTGTTAAGAGTACCGGGAGATGTGTAGCTGTTTGCACAGTTTGGAAGGGTTTTTTTTAATACCATCACCAATGTATTTTTTGCTGCTGAGTTCCACTGTCCGTGCTGAGCGCAGGACAAACTGCCGCGTGCGGGTCGGGCAGGGGTGGGACAGGGCCGCTCCAGGACACCTCTGGCCATTGGCATTCCCGCTGTCATGGTGGGGCTTGTCCCCTCGGAAGCTCCCTGTGCCCTGAGAGTGAGTGCCGGGCAGCGAAGGGCAGCCGGCGTATGCAATAGCAGAGTAGTCTGGTTTTACCCTTTCAGTTTAACATGGGGCAGCCCAGGGGCTTTTGACACTTTGCTGGGAGAAACAAGATGATTCCTAAATTTATCATCATCCCTCAGAGTCTTTCCGCCCTGCCTGGTTTCCGTACTAACAGGTATGTTACAAAGCTGGGAGCTCGGGGGTGAAGGCAGGAGCTGCTGAGGATGCCGACCTCTGCGATACCAAAGTCGGGCCAGACACCTCCAGTAATTCTTTGGTAGCTGCGTTCTTTGGCAAAGATAGGTTTGAAATATTTTAGGTGGCTGGGTACATAGCAAAACCCACAAATATATCTTGTAAATCTGCTGTTGTGAGTTACAGAACATCACTCAGCTCAGGCCTGAAGACCTCAAGTTATTATTCATGCTATATATAGTATATATAGCTATATATATACGCTGCAACGTATATGCTGCGGTTAAATTCTCACATAGCTGAAACTGGAAAAAGCTGTAAAGGGAAAAGCCGTGTCAATTGAAATAATAAAAAGAGAGGGCATGCCCCTAATAAATGCTTTAACTTAATTATAAATACATGTGCACTTTTATAGAAACAACAAAGGTCTCATTTCTGCAAAGTTTTAGCCACGTGCTGATTCTTACATACTGTGAGCAGACACGAATGCCAACAGGCCGCTTCCCTGAACATTAAGTGGGGGCCTAATTTCTTGCAGGACTGGGGCTGAAGATAGCAGCATTTGGTTTATGCTGGATATTAAATGTTTCAGTGCACATGCATCTTTTCCCGAATTGAAAACATCTTTCATTTATTGGGTCGAGCTGGCAGCCAGCGTAGAAAACTCTCTGTATTGTGTTTATCAGCCCGCTGAGAAATGCAGTTGCTTTTGAGCCTGCTCCTGATCTGCCAAGAGCGTCGGCAGAAAGTTTTACTGTCTTCTACTCTCTCTTTTAATGCTTTGAACGTGGCCAGTGCGGGGCCCCTGGCAGCAAGGGGAGTGCATTGAGGGAAACGATAAGGATTTAAATCTCCAATTTCCCCCGCGTTGCTGGTGGAGGGCCGGTGGCTGGATGCTGCGTAGCCGGACGGGGTCCGTCGTGGGGGGCTGCCGGGGTGCGTAACCTCGCTCGGCCCCCCAGCAGCCGCGGGTGCCAGCGCCCCTGTACTAAAAGGCTTTACCTGCTCACCCTTTTATGGGAAAACCTGGTTTAAACTGCTGCTGGGTGCTGCCATGGATGCAGGTAGATTCAGTGAGAATAGGTAACCTGTCCTTGACATGTTAATTAATGTTTCATTCATTTTAGTTGATCTAATTTAAGCTTTGTGTGTGTAAAAATGGGCTTTAATCAGTGCAAGACTTGGCTGAAAACCTCTGATAAAGAACTGTAAATCTATGCAGAGGAGTGAATGCTGAAGGGATTTAGAAAAATCTTTTCAAATGAGTTTTCTGCTCTGGTTTGGAGAAACAGGAATGCGTAAAAGGTTTTCCTTGTAGCTGAGAAAATTAAGAAAGTCTGTAGTGCTGTGTGTAACTATCAGTGTTTATTAGTTATTAAGAGTCCTTGCAAGGAAATTTCTTGCATAAATTGTGACAGCTGATTTCACTAACTGAACACAAGGTTTATTACTATATGAACTTGATAATTAATTTGTAATTTGTGCATAAGCATTTCATACTGGCAGTTTTCTCACAGAGAATAACTTGCCTTTTATTTGTTGAGGATGTTTTTTTTGTGAGAACAGAACTCCCATTCATGATGGGCACAGCAAATGTAGTAAAACATTATCATAGCTGGGATTTGTTGTACACTATGGATTTATGTCAAGAATGTTAATGATTTGTTTATGAATAAGTGAGCCTGTAGTATTGTGAAGCAGTATCTGGCAGGGCTGCTGAATGGACATTTTGAAAGCAGAGGATTCTTGGACTGAGTAAGCTGTAGATATTTGTATGTCTCAAATTCGTCGCAAGTAGGCTTATGGATTTTAAACAGAAGTGTTTATTTAATGCATTATCGTCTTCTACAGTACTCATCTGGCATATGTACGGGCCACTCGATAACATGCGAAGAGGTTGTTAAGTATTTTTTAAGGGCAGTTAATCTCCTTCTAGTGGGCTTTATTTTAAAAATGAGGTTCTCTCCTAGAATGAAGCATTAAACAGAGCAATATGATGTCTGCAGAGTCAGTATAGATCAGGAGCGCGCTCTGGATAGACAGCGTCTCGCTTTGATACAGCGTCTAGTCTAGCTGAGATGTCAAGTCAATGTCTCCTTGAACCGGCCGACCAACAACTGAGATCCAACAGCATAAAGTGAGACAACCATCCCTCTGCTCCCAAAGGTCTGAGCTCTCCCAGCATTTTGGACTCAGGTCTTTATTTTTAATAAAACTAGCTGTTTAAGTGTTCTTTGCCCACATGCAAGGTAAATAGCGTAATCACAAAGCTGCCTCTCCTGCCATCCTCTCTCCCATGAGTTTTATAGCTGATAAAATGGGTGTAAGCACTTAACTCCAAGAGGAAGTTGTCACTTGGGTGGGATTCATGTGTTTTCTCTATCTACCTAAGCTTCTGGGGAAGCTGCAGGTCCCAGAAGCGTTGTTCATTGCTGTAGTAGGAAGCCTGGCAGGGCGCCTTTATGCCCTGTGGGCAGCTGAGCCCCAAAACTAGGAGTTTCAGCACTGAATTCAGGGAGCATCGGAGACGGTCAGTGTTGCGCAGCTGCGGCGCTGTGTGGAGCGTGACTGAACTCTCTGCCCCATAAATTATGGCAGTTCTTGAAACTTTTGTCTTGTAATTCTTAATGAGCTGGGCTATCGGCTCTGCATCAGTGAATGGTTAAAAAGGAGCAAGATTTGCTTAAACATTAAAACTGTGCCTGGAGGACTTCTCTGAGAAACTGCTTATGAATATTAAGTGAATATAATATGGGAAGACAACTTAGCCTCTTTGCTGTGCTTTTATTTTTCATAGTGAATGTGGTTTTGAGAGTTGAAATGTGTCTGGATGGAAAGTAATGTTCATGCAGGGATGGCTTGGGAAGCCCTGTAGTGCTCTTTCCCTTTGAACGTGGATAGGAAAGAGAAGTAAGATGCAGTTTATTAAGATGCAATTTCTATAGAATTGTATTTCCGCTAAATACGGTTTGATCATGTGCCAAACAGCAAAGAGGCTGAAGCCAGAACACTTTGTGCAGTGAACTGGAGAAGAACCCCTTCCAAATCGAATGGGCTGGGGAAGAATGAGCCTAGTATCGCTTGTCCCTGCTGTTCCGTGTGCACGCGTAACAACCTACGGAAATGAAGAGAGAGCCCCCCCGTGACCGCTGATGATGGTGAAGCAGCCGTGGCGGCTGGTCAGGCTCGTTATATCTAACCTACTACAGGGAGCAAGCAGCCCCTGGGAGTCTTTCACCCAGGCCAGGGCACTGGGGTGCCGGTGGTAGGAGTTGCCATAGCTCCGGGTGTGTTATTTCTTCACTGGTGCATTCATTGCTCACACGGTTTTCAGAGTTGTCCCCTGTTTCTTCCCCAGCATTGTCTGGTCTGAGGTGGTAATTCAGCAGATAAATAACCCTCAAGCCGCGTTTTACTTCCATTCTCCAGTACAGAAATGCACATTCAGGGAGAAAAGCAAGGAGGAAAGCTGTAGTGAAGCTGATGAACTAATTTGTTCTCTGTACAGATGCTTGCACTCTTTCCCCATTCAGGCACATCGTGCACCATTAAACACTTTTAAATATTGGCAGCTTAATGGTAAACCGCATTTGTGATTTGTCTGCTGCATGAGCATAAAAGGCAATCTCAAACCTGCTTCGGGATCAGCTTTACTCTGTCAGATTGGCAACATCAGTGACAGTCGCAAGAGTCTGTTAATTTCCAAGTGTAGTGGAGATGAAACATGAAAGTGGAAATGCTCATGTTGTAGGGCAGGAGTCAAACTAATCACTTTTCTAGAGATGCTACAGGGGAAACAGATTATAACCACAGCCCCATTTAATGTGTTGGAGAAGCTGGTTCCTTCCTCATCTTTATGCTAGTGATGGAAGGCTGCGTGCAATACCGTGGCTTTTAAGTAATTTCTGACCTTTATTTCTACAAATCCATTCCTTGTAAAACCCAGTGTTTAAGCAGATCCACTCGTTACTTAGTTTTTTTCATTGTGTCAAAGTCAAAAACCATTGTTGTCTTTTGTGGATAGCTGCATACGCTTTCTTGCTCTTGAACAGCAGCAAATGTCATTACATTTATGTTCCCGTTTCTGCAGGGAGAGGTTTTAGCTCTGCAACTTCTGGTTTTCTGTGTTGTGCTCATTGTAGTATGGATGACATCGAGATGCACATGCTGCCCAACCCGCAGTTAAAGATGTGAAAAACAAAAGTTGGAACATTTTGATTGTGGTGGTTGCTGGATTGCACCCAAGAGGGAACAGGCTTTGTTGAATGATCAAAGGTCTTTTACTCTCCTCAGCTGCTCAGAATTGAGTGGGCAGATGTTTATCTATCTGATCGTCTTGTAAAACTGTAGGTTTGGCTTGTGCAAATTGTTGTGCATGCAAATCTGCTGATGTAATTTCAGAAGCTTTTCTAAGGTCATCTGAAAATCTGTTCCAGGTAGAGAACCTGGGATGTGAAATTGAATAAATATTAAAGAAGGATACCTTACACTCCTAACACTATCTAGAGACTGAAAATAATGTAGTTGGATTAAAGGCCCCTCTATTTGAGGGGATGTGGCAATGGGTGATTGATGTGGAGCTAAAGTTCCTTCTCAAAATCACTGACTTCAGTTCACACCTTGCTCAGACTTTCCACTTTTGAGGTTATCTGTTTCAAGCTTTGCTTCTGGACTGAATTGTTGTGGTTTTTTTCTTGTATTTTGGAACAAAAATGTTTTACCAGTGTTGGACTTTGCAAATAACTTACCAACAATACAAACATTTTTACAGGCTTTCCTTTAAATAATGGCCATGCTCAGAAAGCAGGAAAATTGACCACTGGCATCTACCTCTGAGTCAACCCTCAGGTAGAGAAATGTCCATTTTGAGTGTTCTGCTCTGACTTTCCAAGTCTAGTCCTAAGGCAAAACCTTATTCCGTACCCATGTGGCACATTTTGTGCTGAATGTGCTTGGAAAGCACGTAGGCAAAGAAAGGTTTGCCATGGACAGGCTTGAGAATCACAGCAGCCGTAATGAAAAATCTAATAGAGGTGAGTGGTGATGAGCCATAAGGTCTTCTGTAGCCTTTGCTTTATTCTCAGTATGCCTTATAGCTTAAAGCAGAGAAGTTCTCTGTCAAAGTTCCCTTTTGATGGATGGTGCTCCATCAGCATAGTTGGCCTTGATGGTACTAGCTAATAGGTCAGCATTTATTCTGATTACTTTCTAAATCATTTTGCCTTTCCAAAAGTGAGAAACTGCATTAAACACGATGAACTAAACAGTAATATTTCCTGATAATATTTGGAGAAGAGTCCAGGAGCTTTGGCAGATTCCCTTGAAAAGTCCTCTACGGCTTCCTTTCCCGTTGCAGAACTGGGGCAAAAGCAGCACTGGAGATCCATACTCAATCTGTGTGTGTGTGTGTGCACCCGTCTGCCTCCTACCTGCAGTCTACCTGGTTACTGCCATGTCAGTAAATGCTTAGAATTAGTCTCTCTCTCTCTTTTTAGGCCAAGTTACCCTCATTTACATCACTTATCATTTCGCCCCAGAGATTTTTTGGAAGGACTGTCTCAATTATATAGGCTACACCTATGCAAATAGCTTAGGCACAGTTCAGAAGCCATCGGTAAGGCTGCGGCATGAAGTATTTCAAGTATAAGAGGTGAATTTTAAGATTGGTAACCCTTGTGCTTAGTGATCAGAACGCAAAGGGAAAAAAACTGCAAATCTGAGCCGAAAGACATGCTATAAAAAGCATTATCATAAGACTAAGCTACAGAAAACACATTTTTGCATGGCAATCTACTGGATTTATTTTGGCAATTATTTATTTGTGGTGGTGGTGGTTGTAAAAGTGGATTTTTTAGCAAACTTGGTATAATTATAGAGAAATGAATTTGTAAAGCTGTTCAAACATTTTGCATCAGTTTGTTTTTTCAGCCAAATACGTGCCTTTTTTCATTAAAAAAATATTTGTCTTGAACCATTTTTTTTTTCCAAAGCAATGACTAATTGCTATTCATAAGATTCAATACTTTAATATTTTATCAGAGGCTCCTGAATTCTTTCACTCCCTTCTTTTTCAGGGTAAATAATTTAGATTTCAGATGCATCAAGTTTGATAAAAGCCACCTTGTTAATGTCTCCTGTAGAATTACAACTTTATGCACTCTGAGGGATGCTGGAATAACTACATCAGTAAAGCTTATAAGTTAAATTGAATGGGGCAAGGGAAGACGACAGTGGGGAAATGTTGGACAGGCAGTTCATTTATTTTAATATTGTTGTTTTTTCAGATCTGTAACTAGCTGCCAATGTAGGTAAATTGGAGACCGTAAACATTATGGGTATTCAGAATACTTCCATCATGTTATGTTATGGGGGTTTATGTTAGATATGTGTCTAGAGAAGCTCAGAGCTTTAAAAGCTTGGACCGTTTTCCCTGGATGTTTGCATTCTACACTGTTTCATTTCTCTTAAGCCTGAAAAATGTTGCAGTTTTGTTTGTGCTAATTGACAGGATTTGCACCGGGGAACCTTTAAAAAAGAAAATGAACCCGACTCACTCACATTCCTTGTTTTTCCTGTAACTTCTTTGCTCAGAGTTGAACCAAAACTCACAGATTCAAAGCTGACTAGCTTTTCTTGGTGCAAATTTATTTGTGGCTGAGACTGGATCTCATTTAGGGTGCAGGGGGAAAAAAGAAAGTTGAGGACCTATGGAGAATAAGGATGTTCCTTTTCTGCTTCTCTGTTGCTGTGCACGACTGTTTATTCTGCACATGTTTTCTGCTTGGAAAACTTGCAAGTCACCTCTGCGTCAAACGAAATTTGGAGCAGATTGGACAAAAGCAAGAGTCTGTCGGTACAGTTATTGTAAAAACAGGAAGTAACCTTCACGGCCCGAATGGCTGAATGATGGTCCTAACAGACCTGGAGTCTTAAAATTATGCTGGTTTTGAAACATTTGGGTAGTATTGAGCTTTTGGTTTGGTTTGGTTTAAATTAAACAGTTTAAAAATCCATAATTCAATGCAATTCATCCCATTGGCTGCGTTGACTTACAGGACTGAAACGGCAATGCTTCACTCCTCTGGTAAAAACTGGTAGTAATAGGGCATGTAGGAGCACATGTGTAGCAGTGGTGGAGACAGGACCTGGTTCGGTTCCTGCTGAGCTCAATGTTTGTTTTGCCATGGATTTTTGTGGGAGCAGGGATAGTCCTTTCGTGGCACATGGGATTCCTAAAGACAGGGAATTAGTGAGGGCCGAACACGTGTTGCCAGAATGGAATTACTTGCGTTCGTTTAATCACTGTGGATTCCTCCAGAGTGACGCTGCGGCGCCTGCGTGAGGAGTCGGCTCTTGCTAATCGGTCCCGTATGGACTTGCAGATGGTGTATTAACGGTGCCCTGAGGGGATAAGGGCTTCGGGCTGAATGTCACGGTGCAGGTTTTACTTCTGTTCTGGAGGAATCTGGAGGTATATATGTCTATGTATTTATGTATAAATAAAATGACTAGCATTTTGATTCTTAATACTTAATACTGAGCAGAGGCATTAGTTAGGCTTCTGCAAAAAACATCCGAACTTTGCTGACAAGCGAAGAAGCAGCTGAGGTTTTGCAGAGCAGCTGGAATTTCTGAATATCTCTGGGTTTGGGTGTTTCACTTGTGAGCACTTGGAAGCTTATCTCCCTTCTCATCAAGTGCTGGGACTTGTCCTTTGAACCTCAGAAAAAATGGAAACATCAGAAAACATTAATTACTTTGGAAGAACCTTGAAAAGGCTATGCAGATTTAACCTCTTTCTACAACCCTTGGGTATGAGAGAGCTGTTCTGGGCATGCAGCAGGTTGGTGCGAACAAAGAGGAGGACCCATCTTGGCTACTATAGTTAAATCATTCTGCACTGAAAAAATAGCAGAATAATTTTGCATCTGACTTGGCTCAACTTACTGAGTAATGAAGTCGCAGGAGAAATGGGAATGCAAATGAATTTTTTTTGGTGGGGTTTTTTTTTGGTTTTATTTTTTATTTTAAAGGTTTCTTGGTGCAAATCCTGTCAGTTATCCAAGCCTGAAGCTTCGCTGCATTAACTAGACACGTTGCAGAAGGATGTTTTTGATCGCTTTCTGCAGACTCCCTTGTTCCTGCTGCAGGCTGTCCTGAGCACTGTTCTCATCCATGGCTTGGGAGAGCCGGGAAGACCCGGTGTGAAATCTCCTTATACAGCCCTACTTCAGTGGGACCCAAGTTTTACCTGTATTGTGCATCACCCACGGCGTGGGTCCTGGGGGATGCTGAGGGGCAGTGGGGAGCGGGGGCTGGAGCCCCATAGCATCTCCTTGGGGCACTGAGAAAGGGGGGCTTTTGGCGGTGTGGCATGCCCCGGATGGAGGCTTTCCAAAAAGGAGGGCGACTGCTGAAGGAGCAGGTCTGTCTCGTGGAGATGGCCTAATCCAGGGCAGGAGGAGGATCCCTTCTCCGAGACCCTTGGGAACGCTGGGATTAAATGCTTAGAGCGTTTCCACAGTGCTGTAAATTGGCATCAAAGGCCTGACTGGGGTCAGTGATAAAATGGACAGCTTTAGAGGAAGGAATAGATTATCATTATCTCTTGTAGCTGTAAACATAAGAATTCAACAGTCTTATCCAAAAAGTTCATTTGGTTTGTATTTAAGCAAGTACCTAAGTATTTTTGGCAAGGGTTTGCACCGTTTGTTTCTGCACAGTGTTAGGCACAACATAAGCTCTAGCAACTAACCAGGGCAAATTCCCTGCTTGCAGCAGACACCTCCATCACTCAATCCGTATCCCCAGCTCGGAGAACACGTCTTCGGGAGGCAAGGCCAGGTCACTGCACTGCATAACTGCTTAACAAGTTATTGATTTATTGCAGAAAATGAAGGGGAAGAATGAGAGAATGACTGAAACGCTGTTTTGAAAGGGTGTTTGGGAATGCAGTGGCTGGCTGGCAGGTATTGTACGAGCTGGGCTTGCTCTGCAAGTCTCAGAGTGCAGAGAAAGAACTTTTTAAAGCATCCTCTGACACAGAAATTGTTGGAAAGCCTCCAGGAGCAAATTGAAAAAGCACCAGGCTGGTCCGTGCTGCAGGATTCCATTGTTCTGACGCTGGGCCAGTGACGCCGGGTAACGCGTCGGCTGCAAGCTCATGTTAGGGGGAAAATATGCTGGAAAGCAGCTAAGAAGTCAGCTCAAAATAAAGGTGAATGAACTTGACATATCTATTCCCCTGCATGTCCTGTTTTGCTCTCTCTCTTCTTGTCAGCTCTTATTTCTTAATTTTTTCCACTCTTCCTTCCCCCTGTTTTTACCTTTCCTCCTCTCTCATGCCTGCGTTCCGGCTGACATTTGGCCAGAAAAATGCTTGGGCTGATAAATACCTGAGCTTGCACGGAGAAATTTTGGCACACTGGTACTTTTGGAATTGTAACCCATGTTGAAAATCTGGACTTGCACACAGAGACGCAGTGCTCTTTGGGACGCCCGGCAGCTTTGGTGATGAGAAGATGCGCAGCAGATGGAGGAGATGACTTTAATTTCATTTAGTGCTGTGTAGTGGGACTGTGCTTTCCAGGCTGGTTTTGTTTGCTGACTTCTAAACATAGTTTAAAGGCCACCATCATCAGGGATGGGAAGGAATTAAAGAATAGAGCTGTTATTGCAAGTGTAAATGTTATTAACAATGATTGCATTTAATAAAATACACAACAGAGCTATCTGTAATGGGGCTTGGGGGCAGGAGAACTCGTTCAATGGTGGCTAAGTTGTGCTCTGCTGTGCTAAGTGTAGCTGCAACCAGGTTAAGCAGTACAACAAAACTTTCAGTCCTGGAGGGTGAAACAGCTGTATATGAACATAAACAAAAATTTGAGGGTTAAAAGTGGTATCTGGGGCCAAAGGTTTGGGAAGCATGCATTTATGAGAAGAGCTCAGCTGATGCAGCAGGCTGTACAGCTCTCACTTTCGTGTTGCTGATCAATGAAAGTTGTTAAGCTTTATTGCTACTGATGGTTTAAAAAAAAAAAGTTCTCGTTATAAAATATATGCTGTGAACACTGGGCACTGGAAACTACAACCCATTTTAAGATATGTGTAACAGTCATCAGTAAAGTAATGAACTGTAAAAGCCCATATCCAAACAGATATATATTTACATGCATATCTCCTATCCATATGTCTGATTTCCACTGAATAAATGGACTGGGAATTTTGGTACTTTAATGGAGAAACAGATCAAAAAACTATTTATTATAGCACTGTGATTTCTTTTACCTCCTAACAGCTGACATTTTAAGGATGTTTTATTTATTTTGTTTTCATGATTATTATTATTAGTGTTCTCTAAATATTGACTCCTTCCTGCTCTGATGTTGATCTCTGTAGCAGGACTACAGTTTTTGAGCAATTACAGCTAAACTGGAGATTTCATCTCTGAATACCCTGGACGCTGAGATTGGCTTAGGTCTGGGGGTTTAGTTTGGCTGAGCGTAGAGATATGTTAGAGGATCAGTCATGAAGTTCTCCTGCGGCTCTGAAGTTCCCCGCAGTTTGGAGGGTGTCTGTATCTGGGGCCGTGTTTTGTTTGGGCAGCGATCCTGCTGATTGGAATCGCATGAGCTTGGCAGCCGAGCGCGGGATCCCGGCCAGAGCAAACTCCAAGTACACAGGCTCTGAGAACAAAACGTTTCACATGAATTAAACTGTGAGGAAACAGAAATTCTTTAAACCTGTAAGAAAACAAGGCAATGTGAGCGTCGTCAGACAGGCAGCTGTGTGATGAGGGTATTGATAAGCAGTGTAAATTTTATTTATGAAATCTTGATAACGGTGTTTGTTGTTTTTGTTTTTAAGGTGTTCTTGCCACAGCGAGAAGCAGCATCTCCCCCTAGAAAAGGGAGCTGCAGTGAGATGGAGTAGCTCTCGGTGCCTGCGCGCACAGATCCAATAGGCATCTCTGCTGCAAGCGCGTTTGGCATTTGGTTTCAGTTTCCTCCTACCACTTTCAGCTTCTCCTGTCCCACATGCTGCATCTGGTCTTGCTGCCTTGAAAAGGTTCCCGTGTCCTCTTCCTGCTCTTCCATCTCCCACCCTGTGCCCCTCTTCCCTTCGCCTCTCTGTGCTTTCTTATATTATAGGTTTCTCCACTAGAGCTTTATCCTTGACTTTCTTGTCACGTCCATTAATGACGGGAGATGACTCCCTGCCTGGCACCGGGAAGCATTAAGTGCAGTAAGTCCCATACCTCCTCTCTCAGCTCTTTCCTTTCTCCAGCCTTGCATCTTGCTTGCTCTGATGGCCCTTGTCCCCGTCCCTTCTCCCCGCTGCTGCGGAGGTGTCGAAGCAGCGGGGCAGGAGGGAAACGGTGGCGTTTGCTGCTTCCTTTTCTGCTGCTCACAGGGTGGCATTGGGCATTTGGGAGGGCTGTGGCGGGATCACTTTTTGCGGCATGGCATCTCCCCGGGGTTGTGCCTGAAGGTCCTGGGACGGGCCATGCCCTTTGCGCGGGCTCGCTGGGTAAGTAGTGGCGTCAGGCCGCAGGCCGGCCGCAGCGCTCCCGTGCTCCCAAAATCTGCAGCGGCGGCCGGCAGTCGAGTCTGCCCCTTCGTCATGCCCGCTGCTGTTTCTTTGCGATTGAGAGACAAATTTAGACATCATTAGCTGCTTTTTTATTTAAATATTGTCTGTTAACTGCAAGAGATTGAATGAATTTGATTTGATAGGCTAGCAGAATATGTCTCTTTTTAACATGCTAGATGAGATACGCTTTTAATAACCAGCTTTGTGGAATTAGATTGGTTTCAAAAAGATTGCCCAAGCCAGATTTGCTCGAGTATGAAGGATCATGACGTGATCTTGGACTGGTGCACGCCAGTCAGTTCTGTGTTACAGCGCGTAAATGCTGGTGGAATGATTTCCGACTTTGATAAGTGCTTCCATCCCCTTTGCAGAGGGTTTTATTGTAGTGTTCAGTACAATGTTTATATGAACTGCTAGTAAAGGATAAATAAATACTGCGCAGTGAAGTTTACTCTGGGGGAGGAGAAAGAAGTATTTAAAGTGTATTAGCAATATTTTTTTAACAAGAAGTGGATCAGATGTGACATTTATCTGTACTGCATAGCATTTGCATTAAATAAACAGAAAGCCTTGAACGGGATAAGTTTTCCTATGAACAGTGTCGGAATTTTTCTTTCCTTGCAGCAGCGCTGGAGGCTTGGGCTGGAGTGGTCCTCACCTCCTAGCTCCGCTCACGCCAGCGCCTGTGAACGGTGACGGTAAAGCATAAGTGTATGGCTACAGCACTGCAGTGGTTTCATCTCTTCGGACCATGAGTAATACCGTGGAGGTTTTTGTATGTACCAATGGGATATTTTGGAAGTTGGATTCCCCGGGGAGTAGGGGAAAAGAGGACACTTGGGCTTCCTGACGTTCTCTGGCGGTTTTCTGGGCTCGGTTGTGTCGTTGCTGTCTCGGGCTGCTGCGCGCTGCTGCGGGATGCTGCTGGCGCACGGCTGGGGTTTCCTGCCAGAGCCAGCTGAATTTCACAGGCAGAGGAAGCGCTCGCACTGTAGTAGTAAACTAGAGGTTATTTTTCCCTTTTTTTCAGTGACTGTAGTCTTCTGCTCACTCTCCAAGGTGGATTTCATGTGGGAATTCCTTCGTAGGTGCTGCGGGAGGATGAGCTGCACTAAGGGTTGCTTCTCGTTGCAGCAAATGCATCTTTCAGAGGCTTTGAGCTTTAAAATGGCTCTTGTACACAAGCTGATATCCTACCATTTTGGTGTTTGTAGCACTGTGGTGTACTGTCTACTGTGTTGAAAATTCAGAAAACTCAGATATTTTTGATCAGTTCAGTTAACCAGAATTTAAAAGGGCTGATGATGACTGGGTTTTCGCTGAAATGGGGAGCACTTTGAAGGTCCCTGGGAAGAAAGTATTCGCTGCACCTCTGTAGTGGCAACTTTGGCCTGCTAAGGGTTTGGGCTGCCCAGCTGTATGCCTTTCAGTTTTCTTCTATGAGGGGAGAGGTTGCCATTGAGACTGGTAAACTAAAAGCAAGAGAAAATGATGGAAGTGGAATCCTTGATTAAAACCATCGTTTTGTATTGAGATAGTTTTCCATGTTATTAGGGACTTTAGTTAAGTTTTACACTGAATGGGTTTCTGCCAATGTGAAAATACAATGCTAATTGCAGCTCTGATTCTTTCTTTGGCAATTAAGCTATTTTGTTTGCTTAAGTAATTTTAAAACTTGCTGCCAATTTGTTATCGTTTTGTTGCTCCTTGCACTTCTTGCAAAGATAAAGTCTGTTTATCAGTAGCACCATCTAAATGGATGAACGATGAATGATGTGCCATTCTGAGCTGTTGCTATATCATGCCCATTAAGAATCTCTTCTTTTGATGATTTTCACTATAAGAGCTACCAAGTGAACTTAGTGGTTCTGGCACATAAAATGTGAATGGTATAATGTTCCCTGAGCCTTTGTTCACTGAATTGCCAAAGTCATGCTTTTCAAGAACTTTGTGAACTTAAAGCACTTTAAAGAAATATTCTGGGTTCACAGCACTGGAAAGCTAATGCCTTTTCTTAAAAAATACATTGGCTACTGTTATAGGTCAGCATTTGCCAACAGTTTCCGCAGGAGATGCCAGTTTGGAGTGGAAACTAAGGAACAGATTCAGCGAAGCACTTTATCCTGTTCTTGGCTTTAAGCACATGAATAATCCCATTGACTACCCACGTGTGCTTTACTGGAACTGCTCACATGGTGAAAGTTAAGCATGTGTTTAAATAACTTGCTTATTTGGGGTCTCACTGCATAGTGTCTGCTGGCAGAGCCTTGATTTTCTTAGGGCACCCGCCACAAGACTGGTGCACAGGTAGCGCGGCTCCGTGCAGCAGCTGTGCACGGCTGACCGGAGCAGGAGCACCCCTTGGCTTAGGAGGGGCACTTCTGCGTCCACCCCCATCCGTCCTGCGCTGCTCTGGCAGCTGGTTGCCTGTCTGCTGCCAATCGTGCTGTGGGGTTTTTGGCACGTAACCACTCCAACTGGCTGCTTATACAAGTGTTGAATTGCCTTTGTAAGGGGGAGAGCAGTCTTTTCCTTGGTTAAGTCTGTATATGTGGTCGCTAAAACATGAAAAATGTAGATCATTTTCATAACTTTCCTCATGTTGGTCAAGTTGCGTTCTCTTTAACTTCGTCACTAGTCCTGCTGAAGCTGATAGAGATATAGTGGAGGAGATCGACAATCTGGACTCAATACTCAGAGGGGCTAAAAGGAATTTTTTCATGCATTGAATATTTAGTGGAGGCGCTGTGAACTGCTCACCTCAAGAAATGGAGCTGCTTCAGCACGCAGGGAAGGAGAGGTTAGATGCTGGGCTGGGATCTCCTTCAATTTGATATTCCCCAGCTACAAACTCTGCTTCGATCCAGAATTGGCCTGCCAGCAAAATAGTACTCCTGCAGGTTAAAAATAAATCCTAGCAAGTTATCTACCTCCGCATTTCTCTCCCGTGGCCCGGGTACCCAGGGGAGCAGTCGGCCTCCGGGACAGCCCTTGCCTAGGCTCGCCAAGGGGCCGTGCTGGTGGGGATTGCCAGGACCTGCGACCACCAGTGGCGTTCCCGGTCTCCGGCACGCTCCCTGTGCTGCAGGTTTCCTCTGAAGAAACAAGGTCTCTTCCCTGCAGCAAGTTAGCAGGACTATAGCCTCTGTGCAAAAGCCATTCAAGCTATTACGGAGAGGTGCAGGTTTAGTAGATAACTATTACTTAGTGAGACTCACAAGCCCGGCTTTGCCGTTGATCTTCAGCCGCACTCCTTCAAACCGAGGAGCTCAGACTTGGAGCTCGCTTGATGCTTGCCAGGGGTGTTAAGCTGTTGTTTACCCTTTGCAAGCAACTTCACTGCCGAAGCCTAGGACATTCAAACAAAAGGCTCTTAATCAGGACTGAAAGGTGAAAAGAAATAGGTTTTCTCAGTGTGTTCAGTAACCCTGGCTCACAGAGCTTGGTTATCTTCAGGAGCATGTGCCAAAGAGTATTCTTTAATGTATAATCACCTGAAACAGAGTGCTCTTTTGCTGGAGATGAGCAAATGGGCTAACATGTAGTATGAGCTAGAGCCAGATGAAAAATAACGTGGGTAGGTTCCTTCACTGGCTTGGAGACCTGAACGCTTGCATGGACGGCGTGAAGGCCCCCAAGTAGTATTATGACAGGCCATAACTTCATGCGTGAGCTAGGAAAAAAGCAACTATTATTTTCACAGACTATTAGTGTTTATGCCTTGAATATACTTAGGAGAGTGTTTAAGATGCTGTAGATCCGGTATCATAACAACCATTAGAACTAAACACTGATGAGCTAAGATTAAACTGCTTCAGAAGAGCGTATTGTTTTAACAGGCTTTCAGTTAGCTAATGATAACGTATATATGAAATTAAACAGGAAGTTTATTGCCAAGAAATTCTCATGCATTTTCAATGAAAAACTCGAATCCATAAAAACCCATATGAAAACCTCATAAAATCCAAATAGCTGGATTCATCCCCTGTATATAAATAAAATGTTTAATAGGCACTCTGCTCACCTGAAGCGCAGGACTGAAAAGCAAGGACCTGAGTTGAATTTCCAGTTCTGACACAGCCTTCTTGTGTGGTTCTGGGAAGGAGCTTAGCGGCGCTTTCTCGGCAGACCGGACCCCGTGGCGTCCCCCTGCCTCGCGGGGTGAAGGCAAGGCTGGGGAAGGGGCGGCTGCAGAACAAGTTAAGAATCTCCCATCAAAAGCCAGAGCATAAGGTTTGTTTTTGAAAAAAGTAATCTGGAGTCATCGTGCACATGTCTCGTAACTGCTGATTTATGAGAGTCGAGTTACGAAGCTGTAGTAGACGCACAGTATACTGCTTGCTGGGAATACTACGTTAATTTGCTTCATAACTGCATGCTCTTACCCCATAGATGTGTAGTAACAAGTGAAAATGTTCAGTTTCTGAAATCAAGGTCAGTTCAAAGAAACATCTAAATGTTGGGACGTTTCTGACTCGACTGATTGCACAAAACCGATTTGGGAATTTTTCGAGGGTTGGCTCTCTTTGCTCAAACGAGCATTAAAAAACTTTTCATCAATGACTTTTCATCACTGCTCACTTACTTTCTAAAATTTTTTATCCAAGCCTGGGGAGTTCTTTTTCTTTGTTTGTTATAGCAAATGGCAAGTTTTTAATGGCATCTATCAGTTATGTACCGGTAGTGGCATCTACACTGGGGACCAGAGGAACTGTTGCTTGCAGAGGAAGAGGAGGATGCTAAAGGCAAAGTGATGAGGCATTTAGCTCGGTGGGAAGGGTAAATTCTACCAAAGCCACTGGGATAAGATTTAAGTACAGAGAAAAGAAAAACAAAAATGGATGAAACTATAGTTCTTTAAAATGGTCTCTGATGAAAAAAGGAAAAATACTTTGTTTTTTTTTCGTTCTTCCCTCCATGTTGTTATTAACAGAGGAAGTGGGCCTGTGAACAGTTTTTATAATATGCCTGGGATTTGGAGTGAATGGAGGTTGAATTCAGAGCTTTTTGGGGATGCACATGAATTCTAATGTTAAACATTAGACAAATATGGAAAGCTTTTTTTTTCTTTTTTTTCTTTTCCCCTGCTCTAAAATGCCTGAATCATGTCATTTTGTGTGTGTTTATCTAGTTTAATTAAAACAGTCTCCTCATTGCTAATAGTAATAATGGATATTCACCTTCTTAAGTTATAAAACATCTTACCTTCCCCCCTGGAAATTTCCAAGGCACTGAATAGCAAATGAAATGCATTTGAACAGATGCAGTTACTAATTTCCTTTTCTTTTTTTTCTTTTTTTCCCAGAACTCAAGTTAATTGCTTTTTTTTCCTCTGTTTAGCACTTTCAGACCATGTTAAAAACGAAGTTGAATGTCCTAACTCTTCGGAAAGAGCCTCTCCCAACTGTGATCTTCCATGAACCAGAAGCTATCGAGCTGTGCACCACAACTCCTCTCATGAAGACCCGGGCTCACACTGGATGCAAGGTACTTGGGAGTGAAAGCTTAAGGGACAAGACCACTGCGGAGGTGTCCCATGTGTGTAAGAGGGATCTAAAGAGCCCAGATTAACATCATCACTGTTGTTCTGGAAACCCCATTGACTACTAGCCTTACTATAAGGTTTGCAAATCAAAAAAGTCATTGGGGTTTCGAAATTAAATTCTGGGCTTCAGTGCCACAGGTTCTGGTGTGTGGTGCAATGCAACTTCCAGAGGATTTCTAACTGCTTGCAATTAATGTCACTAATGGTGAACACAGCCATTGCTTTCTGTGAGTGCCAGTACTGAGGTGGGAGCCGAAGGGCCACATCCTGCTGCTTGTATTTAGAAAGCCACGCTAAGCGAGATGCAATTCTACAGAAGTAGGGTTGCAGCCTAAGATCTGAGGTTGGTTGTTTGAGAAAAAGAAGGCGGCAGTTAGGCCTCGAATTAATTAAGCAACAAGATTAATTTGCCCAGTTACATCAAAGAATAACTTCTGAACAAGCTTAACAGCTTAAGTGCTTCAAGTGTGCTCTTCTGTGGGAAGAAACTTTGTAAAAAAAGCAAACCAACAGGCTCCGTGTGCGTGTCGTGGCAGAGCCGTGTTACCAGGGAGGGAGCCTCGCCTTGCAGAGCCGCTGCCGGTTCCCGCGTGCAGTGCCTCCCAGGCTGGCCGGTGCTGTGCTGACGGGCTTGCAAGCACGTCTTGAGCGGTTTTATTGCTAGAGAGAGGGTCTTGGGGTTGGAAGAAATTGCTTCATGTTTTGTTCTTTCCCCCCACCCCCCCACTTTTGCTGGCCTGGCGTGTACATGATGTGAGTTGTGTGTACTCGATGTGAAGTGCTTTGCACTGGTGCATCTGGGTCCCTGCACTTCATCAGCAAAGTTTCTCAGTGGGAAGTGTCATTTTTTGTTTGACTTTACCTGCCGCCATAGCCAAGAAAGGAGCACATTGTTCGGTGTTGAGCCCTGCTGCTCAGTGACCCTACAGCGCTTAGTGCATTAACTCGTAGCATCTGCTCTTCCACGATGATGTCTTTTGTCCTTTATGTTGACAGGTAATGAATTTTTAGAGAATATTTACTATCATAAATACGGTTCACAAAGTATCTGCCTTCCACCCCTCGTGTGAGCGAGTTCAGATGTAATAATGCTTTCTGAAGTCAGAATGTGTGTGTAGAATTTAAATGAGTATTTTTATTTAACATGCATTTCTTCAACTGGAAAAGATGGATTGCAGAGAGATGTTGAACCACTCAGTGCAGAGAATCTTGCTCTATATAAGAGAGATTTTTTTAAATTATTTTTATTTTTTTCCCCTGCAAAGTAACGTAGTGGTTGTGACTAGGGAGCTCTGATTTTACCCAGTCTCTCTATTCACAATCTATTTTTTCTTTTTCTCTTTTCTGACTGAATGTATTCCTCTCATAGTGGGCTTATATCCTCCAGCTGTTTCTAGGTAGTTAGCCCTCCTTGCCTCTCTCCCCTCCAATTATTAGTTTCTTGCTGAGTGTTGCCATTACAAAGCCAATATTTTATAATAAGAGTTTTCCCTCTGTGTGGTCTGATCTATCACAGTTATTCCAGGTTGTAAGTAGGGAAAATGCTGCGGTGTGTCCGGCGTTAACTCTCATGAGACATTGGCTTTTTAAGCAAGAGCACAGTATTCAGTTTTTACTCTCTTTCATGAGTCATACTCTTTTGATCCTTAATCGTTTTATTCCTCTTCACTGAAATCCCTCCAATTTTTCTATGTAATCCCATTAATGAGATAGCATCATTCTTCTGACACAGCTCCAGACATCTCATTTTATTGCACTGTTTTAACATAAGCTGGCACCATCGTGTTGTGGGAACTTGACGCAGGCACTTGCTTTGTGCCTCAGAGGTGTGGGCATTGCCTTTCTTGGGAGATTGCTCTTTTCCTTGTCCTTTCATCACAAGACCAACTTCTCTTTTCCATTTGGCTTTTGCTGTTGAATCCTGAAGCAACAAACTCTTCAGCTGAGATCCAGTCTCATTTTATAATTTAATGCGATGGTTTTAGGGATAGCAGAGAAATGTTTTGCTTGAAGAAATCTGGAGGGAACCCCTGCAAAGCCTGGAAAATTAAATAATTGAACAAATTTCTCTCTTGCCTGCCCAATTCCAGAACTGATGTAACTTTGTCATTGTGTTTCCTGAAATATAATTTTTACTTATAGCAGAAGGCTTAGGACTGGTTCCTCCTGTCCCGGCACGTCCACGCCTGCATGCTTGGGCTGGCTGTGCTGTTGCCTTTTCCCACCCTCTGGACTCTTTGGTGTGATTTTGCCCAGCAGGAAGGAAGAGGTGGTATTTGCCCAGGTTTGCCAAGCAGAGCGGTCATCACGGGTGCCCAGGTGGTCCCAGCACTGGTAGTAAGAATAAGTCTTTCCTCCTTCCCAGCTGGATCACACTTTAAATCACAGGTTCCTAATTTGCCCTTATTTAAATGGAGCATGTTTGTGTATACTGGCATGCGTGCCATGTAGACGTGCGTATATAGAAATGTGTCTGTCGTTGTTTGGAGCCAAAGGATTTGGATTTGACAGTGGTTATCTTACTTGTGGCTCTTTCACATCAAACGTGGTGCACTGTCGTATTTTAGCTGGAAATTTCCCTTATCACAGCACTAAGTACAGGCAGATGGAAACTGAAAATCTGGAACATCTCCAGAAAATAGGTTGCTGTCTACCCAGAAATATATGCTTTCTTTGGGCCTTTTAACAGATTTGTTTAAGTTTTGAGTATTTTATTCTACACTGATGTCCTAATCAGCTTACACTGACTCTAATGTTTCCTGATTTCTGTCCCTTGAAGCTACGGTGGCGGCTGAAGGGAACCAGCTAAATGACTCTTTCCCTTCTGCTGCTGTGTTTCCAGGTGCTGTTGCTGTAATGCAGAAGGACAGAGGTTAAAAATGTTGCCTGCAACTTTTGAAGTGGGGTCATAGGTTTAACATTTTTATTAAATTACAAGGCTCTTCAAAGTGAAGTCAGTACTGGACAGTCAGTAACATGACTCAGGACTGCTTTCCTTCAGATGTTGTTATCCACCTGGATGCAGCGATCTTATTCTTGCAGCTCCCACCACTGGATAAGCTACGCCCATCAACATGGGAGACCACGATTACAGAAACATTAGCAGTGCAAATAATTCTATTCTTAAGAATATGCTTTTATTAAATGGCAAAATATATTTTTGTGACATGGTGTTTGCAGGCATGATGCTCATTGTTTGCCTGTCTTATTGTTTTCAGTTGGCAAGATTATTAATTCAGGCTTTTTTGAAAGTATGATATTGAGATATCTGCAAAAACATGTCTTATTTTAAGGCTGAGAAAAGTTGTCTTTGGTTTGCATACATGGCATTAGAGCAGTACTGGTAAAATCAAATCATGCACATATTGATGCAGATTTAAAAAATAGCCAAGAATTAATATAAATAAATGGAGCTTGTCTTTCAGAATGGCTTAAATGATCACTTTGCTCACAAGGCCAAAGGAACGACGACCGCACTGTGCCGTGTGGGTCGTTGCTGTGGGTTTTAGTCTAGATCTGTGCCGCAGAAGGCGACGGGCCTGCAGCCGGTGCGGCGAGCCCGGGGTGGTGTCCGGGCTGGCACCGGGGCCGGGCTGCCCCGTGCCAGTCCCGCGCCGCTGCGCGTCTGCCCCGCAGCCCGGCGGTGGTGCCGCGCGGGCTCTCCATGGAGCTGATTGCCCCTCTGTCCCCCCCTTTTCCGCCCCCTCAGTTGTAGCTTTTGGTTTTCGTTAGGGGACCCAGCAGTTTGCATTCACAAAACTTGACAAGCGAGCGGCGTGCGGTAATCCGTGCCAACGGGGCCGTGAGCGGAGCATACGCGGGAGCAGCTGGTGGGGTGTCTGAGCAGGTCCTAATGGAAAAAGCTAGAGTGTTAATATGGGAAAAGTGTTGTGGGGGGACATCTGTGTCCTGCAGAGCAGCCTGGAGGATGCTCATGCTGGAGGATGCCATTGGGGAAGTTTTCCCTTTTTTTTTTTTTTTTTTTTTTTTTTTTTTTTTTTTTTTTAATTTTTATCCAAATGGGATTTTCACCATTACAGTCAGTGTTTGCCATGCCCTCAACTGCAGACCCTGCTGAAAAATCTTTGTGCATGTGAAACTGTCTCAGTGTCTTTGGTGCAATGGGATTTACACCAGTGTAGCAAAGACTGGAATTTAGTCTACAAGGTAGAAATTTATAAAATTATAGGATTAATAGTGAGCAATATTGATAGTGATCTGATTATATCCCATAGAAATAAGATATTTCTCATTGAGATACTGATTAAATAAATAAAACACTGTCTTAAAATTGCCCTGCTAGACCTCCTTCTGATCTTTTGTGCAAGAGAGTCATTTAGGAGTAACATCTGCTCAGATGTTACTGCCTATTTCTGTTTTTCTGCCCTGTTAATTTTGATTGCAAAGACCTTGGAGCAGGACTGTCTCTTACCACATGCTTGCAAAATGCTGCATGTTACAGGTTGGGTTTTGTACGTTTTGACACCAAATATCTCAAACCTAAGGCAAACACAACGTTGTCTCTCATTTCGATCCCCAGAGACCAGGGTGCTCTTTTCTCTTTGTCCTGCCCTTTTGGCTCAAAAGGGCTGAAAACGTGGGGAAATCCAGGTGCCGCAGGAGGGGACAGGGCACTTGGCAGCTTCTTCTTTGGGAAGGGGCTTGTTCGGAGCTTTCACAGGGTGAAGGAAAGTCCTCAGGTCAGTGATGGCCAGTGTGAGTGGAGCAGCACCAGGGCTGTGGGGCAGCCGAGGGACCCGGTCATCGCTTGCGTTGTACCGATCGAATTTGGTCATGGGACGCAGCTGCCGCGGCTAGAACCGCCCGGGGTCCCCCCAGGTGGGCAGAAGCAGCTCCTCCGCTGTGGAGGAAAGGAACGTTTTATGGATATTGTGGACATTATGGATTCTGGTCAGTATGAAATCATGTATTAGGACATTTCTGAACACGCCTTTGCTTTTTTGATATCTCTGGTGCTTAATGGTCTACTGTTTTATTTAAACTTGCTCAGGTAATCTAAATATCCTACACATCTTAAACATTTATTGCTGTTTCGGCTACTCGAACACAGCAGGTTAGAAGGTGGATGTATTCTTAAAACCGCCCACTTTATCCTAATAAAGCCTAATAAAAATATTCTCTTTGCAGCTATAGCGTGGTCAAGAACGATTCCCTGGAGCACAGCGTTATCCAGCTGTAGATATAAGTCCAGCTAGCTGTATGGTCTGCATTACTATTTTGTAAGCTTGTAATTTCAAGATGACCATTAATTTAATAAAGAAAGAAATTAAGCAAGTGAGACAAAGTAAACAGTAGCATCGCTCCCCAGCTGGTTGTTTTCCACCATGTTTAATCTGAATGTGAAGCATAGAGTTTATTTTCTTCTTGCTTTTTTAAAGGCCTTCTGTTATTATGCTTAAGCATTACATATTTTTACTGTGAAGTGAGCGTTATTTTAGTAGTCTATTTTGTTTTTCTGCTTCTTTCTCCTCTTACCAAATGAGCCAAAACGGAGCATGTGAATTTTGCTTGGGACAGATCTTAGTAACCTCAGTATATTTAGAGGCAGTGCTTAGTGGCGAGAGATATGTAGGCTTTAATGATGTGTTTTCAAAAAGTGAAGTGCACCAAATAAGCTAATGTCCCAACAAATATGCTCCGTGAAGACTAAGTATTTTGTTTACTTTTTCTCGTATAGTGTTATATGAAGCACTTTGCTTCATACCAAGGTTAGGGAAGAGTAGAGCTCTTGCTGAAGCCTTACAAGTGATTTTATCCCAGAACGCTTTAAAGAGTTTGGCTAAGTCCTGTCCTCATGCTGAAAATGGAGAGCTGCGTACGCTCAGTGCTTCCCCAAACACGGCCGTATGGTGAGGTCCTGTCCTGCACCTGGGAAGTTAAGGAAAGCTTTGCTCTTGGCTCCGTTGTGGGTGTGACAGGATCCACTTAAGCGTGGCCATGCAGGACAGCAGCCACGTCCACACAGCGTGTCCTGCACAACGTCTGGTGGATGAGGAGCAGAGCTTCAGCGAGTGTCTCTTGCATATGATTTTATTTACTTCATGCATGGAAAGCCTATTTACGTCAGGGAGGATTTATGCTTTAACCAAGTGCAGAGGAGCTAATAGAAATATGAAGGGTAGATGCAAGTGAAGAATGTTGTTAAAGTGGCATAATGCTTCATTTCCTGAAGTCCAGGAGTCTCGGACAGAGAATATAAATTAGCTAAAGCAATTGAATAAATCTTAAACTGAGCCTGCTTTAAATAGGACCTTCTGCAGTGTCCTGTTGTGCTGTGTTGGGTGTGTTTTGGCATAATTTTATTTGCTTGCTGGTAAAGTGGTGTTGTGAGACTAATGTATTCTGAGAGCACTAGAAGTTATGTCCTGTCAGATATGTTGCTGCTATCTTTTTTTTTTTTCCCCTTAGCATTTGCACCGGTGACGTTTTTCAAGCAGTGGTTCAAGTAAAGGGCATCTTGCTATTCGGGAAGTTCTTATGTCTAAAAGCAGTCTTGTCTTTCACAGTCAACATCATGTTTCCAATTTAACCCCCTTCCTTTATAGGAAGGAGCTGGTGTGTGTGGGCTTGCCCCGAGAGCCCGGCAGGACTGTGCTCCCCTGCTCTCCTGGCCGGGTAGGAAGGTCCCCATGTGCCGCGTGCAGCGGGCAGCTCCCTGGCAAGCCCTGCGCGTGAGCGTGATGGGGGCTCCCCGGCCCTCGCGGAGCAAGGGCCAGGGCCTGCACCCTCGGGTGCAGCGACCTGCTCCCAGCACTGCCTCGTCCTGCGCGAAGAAATAGAGCAGAAACGTCCCGCCGTGGTGGGAGCACGTTAGCTCAGGTAAGCCAGGCTCTGCTCAGATGTGTGCCTGAGCCCATCGTCCTGGGCAGCAGGTTACAGAAAATAGCCCCTAAGCAAAGCTTTAAAAAAGCAAGGAAATAAGAAGTCGCAGCCCCCAGCAGCACAGACCCCTCGCTCCTCGCCCAGGAGCACACATGGTGTTGCCTGCACAACCGGCTTGCTCCAGGATGTCTTCTCGTGGCCGAAGCTCTGCACCTGTGGTGGGTTCAGGGACTCCCAAAGAAGAAAGCAGGTATATAACATAGGCCACAGCCTGCGTGTGACTCGACCGAGAGCGAGCACTGGCCGTGCTTGAATTTCAGCCCTGCTTCTGGCCTGGTGAAAGCAACCAGAGGACTTGTCAGGTTGACGAGGAGGCCAGGCGCTGTGCACTGTGTGAATGCTCTGTAGCTCATTAATGTGTATTACTTGTATTTCCATGGTAGATCTCACCCAGAAAGATCCCAAAACACGTTCTAAAATGGATCAGCTGGCCCCTGCCACCAGCTGCATGAGGGGGAAGGTGGCCGCAGCTCTGCGTTGGCAGCTCTGCGTCGGCAGCCCGGTTTGCGGAGGTCAGAGCTCGGGAGTGCGGTAGGTGGGCACTGTACCACAGATTAGATAGGCTATAGAAAAACTGAAGATGATGTTGAAAATTAAAACATGGAATTCTATTAAGCAGTAATACACTGATGAAACATAATAAAAAGCAATATAGACTAATGAAATTCCTTCAGTGCATAAAACTCCATTAAATACTTCTGTATCTTGAAACCCAAATGTGTTTTATGGCAGTTCTAGAAACCCCAGTTCTCAGTGCACTTGCACTTGTGCAGTTATGGCCGTCTTCGTAGAAGGTAGCATATGGGAATAGCATTCTCAATAAAAATATTTAAAACTATTTACAAACAATTTAATCTCTCTGTAACAGGAAATACTGAAATTTTGTTAGCACAGGCTTGGCAAAACCACAGAATTATGTGGAAGTACAATTAGAACTAAGGTGAAAAGGCAAGTAATGACCAGTTAAGCGTGGTAACATGACTCTGTTAACACAGTTCTGTTTGTGTACGTCAGGACAACTTCGAAGTGCCGGTAAAACTTGCTGTGTGGTGGCGGGGTGTGTGTGTATGCAATAAAAAAGTGCATCTGCTCATGTTCGTGTTATTGGATTGCTGAAAAAATTCTTCAAGTGTCGGCCTTACAGGAAAAGGAGCATTAAATTAGAAGTGGTATGTGTCCGTATCTGTGAAACTGCTGAACATAACCAGACCCATGAGATCATGGGAAATTGTGAACACAATATTGTTCGGTTAATAAAGAACTTTTCAAATTTGAAATTGGTGGAGGTAGTCTAGCACTGAGAAAATAATAGAGCATACACATGTTATGTGTTTTGCTACAAGACTATAATTTCTGAATTGAAAATTCTAAATTTCCAAAATTCCTGAGGGAATAATCTTTAATTACATGAACATGTCATATGGTATATTACATGCACATAAAGGGTAAAGTCCTACCTTGTGCAATCTGGCACAAAGCAAAGATGCTAGTGTAAAGTGTGGTGGCGACCGCAAAGTCCTAGAGATCTATGGATTTGTTAGAATATTTATTTTATATGCTGTAGAAAATACTGCGCTCATCAGAGCTGCTCATGCAAGGCCTTCTGGTCATAGGAGCTAATTGGTTCCATAGTAATTAAGGTTCAAATATCTAAGACCTAATAGCTTTTGACGTATACAAATTAAAATGAGATTGAAATTTATTGCAGTGGTTACCCCGAACAGATGCTGCAGTCGCTGTCGATTGTTTTGTTCCAGCGCGTCCTTGAGAGGCATCTCCGTCCCGTCCCGTTCCGTCCCGGTGCGGTGGCTTCGGAGCGAGGCCAGAGCAGTGATCTGTGGGAGTGGGGGCTGGAGAGCGCGGGGGCTTCTGCTGGCTCCCCCTGGAGCTGGCACCCTGAAGCCATGGAAATGGTCTGATTTCCATGAGAACAGTGAAAAACTGGAACGCGGGCTCGATACCCTGAGCGGCCAGGACCCTCGGCAGCGACACGCAGTCGCTGCTCTCAGCTGTGCTGCCTGCCAGAGCACCAGTGCGGGTTTGGGGCTGATCCCTGCTGCTCACAGCTTCCCTTTGCGGCCGAGGACGCTGGTGAGGAGGGAGGCTGAGATGGGATTCTCCAGCTGTGACGAGATCCCGCCGGCCCTGCTCCTAGGTGGGAATGCGGGCTGGGAGAATGTGGATGCCTGCCGTAACCAAAAAGGTTGCTACGGTGTCAGAGACCCACCTGCGGTGCCGCCCCAGGGCTGCTGGTCCCAGGAGTAGCCCCGTTCTCCGAGAACTACTGCGAGATGCTCTGCAGTATTGCGTGATGATGTAAATATGTCAGCTTGGGCGAGGAAGGAATTTTTTCCATTCTTGGGGATGGATGTCAGTGTCTGAAACTACTACCAACATCAATTTTTTACTTCATAAGAGAATTTCTTTTTTTGCCTATTTAATTAAATGTTCATAAAAATAACCATCTTGGAGCATACTTCCAGGCAATTTTAAGTCTTTGTGTATGTTATATAGTGCTGATAAACCACCTTTATTGTAATCCTTTGTGAGTACCTGACTTCAGGCTTGCAGTATTTCAGTGAGCTTTCTTCTCTGTGCGCTTGCTGCCTGTGCAGGAATGACAAGTGGCCCCGGAAGGATGACTGCCCCCCGCCCCGCAAAGCTGATCCGTCTCCTTTCTTTAAGCTTACTGTCTGGCTTGGAAACCGGTAACTATTCCCTGGGCAAGAACTCTTGTACTTTGAATTCAAGAATCTCTGGTATTCACTTTTGGTCATTTTACAGCAAGATCTTATTAAATGATATGTATTGTCATTGAAATAATTTACTGAATTTCATAGCAATGGAAATTTGGAATTGAGTTTATTAAGTTTTTATCAGTGAAAGTGAAAGAAAAACTGTAAGGAAGAATTGGTGGTGCCTGTTAACTCTGGCAGAATTAAATATCCTTTGAAACGCAGTGCGAGCCAGGTGTCCCCTTTCCAGGAGCTGATGTTAATTTGCATGTTAGGTGTCAGGGTTGCTTTCCAGGTGCTAGAACAGGGCATGTTGGGAGGAAACCGATGAATTAATCGGTTGGAAGATGGGCTTAGTTCTTCATCTTCTTCAGTTTCTTCACCTGTAAGGCCACAGTTATGTGGTCTTTGATTAAAGTGCTTTCAAGATTTAGGTGACATAACTAATAATGAACTCAGGACATGGATGACCTCACGTTTAATAGGTGCCCATATACAAACATATCAAGTGGAAGGAAACTATTTTAAGTTAACTGAGCAAGTTTTAGAAGAAGAATTAGTAAGTTGAAAATGTCTGCTACTTTGTAGTATAAATTGCAGTTGGTAAGGTGATAGTTTGCGTCATTTCTGTGGCAGATTCATTGAACTGAGAAATACTGGTCAATGAGCAGTTGGTGGGATATTTTATCCTTAGAAAAAGAAGGGACTTGTTTTTCCTCACTTTTTTTTTAACTTATTTTTCAGAAGATGAGAGAAAACTGGAGAGAAAAAAACAAGCTTAAAGTCAGAAATATATCTAAATTAACATTTCTAAGGTCATAGAAGGCCGTGTTTAAAGGTAGTGTAGTTGAGTACCCGGTTGGGAGGGGTGATAAGACAAACTGAAATAAGGTTAGATAATATTTGTGATTCCGAGTATCTGCTGGGACAAGATAGACAAAAAACAAACTGGTTTTAATTCCTTATGGAAGCTGGGAGGGTTTTGACTTAAATTATCTAAAGGCTGGGAGTAATTTCTCTGTGCTGATATGTCTGACACATTCTTACAAATAGTGCAATATATATATCACATTTCTCAGCTATTTGTAACCACTTTGGCAGGAATCCCTGTGAGAGTCGCTGTTAGATGGATGCAGTCCTTGGGTTATGTTCACTGTGGTATAAATTCATGTACTTGCTTTGACTTCAGCACTGCCATGTTAAGCTGCGTCATCTTAGAATTTGGGCTGTTAGCTTGATGAATCACTTGGAGTTGCTAATTATTGAAAGCAATCTGTCAACGAAATCAGAGCACTCGAGTACGGCACACACGAACCAGTGCTGTTTGTCATTTGTTACGAGACTGGAGTGTTAAAAATATTAACTAATTCTTGAAATGCTTTTTATTACATGAAGCAGCTTGATAGTGATTTGAAGAGAGGTGTGGTTTTCCCCACAGAGGTTTGCCTTGAATCGTATTAGAAGGTCTTAATACAAGACCAAACAAATTGTGTCTCTCTGCATTCCCAAGTGGGACTGTATTTTATATATAAAGTACATACATACATGCACACATGCATACATACATATATATAATATATATATATAATTTAACCTTGTGGCATAGTTTACAGTCCATCCTTAGAAGTCCTGAGGATAAACTCAATGACTTTAATTACTGGAGACGTAGTGACAGACTGCTCTCTCTGATATTTTTATTCTGAAAGAGTCTCCTGATCCATGCATATTTTTCCTTTAATATTACCATTTTTATGCCGATAGCATGTGTCTCCAGGGTGGTGTTTGCCCTGAAGCAAGGGACTAGCCCAGGGCTGTTCCTGTAGCGTGGCCTGGAAGGTGCTGTGAGGCTGCCGGTGCGGGCTTGCTCCGCGGCAGGGCGCGTGGGGAAGACCCACGCTCATTTCTGTGCTCTGACACTGATTTCCGCTGGGGCCTTGCAGCCAAATTTCCAGGGATAGGTAAAGCTGACGCCCACGGTGAGAGGAAGGAGCCAGGGCCTGTCACGGGAAAGCCCTTGGGCTCCCGTGCGCCGCTCGGGGTCTGACCGTCCCTGAAATGGTGCGAGTCGTGAGCAGTCACTGCTGCGAGGCGGCTGGGGGCACGCGTGGAGGTGCGGGGGCACGCGGGATGTGGCAGAGGAGTGCCCCACCCTTGCTGTGCCCATCTCCTTTGGGTACCGCGGGGAAAAATGGGTTGTTTGAGGCCATTTCGGTACTTTGAGGTGGCAGGACCATTGTGACTGCTCCTGCCCTATGGAGATTTGTGCGGGAAGGCACTTTGCGCTGAGGAAAGCCCATTTCTGCGAGCTACCGGGGCCGTGGGGAGACTCCAAATTTGGTGTTGCTCTTGCTGCGCATGCCTGGGATGCCCAGGAGGTCCAAGGGTTTGGGTCATGGCACAAGAAAGGGTCCATGTCCCCACTGCTGCTCCCCGCTGCCCGCCGAGGGCTTGCGAAAAGGGCTTGTGCTGGTGTCTCCATCCTCCATCCTTGTGAGTGTGCAAACACACAACTGACTCATTCGGCGGCCGTAAGTAATTCCTGGCACCCTTTGTAACGCCTTTCAGCTTTTATAATTTTCTTCCTCCTGTTGCCCTCCAGAAGAGGTGAGAAAAGGGGAGCAAGGGCTTGACCCATCTGTGCGGTAAGCGGAGGTGGTCGCTTGGTGTGGGGTCATCGGTCAGTTCGCGTTGGCCTTCGCGTTGGCGGAGGCGCCTCTCTAATAGCCCCTGGTAGCTGGCGGAGTCACCAAAGCCACCTGGGACGGGTCTAGAGCAGAGCACAGTGAAGGGAGTGGTGGTCCCACGTGTGGGGAGATCAGCAGAAGTCAACAGTGGGTCGCGGATCTGGCCCCGTGTCTGCGCTTTCCTGCTCCCCAGGTTCTGGCTGTATCTCCATTGCTATAAAACAGTAATTCCCACACTTGCAAGAGAAAGCTCCTTAGTACTCCTCACTGCTCCTCGTGCTCTCCCGTGGTTGTCCATGTCAGTCCTAGGTCACACGTGCTTGCGTGCAGGGATCATCCATTCTGTTTGTTCTGGGTTTGAGCAGCACCTGATGCACTTAGGAAAAGGCAGTTTGAATTCAATAAGCTCACAGATTAAAAGCATATTAGCAAAACCATGCTAAACTCTTCTTTGGATACTCTTCCAAAGTAAATTAAATTTAAGATAAATTGCATTCAGTCTACTGCAGGGGAATTTAATGCAATTAACTCCTAAAAGTTTATTCAAATATCTTTTTCTCAGCTTCTCTGCAACCCCTGTGTTCTTGATAACTGAAATAAGTCAGCAGTAGAAAAAAAAAGCCTTCCTACCCCCCAAAAATGAAACAAAACAGACAGTTCTGGGGGGTCTTTGGGTGGGAGAAAGCAGAACAGTCTTCTCTTCACTTCTTAGAGCCACCTTGTTGGCCTTTTCAAAGAAGGCCCGCAGCGTTGTTGTAGGCCTGAAATCAGAAATCAGAAATTCATGGCCATTTAAAAAATTTTCATCAAGAGATTATGAAATGGGAATTAAATTCCTATCATCATTTCAGCTTAGCAGTCCTCTGCTGTGAAACTAGAGGGCTCATATTGTGAAAGTCTGTTGTGAAACCTGAGGAGAGAAGTTTAAGTAACTTAGCCCCTGGACTTTGTAGCATGAACCTTGTGAACAATTGTGGGGCCCTCTTGCTGTCTCTTCAGATTTGTCAGCGAGGACTCATTTTACAATTGAGTTGTCTTCTATCATTGAATTCAGTCTGGCAAGACCGATGGCTGCCATGCTAAGGATGGGTAAAGAGCACCAAAGCAGGGTCAGCTTTTTGAAGATGAAGAGCCCTGCTTGACTCTTGTGCTGCGAGCCAAACAACCACGGGAGGTGCATCCTTCAATTAAATATTAAAGTACCACTTTGCAACACATTTCATAATATTATTTTTATTCCAGTTTGCTCCTCAGTAAAATGGTGAATCATATTTTGGAGTGGCAGATGCAGAGGTTATGATTACAGATATACTTGTGTAGGGCTTTTTCCCCTTTTTGAATTAGGTGCCGTGTTTGTTCTCCGTTATCAATTACCTTTGTGTCAGGATGAGTGCAAGGATTATAGAAATGCATGATGCTTCTCGCGTTGTAGCTGCTTTCTGCATACCGACCCTTTTGCCCTTTTGACTACATGGAAAACTATAAATGTGTCATGCAGGAAGATTTAAATGAGTGCTGTTAAAGTCCCAGACGCTCATTCCGGAGCTGCCATTGCTTAAGAGCTGTCTGAGCTGTACCTTACGTGCAGCCATCGCAGTCGAGCCGACTGAAATCCTGCTAATTATTTTGGAGACATTTTTGTATGACATGTCTTGAGAAAAGAGCCGGAGCATCTGTTAAACAGATGAAGTGAAAATTCCTCTGGCCTCTATCAGCAAACATGAGCAGGTGGAGCAGCTCCAAGTCTCTGCAGCTGAGGGAGGCGCTCCCGAAGACACAGTGCTTTGCAGCAGAGAGAAAATCAAAAGAGAAATAACTACATACATACAAACGTATATACACATATCCATACATATATGTCTTTTTTTCTTTTAATTTGGTGATGCTGTGTCATACCAGGCTGGTCCCAGAACAGCAGCAGCTTTCTGCTCCATGCCAAGGGCTACTGTAACCGGGTTGTCAGGCTCATATAGGAGACGGGACGCTGCAAAACTTTTAAGAGGGAAGGCCCTAAATCTAGAGCTGTACCTTGCAAATAGGGGTCATTTCTCAGTGTGGGTGTTGCAATGTTAATGTTTTTTGCTTACAGCAGGGCAATCAGGATGATCTTTGAAATACCTTGCTGGATCATTCTCCTAATTGCAGTATTTTTGAAAATCAAATGGTTTGTATGTTTTAGGGCAAAACTCAGGAATCAAAAATAAAAAGTATGCTGTCTGTGCCCACTGAAGAAAATGTGTGTGGTAAAAAGCTGTTATTGCTGCCTGAGACGAAAGGCCAGCTGGCATCAATTAGCACTTTATGCATATGCACTTTTATAGAAATAATTTTTACTGAGCAGGTCTCACAGTGTTTTAGTGTCAGTTAATTAATCCTCACAACAGCCCTGTGCACAGTTGCACCATTTTACACGTGGGCAGGCTGGAGATCAGGGAGGTTAAGTGACTAATCCATAGTTGCGCAGTGAATCAAAGACAGTTCAGTTCCATCCTGTCCTAGTTGTCTTTGCCAAGCATCACTACTGTCACTCAGAAAACAAAACAAAATACTACAAAAAAGTTATGGAAGTGATTATGTGGTACGTTTTAGAACATCCTTCACTGAATGATGCCTTTTAACAGTGTATGGGATAGAGCTAGAGTTTGTGTGTTACATGAAGGGCAACTACAAAGGATTAAGTATTTTGTACATTAATTGATTTTTCTACTCTAAGTGCATTGTTGATGTACTTGGATAATTGCATAGACAAAGAATGACATTTCCCAGTACATAAAAGGAAGCCTCCCCTTCTTCTCAAGAAAAACACTGGAAACTTTTTTTTTTTAAATAAATGCTTTCTTCTTCTAAGAGCATGACAGTGCAAAAATACAGGCATGCCAAATTCAGCCCTGCATGTGAAGTGAGCAAATGCCCTTCCTTTCTTTCTCTGAAGTTTGCACCCACTTACAAAGGGCTGCGTTCTTTTTTCCATGTAGTCTTTAAGGGCCAAGAAAGTGCGATTAAAACATAAGTATGTGGCTAACTTGGTAGTTACTCACCAGCATGATGTGATCCCTGGATGAGAGCTTGCTTTATGGTGCTCAGAAGAGAGCTGGGCTCCCTGTCACACATGCAATGCGTAGGAAGGGAGTGAGGTGCCTGAGATGTCATCCCTAAAGCACAGTGCCTTTTCTTAGAAAGATTCCAATATGATAAAGAGGAGTTTTATCATTTTATTTCATTTTTTTCAGGAAAGCTGTTATAAAGGGGGCAGGGAATTCCTAGAAAAACCTGCCTAATTCCTAGTATCTTATGTTCCTGTTGCAATCAGACAGTGTGCAGACAAATCGTCCTGCAGTCATGCTTGACTGTAGCCTCAAGATATGAACAATATTTCTTTATTTCCAGCTGGCAGGTAGTAGGACTGATGGTATAAATGAGGATTATCATTGTGAATGAGCTAGAGAAGGCCTAGTGGTTTAACCCTCAGGTTTGGTTTAAGCTGGTGTGTTGGTTCACATCTCAGGGCTACCTTTCCAATTATTAACTCCAAGGCCAAAGTGGTGCATAACATGAAATGTGTTAGGGTATATGGGTCAGGTGATGCTGAAAGACTGAAAGTGCTGCCTGCTTATATGGATATGAAAAGATGTTTTCAAGAGAGTGCTGTGTATTCATGAGCAAATTCCCTGTTCATTTTATAGCAATATAACTCCACAGCAACTACACTAAATTTGTGGAATTACTCTTATATCATGCCACTGTAATATAAAGCATTGTTTTAAGTTCCTCCAAGATGGGAGGAGTGTTACGTATAAAATATTACATATTTTGTAATATAGGAGACATATTGTTTTTACCAGTTCAAATCTGTTTTGTATTTCTGCTGCTGAATGTCCAGATCACATAAGTGATTGCAACCACTGCTCTATAGCACAAAACAAGTCATAGGCTTTTCATGTCTGCAGCAGTTTGACATATCCAACATATATCTCGCTAGATGCTTAAGATACTTATTCAGTATAAAAAAAGTTTATGGTTCAGGCTGCTATTCCCAAGTCTAAAATTCAGGGCTCTTTAGTAGCAAATGAAACCAAAAAAAGACCAGTGCATTCCTTGCAAATAATATGTATGTTGCCATTAATTTAATGCAGTGTTGTATTCTCCCGCTTTGGACGTTGTTGTCCTGATTCCCTTATGAGATACTAATAGCGCCCAGGTCACTAACTGCCCCTGTGTCCAGTTGCTCTGCCGTACCCACGTGGCAGGATTCAAGGAACAGATGGGTACAAGGGTAACTTCAGGTTTCCCAGCATTGAAAGTGTGGCCTTACAAGTCCTCTCTTCTGGCGACTTCTCGATAAGGACAGACAGCTTCGGTTTAGATTTCAGATTTTGCCTTGAGGACGCAGACCCTGGCCTTACAGAACTGTTATCTCTGAATTGTTTGCAGAGATATCTAGACACATTAGGAGAGCAGTTATGCTGAATAGATAGCAGTATACTCTGCCTTTGGTGCCGCGGCTCAATCTTGATTGTTTCTTCATGCTGAGAAATGAAGTTACTTATTTTTATCAAAGTTTCTGTGAATCAAAATTGATTTACCTGGCTCACTTCAGCATAGAGGGATCTAGAATTTTACTTTTGGCTAAAATATACTATGGATTTAAGGAGCACAAAACGTATTACGGAAAACTAGAATCTTGGTTCCATCCATGATGGTCCTGCTGTCTCCCAAAACTTTAGATTTGAACACAACAGTGGACACTTTAGAGATACACTGGTGTATTGACCTTTGCATAAATTTAAGTGAAGAATTTCATCATATTGCATATATTCCCTGTGGGTAAGATGTACATGTAAGGGGTTGTGTGCACGCAAGAGCATTTCCAGGTTATTCTGTGATCCTTTTGGCAACCTTCAAGACAACTAAAATTGGTGCCTGCCTCGAAGCAGATCAAGGCAGTTTCACAGGACTGTGAGCAATATGAATTTGTCTTACACAAGTAGCGTTGGCAGAAGATAGTACTTTCACATTTATGAACAATCCTTTAACAAATTCTCCAAAGATTTGGCTCAAACAACCCATTTTCCAATTTATTTTGTTTTTGTTTAAAAACAAATAAATTATGAACATTATAAGGACCATCTTCCTGTTTGCTTTTGAAGCCCACAGAAATAATACTATCTTGGGGCCCTTCTGTTCCTCTTTGCAGAGTGCCATTAAGAAAATCAGTTATTGCCTTTTCTTTCCTTGGTCATTTTCTTTAGACTGAATAGAGATTGATTGCTCTTCTGGGATGAGAAAAGACAGGCAGCGTCTTGTGATATTCTGTGCTAGAAGCAGTGGAGAGTGTGAAGCAAGCAGTTTTGTGTTGATCTTGACTATCAATGAATGTAGATTCTATTAAGATAATTTATTTATATATAATTTTATGTTCATACAGCCAGTTCCCATGCTGTCTCATTAGCTGGAAGCTGTTTTTTTAGATACAATTTTGCGTTCTGTTTGAAGTTCATGACGAACCTCCCTTTGATATGGGTGGTAGTTAACTTTGACTGAATGGTACTAGTGCGTTTTACAACTCCTGTTTGTTATCTTTCCTTTTCTATCCGTTGCATAGTGTAACCTTGACAAGCAGATGTTGAACTTGGCATTTTGTAGATACGCAGACACTAGAAGAAATAAAGATAAATTGTTCATTAAAACTATTAACAAAAGAAGCTACAAGGCAGGAAAAGACCATTTGAAAATTCACAGTGGTTAAATATTTCTCTTGGTGCTTGTGTTCGAGGGAACGTCACCTTCTTTTCTTCCTCGTTCTTCTGGGATGAGAATGCTTAAGTGGCTGCCGGCACTTTTTTTATTTTTGATTTACACTGGATCAGGATTTTTCATGTGTGGCTTTGGACTTTATGGAATTTTATTTTGAAACTGTGCGCACAGGACTGTACAGTTTGTTTTTTTTTTTTTTTTGGTATTTGCATATGCAAAGAGGCCTAACGGGCCCAGAAGTAGTCATTTACTGGCAGAAATACTCACTTGCGACCAGGGCTGGGGAGACAGGCCCTTTGCTGTTCTTTGTATTGCACCTCCTGAGTAGTGAAAGAATGAAAGGTATAAGAATGACTCCTTAGAGTTTTCTCTAAAGGCTTTTTTCATCACTGTAAGGAAATCTTTTTCTTCTTTTTGTTGTGTATTTTTATACTTCTTGGCATTCAGTTCTCCATAAAATCAACATCTATGTTTAAATATATTTTTTTAAAGGTGGGCTGTTATAAAATACATATGGATGTGATTGATAGTATCCACTTAAAATTATATCTTTCAAAAAGCCTCACAGAGGTGAATTCATTTGAGAAACAGTCTGTATCCGTGCAATGCAACATGCGTTTACCTGAGGAATGTTACTAATCATCTCCAGGGATATTACTAATGCAAGGGGCAGCAAAAGGAAAAGATCGTTCACATATTTGGAATAAGGTTTTGGGGTTTGAGGGTTCCTGTGGCATGTATTAGATGCCTGGAGAAGTACAAGTATTTTGGCTAGTCCAGGCTTGACTCCCCACGGTCTCTATGTGTTAAGCTACAGTTACGTGTGTTATCGCTACTTTGCCTATATGGGGTACCACAAGCGGATCTGGATCGTCGTCTCGTTCTGTATTTGACCTCCAACAGTGGGTGCCTCAAAGAGGGAGAAACTGAAAAGTAAATTCAAATGCATTGTTTGCACCTGGCTGATCGTGCAGGGTTTCAAAGGGTGCGGGGTGGATGAGTTTGTGCCTGATCTCAGCTAAGGATCATCTTAGGGATCCTCTTATCCTTCAAGCATGAGATTTGATTACCGCGGGTCTTTCTGTTCCTGCTCAGATAGCTGTAGATATAACACCTGCTGTGTTACCTAATTTTATAAAAGTACTTAATCTTATAACCCTTCAACCAAGGAAGTACACTGGGTTGAAAGACCGAGTGTTTTTGTCTCAGCCAGTGCCATAAGGCCGAACAAAGTAAAAATGATTTCCCAGCTGTGACCTTGGCCAGAGCTCCCGGACGCATCTGCTGTGCCCGTTCCCCGGCTGGAGGCGTCCTCCTCTGCCCGTGCTCTGCCCGGTGTGATGGATGATGCATACGGGGCAACAGACGGGTAGCCGAGGATAAACAGACCAGAACGACTGCACCTGCTAGTCGTCTTCTCCGTGGTGCAGCCGGCAGTTGGGAGGGCCAGTCCAAGCACGAGGCGTATGCGGATCAGGGCTGAGATATCCGAAACACCTCCATGGGCTTCAGTGGCCTGTGTTAAGCTGCGCATTTGGGGGGATACGGCCAAGCATAAGAAATACCTCCGGATTCTCCCTGAGTGCCTAAAACATGGGTTTCAGAGTATACACCAAATCTTGTGTGTTAAAACCTGATTTTCTTTATTTCTCTTTGTAATATCTACAGACAATTTTTTTTTTTTTTGAAGTGCAAGGGCAGTTTAAAAGTTTTGCTCATAGAAGGGAATGTCATAAATTATTAATAAATGCCTGGACCATATGCATAGCTGTCCTTATTTCCAGTGCCAGCCCTGAAATGTGGCTGCATAGTTCAATTGTATTCTGCAGTAAATTTATGCAAATGAATTGTCTTTCATACTCATGAAAGCTGTTTTCACTCGGAGCAGGATGAAATGACTCTGTCTCATCCTGTTTTTTCCTTCCCTTTCTTCCTCCACCCTGCTCTTTGGGCGTGCGCTCTCATTGTTTTTCCTCTTTTCCCCTGCAGTTCCTCTCTATTCCAGACAAGGAACCTGTTTTTAATTTTTGTGTGTCATGTCTGTCTCATAAAACACACACGCTGGATCATATGACTGTTGTGCAATATTAGAGTGCTGTTGAAATGAATAGCACATAGGAAGACTTGTAAAGTCGTCTTGAAATAAAATGTACCAAGCTTCAAATTTGAAAGAGGCAATAATTCCATATGGATGACAGAAATAACGCTACGCTGGCCAAGAACGAGCAGGATGTTTAAAAGTGTTCCTTGTGCGTTGGTCCCAGCTGTCACCGCAGGCGGGCTCGAGCCACCCGGCCAGCGGGACGCGGCGGGACGGGTTTCCCGCGTTCAGCACCGCGGGCCCCGAGCTCGTGCATCCAGCATCGCCGGCAGGGAGCATGATTTTTTGGAGTCTACTTGGTGTCTGCTTTTGAAAGGGCTACAGACGACTTGGTGGTGGTGGTCTGCCCTGTCCTCAGGCTGCGCATGCCCAAGGATTTAACCAGGATTTGGGTTTCACATGCAGGCACCGCCCTTCCTCTAGTGCACGGGCTCAGTAACCCAGTCTCGAGAAATCGGTGCAAGTCGGACAAGTGAAGTAGGTTCTTCGTGGATGTGGGGTGTGGACTTCAGTGACCGTTTTCTCTGAAATGCTTGAAAATTAAGGGCATCGCAGTGTTACGCATTCTGTTTTGCAGTCAGTATGATGTGTGTTTTTGAGTTATGTTGTAGCAGGAGTAAATATAGGAGTTTTGAAGAACGTCACCCAGATAAAAATACCTTTTTGCTCCTAGTCATTCTGACAATAATACACTTCTTAATGTGAGACCCCAGATTGCAAAGGTAGGTGTCTGCACCGATTATGTGGAAAGATTTGGGGATTTTGATGATGTTGCATGTTGCTGCTGAGCTTTGCCAAGCTGATCTGGAAAGAGTTTGTGTTCCTTGAGCTCCTGCAGCGTCAGCTGTGCAGCATGTATTGCAGCAGGACCCCAAACTGCCTTCGGGCTGTTCGCTCTGGGAGGGGGGGGCTGGAGCCCAAACCAGACCCTCCTCCTCTCCCCTCCTTTAGCTGCATGCAGTGCCATAAAGAGCCAAGATGAGGATGATCTGAAGAGGCAAAGGAAAAGGGAAGCTGTAAAACACATAGGATGATATAGTAGCAATCTAAGTGAACCTGCCAAAAAAAGGAATGTTTTCCATCTAAATACGAACCTGTCGTGTATGAGCATTAGACTGTGCAAAGCAAGAGGAGAGACGTTGGAGAATGCTCACTGGGAGGGGAAGGGCTGTGCAGCTACATGCCTGCTGATAGGACTTCATCATTTTGGGGTAATTTTTTCCTTCAGGATAATCTTGTGTTCCTGTCTTCAAGAAATATGAATTGTAGCAGGGAGGAGTTTACAGAGAACTCTCTTAACCTGGAGTGCTTATACACAGCCGCCTTTTGTTATTGCTGTTATTGCACACATCTGTCTTATTCGAGAAAATGTCCTTTGCTTTTCTCTTGTGCAATGCTTCCTGATTTGCTGTCATCTGGGTGTGCTGATTTATAGACAGCTTTCATCAACAGAATAGCAAGAGATGGTCAGCAAGGGCACTCAATACCGGTGTTGCTTCATTTTCTCTCTCTCAGCCGGCTCCCATGGGAATGGGATTGGGTGAGACCTGAAGAGCCTGGAGCTGGACTGAATCAGAGCAAAATATGCCCTTTATATCTGTGACATGCCTGTTGTGTTTTGGTTGCTCCCCATACTCTTACAAACTGCCTATTTGATTAAAACATCTGTTAGGCCAGCTAAGATTTTGCCTGCCCCTCTCCGTTAGAGCTCGTCTCTCTGCGTCTCTTTGCTTTCAGGGTGGGAAGACAGTGGGAGCAGGCGTGCACAAGTGCCCCGGGCAGGGTTTTGCTGCTTCAGGACCTGCAAACCAGGAAAAATTTAGTTTTAAATCACTTAAGTTTTGGTAACTTTTGCAGAACAGTCTCTTATGGAACAAAGCATTCAGTGAAAAATACTGTCTGGGCAGAAAATGCTGATTGAAATGTAGCTGGCTCTGTGGGACCGCTTTGGCGCGCAGGAGGTGCTCCCCGTGCTGCACAGCGGCAGCAACCCCCAGGAGGAGCTCTCCGTGCTCGACGTGCAGTTTGGTTTAAAGCAAGCCCGTAGTTGCCCTATCGGTCTGTTAAAAGCCAAAAGCAAACAGGCAGGTTGTGGCCATCAGGGTATGGCTCTGTCTTGGTCCTTCTGCGGGTTTAGGTGACAAGGAGCAGGAGTCCAGCATGCAGGTTTCTAATGGACCAGAGTGGGGTATGGCAGCAGCTGCGAACACTGCACTCATTTTCCACCTCACTTTGGCCAGTGAGATGATTTCAGCACTTCTGCGTTACGACGTTTTGTGACCGGCAGCTGTTTCGGAGGCACTTTTTGCACCCGTGAATACTCACACACAGTGAGTAAAGTATTTTTGCCCGGGATCCTTGGGCTGCTCTTGGTGACTCTCTTGCTGGACAAAGATTCTTTGAGTTCTTCAGCTTCTTGTGGGGTGGTTTTGCACCGACTCAGAGACAGATTTCACGTATATGGGGGCAAACTGCAGTCTGACAGGCTGGCGTAAACCTGGAGTCCTTCTAGGGCAGAAACTGAACCAGACTGGCACAGAATTACACTGCTATTTCTAGATGCTGAACTTTCCATGATTTCTTTCTGATTTGCTTTATCTTGCCCTGCATTAACTGTGTTGAAAATAAAACACATTTGTTTTATAGTGAGTCTGTATTTTTTAAAACCTTGTGACTTTAACCAGCTATTTTTACATCCGGGTCTGTGTTGCGTATGTGCTTACTTTCTCAGTGTTATTCCTGTGCATTTCCAAGGGTAGGCATGAGTCCAGGGTTTGACAGCCGAGGACACATTCGGTGCCGCGAATGAACCGAGAGCCAGCGGCAGACGTGACCGACTGCCCTCTGTGGCGGAGCATGCATGCCCATCTGTGGGCCTTTTCTCCCAGGCTCTCTTGCAGAGGGTTTTTATTGTGCAAGATAAATGGCCATCAGTAGACCAGGCGGTGTCTGCAGGCTGCATGGACTGGTAAGAAATACTGAGTTCATGCAAGCCTGCAGAATGTCTTTCAGGGTGTCCTGCAAGTACTGGGTTATTTCTATTTCCACTCCTGTATTCTGGCTCCTGGGAGGCACAGGTTTCGGGTGCTGCCAGTTCCCTGCGTTCTTTGACTTGCAGTTTGGATCGTGTTAACTAGCTGCAACCAGATTTAATCAGATTTAGAGAGGTCTGTCTTTCTGTCTCTCTCTTTTTTTTTTCTTTTTTTTTTTTTTTTTCTTCTCCTCTCTTAACATGTGGCTTGAGCATGGCCATGGATCACAGTTGGGGAGCAGGTTCCTCCCACAGTGCTGGGATGCTGGATGCTTTTGGAGTAACCAGATGAATAAACACTTGTTGGTTTGACTGTAATTTTGTTTTATTTAAGAAATATTTCCTAAGCAAAATATTTACAGTAGTTTGTATTTAATGAACACACAAACATTCTCTTTCAGAAGTATCAGAAAACATCTGCAGATTCAAAACTGCCATAGCTGGACCAGCGCAAATGCCTTTGTGAAAAACAGCACGGCACCTTCTCTTCCAGCCTCCTCCAGGGTCGCGGTGGGTGTCCTGCCGTGCACACTAAGGATACAGCAATTTGCTCTTTTCATGTTACATTACAAAATGAGGAGGAATGTGGTCTCTGATACCGGAGAAGGTATTGGGGCATGTGGCCAGCTGGCTTTCTTGCTCACCAGGTTAGAAAGAGGGTAGATTATCCTCCCCTCTGCCAGATTCAGGAAAAAGAGGATACTAGAAAAGGGATATCTACCAGATGAGCTGAATCCTGGAAGAAGTTTTAAAATCTAATTTATTTTTGATACTTACTCATTATTTTGCATTTCTTTTTCTAAGAAAACTAGTTCCTCTTTTGGTAACAGTTTTAGGTTCCCTTTCCAATTGTCACACTTGAGAAGAGTGTATATATTTAGTTTTGAAGATTGTTGGGGAATATATATATGTGTGTATATATATATTTATTTATTTATTTAAACCTTTATCAATGGGATTAAAACGTTTTTATGGAACTCCATTTTCTTTCACCAAGTCTACTCCTGAGTGTGTTTGCTTCCCCCTTCCTCCCTCCCTCCCTCCCCCCCCCCAGATTGATTGGTATCAAATTAATAATTTGATATATAAACAATCTGTAAAATAATGAATTGATATTGATTAAAGGATGCTCCTAGTTCATGGTTCCTCCATGCAAAAGGCCCCTGCTGGAGGCGATAGGAATTCTGTGCATGGACCCAGCGAGGACCTGGGTTGTAACAGCCGCAAGGAAAAATCCAAAATTCTTTCATGATTACGTGTTTTGACTATAATGTTTCACTGTTGTCTTTGTAATTTAGCCATTCTTACGGAAAGTTAACAGTGTTTTTCTGTGTGGATCACTGTAATGATTTCTGCAAAGCTAATTGAATTTGCTTTCTTATGTGGTTGTGTCCCATGTGAGGTTTTTTAGTTTTGCCCCGAGCTTAGCCTAAAATACTTGATTTAAATGCATTTTACATCAAAGTCAGGGCGAACACAAATATTTTGCCTGGTTTTTAATGACATTACGAAACTGGGAAACTGTTGTTTAACCCGCGTCCCCACCTGCCTCCCCGCGGCCGGGGAAGCGCGGCAGGACATCGGGCAGCACCGGGCAGAGCGGTCCGTGCGGTGTCGGGCGCAAGAGGAGGGCGCCGGGGGCTTGCCTCGGCCCTGAGGAGCTGCCCGCCGCCGTTGCCGAGCGGGCTGACGGGCCGCTGCCGGAGCTGGGGCCCCGTTTCTGTGTGATTCCTCCCCAAAGCGCTAGCAGCTGCTGAGCGGTGTTAGTCCCTCTCGGCGGGAGCCGGCGGGTCCCGGCGCGACGCCTGCGCTCTCGTGCAGAAAACACGCTAAAACTTTTCCGCCGCTTTCCGCGGAGTTTCTCTGGGTGCCGAGGCGGTGCTCCGCTGCCTGTTCTTCGGGAAAGCTACAGACGTGCAGAGCCGGGCTTAACCTCGTCGTTGTGCAACGGCTCGGCTCGTATTTAGCCAAGGTGAATCAAGTAACCCGTGAGGACGAAGCAGGGGAAGGACCGGCTTGTGACAGTTTAACAGCTCACCACACATGAAACTAGTTAATAACTCATGGGTCTTTATGCTGTGATAACATCTGTTTTTGAGAAGATGCACCTTTTCTTTGGCAATCGGCTGGATTTTCCAGCTGCCGAGTCTCAGAGCAAGCTTATTTCAGCTCTTAGATTTCAGGCTGTGAATCCAAGGTAATTCAGCCAAATTCAAAGAAGTTTTCATGTATGTGTATGGTGTATATATGTGTGTATGTGTGCATATACATATTTATTTACTTTTTTAAAGTATAGCGATATAGATCTGACGGAAGAAGTTTCATCCTATCATGTCATGTCAAGAGATCTGTCCATCTCCTCATATACTGTACGGTATGAGCTAATCTTGGTAATGGAAATTTTATCTGTTTCTGTGCAGCCTGAGGAAATGATGATTCCTGTAGTCTCTTTTTTTCTTTTTTTTTTTGTAGTTTTCTTTCAGCCTGACTTTCCCTCAGGCATCCAGCATCTCTCTAGAGGAGATTTCAGCAGCAGACATTAGAGATGGGGAAAGAGTAGCATGATATGAGTCATTAAATAGCAATAAAGAAAAAAGATTATAAACTAGAGCTGCCTCAGAGCAGGAAACACCTATTGTGAATTTTCAGGATTTTTGTTTGTTTTTGGTAAATGCCTGTTTCTCTCTCTCCTTTGAAAGCTGAAAAACGAGCTGGTGGAAGAACTGTTGCACTTTCACAATTAGGGAGAACTTCACGGTAGCGACAGTGAGTTAAATGTCCCCGTTTCGTTCCCTCCCGCTCTGCAGCCCCAGTGGGGTCCTCTCTAATCGAGGCGCTGAGCGCGTTTTGGAGGGGAAGAGAGGCTGCGACGGCAGCTGCTTTGGCCGGCCGGCTTCAGCGCTGAGGGCCGGTGCCGCTGCTGGGCCGCGTTGGGGCCGGGACAGGACAATCCCGACGGTCCGTCAGGAGCAGCTGAGGCTGAGGCAGAGCCTGTCCCCGGCAGCCGTCACCCAGCGTTTTGCCCCGGCAGCGACCGAGGCAGTAGAGCCGCGCGTGAGCTCCCGGCGTGCCGCTTCGGGGCCGGCTTGGCAGTATTCGCTCCTCCGGCAGCCGGCACAGTGTAAATATTTAGGGTGTCCTGTTGGAAAGTTAGCTCTTGCAAGAGCCTTCTGTTTGTAATCCTTCACAAAAGTACGTGTTTCCTGTTACACAAAGAGCATGTGGTGGGTTCCCGTGCTTAAGCACTTTGCAAGTGCGGTCTGAGAACCGTAACGAGCCGGCGAGCCCTGCGCTGCCGCTGCTCTCCGGGCGCTGGCGTCTTTCTCGCCTTGCGTGCCGGGCTTCGCTTACACCTGCGTGGAGCGGGGACGGGGGGCTCCAGCACACTGTCACTCGCTGTTTGTTTCTGGCCTTCGGGGCACGCAAACGGCCCTGCAAAGAGCCTTCGCGTCGCACGGCCGCTGCTCCCAGACCCTCACGCAAGGGACTCGCAGGCAACAGCGAGATCACAGGTTTCTTGCAAAATCCAGGTTTTGTTTGTCTGATAACTTTACCTTATTCCTTTCTCTCTCTCTCCCTCTTTTTTCTTTTCTTTTCTTTTTTTCTAAGATACATTTGTGCTGGCACAGTTGTAGTGACCTTACCTTGTATTGCTATAAATATTTCAAGCATGCCAGGCTGCAGCTGAAGCAAATGATACAAACACAACTGCTGATACCTCCTGAGCCTCCGAGGTTTTCCCACATGGGTACACCTCTCCCATGCAGCAATTTTGGGCTTTACAGGCAGTTTCTTGTTGCTTGAGATTCGTGCCCCTGTATTAATCATGTCAGGACAGGAGTCTAGCCAAGTGGCATGGATTGACGTAGGATGAGTTAATGTCTTATTGAATTAAGAACTAACTGTCTTTTCCTGCCTTGTGTTGTACTTAACAGTTGTTTATGGTCTGATATCATGTTATAATCTGGTTGGATTGTTTCATTTCTTTAAATTGGTGTGGGTGGGTTATTGAAGAAGGCTGGATGTTCAGCTAATTTGTTATAATTAGGATTTATTCAGATAATAATATTTATCATAAAAATGCACTCTGATTACATTTACTAAATGTTACCATCAGCCAGTTACCCCCAGTTACCCTCAAGAGAAAATGAGGTTAGAAGTGTTCCGGGAGGCTGGCCAGCAATTGGGAAAGTTCGTAATAAAAATCTGAATAATGGCATTGCGAGACATAATGTAATCTCCTTTCTGTAGTTCAGACTCTTCACCCACGACATTCTCTCCTGCCCTCTGTTCCCGTATGTTGTGCTACCCAAGAGGAAAAGGAACAGTGCAACTCACTCGGATGATAGTAAGGAAGTTCTCAAATTTTTGCAGTTTTACTTGAAATTCTCCCCATTTTCTTAAGGATTGAAGACGTGAGCCATGCATAAGCGGATTTTCTCCATCTTTCCCTTTACCGCTGTTCTGCTTCCTCCTTCATATCACACACCGTTTCCTGCTGCCGCCTCCCGCCATCTCCGGCGGAGCAGAGCTGAGCCTGGGCACTGCTGCGGGGCTGCGGCAGTGGAGAGGAGGTCCCTGGGAGCGTGAAATACTCGGCGTCGGCTCGGCGGCCAAGCAAGGGGAAGCAGAGGTTTCCCGACGGTGCCGGGGCTGCTGGCTCTTGAGAAAGGCCAGGTTGGAGTGAAACGAGTTCAGCTCCAGCTTGGAGTCACGTGATATTACAAGTACGTAACTAGCACTTCGTCCTCCCGCGATGGCAGCATACAAGTAGTGAGATGCTCCTCTCTTTGCAAGCTGCTCTTTGTGTGGCCTGGTCTTAGTTTCTGATTCCTTCACCGTTTAAAATAGACACGTTGGCTGATGCGGAGGAACTGGATGTTTGAATTAAAAATAAATAAATAAATACAAGCCCCTCAGTGTTTCCAGATCCAAAGCTACCCACCGGTGAAGGTGGGTTACAGCCCATCTTGATGCTTGGCGCGCACGACAGCCCGGCTGTGGGACTGCTGTGCCACCCCGGCAGAGACAGATGCTGCTCTCAGATCGGGAGGTTCCCCTGTGGCGTGTGAGTGTCCCCAGAGCCCCATGGCCACCATTTGTATAAGGAAGAAAAATATTTTTACATGGTGTGAGGCTGTCCTATAAGCAACTGCAGAGCAATTATTTCCATTTTGTCCCAAACCGTAGGCTCTAAGAGACTCCTTTGATGGGTCGTGCGTCCATGCACCTGGTTTTAGGTAGATGGTAGATTCTCCTGCACCAGGAGAGTTTATATTTGGCCAGCAAGTGGCACTCCAGACCCAGCGATCTAACAGGGAAAGGGTATATTTCTGTCAGCAGGTTGCTGGGATCTAAAATGCAATTATGAGGAAGCATATAGACAGCATCAAATCAAATTGAATATCTGAAGGTTAAATTACTATCTTCAGAAATGTATTATAATATCCTGTTTGACATTTCATTATCCTGCTACAATATAAATATCAAATTTGATTAGCTGTCAAGCAGCAACAAAAATAAACCAACACCTTTCCATCATTTTCACTCCAGAAAAATAGCAGAGGAAATTTTTTTCTTTAAAAAAAAAGGGGGGGGAGGGGGAAGGGAACACCAGAAAAGTGGTCACCAAAGGTGGATTAAAGAGTGAAAACATCGACTGAAAATGGTCTTTGGCTGATTTGCTAGAATGTTTGTTTCCCGGAAAGTGCCGTTATCAAGAGCGATGGTGTTGGAGGCAGACGTTCTAGCAATTTTATGCATTGCTGAATATAACCTATTGCTGTTTGGGCAGTGCTGTTTTTTCATCCAGCTTTAGTATTGCTTCCAAGATTCATTTTGACAGAAAATGTGTTGTGCTTACAGGACGAAAACCCCAGTAGCTTGCCCAAGGTTTGTTTTCTAATCAAGCAAAATTCAAATAAAACATCATATTTAATTGACCTTGTTGGCAAAGCTGTTTTGAGCAACTGGCTGTACCCGTGTTTTTAAATTAAGATATTATCATTCAAGCAAACCTCTTGTGTAAATCAAATTTGAGTTACTCTAAATTTATATGGTCCTGTGTGCTGGAATTTAGGCAATGCAATATTTAAAACATTATTCAGTGTCATAACAAATCATCCATCATACTCTGTGGATCTAGAATTGTTTATAACCATTTTTATTACAGCGAACAGTTTCTAGCTTATAGTATAATTATTATTCAAACTATGCGACATCAATCAAATTCTCTTTTGTGAGATTAATGGGTAACTCCAGCCTCCTATTTTACATATGTAACTGTGAAGGCAGCTGTTGCAAGAGGAACTTTGGCAATATTTCTGCATAAATGCACTGGATAGAGCTCTGTTTCCTAATGAAGATGGGATATCTCTGCAGCTAAGAAAGAATTATGATTCCCTCTGGAGTCTGTCTGTCACAGAGCATTATTAAGTTTAATGCCTGGTTTAGAAAAAGAGGGGAAAAGTTGTTCACATCCACTGCAAGCCCATTCCTTGGTTTGCATCGTGCCTGGTGGTAATCACCCAGCTTTGGCTGAGGTGAATGGATGTAGCTTCCCTGACATCTGGGTGACTAAGACTTGCACTGGGCACAAATGTCATCCAGCCTTCTCTAAACGGTCTTAAATGTCAGCTTCCCCCTGTGATGGGGGGTCATATTAGACCAGGACTGGAATTTCTGAGTTTTAAAATACTTTCTTACAGCTTGTAACTGCAAATGCCAATCATATTTTCTGTTGACTTGATGTTTTCAGAAATCTTTGATTCTTTTCAGATTACAGAACTTTATCCTATAAACGACTGTGTACTGTATAGGGGTACACATGCAGGTTGTCTTCTCGTGACATTAAGTACTCTAGAGAGTAGCACGCAAACACTTCAAGAAGAAAATCTGTTATGTGCTTTTTGATTTGTATTCAAGTTGCAAAGAAGGCCATTACTTTCTAGTATATTGCTTAATTGAGATAAAATTAAACATTATCAGTTGAAGTTGTAATATTTTTACAAGAAATTTGTACTGCAATATGAGCTGCATCCTTAATGACTGATAATTGCAATCATTTTGGAAGTATGATGTTTCTTTTTCATGGTAGTAGAACTATAAACAGGTTTAACAGCAGTGTAACAGAAATAGCTTATCCTTTTAAAAAAAGGCTTAAAATGGGAAGTCATTCTTCATTTTTATCTTAACAAATGAAGAGAACACTTTATATTTTCCTCCTAAGTAGCAATGAACTGTCATGGGAAAATATATGACCAATTTCTCTTTCAGGTTTCTGTTTGAGCCTAATGTCCAGTGATGATTTAGGTGTTGAAAGAGGCATTTAAGAAGTAAAGCCAAACATTTGGGAACCTTTAGCACTCCGCTCATGTAACCTGGTGGCCTCCTGCACTTCTTTATCATATGAGTTTCCATTGGTAATGCCTGATAGTTACACAACCAAAGCATACACTTATCCGTATGTAAGTCATAAAATGCTGAGCTGTTAAATACCTTGCTCGCTAACTCTGAATTTTTTTTAAAGAAAGAAAAAGTGTGACTCCCAGGGCCTAGCCTAGGTGTGCTCGGACCCCGGGAGCCCTCCATTTAGCGCTGCGGCAGGGATGAGGACCTCCCAAAGTTGGGCAGGAGAAAGCCGCTGGGAGGTGGTGATGCCGGTGAGCCATCCACCGTGTCCCCTCTGCGCCCCCGTCCTCCCCGTGGACCGGCCCACTCCAGCCGGGAATGTTTCAGGGACGCACTTGGGAGCTGGGAAGGAGTGACGCTTGTACTGCACCTGCGCTGGCAGCGTGGTGGAAGCAAGCTCTTAGTCTGATCTCTTGGGATTTCCAGGCTGTGTTGAAAACACTCTGTTTTAATGTGCAGTGTCCTTTTCCCTTCGGTCTCCTCCTCTGTCAGCTCACAGAGATCACGCATGCCTTGCACAATAACTTTCTGCCATTGACTCACTAAACTGACTCACCCAAGCAAAAGTGTCATCTCTGCATGACCAGGAGTTTTCCTAATAGGTCTCATCCTGCCAGAAGACTTTATAAGCCAGCAGAATGGGCTTTTGATCCCTTTTCCGTTTCAGTTTTAGGGCAACACAGCTGTTGCAACTGGGCCTCAACCACACTAGGGACAAGCAAAGGGTTTATCTTGGCTCGTGGTCCTCCTTCACCATATGGCACCGCGCTCTCACGCTCATCTCTTAGATGAGTGCAATGTTATAGTAGACCCATGTTTCCTTACATGACATTGATATACTGCTGCACTATGCATAAACCCTGTGTGTCAGGCATCTAGCTGTACGTACTAAACCCAGCTTTCCACGTTGAAAACACAGTTTATAAAACCTTTGGGTTTTCTCTTTTTTTTTTTGTTGTTGTTTTTTTTGTCAGGTCTCTGTGAGCTTTTCAGATTTGCATTCAGTCCAGGTCCTTTACTGTGACTGGATATGGGCTGTGCAGCTGAGGAAGAGGCTGCAGGAAGAGAGATCAGAAAGGCTTCCTCATTAAAACTGTGGGATTGCTTCAAATAGCAGACACCAGTGTGCAATGGGCTGTGCTGGCTGTCCCATTTCTGCTTGCTTTCCGTGCTCAGTGTCAGAGGTTAAAATTGTATTTGTTTCTTCCACTTTGCAAACACTGGTGACCCAGTGCAGAACGGGTCAAAGCCAAAACAACCTTCCTCTTTGGAGATGGCTAGAAATAGCTTAGGGGCAGTATGAAATACTTCAGAGAGATGTTTGTCTGACAACTTGGTATTCATGCCATGAACAAGAGCCAGGGCTTTGCAGTTGCTTTAAGTTGTTTTACTGGCTAGTTTATCTTGGTTTTGATAGATCAAACAAGACCCTATCCCAGGTCTAATAAACTTTTTGGAAGGGTATTACAATGCTGTTGCTGAGGATAGGACTGTGTGTTTTCCCTCGGTGGCTTTAGCTGGCTGGAGTTGCCTTGTGAATGCTACCAGGGCTCTGCCCTCTGTTTTTACCCAGGCTGGGTATCCTGACTAGCTTTTAAGACTCTTCTTGTTCCAGGATGTCAAAATCACGTGTTTCTTTCTGCTGTTGCAGCTGCTGCATGTAGTCACTACAAGAGAGCAGAGACTCTGAAAAGCGCTGGTGTGCTATCTGCTGCCAAAATGCAGATTAAATTCGCATGGGCTTGACACTGAGGACTGGAAAGCCCAAGGTCATTTTTGCTATGGCCTTGGTAAGTTCATGATGTCTGTTGCATTGTTATCAGGAGCTGGACATCAGACTATCTTTTTAATTAAAAGAAATATTGTGGTTTCTTAGTAACTTCAAGCTAATCATTTCTTGAAAAAGAGAACAGTAATAGCTCCATTTTACCCAGAGTTGAGTGGGTCTTCAGCATAGGAGATGTTTGGTTATGTGGAAGCGCTAGGCATGAAATAATGTCCTTGAGGTGTGATTAGGGTTTTTGTCATCTGCTGAGAAGAGCATATGAAGTAAAAGAAACGTGGATTAGAAGAGTTTGTCTTCCCTTACAGGTTATGTAGTGATCAAAGAGAGTGATCGTACACTTACCTAAGTCAAGCTCATCTTTAAGTGTTGTGAAATCTGATGCATGTGGCCTTGTCCATCTGCATGGAAGGTTTCATGTTTGTCTTCTGTAGTTTTCTACAGAATTTTTCCAGGACTGAGGTGATGATTGGAACAGCTAACAAAACCGAGAGCCTTCATCTCCTTTTCCATGCTTACAGGAGACCTTCAGTTAGATTTTTCTATTCTTTTACTCTGTGTGTGTGTGTGTGTGTGTGTGTGTGTGTATATTTCGTCTTCATTTCAAAAAAAGAAGGACCTGAAGGTGGCAGCTTAGCTCATTGGAATCAGGAAGAAGAACAAGCAAGATGAAACCTGTTCTTGTCATTGCATCTTTGGTTTAATTACTTCACATGCAAAATCTTGGTTACAGCTGACACCACGTTGTATAAAAGAGTCTGCGTGTTGTGAAGTGGGAAGGACATTATGTCTCCCTTGCCTGAAGCATTAAAGGAGAAGACCATTTTCCTTAGACTCTACAGAATAGTTTGTTGTACATCAAAGAGAAATGTTTGGTTGCCTGATCTCTTCCAGACAGTTTGTAATACAGGTCCAAACCCAATCTGTAAGTAGTAGCCAAAGTAATTCTTGCCTTCTCTCAAGTTTTTGCTTCCTAAACCTAATCATGTTAGTTATGTATTTTTCCAAAGTGCAGTAGCCTAAATAAAGTAGGGTAGATTTCATTTTATGTGTGGTACTGTGCAGTTGTATTCTTGGACCACCTCCAGGAGAGTGCAGGTGGCAGTTCGGCTGGGATCTCATAGCTTCTCCATTTTTATTAGCCTTTTCTGGCTGGTATACTCTATGGTGTGACCCATCCATGAGGTGTACTTGCTTTGGACTGCTCCATGGAATTTCTTTTGTTCACCTTCTACAATTTCTTCCCAATATCTTAAGTTAAAAATATCTGGGTAAACCATTCACCATTCAATCTAATCATTTCTTTGTGACCAGGTTATCTCCATTGGAGTTGCTGTAAGGAGTTTGAGAGTATTGGTCCTTACAGATCATCCAGGGACACCCACACACTACCTTGCATAGGACATGCTCTGGTTTGCCCTCCATCCTAGGAACTCCGGCTGCATATCCAGCAAGGGCTTCCTCAGGGTCGTGTCATGCCCTCTTTCCCTGTTTCACACACTTCCCATCTTCCCTATATAAAGTTGCCACTTGCTGTGGTTTTCTTAGCTTCCATACCCTATGGCCTACATGTGTCCTGAGCAGATGCAGCTCGCATCTGTTTGCATCACCCAGGCTGTGATGGACAGGGATGCTGTGGCACTTGCCCAATGCCAGCATTGCTTTCACGGATAGGGTGGAAGGAAGCAAGCAGAAGTAATGGCAAGGAGGAAAAAAGCAGATGCGAGAAAACAGTGAGGTTACTTGTGCTTCATGAATGCCTCTCCTTTGTATTTGGAGACCTGTTTTCACAAGTGCTAATTTCTGGGTGCTTAGATAGCCAGGACCTACACTGCAAAATGAGTGGAAGTTGTAGCAGGCATTCATGGACCTGTGGTAGATGCTGGTTCCCAAACAGCTCCTCCAGTTTTGCTGGGATTGAGGCATAATGTTTGGCTGACTTCATCCCATGTTAGCATGTGGGTTATTGGTAGGTATCCCCAGCCAGAGCGCTGGGGAGAGGCTGGTGCTGGAGCTGCTTTGGCTCCTTGGAGTGTCCCTCCGCTCATGACTGTCACCACTTGGCGGCATTAGTGGCAAGCACAAGAGCCAACGAGCGGAATAAACGTGCAGTGTGGGGTGCCTTGCTTGTGGCTCTTGCAGTGCTGTGATGATGCAAGATTGGGACCCTGCAGCTTGGGTGCATCTCTAGCAGCCAGTGGCAGTTATGATTCCCTAAGAGACATGGTCATCTCTAAACAGATGTAAAGGCAGCGTGCCAGCATGGCATTGGCAGGACAGTGCTTATAAAGACCCCTTATTGTGAATGAGATGTATAAAGAAAGTCCTGAGCACTGTGATCATTTGAAAACTCTGTGTCCCTTTTTGCAAGGGTGGCTCTTAGCACGGCTAAGGTAGCCAGATTTCCGTATGGGTAATCACGCTGCTCCCTCATAAATTTCCCTTGCAGTTTCACTTGATAGTGCTATTCATCACCTCCTGTTCTCAACTCCGGAGCTGGGTTACACTGGGATGTTTAAGCAGCTGCTGTTTATATTTTAATGATATAGCTTGTTAACTGCTTATTTGAGAAGAAAGATGTTATAAATAATTCAAAGGAATTATTTTGTAGGATGTATGTGTATATCATATCCTGTTAGACTAGCACAGTGTCACTTTATATATGCAGATAGAAAGTTGTTTATATGCACTGCCAAACAATTTTGGATCTTAGGAACCTAAGGCTCTGACAGGCATTACAAGATGATGTATAAATGCAATTTCTGGGCATTAGCGAGTTCATATCCAAAAGGAATATGTTCCAGTTCACTAGCGCTTATTGTCTGAGCTCGCTGGCTGTACGCTGCCATGGGAGGGACTGCGTCGTTCTTGCAGTGGCTATATTCAAATGTGGGGATTTTATTATCTTTCTTTGGTTCTTTTGGGAGGAGGGAGATGCAGTTGTTTAATATCTACAACTTTTTAATTAAAATAAAACTCTTAGCTTGCTAGTGACAAAACATGAAGACAAATCAGAATGACCTGTCTATACTGTCTGCCATAGTTGTTGTTTTTTCAGGTAGGGACTAAATTGTATCTCAGCTTTTTCTCCTGAAAATGTAAACAAAATCCTCCAGAGCAGCTGTCTTGTACCAGCTGCCCCTGCCTGGAGTAAGAGACACTTTTCTTTCTTTTTTTTTGGTAGCTTTTTGGTAGAAGCAAGATGTTTTCTTGTAAGCAAAATTGCCTCACAGGGATAGATAGGTTGGCCTGTTCAGATCTGATTTTTGCATACATGGCTTGAACTTTAATGCTGTTTTTTGGCTTTGCACTGTAATTAAAGAATCTTCAACCTGGTTTCTGCCCATCAAGAGCTACCAGCTTGTTTTGATGAGAAGGCAGCAGAGGAGATGCGTGCAAGGCTGGAGACAGATGACAAATATTGTAGAGTGTGCTTTTACTGCAAATAGCTACGTGTTTAGCAAGAAGTAAATCTAAAGTAAATCCTATATCAACCAAAATACTTTTTTCTCTCTGTTGTGCTATCTCATGTAAGCTTGTGCGTAACTAAAACTAAAATATATGTTATTTTCTATTTAAAAGAATTTCACTGAAATAAGAATAGCTTTGGTAGGAAACACAGCTTGTTAGGAGAGGCTTAGCCCAAGCTGTAATCTTGTGACTGAAAGCACGATGGTGTCTCCTAGCAGGATGAAATCAGACTCCCGAAGAGCAAGTGTTTTGACTTTGCTCACTTAAGCCTGGCTGGGGAAAGCTAGAGAATCTTAAAAGTCAAGAATTTCCTCATTTTTTAATACAAACACCAATCTCTCTTGCCAAATTTCTGTCTGTATTTCTAGGTACTGAAATAGTGGTCAGCTTTTCTTATAAGGCTAGACATGCTGCTGTCTGTGCTCCTTGGAAAATCTCTGTCAGTATCCCAAAGCAAACGGAGCGAGTGCTCTAAAAACCTGGGCCTTCCCGAAATGCCTTAAATTTGGATTCCTATGGTTTGGGGAAGATGAAAACCTTCTGCTGTGAGCGGTTTTGTCCAGTCTCGGCCATTGACTTGGAGCTGTGTCAGTGCGGGCCCTGCTTCTTTATTCTTCCCCTGTGTGTTTGATATGGAAAGTGCTGGAGAAAGTGTAACGTGCTGGTTGCACCACTGCTTTGACGTGGTGCGGTACAACAAACTCTTAAAATGCTCTGCTTGTTCTGTTAAATGCTCTTAGTAGCTGTACAGAGAGTGGTGAGTGTAGGTTGGTGATAAGCTGAGAAGATGAAGCTCTTTATTAGAGAGTTGCAAAACACCTTGTTGATGGAAAGCATTCAAGTAAATATATGTACACAACACTCAATCATCAGACTTCTGAGATTTTTACCAGATATATATTGCATTCATAGCTAGCAATATATTACTAACTTTGGGGTGTTTAAGACCTTACTGTGCTACTGAATGACCTGTCCTCGTAGGGAGGGTGTGTTTGGCTTGGAGACAGTGTCTTATGCAACTTGCAGCATCCTCTGCTGTAGGAAGTTGTGTCTTGTGGCCGCTGTGCAGAGACTCGAGGGAGGTTGGCGCTGCCCGGTGCGGGACCGACCCTGCCGCAGCCAGGCTGCAGCCGGAGGAAACGCGTCTCCAGCCACGCACCCGGCAGGCTCGCTGCCCCGAGGCTTTCTCCTGAGTCCCCGTGGTGGCCAGGCTGCGAAGAAGGAGGCGGAAAATAGGAATGAGTGGCGTTGCTGCTGTCTTTCTTTTACCCGAGTTTCTCTCAAAGCCACATGGGATATAGAGGATGGACGACTGTGGTGCTCCACAGGTTCAGCCATCGTTCTGTTGTGTTTTACCACGGTGTGTTTATATCCTTTCTGTCTTGTTATTCATATAGATACAGAGACGACCCGGCCTTGTCCGAGCGCGGCAGCCGCAGCTCCAGCTGCGCCGAGGTGAGAGGCCCTTTGGCCCTTGCCCTGCCTGTGCTTGCTCGGCGCGGTCGAGGGCTAGCATTGCCTCTCACCTCGGCCGGGCGTCTGCACGTTCTCCTTCTTGCTTCGGACGGCGCTTTCTGCTGCTGTGCGGCCTCAGCGGCTTCGAGCTGACGTGCCTGCCGGGAGGCAGCGGCGCTTTCTCGGAGTGGTGCTGGGATCCGGGCAGCCGGAGAGGGAGGGAGGGAGGGAGGAGCTGCGCCGAGTCGCTGCGGGAAGGCGCCTCGCTGGCAGCGAGGGACCCGGCCACCTCCTGCAAATACCCCGCTCGCAGGGCGTCGCGCGGGGCTGCTTCTGTACCCCCGGGAAAGACGTTATCCACCTGAGCCAAGCCGCAAGAGTTGGGCGATGTCGAAGACACAGGCCAACACTAAATCCATCGTGAAAATAGGGCTTTGGAGACTCTGCGAACCACGGCTTTTGAAACGAATTAACATCTCTATGGCATCATCATCTGCTAGCCTTGTGCTCTGTGGGACATGTTTGTTTGTTTTTTAATCTTTTGTTTAGTCTGCTAACGTGCTGCTGCATTGTTGAGTGGGAAATCTTCAGTTAAATGGTAATATAGTGTCATAAACCTTAGAGGCAATGACACTGTATTCTTTCTGTCTGTGCAGAGCCTGCATCGCTGTGGCCCTCATCCAGAATTTGATAAAGCAAACACAAGTGATAAATTAGGCGTATTTATCTAAGGACTCTCTTAGCAATAAAAAGAGTTGTTTAACTGTATTTTCTTTTTAATAACGTATTTAGTGCTTTTTATTAAGTTGAAATATGTAAAGTCTTTTTCATTGCTGCAGTGAAAAAGCTTCAGCCCAGTGTAGACACAGTATTTCTTCTTCTGCAGCCTCGGAATAAGACTTTTCCTGGAGACGCTATAAATTGTGACAGCTGTAGAAATCTCAAAGGGTTTTGCTAAGTCATGGAACTCATTTCACATGGCAATGCATGAAGAAGATGTAAAACTAATGACTGAGTGCTTTAACAGGAGTCTTTGCAGACGCAGGTAGAGTTACATTTATATTGGGGGCAGTATTTTTGTGGTCTCCCTTTCTCTTTGGGGAATGCATTTCATTTGCTGTGTGTGGAGAATAGCGAAAGGAGTAAGTGCTGCCATTCCTAGGAGTCTCTGTGTCTTTGTGGCTTGTTTCATAAATTTTTTTGAATTTGGCTGGTCTTACAGCACTCAGGGGTAAGAAGAACTGAAATGGTTTAGTTTTCTTTTTTTTTCCCCTTCTATTCTTACTGCAGTGTAGGCCTAATGCTGCTTCCATTGAAGTACAGAGAAACTTTGCAGTCATCTTCAGTTGTCACTGAAGCCAATTGCTTTCCCTTTTGTTCTTAATTTCAGGCATTGTCAAGTTGCACCATGTAGCAAGTGCAGTTAAGATATTTGGTATCCAGAATTGGAAATCTTAACAGCACGGGCTTTGTTCTTTTTTAATACTTGGTATCTTACTTTAAAAGGAAAAACTAGAGGAAATGCAAGGATTTAGTGGAGAATGCTCAAAGAAGGGAATCTTTAGGACAGGTCTTTTAACAATAAAAGATCCTGAAAAACTTGCATTCTGCATGGTTTTCTGGTAGTATTTCGGTGTCCAAAGTGTTGGAGAATATGTAAAATGCTGTGTAAAATGCTTGTAACTCAGTGGAAACAGTGGCCCAAACTATGCAGCCATTCTTGTACTCAGCTTTATGCATGCTCCATTAAGTTCAATTGCATAAGTTTTTGTAGGACTGGTGCCAAGAGGAGCTTTCAGTAGGTTGGAAAGGAAGGGGAGCAAAGTAAAAGCAAACAGCCGGTTTCCCCCTCCAGCCGCGTGCTCCTTCGCTCGTTCGTTATGAGACAACAGCTGTGAGCAACTCATGAGCAAAAAGCTTTCTGAAACACGCTAAGTTGTTTACTCACGTTTCCATGCTTGGTTTCTACCCCATGTAAATGTCATAAAAATGTATAGGAGAAAATCTCCTGTGTAATTTGAACATAAATATGAAGATAGATGTTTGTTGAGGGGGGGGATCATGATCATGCACAGGTATGCTTCTTTCTCCTGACAGAGGGACGTTGTCAAAATGGAGTTTCTGAGATGCTTACAGATAGGTTTTGGAAAGATTTTATCTGAAGAAAACTCCAAGGAATTGCAGCTAGTAGCTGAAGAACAGTTGGTTTTCTCCTCGCTCCCCCGGCTGCCTCCACATCTCCTTTGCTTGCCCTGGGAAGACTCCCAAAGGACAGCGGGAAATGAATTGGTATATACAAGCATGAATCTCATCTCAGTAGTAACTTGGCGTTAAAAAAGGAAGTTATATGAGGCAATGAAAGGAGACAAAATAGGAAGATTAACAAAATGAAATGCAGCAATTAAATTAAAAAAAGTATTTAGGAATAAAAGCAACCATTAGTTTGTACAGTAGGGTGTCCAGCAGCCCTGCTGAGGTCACGTATGATCTGTGTTTTGTTCATTCAGTTATGGCTTGCACTACAACATTTTAAAGTCTGTGTTAGAATTAATTGATTACTTGAGTTTTAAATAGTGCTGAGGAAATCTTCCACTCCAGTCAAGACCCAAGTGTCTCCAAGTGCAAGTAGTTCCAGTTTGCCAGTTCCGCTTGATTTCATTTCAGACTTTTCCCCACAAGCCAACCACAAAAAGAGTTTCCTGTGCAGTGGAAAAATTAAATGCAAAAGCATATCTTTGCGTCGTTGATGGGACGTTGCAGAAAACAATGTGGAGGATGACACAGAGCTGGCTCTTGTTGAGGTCATGCTTGGGCTTAACCATTTTGTCAACTGGGCAGCGACTCCTGGTTGCTGGATGCAAGTAAGATGCTCTTAGGTCTAACTGAGGACTGTAGTTTAATATCCGGGATCGTTTGCAACGAGACTTGCTGAGCAGCAGTCTGATGTGATAACAAGTGAAGAGCTCAGACTGTTGCATTTCTCAGGACTGTGTTTCCAGCGGAGAGCTCCGCTTGCTTCTTTATTTATCCCATACTGGCTATTTGTGTTGTGGAGCCAGCGGGATTTTTCTTGTTTGCTTTTATTTTGTCAGAGTCTACAAATTAAGCTGTCAATGGTAAATCTTTTCTTTTCCAGTGCATTTACTTATTAAACTTGCCAAATGTTGGCATTCCTCTTCTCCCCCACCTCGGCTGTGTTGCGGAGACAGGCATACGGCTCTCCCGTCTCAGAGCAGGTATTTTTTTCTTGCTACTGGGCCTGAGGATTTTTCAAGAAAAGGCCTTTTCCACAGTGCCACAGCTCTTCCTTCTGCTTCCCCAGCTGGAACTACCTAAAAGCATAAAGGCTATTAAAACTTGAAAGAATAATGATGGGTTAAAGGTAACCAGACCTTTTGCATCATTTAAAGGAATTTAGTTGGAGGATTGAGTTATGTCCAGAGCAACTACCCAGTGCTATCACTTTACCTGTTGCTTGTGTATTGAACCCTTTCTGGGACTTAGATAAGAGGGGAACTGGTGCGCTGCCACATCTGAGCAACACATGGAAAAATAACGGCACCTACGACGAGCTCATGGGCCTCGGGGAGGGCTGGACCTCGCGTGGAGGAACAGCTGCTGCAGAGCAACTAGTTCTGTGAAGGAGTTCTGAAGATGTCAAGATCTGAATATATTTCTTGCTGGTTTTGTTTATTTTGTTGGGTTTTGGGGGAGATTTTAGAATTATTTTAAGACTTAGGTTCAGCTTTGTTCCTACGGAAGAGGTCAGAGAGATGCGGGCTCTTGACCGAAGTGGCAAGCAGGTGCTGGTGTTTCCAGCTTTTCCTGGAGCCACTCTTTGATTCCTCAGGATAAATCAGATGATAAATAGCGATCCTTTTCCTAAATCAGAGGGCAGCTCTCAGAGTTGATGGTTATTTTCCATTAAGCAGTTGGCCAGGTCAGTCTGTTCCCACTCTGAATTTCTTCTCCAAAGTAAAACAGTTCTTTGCATATTTCTACAAGCCGCATAACTGCCTTTACTGAGTATTTCTTTGTGCAGAGGAGCCCATGTTTGTGCTGCGAAGGCCGTGGCTAGCTGGTCTGCAGCGTGGCTGCGGAAGCAGTGACGGGCTGGAGGGAAACTGTACGGCCTTGTTTCCTTTTTATTAACTGAGTTAGTTTGCTGGGTCTTGAGCAAACGTTGCTTGAAAGCAGTTCACAATATTTGCTTAGTGATCCAGTGGAATGTCTGGGATATTTTTGTTTTTCCTCCGGAGCCAAAAATCACTTTTCAGCTCTAAATCCTGATGCCACCAGTCTCCGGCAGGATTACCCTACCTGAGAGTGAGGGCAGCTGAGCTGCCGGCCGTTTTGCAGGGAGAGGGGCACCCTTTCTGGCATGGAGTGCTCTGTCCGTGCCAAGAACTGTGTGTGTTAATTAAAGATGTTTTAAGTGGTTTTTTTTTTTTTTTTTTTTTTTTGCATTGCTAACCAAAATAGTATCTGTATGCCTATCTGTGTTGTGGTACAATTCATAACAAGAAATGCCTGTGATTTTTTTTGCCAAATGACTGTGTTGAGGGGGCTGCACAGAGAGTTGCTGTGGTGCGTAGGTGAAATTGGGAAACCAGGAACTAAACCCTAAGTAACGAGGGCTTTCTCGCAGATGATGGCAGTGCTGAAGCAAGCAGGCTGCAGGGCTGCAGCTGCCGTCTTCAACACCGCTTGTGGGGCCAGGAATACCGAACTTGGCCCTTTTGGGCCATCGCATGTGCCGGGGAGGATTTGGGGAGGCTACTTGTAGGCTGGTTTTGTACCTGGCAATCTAGTTTTGCCTGAGTGCTTCAAGACTGATTGCTCATCGCGCTGGAGTTGCTTTGCCATCCTTGACTGCAAGGGGAGACCTGCATACATCTCGAAAAAGAAATGTTGTGTTTTATGGCTGCAGCAGAAGTGGTGGTGCAGGCCATGACAAAACATTGCGGGCTGGACTCCACATTGGTTGAAGTGATTCTGCACCTGAAAATTTTCTATACAAAGATTAGGGGGGAAGGTAACATTTCTTTTCCTCATAAACTCAGATTGGATGTCTGCCTCTCCAGACATGTTCCCAAACACGTGCTGGTTTCTTGGTGAGGGAATACTGGGATAAGTTTGCCCAGACAGAAAGACAGAGTCAGATTATCCTGTCTTTGAAATACTTTGTGTTGCAAGATAGACAGTAATTCATAGGAGGCATTTTTCAATACACATTTTCTGCTGAGCAAAAACAACATTTAAAGACAATAAACATTTTTGCTGAAATTGTTAAAAATACTCCCATTGACAGAAAGTGTCTGCTGCTTAAAGATGAAGCTTTTATGGGGTTCTTCCTTTTCACTCTTTCTCTACCTCTCCCCCTCCCACTTGCTCCTTTCTAGAAAAAGCCAGAGGAAAGAATTAAAAAAAAAGGAGAGAGAAAAGAATGATTGATATGTTTGATCAAACAAACAAAGTAAAAAATATTAGGGGAGAACTTCAAGGAAAGTATTTTCCACCAAAAGAGCTGGCGCAGAGCACCACATTTGCGTGCAGATCTTCTCTCTCATGCAGCAAAAGAGTGAACATAACCGTAGGAGCTTCCCCTTTCTCCGTGAGCAGAAATGCTTTTGTTTCTGCCATCTCCATGCACTTGGACTTTTCTGTGGCACTTACCACATCTCCAAACGCTATGGAGGTAGCTATGAGGAGGGAACGAGGCAGTCAGTTCCAGAAGGCTTTGCCGTTGGGCAGCTGCAATACAGTGCAAAATGTCAAGTTACCTCTCCTGGGTGTTTTTCTCTTCCTCTACTGAGAATGCAAATGGTTGAAGGTTTTGTTAGTACCAAGCGCAATGACATTAAGCAGCATGGGGAAGGCACTGGAGAGCCTGGTGGTTGGCAGAGACGATGCTCGGGGGGCTCTTGATACGGGCAAGGGGGGTCCAGCTGCCCCTGCAGGAACCAGTGGTGCCTGCATGCCGGACTGGACCCGAGGCCGACAAGGGGGGTCGGAAACGGGTTTGTAATTGGGGAGCAGAGCCCTGGGATTCGCACATGAAACTTTGGAGCGGTTTTGTAAAAGGCCCCGGCACGACTGAGAATTGGCAGTTGGTTTCCTTTGGCAGGTGGCGAGATGTGGAAAGTTGGCGTTAGCCTGGCAGTTTCGCCAGGGGTTGACATTGCTGTGCAGGAGCTGTGTTTTTTTTTTCTTTTTTAAATTTTCTTCAGGTTAGGGGGGGCCACTGTAATTTATGCTGTCATCAAACAGACATTTCTACCCATCCCTCCCAGCCCCGCTTGTTTTATTTACTTCAGTGTTTGTGCTTGAAGTATCCTGATGTCTGACCCCTCATGCTTGCTAAGGTTTCATTTCTTGCTTTTTTGTCTTCTAAATGTTTCAGGTAAAAGTGAAATGTAAGTTCTTATCCATTGGATGCAATGTCAGAGGATTAAATATGTTTGAAGAGACAGTGTCTACATTTTAAAAGTAAAAGCTATATCTTTTATCAACTTGTAAAAACCACAGTCAACATCAAGTATTTAGGGGTGGAGAAAATGGTGCAAACTATGAGAGGAGCAGGACTGGGAGCCGGTACTTATGTTGTCTGTGGGGAGCCAAGGAATCTGGGAACTCTTTACACAATTGCAATTTTTAAAGCTTGAATATTAAAATACATCAAGGATGCAAAGTGGAGCATTGAAGGAAATTTGCTATGAGATGGGCCTTGTAAGATGTCTCATTAACCCCAGTTGCCTCACCTCTGAGTGTGCAATATTGTACTGTTTCAGAGCAAACATCAGTTGCAACTAGGCAAGTTTTGAGACCTAAAGAGTAAAAACATAGCTTGACAAAAAAGACAGTGTCGCCCATTATGAAGATTCTGCTTAACATTAAAGTTCCTCTAAGGTAGTTCTAGCATCTCAGCTGGCTTTCACCTTCCCTTCCCAGCTTACAGAGCAAGCCGTGGTACTGTAACGGCTCTCTGGGACCAGCCATAAAATGCTTGGTTTTGTCATTGTCATGTTCTGTGGTTGTGCTGTTTGGGAAAAGAATATATCTGATAGTTTATATCGGGTCCTAGACATTGGTGACTGTAAATATGCAGTGTAAGCTGTTGATGGCTCAGGTTTAGTGCTCTGTTGGTTTTAATTTTTTTCATTTTCTTCATTAACCCTCTTTATTGGTTAATTTTGTTGACAACGACCTCTGGTATCTGTTGTGGAAGAAAGAAACATATTAATAAAATAACTAAGCAGTTCATTTTCCACGTGATCCTTTGATCATATTCCTGAGCAGTGAGTGAGCATAGGGTCCTGTGCATGTACGTGTTCGTGTGCCAGGAGAGCATCTGGTAATGCAATAATTGCCCCTCTTTACAACTCGGCTCTGGTTTCTCTGAGCAACGATAACCTGTGGGGACGGGAATGGGGAACAGAAATTGTGCCACCCAGCTGGCGTGTGCCTAATTGAGGCTCCTGAGTCAGAGCAGTATTGCCCTGGGGTCCGTCCCTCCTCCGGAGGGGAGTCGGAGCTGCGGGCACTCATGGTGTGGTGGGATTGTTGGGGTTTTGTGCTGGACGCTTGCAGGAGCTGAGCTCTTCTGTGTCATGTAATGAGCTGAAAGCAAACTATGTGAAGTCAGTTATGAAGAAAAGAATTTGGAGTACAGAAAATAAACCTCCCGTATTACACCTGACAAATTGGGCTGCGCTAAAAGTGAAAATTTCTATGGCAGCTGCTGCACTGGTCTTTTCAAAGTATGCAGGCTATCAAACGTAGTTATTAAAACATGTATTTTCCCTGTACTCTACTGTACAGGAATGGTTTGAAATGGCAGTGCGCTTTTGTATGTCTGGGACTGGACATGACAGATGACATCTATTAATCTTCATGTACTTTGAAACGAAGCGTCTTCATCAACATCAACAACCTGCAGCTACGTTATGAAAGGGCAACAGGCACCGTGTTTCCCATCGAGGGCACTTTAGTCAGATACCGACATTGGTGTTGGCAAGACTCTAGGGCAAAATAGGGAACTTTTCAGAGCATCTTGGCTTTTGGTAAAAGTTTGAGTTTTCGCAAGCGCGGAAGTGCTGAAACCACAGCTGTATTTATGTCATACATACGTTCGGTGACAGTGGCGTGGCAGGGGGAGGATGGCAAAGGAGGGAATAGTTTGGTCTTTGGTTGGCGAACTTGAAGTTGGAAAGCAAAATGGTTGTACTTCCATAGCTTTACTCTAATGCTGTGTGTGGTCAGTGATTTCTGTGCATTTAAGTAAGATTCTTCCTTTAAGAGTGGGTGTGAGTGAGACTTGCTGGGAGCAGGGGCCAAAGGGCCGGTAGCGTTATGTGTGGGATCACCTTGTGACTGACACCCTAGGGAGAACCGCCTGATAAATCCATCTTTTGCCTTTTTTAGTTTATACTGGTGAAGTACCTGCAGTTATGCACGTTACTAACTAGATCGCTAAATTAGCCAGTTCTAGATTGATTAATGTATGAGATATAACACAGAGATAATACTTAATCACGAAGAAATCTTTGTTCCGAAAGGAATGCTGGCTTTTTTGTGTCAAATACTCATGAACTCTTGCCAGCCCTCTGTGTCCCTGTTCTGTACCTTGCAGGGGACCGCCAAGCACTGAGATGTTAGACGGCTGCCTTAACTATGAGCTTCAGTAGTGCTGCTCTTCTGAAATGCTTGTATCTCAAGTAGGAAATATTTGATTATCTGTTAAAAAAAGTAACATTAGTAGATGTTGATGTTTCTATATGACACACACAGTACAGAAGAGACTTTCAAACAGACGTTTTCACTGAGTATTCTGTCTCCTGTGGACTCAGTGAAATGTCTGAGCACCTTACAAATATTTATGAATGTATCCTCAGGAAAATGAATGTGTTGAACGGAGATCCAAAGTGCTGTTCAAGGAAGCAGCTTTCCCAAGGTTTCCACGCAGTTAGACTGTGACAGAATTGAGACAGTAAGTCAGCCCATGAAGTCCCACTTTGGTAAACAAGCCATCATCCCATCCTTCTTATTAGTTATTTTTGTCTTGCCACTTTCTGCTCTTCAGAGTAATTCATCACTCTTCTTCATCTAATAACTTTATTTGTAAGAAAACCTTTTTTTTTATTTTTTTAACTTCACATTTAGGCAGCCCATTTAGGGACTTAGAGCAGATAGGGATTTGCTGTTAGTAGTGAGGAAGGAGCAGCGAGAACATCGAACTCAGTCTGCTCCCGTGCGACACCCAGCTCCGGTCCTCTGCTGCCGAAGCTGTCGAGGGCGTTGCTCTGTAGTCGTCCACGTGGAGAAGCTGGGGTGCTGGGGGTGGACTGGCAGCGTTGAGCTCAGCTGTGTGGCCTGCCTGCGAGGACCCTTGCTACTGCCTTCTAAGCGAGCCGCGCTGCCGCAGCTCTGCAAGGACGTCATGTGCTGTTGGAGACACACTGAGCTTTCTGCCCCTCTCCCCTCCGCACGCCACGGAGCCGGGCAGCTCATGCGCTGCGAACGTTTTCCTCTTGCAGACAAGCCAGTAATGAAATAACTCCCTGCATTTACAGGGCTTGGGCTTTGCACAGTGCTAGGTGCTTATGTGCATTTCTTTGCACTCCCGAGCGATACCGGTGTGCTCTGAACAGCCACTGGGGAGGGCAAATGCTGGCGTGGTGGCAGCGTCCCTCCCAGCCTGGGAGTCGTGGCCGTGTTTGGGCAGTGACGAAGCGCCTGAGCAAGAGGCCGGTTCTCTTCTCCTGGGGGTTTAAAGGCTTTCCGCAAATCCCTTTGAAGTCAGCGAGGGACTCCTCCTCCTGCAGCGGGCTTTGAATCCGGCCCAAAGTGCGCGATTAATTTGCAGTGTGTGCTCTGGCCTTTTATTAGCTGAATTGCAAATGCAAAATCGTTCTGACCGACCCTTTGGAGAATAGATCGAACAGTCGTGGACATGGAGATGGGCACGCCGCTCTTGCTGTTTTCAGAGCAACGTGACTGCGAGTGCGAGCTAAGCTACCCCCCAGCATGTCGCAGGCACGTTCCTGCTTGGTCTTTTATGTGCTGCTTGTATGTGCTTAGTTCACGTTATGAGCGCTGAGGCTTTCTTTTAAGTTATTCTACAGGACTTTAGGGAACTTCAGCTCTCATCACTAATAAAATAAAATAAAACAAAACACTGGTAGGTCTTGCATTGCTAACTGTTCTAGCTGTTGTGGTTCACACTGTTGAAAAAATATAAAGCTTTATAAGATTTAAAATATTCCCAGTGCAAAGCGTGAATATTTATAGGCAAAGAATATGACTTCCTATTTTGCAATGTCAGTGTGATGAAATTTCTTTCTTGGCTGGCATGTTAAGCCACATGGACTTCCACATAATGTTTTATAAGCTTATTCCTAATTATGGCTTAGTTTAGGTCTCCGAGTTTAACAAAACAAATGAAGTTTGCAGCAAAATATTTTTCTGGTGGAAAATTTTGTTTTTATGGAATGAAACTCTTGTATTCTTCATGGATAAGATTTCTGAAGTGTTTAAACATCTGGAAATCCCATATTTTTCTTTACATTTTTTAATGCATATCAAAGATAAAAATAACTGATACCGTGTGTTCAATACTGCATTTTGAAGAAATTATTTTGAAAAGCAAATGTAGTTACTTTTTTCCAAAGCCTTCGGTAAAATGCTCATGAGATCATAAGAGACCAAGCAGGAAGCCTAGGATTTGGTCTCACACAGTTACTGCTGCAAGAGACAAATTAGAAGTAATTTTGCTTTCATATATTTACTCTTAAATGTGGCGTTCTGACAACAGCAATAAATAGAATCATCTGCATAATTGTATTTATTTACTTGTTGATCTATCTTTTTAAGAGAAAATCTTTCTTTTCCCAGATAAAATAATCTTCCATTCAGCTGTAGAGGAAGAATGTCTTTTTACAAGCTGTGTGGCCGTGGGGGAATGTTTCTCCACAGGGTTCATATGACATTTTAATATGGGCTATTCAGTGAATTTGATTTTTGGTGAACAAAATATGGCAATGGCAGTCAAGACTCATTGCTTTCCTGTACAGATTGGCTAACAGGATATTTACTCAGCAGAGCTAGACATAAAAGCAAAGAGATGATGTGATTAAACTAAGCTGGATTTAATACTAGATTTTTTTAACAGGATATTTCCTTAAATCAATTTAAGAAATGTCTCAACCCTGCAGTTCACAAGGGAAGAGAGAGTTTTGAACATTTCTGAGTTATTCCTGGCTTAATACTTCAGTAGAAATAGTAGATGTGGTGGAAAAACAGGATCATTTTGGAAAATATATTTAAATAGTTTAAAATTCTCTGCTGTGATCATGCATTTCTGACCCCCTGCAGCCTTACATTGTGAGACGGAGAATGTCTCAGTCTCCCTAATGTTAACATTAGAAATATGATACAAATAAACCATTAGAATATAGTAGAAAAATTAAAAGTGGTGGTTAGCAGCACAGTTACCTGGGGGCTAGTGCACTGGCACTTAGCAGTGCTTTGGCACTTAGACTTGCTAACACGCGCTTAGCGGTGCAGCCATGGGCTTTAAAGCTGGGATCTCCAGATGGGCTGAAGAGAGAGAAATCCTGGGAAATTCAGAGAGACTGAACATTTTTAACATCAGGGTTTGTCACTGCTTGAAGACAGACATACCTGGAAACCAGCTTGAAAACTGCTTTTCTGAAGGTGATGGGGAGACAGGGAAGTCTGGGAGGGAGTTGCTTTTATTTTCCAGGTAAAGGACTAAGTTCCCCAAGATGGCAAAAAGCATCACCAGAGTCTACTGTCTGTATTTCAGCTCTTTCTACTCTTCTTTGCAGGTGACATATTTGGGTAAGATTTCCACAACAGGGATGCAATTTTTGTCAGGCTGCACAGAGAAACCAGTCATCGAACTGTGGAAGAAGCACACGCTCGCCAGGGAGGATGTTTACCCAGCGAACGCCCTGCTGGAAATTCGCCCTTTCCAAGTCTGGCTGCACCACCTGGACCTCAAAGGCGAGGCGACGGTCCACATGGATACCTTTCAGGTCGCACGCATAGCCTACTGCACTGCTGACCACAACGTCAGCCCAAACATCTTTGCTTGGGTGTACAGGGAGATCAATGATGACTTGTCCTACCAGATGGACTGCCATGCCGTAGAGTGCGAGAGCAAGCTGGAGGCCAAGAAGCTGGCCCACGCCATGATGGAGGCCTTTAAGAAGACTTTTCACAGCATGAAAAGCGACGGCCGGATCCACAGGAATAGTTCGTCAGAGGAAGTGTCTCACGAATTGGAGTCTGATGATGGCTGACTGAACGCATTCACGGTTCAGCAAAGGCAGAAATGGCCAAGGGAATGAGAGCTGATAGATGAATATGCAACAGTTGAAATTGGGGAATGAAAAGACTGCCAAACACTTGGCTGACCAGCTTTTTAAATCAAAAGAGCAATTCAGTACCTAAAGATATGCATCATTAAAGTAATTACATTACCTTGAAATCTGCTGCTGTTGTAAACGTGAGAAAAAAGCTTCTCCCCCCCCCCCCCCCCCCCAGTCTCTCTCACCCACTCATCACTGACCCTTTCTCATCTCTGTAGTTCAGGTGCATACTATGAAGTAGATTCATTCCTGTTTGTCTTATAAAAGCAGTCAGGCAATTTTATTAGTTGCTGCTCTGGCATTCATAGCTGGGGGCTGATGCTGATCCAGAAGAGCAAGCAGGACAGGAAAGCCCTAATGAGTCCAGGAGAACCTTTCTCCACAATGTATCACAAAATCCTTTGACCCTATGTAGGCTAAAACAGCCATATGCAGCCTTTTAGACTATTGGCCTGGCGTTCTGCAGTTAATTCACACTTCACAGATTAAAAAAAAGAAAAAAAGATGCTTGTATTTACACATTATATCATATGCTATCCTTTATTTTATTCATTGTACCTATTTCCTTAATATACCTGCAGCCACGACTTTCACCCAGCGCCAGTAGCTGCAGTTTCAGACTCTGTACTGCAGGATACCAAAAAGGGGTGGGAGAAAAAACCCATGATGGCCAGGGAACCAGCACCGTTGCCTGTGCGTTTTCAAACCCCGATGTGCTCCGTAGGAAGTGGGCCCACTGGTAAGAACTGAGCGACGTTGTTCGGACACTCGGCTCTGTCAGCATTTGAACTGTGATTTCTCATCGACCTCAGGTGTGAAGTGGTGCGAGTGTGGCAGCTGCAGCGCCGTAGTGCCCCGCGTTGCCGGCCGCTCGGCCCGGGCAGGGGGTGCCGGAGCTGCACTGCTGTAAAGATTTAAAAAAAAACAAAAAAAAAAAACAAAAAAAACCTCCTTTGGAGTCAGATTTGAGAGTTTGCTGTGGTGGAGAAGCTTGTGTTAAGATCCCCGTACCTTCCCTTGTTCGCACATATAGAGTCCTGCCTTTCATAAATGCGGATGTTTAGTAAAGCTCAAATAAAACTTGTTTCATTTGATATTTTTTAAGGTCAAGAGCAGATCAATAGTTGCAAGTAATGCTGCTCCTTTATACAATTTTGTTCTTAATCACGGTAATGTTAGGGGCACTAGGGCACCTTACAGAAGCCTTAAAAGAAAGCTAATTGAAGCAGATAGCTCTACGTCTGTGTTTTGTGGGTATATATGTTTGTGCGAGAGTGTATGTGTGAGTCCAATGTTAAAGCATGTAGAATAAGCATGGAGACATATTGAGGAGGGCCCACACCTCTTGAAAATATGCTTGTTGCTTTACAATGTATGTAAACTATTCTTCAGCATAAATGCATTCATACTTTAATAAAAAATAAGTTTGAGTTAAAGCTTGGGAGTTTTAGGCTGTCTTTCCAATGCATCCCTATGTGGTTTTGTTTAATGTGTATGAGTTCTCTGTTCCGTTGGCTTAGTGGAATGAAAATGTAAATTTATTTCCATTTAGTATTACATCAGTCTCCGTGAGAATTACTTTTAATAATTTTAAATGATTTTCTATTAAATATTTGAGGTGAGATATTGCTAAGAGATTTTTTAAAAAACTTTTCTGTGTGTGGACACAATTTGTAATGTCTGCTTTGTGGGAGGTGCCAGAGATTTATTTATTTTCCCTCCTCTGAGCAATGAGTTTAAATGAGCCCTGCTGAATAGGAACAGTATCTTGCCTTGGTTATATAAATCACAAATGGTTCAGGTCTGGCATTAGATGGTGGGATGGGGAATAAAATACTAAGCTCAGCATATTCCCAGAATTGTTTCTTTCTGAATCTCTTGGTGATCCAGTGGTTTCAAATACAGCTGTAAAGATGAAATTTTATTCTCCCCATAATGCCCATTTGGAAGTTGGAGGTCATGTATAGGCTATATGTTGCTTAAAATAAAGATCTGAATCCTGTTATGCAAGTATCTGTTTTTCTAACCAGAGGCAAAATTCTGAAAATTTCTTCCAATTTTGAACAAATGATTTATTTTCTTGCAGAGCCATAATCATGCTTTAGTTTCTTTACTTGTTTGGATGTTCTGCCCCCAAAATCGCTGTGAATCAGTGTCTGAAATCCCGTGCTTCATCCCCCGGGCGAGCTGCTCCTCTGGACGAGGGGGAGCTTTGCCTGTGAGCCCCAGCACCTGGCCGGCGGCAGCTGGAGCGTGGGAGAGGTGAGACGGCGGGTGCCAGCCCCTTGGCGCCTGCTAGCCGGGGGCCTTTCCCTGGCACGAGCGGGTTGCTGTGAGCAGGTGCTGGGCTGCGTCTGCGGGAGGAGGGGGTGAAGCCTGCTGATTCGGGTTTGGGATTTCCACTTTTTGAGCCGAATCCCAGAAAGTCAGGGCCGTGCTCCTGCCTTGGGCGGGGTGATCCCTCTGGCTGACGCAGCCTGCCCTTTCCAACAAACAAACCCAAATAGAGCTGAACTGGACAGAAATGTCGTAACCATCATATTTTCAATCACAGTGTTTCCTCCCAACATGTTGGGATCTGCTGAACTCCTCCTATTTCCCTAAGTTACCTGCAGGTGTGGGTTACATCCTGCATACCTTGCTTAAGGACACTGTAAATTTATGCAAACGGTGCTGGCTTCATTTTCACCAGAGCAATGGGAACAATACACAGAAACCATAGGTGGAAATGCAAAGAATTATTCAGACGTGGCTTTCCACGCTGCTCCCTGAAGTTGTGTCTTGCTACTCCTCTTCCTCGTCCCTTTTGGGACTAGCGGTGCCTGCTCGCGCAACCCCTGTGCCATGGGGTTGTTCTCCTCAGTCTGGAAGGAGGGGTCGCATGGTGGCACGCAGGACAGGAACAACCCGGGAATGTTATTTTAGAAAGTTGTCTTGAATTTAAATTATTTTCCGCATTGAGGCTTGCTGTCAGGGGGTGAAGGCTCCAGGAGAGCTGCCATGCGCTCAGCGAGTGGGGAACTGTGGGGTTGCTGTGCTTGACTGTGGTTTGGGACTGTTGTAGTTCATAGCCAGGGTTTGGAGGAATCGGTGCTTTTGGAAATGCGGGGCTCGCCTGGTTGCAAGTTGCCTGCATCCATTCAAAAGCGTGTTCCTGTGTGCTTCTTCCGCAGGAGCTGGAGGAGTCTCACGCAGGCAAGTCCTGCGGCGTTTGGCATCGCGGCTCTGGCAGTGTCCCTCTGCCCTGGGAGGAAGTGCATTACGTGAGGATTTTCAATGATAAAAACAAAATACAAAGGATAAAATTCTTGTTCGCAGGAAAGAAACATCAGGCTTGAAACAGCGAGTTAACTTTTCCTTGAATTAATCTGTTGGAAAAGAAAGTCGTAAAATTGTACCAGAAATCACTTCCAATTGGCTAAAGCTTTTTTCTTTCAGCTACAAAGAGCATCGTTTTGGAGCTCACCGCATCCCGGTGTGGGTCGACGAGTTCCTCCTGTGTCAGCCAGGAGAGCGCGCGGAGGACTTCTGTCCCCGTTCTGCTTGTAGGGGAGAGAGTAGAGAAGTCAGGTATCTAAGTGCATTATTAGGACCGGAAAAAAGTAGGGAGCGTTTAGGTCATTAGGCCCCAACAGCAATGTGCAACAGGACCAGTGTTTTATCACAGCAATTTTTGTCGTTTTCTTTTTTTTCTTTTCTTTTCTTTTTTTTTAACTACACTAAGGAAAAAGGAAGTAAGTATTATCATATGTAGAGTAAGCTTGCTGAGTTTTGTGGGTCTGAGGTCTAAATATCTTCTTCCATACCAAGTCTTCTGTGGTGCCGGGAGTGCGTGATTGTTGCTCAAGAACTGTAAAGGTCGGCTTAGTAGCATACGGGTTTTTCATTCATAGAGAAGGAGAAAAGCAGAGTCATTTCATTCTTCTTTTAAACTCCAAGCCTGCTAAGAACATTTTAATGCTTAAAAAAACCAAACAACCCTCTGCAGCTGGTTCTCCTCCCTAATTTTCTGGTAGTGACTGTCTTCATTTTTACATGAAAAAGAAATTGTACATTGCCAAAGGACTATATTTAACATTCTTAAAACTTATCAATAAATGGTATGTGATTGAGAGCCTTGATGTGGAGACAACTCCATGTTAATCTTTCAGAACATTTTACATATATATCTTATTCTTGTAAGCTTTGAGACTTCAGTATCAGTTTATTCAGGGTGAATTTTATTTAAATTATAAGATTCTCTTGTGTACACAAGTATATGTATGCATATATATATGTACGCATGCGCGCACACACATACACACATTTTTGAATTGGCCCACTTTGAAATTTAGTGCTTCTTAACAAGTATTTTCTACATGATGGATGCATGTAATGGGAGAGGTGTATGTTTGAAGGTAAACCTGCATGTTAGTATTCAGATAAATGGCTGGCTTTTTTTAGAAAAAGACCTTTCCCTTTAGTGGGAAGCAAATTAACTTGTCATATACATGCAACATTTCGTGTACTATATGCATTATTTACCATTTGCCACCGGAGTCTGCCAGTTCCATGCCCAATTAGTTGCTGTAACAATGATAGATGATTGTGTTCATTTTTCCCTATTGACTTTAATGGCAGGGGGAGCTCTGAACCAAGATTTCTTACTTTATTAATTTGTGTGTAATTGGGAAGTGATAGCTTAAATGTATGGTTGTTATCCTGTTGACTAGTGTTAAGTCTGCCAAGAGTTTATAGTAAGAGAATATATCCTTTTATGAAAACAGCGCATTTGTTATATTTTTTTTCCTAATATATATTTTAACAGACATATGGTGTTTTTAAAGGTTCCTCCTTTGATAAAGTTAATTAACAGGTTTCCTTCCTTTCATCATGCAACTGGAGATCAGCGGCTGCAAATTTTCTTGCTTGTTGAAACTCCTCCTGATCCCGCCAAAGTAGCCAGGCTTCCCCCGCTTCTCCTCCATTTCCCTCATTTGCCTTCTGCCAGCTGGGAAGAGCCGGCAGAGGTGCTGGGGCTGGGGAGGCGGGCTGCGCCGGGGCCGGGGCCGGCGGGGAGCAGCGCCGTGCAGAGGTACCCGGCGCTTCCCCCTCAGGTCTCCCGTTTCATGAGCTGGGAGTTGCGCTGGCTCGCTGCGGTCTTGCAGGTTCGCGTAAGCCAGGGGCCTCCCCTGCCAGGGGTGCGAGCTTTGATGATGATTTGTTGAAGAGAGTTGTTTGTTCAGAGGCATTTTATCCTGTCTTTTGCGGTGCCTTCTCTGAAAAGGGCCATGAGATATTCTGGAGCAAGGACATGGCATGCAGGCTGGCCAGGTGCGCAAGCAGGACGAGAGCTGGGAGCTCTTGGGGCTGCATGGAGGGGCAGGTGGACATGGAGGGCCCCTGCCGGCAGGTAAATATCCACATGGGGCAGAGGGTCTGCCCAGGCTTGCTGGGCAGGGCCAGCCTGGTGCTGAGTGAGCATGAACGGTCGCGTGGACCTCGGGGTGGTGTGTTGTCCTCTGAAGGGCTTCCCCAAGCCGAAGCGTCTGGTGAAGGCTGGGGCGTGCGGATGAGCTGCTGGAGAGCTTTCTGTGACTGCTTCAGCAGAGACCCAGCACGACTCAATGGGAGGGAAGCCCCAGCTGGGCCGAATGGATCTGCTGGGTGATGCTCTCGTGCGGCGAGGCCTCAGTGGCGACGGTTTCTGCGCAAGGAAGATCACTGCCACGGCGCCTGGGGAGCGGCACATTCCCATGTGCTGGCGGGGCAGGCTGCTCGGCAGGTCACTCCGACGGCCCCGGGGCTGCCCTGAATCCTCCCCTCGCATCCGCCCCTTCCACTTTTCCATCGTTTGGTTGATCTCAGATCGTTCCCTGAGTTATCCCACTGCAAGAAAAAGGAGCGTCAAACTGCGCGTCCCGGATGTGGATTGCCATGCGTGCTTTTCCGGAAAAGCGGGAAGGAGAAAGGAGATTTCTATCGTGCAGCTGGGAAAGCCATTAAGAATATTTGGAGCAACGATCTCTATCCGGTGAGCAGGTCCTGGCAGCCTGCGTGAAGATGTTCCCAGGGCTGTGCTAACGGACTAAGCCCAAGCCTACCACAGCAACTTTTGTCAGCAGTAGGTCACGTGGACAAAAGCCCTGATTTCCAATTATTGCTGGAAAGATGGGGCAGGGGTTTGATTCATTTTGATTTTCTTTCTATTTTTTTAATGTCTGTGGCAGAAGGCATACGCAAAAAAGAGCTGCTAATGTTTTCTCATCAGCAGAAAAATGCTCATATGTTAATGCAGTGACTTGCTTGTGCGCTTACCCTGGCCGGATGCGAACACTTTGAAGACGTGCCATTAGAAGAAGCCCAGCTCTCATGGCAAAGAGGTGCCTTCTTTTAGGTATTGTGAATGTCGTGTGATATAAAATCCAAGGATGCCTTCAGCAGGGCAGGGGGAATATTACTATGCAGACAAGAGCGTGTCTTTTCTTTCCCTGTTTCCACTATCAGTGGGGTAGGAAGATATTACTAGAAAAAAGTTACCTATTATGTTTTGATTTGAGTAGAGCGGTGCACTCTCTGCTATTTTCCTGTAAATCATACTACTGTCAAAAGGAAAAGAAACATTATAATCCTGTGAATAATGTATAATATGAATTAGATTTTTTATTTTTTCTGTGAGCAGGATAATTTTTCTGAGAACTATGGACATGACTGGATTAGCCTAGCCTTACAGGTTTCATTCTTGGAAAACAAGTAATTTTTCAAGGTTGGTATGGGTCATATGTATGTGAAAAATGAGAGTTACTGCTATCTTAAATCAGTTTACCTCTCTTTTAGAGGTAGCAGAAATGGTTTTAGACATAATTACTGAGGATATAATTAATCGAGGTTGTAATTTTCTTACAAAGTCAGGCTGAATTCTTGTGGCCCTTATTCTGAGTACTTGCTGCCATTTCCCTGCTCCTTGGTTCGGTCTCTTCCTTAATGGATTCCAAATCTGGTGGTGTCAAGTAACAACAGATATTCCAGAACCCAGGAGAATAGTAAAATACGTGGAGGAACTTCAAAGGAAACTCCTCTAGAAAGGAAAAACAAGGGTAAATGATGACATAGTCAACTGTGGGATATTTTTATATCCATAAAAGATGTCAGGCCGGTCCAAATGTAGAAACAGGTGAAATCTGAAACGGCGATACGTCATGACAGCGCCCTTGACTAACGGACTGTGCTTAACAGCCTCTCCGAGGTGCAGAGCTCTCACGACGCCTGGGCCCGACTCTTTCCCGGCTTTCCGGCTTTCCCGTTGCCGTTACTGGTGCCAGCTCTGTGCGCGCCAGAAACAGGCCCGTGTGCCTGCCCTCACTGCTCCTCGTCGTCTCTGCAGCTCGGCCGCCAAGGTCCCCGCTCTGCCGGGGCCGAGTCTGCCGGCACGAGCCGCGACAGGACCGGCGTCGCGCTGACCGGCATCCCGCCCTGCGGCGTCGCGCGGAGGTGAGGCGCAGCGCCCCGCTCCCGCTGCGTGGTGGCCCCGCGGAGGGTCGTCGCCGCGGCTCCCGGGCTTTGCTCGGGTGCCGAGCCAGCGCGGGGTCTCCTGCCGCTCGCACCTGCCGCTCGTGCTTGTGCCTCCTGTCAGAACAGCACAGCTCTTCCCACCCGCGTTCTGGGAGCGTTTAAATGATGAAGTGTGAGACTGTTAAGAGCACAGTGTAAAGGGCCACAATCTTCTTCCATCCTTCTTTTTCTGTTTGCACAGGAACGACCAATTCCTAATTGCCCAGCAGTTATTACCTGACCCGTTGCAGGTATTGGGCCATAGGGGACCCGAGTCCGTACTGCTCCAGGTGGCTAAGAGTCTCCAGGTCAGACGGCCGTATGGGCTCAGACCAAGGGCCAGCTTGCACGCACGTCGCCGGGATAGCGCCCAGCAGAGGACGCTTTGGAAGGGGTGTGAAGACAGGAGAGCAGCGGCATTGCTGGTTCCTGCTGTGCTCTTACAGGTCGGGTGAGCGGCGGTTCGGCGACGTCCTGGGTTAGAGATGGCTTTAGCATCCCCTGCTGCCTCCATCTGTAGCAGGTGTGTGTACTCTCCTTTGACAAAGTGCTGTTTCAGTCCCATGCCTGATCATTTCAGGGGGTGAAGAATAGTAAAAATCCTGTCATTCAAGATGATTCAGACTCCCGTATCGGCCCCATGCTGGTGGCTGCCTGCAGCTGGTTAATGGTGAGTGCCGGGACGCTGCCTCCCTTCCCGAGGCAGCCTTGCACAAAGCGCTGGCGCCTGCCAGCAGCGTCCGGCGGCGCCTCGCTGGCGGGTCCTCTCTCCTCGTGGTCCAGGCTGGCTGGGATGCTGTGCTGTAGAGGTATTTAGTGGTCATCTCACAAAGTTGTAGGTCTGAACCAAACTGAGCCAGCAAGGTACCAAGACTGAGAAGTGCCTGGAGATAGGGGCAGGTGGACCCACAGGGGTCTGGCCCACGAGGAGATGCCTGCACTGGCTGCCACCAGCCGCCAGGCCCACTGGGACCACCCCATCAAAGGCTACCCCTGCCCGAGGCGCCGTGACACGTGGGGCGCATCACGCCACTCCTGCACCAAGGCTGGTGCAGGCTCCTGTGGCCTCCGTGGGCAAAGGGAGGCTACGGGGCACAAGGCGTTGTGGGATCCTCCCTTTCCCCCTGGTTTTGGGGCCAGGCAAGAACAGGACCCAAGCGAGGAGGCTGCCTGAGGGTTGTGGCGAGATGGGGTTTGAGTGGCCCGGAGAGGGGTTTGAGTCGGGAGCCTGTGGTGCATCGGAGCAGCTGGAGGAAGCCTGCCAGGTCTGGTCATCTGGGTTTTTCTCATGTGATTCAGCTGAACGGCACCTCTCTCCTCACCTTGCAATGCTGCGATGGTCCGTGAAGGCTGACAACACTTCATATGTCTGGAGGGTGAAGTGATGCGGGATTGTGCCAAGCTTTCCTAAACCAGCATGTGCTTGTGCAGCATGTTATTGCTTTTGCTGTGCCTTATTATAGAAATCCTCATTTGTGCTATTAGAAAGGTTAAGGACAAAGAGTTTTCCAATTGCCTGTATTTTGCCTGAGCGCTGCAGTGGGTCTCAACTAATTCATCAGCAGTGGTTTATTCTGCTTGAAATCCTAGAGAACGTCTCCTCTCCCTGGGTATTTCTTCCGACTTAATTGCCAAGTTATAGTGAAATATGAGGTTCATTGTTGTCTGCTGGAGCACTGGGGATTCTGTTTTGCTGGCACATTTTTCATGACCCTGTGTCAGCAGCATAACTAGGCTATGAGATAATTTGTATGCTTTAGACAAGCGGCTAAGTGCATCTTAGCCAGAGAGAAAAATAAGTTTGATCAGTCCAATGAAGTTAATTAAGTAAAACAGAACATTAACTTTAATCTTGTAGATTAAGTGTTGTCAGACTATGCAAGATGTTAGTAACTTTTGTCCAGGTGGCAATCAAAACAGGCTGAGCTGACATACACTCAAATTTAATAAAAATGAGTGAAACAATAGCTAGCTAGCTGTAACTGTTGAAAAAAAGTTTTGTAACTCAAAAGACCATTTAACAGCTAAGGAGGAAAAAGTGTGGTACTCTTATTTGCCTATATTGTTCAGTTCTATACTGGCTTTCCCTTCATTTTGTATTTAAATAGTTTTGAGGTTGTACAGAAAGGCAACTACCTTGCAAGCCAAGTTCCTCATCCTTGTGCAAAGTTGGCACACTGTTATCACAGGCAATTGAATTTACTGAAATGTTGCTGGCAACAGAGCAGAGGGTTAAATAATACTGGAAAAACAGAAGAAGCAGACTTGTAATGGTGTCTGGTACTCCTTTCTTAAACTACCTGTCCTGTGCAAACTCTGCGCATTTCTTTGAAGAGTGATGAAGGACAAATTCTGCACTGGTGAATGCCGCTGCAACCTCACTGGAGTTAACTGATTGCTTTAAAAATCTTGTTCTGGAGAAATGCAGTAGTGACTCTTTGCCAAGAGTGCGCAAGGTGCCGAGTATCCCCGCGAAGGAGCTGCTTCCTCCCTGCCGATGTTTCCCTGTGTCCGAAAGGAGCAGAGCTGCTCCGACGAGTTAAGACGCTCCTTCTGTGGGGGAGATGGCTTTGAGATTACCTAATCGTATCTGACAGGCTTTGTCCGGTTTTGGCACTGAAACCACCATTGTAAACCTTAGAGACGGAGCGTTACAACATTTGTTTCACTTGCTGTTGATAAACTTCTAAGTTACTCATCCGAGGCAATTTATACCAAACTGCAGTGTGTGTGTGTGTGTTTATCACCACAGCTTAAAAGGTTCAAACAGGGGTCTGATCACTATGTGGCTGTGGGCTCGAACCTGTGTGGGTTCAAAGTAACGTGGACCGCAGGGGACCTGCTCATCCTTCAGCTCCCGGGGCTGAAAGTCAGCCTGACGCACAGGGGCTCCATAGGCCCCACGTTGAACTTAGACCTCATATTACGAAATTAAATGGTGCTGAAACCTCGCGGGAGCCCATGCAACCCGGTGGGAGTGGTTCTGAGCGCCCAGGACCACCTGCAGCAGTGCTGCGTCCCCTCCGGCTCGGAAAGGAGAACTGGTTTCCAAGATCTCACCCTGAGGAGATCATGGCCAGACATTAGCTCTGTAGTGATAACCACTGCATTTTTCTTACGTATTTCTGTTAAAGATTAAGGTATAGATAATTCAGGGAAGAATCAAAGCATCCTATTAAAAACTGTTTTTATTGAGTTAATGCCATAACACCTATCATCTTGGTCATCTTTGATGGCTTATGTGATCTGGGTGCTTTCTGTGGAGGAGGACAAATAAGAAAATAAAAAGGCCTGTATGATTTGTTATAAGAATAAAACTCTGGGAACTTGTAGTGCGTGATGTAGGATTTTGTCCCATTTGTACACTGCAGTACTAAATGAACACAGAGTAGCAGGCAGCGTATCCGAGGAGAAAGCCGGCGGAGGTAAGAGGCTCCATCCCTCAAACCTCATTAGTCCACTCTTGTTTGCTGGTACCTATTTCTAAATTCAAGGAGTCTCATGGTGAAGTGCCAAGATATAAAATCTTATGATGCAAGCAAGAGAGAATGAGTTTAATGAATACTGCATGTTCTACATCCCATAGTTTTATCAGTAAGCTCTCACACTTGTAGAAATTGCTCTGAAATTGGCAGCCCAGGCTTAATATTTTCTACCATTTTGCCATCACATGCAATTTTAGTTCTCAAGTGACTCCAATTTTAAGGTTTCAGTGATTTAAACAGCTGCTTGTGCCGAGTTTCAAGCAAGGACATGCTTTTGTAATCAGGCAGCCCAACTCCACATTTTATGGTATGATGGTTACTGTGCCATTCAAACTATGCCCCATTACACAGAAGTGCATTCTTTTGATTTTACCAAAGAGACCATAAATATAACAAAAAAAAAGCATAGCTGGATAATATGATTTCATGCCTGGATTTTTCAGCTACTTCCTCCTATAAAGAATAAACAGAAATTTCTCTGAAAAGGGCATATCCTCGCACTGAGTTATATTTGTATGGCTAGCACAGCTCATCATTAAGCTTACTAGAAAACACATTGCTATTACAATGTTTAGATAAATAAGAAACTTGATTTTCAGATCTAAAGAATAAGAATAGTAAAAAAGATGTACTTTTAAACCACTCAGAGAAATCCTGTTCCTTATTTCTCTGTAGTTTCCTATTTCAACAGTCCAGACTCATGGGGAGCTGGGGGTTTAATATGCTTGATATACAAATGCAAGAGAAGTTCCATAAATGCATAAATAAAATTAATAGTAATAGTCAAGAGAAATATATTTGGCAAACTTGAGGCTTATTTGCCTTAAAACTTCTTACTGTATCCTTTCTTTTTCCACTCAAGGTGATGTAATGTTTTCAGCTCTGAAAATCTGGCTTCAAGAAAGATTTGGCTCCAAAATAGAAATGTGCTTTTGATTCAACATTCGGTCCTAGCAGACAGTACTTTTCAGTCCTATTTGTTATGATTATTGCAGCCTCTCATCAAAAAGAGTCCCAGTGCATGCTGCCAACCATGACTGGCAGCACAGAGCCGGTGCAGTCTCTGTCAGTAATACTAAGGCTGAAGCAGGTTCTATTGTTAATTCACCACTGATAAAAAATAATTGAATAAACACAATCAAAATTTCAAAATAAAAATAAATAGGTACACCATCTGGCATTAGTGAAGCAAAAATAAAGCAGTATGCAGTATCTACAAGAACTGAGAATTTAATTTAGGTAATTAAGTTTAATACAGACTAAAATTTTATAGTGAAACATTTAAAATGCTCCTAAAAATATACGTGCTTATTTGCTCCACATTTTATAAAAAAGTACTCATCACAAATAGATGTATTGAGTAAATTTTGCACTGTGGGTTTTTATGTAAAAAGTATTGACTGTAGGTTGGCATTGGATTAGGACCCATAGGGCTAACGGCAAACTTCATGCGAACTTTTAAAATATAATTGCTATCTTGCAAACTACAGCATCCAATATTTTTCCTTGGCAACATCAGTTGATTTTTTTTTTTGTCTTCAATGTCAAAAAATAGATATTGCTCCCCCTCCCTCTCCCCTTCCCACTTGAAGCTGCTTGGTGCTCCCAGTGTGGGGGAATGCGGCATAAGGGCGGCGTTTGAACTGCCGAAGGCCGCCCCGCGGCCCTGGCCGGCTCCTGGCGATAATGTAATAGCCATGGCACTGGGCTGCAGACTAATGCCTTCAGAAAATGCCGAGACAGCGGTAGCGATTTGCTAGACTGTGCATTGGCTAACGGCAGCGCTAAGGCTGGGGGCGTTGCGTCCTGATCAACGTAGTCCCGAGCACCCGGCGAGGATATCTCTGAACCAGCTCACAGGCACCGGGCACTAGTAGGGTAATGCCTGCGGCAAAACCCATGACAAATTGGGCGGTTTTATGTTTACGTGAGTAAGCAGCCAAAAATTCCTGTGTGCACTTTAAGCATGGCAAATACTATTTTTTTTCAGATGTAGGAAGACACAATGAAATGTAACCTGAATCCCTGTAGTAATGCAGGAATTATGGTACCAGGCAGCCCTGTGGTCCCCTCTGTTGGTCACCGGGTCCGTGGCAGTGGTGGGTGCTCACGGATGCAGAACCTGGTCCCTGTGATGCCCTGACCTGCCCACGAGGACTTGACTCTCCTGGCTCATGTGTCTGCCCTGAAATGTGAGTGTTTATGTCTTTTTAAATCTACCTACCTCATCCAGGACCATCTGATGTTCTCATTTTCCATAGAAATACCTAGTCTGTATGTGAACCCTATTAAGCTATTGAATTCAATGATAGCATGTGGCCATGAGTTAATAGGTTAAGCACATGCTGTGCAACTTTTTTTTTAACCAGTAGTAACTCTTTAAAGATGTTTTAAATCTGTTGACTCCCACAGGCACAGCTCTTTGCTCTGATACAGTGAGAGTGGGTAAATATCACCCCATTTATTCCTGTTCTAGCCTCATTTTTGCAACTGAATATGTGCCCTTGTGCTTGTTTCCGCCCCAAACTGAAAAGCCAGCATCTTCCTAAGGGAAAAAACTCAGCATATCGCTACTGATTTCTATTTCTTGCCTATAGATCTCCAAGTTCTGCTCTGTACTCTCTATAGTAGGGACAAATTACTCAGTCTGAGACTTCATGTGAGGCAACCCTGTTATTTGCTTGTTAGCATCAAAGTATGTTCAGCTTTATATTTTCCCTCCATTCTTTGAACATCTGGACTGTTTTTATCAGTGGTCACTCTTGGTTTAGCTAGCTATGATAATGTATAGGTGCAGGAATGCCAGACCATATATAATCTAATGAAAGCTTACATGTGTCTACATGTATGCTGTACATCTGTGTAAGGGTGCAGGTGTAGCTGCATGTTTACAGAATGAGCATGCAAAGGCTTAAAGCTGTTATTGGCTTGAGTTTGGGAGGGCTGAATTTCAAGTTGCAAAGCCACAAGTGTGCACAGCACACTGCTACTGTTCAAACCTTGCTATAACGCAGCCTGTGGTTATTATACATGCCATACAACACAAGTGCACAACTGAGTGCAAGCGATTTTTGGAAATGCCAGTGAAAGCAGGAGTCTGAATTCTTCATGTGTAGCTTTGGGACAGCTGTAATAACCTCCAGAACTGAGAGTGATATGTTTTTAACGTAGAGAGATCTCTTTTTTTAATGTCCAGCTCCCTCAGCTGCTGGGACTAAGTAATGCATTTCCCCTGGGAATACCACAATTTCCCTTTCAGAAATGGGGCTGAACACTAAGCCAGTGCAACTCTCAGCAGGCACTGAAAAACCATGACCTAGTGAGATAAAGAAAATCTGCTCCTATTCTACGACTAAATCTTTCCTGGCATGGTCCTTGGACCAGCTGCCATAATATTCCCCATATTTCTCGTAGATTGGTGGCTCCATTCCAGGCAGACACCTTGCCTTGGTGCTAGGAAAACTCCTAGACCTGCAGCAGCGGAAACGGTTTAAATCAGCCAGAAAGGTTGCAAGACTGGTGGTCCATTAGCAGTTTCTCAGGCTGGAGGAGGGTCAGGGACCTCAGGCCTTGCACTGTCCTTGGGATGCTGTTGTTTCACTATTTTCACCTTCTCTCTTTTTTTAGGCAAGATAGAAGCTTGTTTAAAAACTGCCAATGAAAGCGAGAAGTGTCTCCTAGTCCCATGCATGGGTCTGGCGGAGAGGAATCTAGTGCATCATCCTCTGTAATCCCCTTGGGAATATCCTTATTGCTTCCATGTACATCCTGACTCAATAAGAGTATGTACATCCGAGAAACAAATTTGTTTTGCTGGTAATGGAGTTCTTCTCTCACTCAAGCTCAGTCATATTATTGTTATTGCTCCTGGAGGGAGATTCTTTCTAAAATCCTTCCATTACTGACAAGTATTCGTATTCTTTTCCTGGTCTTCAAATTCTTTTACATGGAAAAGAAATTACATTAGAAAGTCAAGCACTCCAAAGTTCAGAAATGTCAAACTTAAGGCTATTTGAACAACTTTAATTCAGCTTTATTTTGCCCGTGAGTGGCAGGGCCTTTGATTACGCACATCTCTTTGGCAAGTGTGTGGTATTAGAGCACTCCAGAAATGCCGGGGGCTTTGTATGAGGGCTCCCACTGTCTCCATAAGCCCTGCCATTGCTTGCAGCAGGCAAAGGCAGGTGTGCAATGAGAGGGCCAAGGTGCAGCTGGGGAAGAGACACCAGATCAATGGTTAAGACAATTGAATGTCAGCCAAAAAAGTAATATAAAAGTAGGCTTGGCTGGAAGAGAGGGTGTATGTCAGCAGCAGGAAACCCTAAAACTCTGGCTGAACGATGAATTGAGCTGGGGAAGATGTACATGTCTTAGCTGAAGTCCTCTTTCTGTTGATGCCATTGCTTGACCTGTTGACTCCACCACAGTTTTCTCATTTGAGCTTTCTGCAGCTGGGATTCTGGAACCTTTTTAGTTTTCTCACTCGACTGTGGCAGCCAGCAGCGTCGTTCTGCTGCCGTGGTGCCCTCGCCATTCCACTTTTTTCCCACCCCTTAAACCTCTCTGCCAAATAAGCCAAGGCCCAAAGAGCACATTTTCTATCACATGCTTCTTGCTCGTCTCATACACTGTACTCATGCCACAAGCAGGTCTGTGCTTTCCATTTTGATCACTGGAGCTTGGGCAAGAGACCATTTGCGCTCCATGTTTGGACACGCACGGCAGCAGGACTGCACTTTTCACTGCTTCCTTGGCACCGCTGGGTAGTAGCACTTGACTTCAGTGTTATTTGAACATCGGCTCTTCTCTGTGAACGTCTCTGCTTAACGTCTATAGGACAGTAGAACATCAGGGAGACTCCATGCTTTTATCCTTCATGTCTGTGTTCCCTGGGGTGCCAGTTTTTGAAGCACCAAGGACTACAGCTGAAACCATGGAGCCTTTGGGGATGCCCAGCTCTAAGGGTAGCGAGACCTGTGCCAAAGACTATGCTGTGGAGAAGGCGCAAGTGAGCATTATCGTATGGATTACGGTGGAAAAGATATTTTAAAGAGAAAGGTGTTACAAGAGAAGTTAAGAACAGTCAGACCCTTGAGTATTCCCATCTCTGGTGCTTTACTTTACAGCTGGATCCTTTTAACTGTGAATGTCTTATCTTTGGCTTTCATCCAATTGCATGAAACCTTATCAAAGTCATAAATATCACATCATCCCTTGAAACGGACCTGAAGTGGAAATAAAAATCCCTTCATCCATAAACCTCTGAACTGTAGGATTTACCAATAGTTCTTTTCTTTGTGATTGTGAAAGAAAACCCTTTGAACAACAACAAATATGGGAACATTTCTAGTACCAATCCCAGATACATTACTTGAGCTCTGCTCTCAATAGATCAAAATAATTAATATGTGATGTATTGATAAGTTTTGTCTATGGCATGGTGAATCAGCCCAAAATTTCATATGAATTCCACAATGGTGTAGTATTTGGTAATAAATCATCCTGACTCATGGAAACAGAACACAGCAATGAAAATATAAAATACTGTAACTGAGCTGTGAAGCAGCATCTATGTAATACCTACAAATATTTATTTCTTAAAAAAAAAAACACAAAACCTTCAATACAGAGCATGGTTTTGAGCTGGTAAGTTTTAGATCAGGTAATAGTCTTCTTCCTCATAAAAATGTTAATATGTTTGATATAGCTATGAACAAAATATATTCATCCATTGCAATTGATAATACACATTTTTTTCATTAATTGGCAAGAGAGCTGTTAATCTAGAATATATTAGTTTCAATTGATTTAGCAATTATTCCTGGTTTTGCGTTCTGACAGAACAGTTGAGTCTATGTATTTTGCATAACACTGCAGATACAAAACCTCTGCCAACTTGTCTGACAAAAGTATTTTCCCACTTCATATTTCAATCTTAAATTACAATATTGGCATTAAAATGGACAAGGCTGATAAATATAAGCCAGGAGAAATAAAATTGTCATCAAAAGGAAATATGGCATTTGGTTAAGCAATTCTTCTGTTTATAAAATATTCTGTTTAGATTCCTGCACCATTTTGCAGGACTGGGTTGCTGTGGTTTGACAAACACATATGTAACCAAAGGAAATGTTTCTTTTCAGTGGTGCCCAGTGACAAGATGCGAGGCAACGGGCACAAACTGAAACACAGGCAGTTCCATCTGAACATGAGGAAAAACTTTTTCACTGTGAGGGTGACAGAGCACTGGAACAGGTTGCCCAGAGAGGTGGTGGAGTCTCCTTCTCTGGAGATATTCAAAACGCGCCTGGATGCAATCCTGTGCAATGTGCTCTAGGTGACCCTGCTTGAGCAGGGGGCTTGGACTAGATGATCTCCAGAGGTCCCTTCCAACCTCAGCGATTCTGTGATTCTGTGATTCTCTGTTGATGTGTGGTATAAAAGAAGCATTTCCAGGCCGTACCTATTATGCAAACACACAGCTCTGTACTGAAATCTAAATGGGATTTATTTGGGAGATTTAGAAATCTGTTAAAATAACATTGCATTGTCAATACAAGTCTTAGTCCTTCCGTTAGGTTTTCCAATTAGCGTCAAATGTTATGTTTGAGATACAAACAACTCCCCAGTGTGAGAGGTTTGAAATTTTCAACTCATTTCACAGCTCTGTAAGTTCTAGTAAGTGATATTAATTTTATTCATTGTTGTACAAATTGCAGCCCCATTCTGCCTGTTCAATGTCCTATTTACAGTCTCTGGTCCCCCTTGCCGGTCAGCTTTGCCGTGTAATGTTGACAACGGTAGACTGGCTGGCTCAGCCCAAGCACTGGCAGTGTTAGGCTTTGCAATGTATTAAAAAAGGAAGGCTTTCTTCCAGTACACCCCAATAACAGATGGCAGTGCATTATTTGTGAGTGAAGAAAATCCTCAGTTTATATAGCAATTAAAAAAAAGCATAATGTCTCACCAGGGAATCTTCCTTCCTTGAACTCAACGGGCAGATTGACCAGCCCACATTTTGTTCAGTGGGCTAATAAATATGTTATTCAGCATTGCATGGCCAAGTGAATCTTTTAATGCTGTTGCATATTCCAGCCAAAGCATTTGCTATGTGGCTCTATTAAATCCAAATTAAAGGCATCCACATATTCAGCATAACGGCAACCTTCCCCCTGGAATGTGGGACAAATTTGGTATTACTGACTTCAAAGATGGGGAGAGGGACAGCAGGAATTTAATTCTGCTTGTGTATGAGGTAATGTCAATTCCTTGCGGTCAGAAGACTCAGACTTAATTGATATCATATGGCTAAGAAATCTACTCTAGAGCTGGCCTCGTGTGATTTCTGCTTAATAACTAATAGCTCTTGGTGGGAGTCCAAAATATGTATATATGAAAGCATGCTGGAGCTGCCTTTCTCACTTGCCAAGATCACTGTTACCAAAAAACTTTGTACCTTTTGCAGCCCCTGAGTAGATCCTGGTAGCAGCAGGACACGTATGTGGTCGGTTAGGCCCAGTTGGGCAGGTCTGAGGAGCCACACGAGGGCTGCAGGGGACTTCTCCTGGCCCGTGGGCTGCAGCAGCAACGTGTCTGCACGGGGCTTCACCTCGGGTACCTGCTCCGGGGGGCCTCAGTGCCTCCTGCCGTTGTTCCCATTCCCCATTCCACGGGAACGAGTCTGCCCACACCTGCACTGCTCACAAAGGTACGAAAGCGCCTCCTAACAGTATTGCTGTTATGAACTGTTTTCCCGTGGAGTTCATTGCCTTGGTGAGTCGCAGGTCTCGGAGCAGAGGAATCATGCTGAGTTCCTGGACAGGAGATTCAACAAGGGGTTAGCTCGCAACACCCCTCTGGTAGCCCCCTGCCCACCGCTGGTCCTGGACAGCCTCCCCGAGATCAGGAGCTGGGGTTGCACTTACTGGCTTGACCAGAGACCCCAGAAGTGTGACCTGGTCCCAGTGCTGGCCAGGCTGAGATGCAGCATGGGTTTCTTCAGCGGCTGGCTTTGGGGTCCGCACGCAAGCCGACGTTAGAGAGCAGCACGCACCGGGTGCAATACACTGAGCATAAGTGACAAAATGAGAGGCAAAGTCCTGCTTCCTTCTCCTCTCTCCCTGCCCCAGCATCGTGGATGAAAAGGAAATAAGGGATCTGACTGTCACTAATCTGTCGCAGGATCCCACGTGCCTCCCTCCTGCCTGTCTTGCCTGTTGGTGGGGAGCTGCCCGGGCCAGGGCTGGTGGTGCGCTGCCGGCCCTGCTGCAGCCTGGCCTCGTGGCGGTGAGGCAATGCCAGAAGTCAGGACAGCTAAGTGGCTTTCCAGGGTATCTCAGTAACTGAAAGCTGGTCAGGAAGTGGCTGCTGTTCTAACTCTGGAAAGTTAGAATACAGGTAAATAAATTAACCGAGTGCACTATGAGTTAGAGCAAGGTACAAAAATGTGATGTGAGAATTTGTGAAATTTCTGCAACTGTAAAGGATAGGTACCCAAATGTTAGTGCCTAGAAACAGTTTTCACAGCTGGTGTAATACGATTTCCATTATGACATTTGTGAAAACTCTCAAGGCAGGTTTTTGTGTTTCAGTTTGTGTTTTGAACTAGGAGTGATTGTGGGGACGATGGCTGAAATTGCTTTCTTTTTTTTTCATGAAGTGCCCAATATGCAATTTAGGGCATTTACTGCCTTATAAAATTCTAATAGGCATTTAGGTGGTTTAATGCACCCCAAATTAAAAAATACAAAAATGAAGTTTCCAACAACATAAACTTCTCTTTGTTGGATGCCATTTGTTTTATGACCTATTAAGCTAAACATTTAACTAGGAAAGAAGAAAAGCAAACGCCATATTATGTGCGTGCAATACAGCTGGGCAGAAGATTGTAACATCTTTCATCTCAGTAAACTTGGAAATGTCAAGACTGTGAAAAGGAAGATTTCCTCTCTGATCTCTGCAGGTAATCAGTGTTTGTGCAGCTCTAGGGGCATTTAGAATATGAACTTAAATTACATTTTTAAGATTCTGTTACTTGTTGGGAAACTGCAGTTCAAGTAATACAGAGGGACGTTGTTTACAGTTGCATGCCACGACTCAGTGGATTTTAAGGTTGACATTTTTAGTTGCAGCTTTAGTCATCAGTCTAATTTTGAATTACTTTTATGCTCTGCATGTCAAGAAGACAATGCCTGACAAAGCCATGCACCTATTAACGCTGCCCTAATACTGTGTTAATATAATGGAATCAATATGATTGAAGAAACTCTTATAATAAACTTTCAGACAAACACTTAGCTGTCAGCTACAAGGGCTTGCTTTGTAACACTGCAGATGTAAGATGGACAAATGGCATATCTCCTGTTCCCAGCATTGGGAAAAACAAGATAGCCATGGATAACAACAGTTGATGCAGCCTGACTTTTTAATGATAACCACCACAAATGCAAAAAGCTAAGTAAGTAGATGACTCCCAAGGCAATGCAATGTCACTTGTATTTGATTCATATGTGGAGAATTAAGAAAATGTAAGAGATGGTCTCATTTTTTCTAGTCTAGGAATAACTCTTGACTGTGTGGAAGTTACTCCAGATCTATGCCCCTGTGAGAAGAGAGTCAGGACCATCATGGGTGCAGGTAAGAGGTGTTTTCTGAGGTCCATGTCCTGAATAACCATTTGTGCCCAGTTTTCACCTGAGAATCTGGCACTTGGGTCTCCGTGATGCCAAGAATCACGTCTGCTCGGCAGACTGAGTTACGTCCACCAGGTCCCAGTGCTGCAGCTGGGATTGCTCTGGGCTAATGAACTGAGCTTAGCAAAAACTGTTCCCATTGGCTCATTACAATGCACTGGAAAAAACAGGGCTGTGACTGGTGCCTTCTTTCTCCAGTGGCCTCAGGCGTGCAATAACACTCGTCCTGTATGTCTTCAGTTCTGCTCTTTGGGCTCTGGGTCCCCAGAATCCCATGGCCAAAGACTTCCCGAGCTGGGGTTGCTTCTGTGGAGGTGTCAGAAGGCTTATTTATAATCAGAGCTAAAACTGAAAAAGCTATGCTTGGGATAATTGATATGCATTTGATTTCTATCACTTAAGAGGATACAGGAGAACGCTTAGTTCAAATAAGAGTTTGCAGGAGGGGTATCAATAGCCGTACCTGAAAACAATTAACGAGAAACCTCTCCTGGGATTAGAAAGTATGCCAGAAAGATAGCAAGAATATGGAAAACTAAAGATACTTGATGCAGTGCAGAAAAAGGAAAACAAAAGCAGATCTGGATATTTAATGATGAAAACAGAATTATATTCTGACTGGGGAGAAAGTAAACACACTGAAAGGATACGGAAATACTTCCCTGAACAGGGACTGATGAGTGAGACACCTCTACTGTTTCTGTGCAGCAGAGGCAATGTTTTAATCATAGCAGAAAAATTATGAGCTTTTAAAGCTATTGCTCAGGCAATCAGAGGTGAAATGCCAGAAAGGGCTATTTTCCTTTGAAAAAAGGAAGCAAAATTTCTACAGTGTCTACTGTTCCCTTTCCATTCCCCCTTCTCCAAGCTCGCAGAGTTAACAACCACATCAGAGCAAATCTTCCCCTCTCTCCTCTTCCAAGAGGAAGAGATGTGGCCAATTCATAAATCCCATCCTTGGAAGCAATGTTGGGAGATGTTGTGGCCTGTTACCATTAAAATACCTGGTGACCTTGTTTTACGTGTATGCCCACTGTTTTAACATCACCTCTGTAAAGCCATCTTTGATTGGATTTTTTGAAGGGACTTGCACTAAATTGCACAATACCAGGGCAGTTATTAATGTGGAGATCTTTTCTGTGGTATTCCATCTTTGCTTAGTTCTCCCTGTCCATCTTAGCCAACTCTGATCAGCTTAGAATGACTACATTTTTCATTGCAGAAGATTAGATAATCAAAGGGCACTGTTATTCCATAAATGTCCATAAAAAACTAACACTTATTGCAATGGAATATTAAAATGTTGTCCTAAAAACTGATACTTTAGTTTTTAATTTCAGTAAACACAGTTCATCAAAACTCATGGCAATGGGTTTACAGCTATTAAAATTGAGTAACCTAATAATGAAGCAATATGGTTGGTCATTGCAGCAGATAGTTTCAGGTTGCTTCTAGGTGAGAATTGGTGTACTTCATGCATTGTTGGTGAACTTCAAAAAAAAGTCCCAACCCCAGCCCCTCAATATCTCTGCCATATTACAGGAATAGTGCTGCTGCAGGAAAGATTGAGGCTGATCTTCAGGCCTTTTCCATAAACTTCCCACTCTCCTGAAGATGCTCAGCAAAAACTACATGTAACCAGTTCACTGTGTTATTTAAAATGCTGACCTCCCAGCCTCACCTTCTTGATTAGAACGAGTTGTTTAACTTTTTATTCTCTGCCAAACAGATATGATGTAGGAAGGAGAAGGACCCACTGTGCCGTGCTGCAGTGCCTGCTGCGACAAGGCCTGTGTCCAGCAAACAACCAGTAAGTTGTTACTCCTGAGTAAGGAGCAACCATGCAATAAGAGCGCTCTCCAGCTGTGCTTTTTGCTCCTCGCGGGGCCATGCCTGCGGTTGCTGAGATGTAGTGTAAATGTACTGACTTGCCTCAAACTGGGCACCGGCACACGCAGTGCCTACTTTTAACTAGCAAAGCTGAAGCTGGGCAATTAGCTGCCCCTTCCTCCCGCGAGCCCTGTGCAGCCGTGACCGCGCTGGTGATGCTGCTGGCTGGAGAAGCCCCTTACCTGCCCTCCTGGGAGATGCGACACGTCCCGATTGGCCCTGCTGCTCCCCAGCCCTGTCTCTGCACAGCCTCAAAGATGCTGTGACTGCCGCAAAGCCTGGTCCTAGCCTGGCAAAACAAAGCCCGTTCCCTGGCTGGCATCTTGTACTGCCCTATGGGACTGCTCCAGCAGTGGTCAGCCTTGGGCAGGTAACTCTCCTCTTGCTCCAGGAAAAGCCTTACCAGCTCCACAGCAAAGCCCCCGGTTACCCCATCCTCAGGCAGCAGTGATAAGTGCTCAGCTATCGCACTCTGCACTTAATTGGTTCCAATCCCACAATAAGATGATATAAAAATTCTTGTGATGGAGCATGGAAAAAAAACTCATAAAAAAGTCTATTAATTTTTATGCCTCATAAATGTAAACCACAATTCACTTTAAGTTTGCTGTAAAAACATTCCTCTTAAAATCTGAGTTTATAGGACAAGGAACAAATAAGATTTCAGAAAGCAAGGTCGGGTTTCTGTTCTTTTGAGGACTTTACTGTTGTTAATTAATAGCTCTGTTTTGCCATTTCTATTTTCAAGCCCTGGCAAGGAAAGTATTTCTGAAGCTCTGCTATTTCACTACTTTTCTATGATAAATATGTTACTAATGAACATCTCGTAATGCAAGCATGCCATTTACAAGTGCCGCCTTGGGCTGGGCCCTGTGGCTGGCAGCGGCGGGAGTCGGAGGCTGGTCCCGCTCCCAGGGGACATGAGGTGCAGCGTGACCTGGTAGCGATGCTGTAGGGACGCGACCTGCTGCTGAAGGCACTGCTCACGTGAGCAGGGGTCCGGCCGTATTTAATCCCACTTCCAGAAACACGGTGGTGGGGAGCAGCAGTGCTATCAGAGCCACTCTCTGTTGTCTGACCCATAAAACAGAGCCGTAGTAGTCATTGATATGTCCTTATCCCTTGGGCAAGCGCAGGGCGATTGGAGTTAAAGACGTTGCAACCATCCAACCACCTGACGCTTCCTGCAGCTGATCAAAGAGGAGCCTTTTTCGGTGGATGGGTATTTGAAAACAACGTGTGGTTCAGCTTGTTTCATGTTGTTATCCGAGACTGCTGTATGGTTTGGTGTGAGGCTGTTTCCCCTCGCCTACTGCATACAGTGCCTTACCAGCGACTCAAGGCACAAATTGGTTTCTAACGTAGAATATCACTGCGTTGCGTGGGAGAATTTAGAACATATATGATTTATTTATGGGCTGACAAAATGTAGACTTTAGGCTGAATATCAATGTAATAATCCTAATGACTATAAAGCAGTTCATTTTTCAGAAGTGCTGATCTCCCACAGCTTTCAATGGCTTTAATTCTTTTTTCAGTATTCTTCAGTGCTCTTAAAATCAGAGTGCTTTCATTTCACCCTCTTAAACACAGTCTTATATTAAGCAGCCTTCAGTGCCATCATTTGTTTTGGGATTGATTCATGCATTCTGCTAAAGCAAGAGACTAGTGAACTATTTGGGGAATTGTTTTTGAAGTTTGTCTTTTTTCTTAAAATATTCAGAAAAATAGCATTATACATAGCATTCCTCTGAATAGGACACAGAATCTATAGAGGAGGTGTAACAACTAAATGACACCCTCAAGGAAGCTTCACACTGTTTAAACATGGGAAAAATTTTAGGTGGAAGAGCATGGAAGGGATTCTGCAACGTGGGTTACTAGGCTGTATTTAGACTGTTGCTGTCATTCATATTTTAGGTTATCAGGTGCAGAGAATGTGATAGAAAAACCTTTGCACATCCTGCCCCAAAAGGCTCCTGTTCTCTCTCCATCATGCTGCTTCGCTGAGGGCAGTGATTCCTCATTTCTAGCCACGCAGGCAGCACTGGCACTGGCTCCTTGGGAGAACCAGAGGAGAAATCCCCCCTCGGTCTGCAGGCTGATCTTTAATCATTTTTTCCTGAGAAACAGGGACTGTGTTGCTAAATATTCCCATGCAAACACTAACGGTGCTGCGTGACGGGGGGAGGTAGGGCCCATCCGCGGTGGGGCCGGGAGGGCTCGGCACCCTTTGGGGACGCTGCCGCAGGACGGGCCACAAAGCGTGAAACCCACCAGGGAGCTTTTGTGCTGGGGACTTTGCCTCAATACCCTGCTGTTTCTTTGACTTTATTTTTAAGAACCTATTTAAGCCCCAGCTCTTTATCTCATATTGATGTCCCTCCAAATGATAGCTGTTGTACAGCAAAGCACTGCCAAACTTTGCTATTCCTGGGTGGTCCCGGATTGCAGCTATACTATTCAGCAGGAAATCAAAGGCGTAACAGCAATACTTGGGGTGCAAAAAATAATCCAAAGAAGGTGAGGAGGACTGTGTCGTGCCTCTGTGTAGATGACAGGGGAAATGGCATGAGGGCTCCTTGCCTTTCCATGGCTTTTCTGTGACTATTTTCATGCCTCTCTCTTATTTGGCACTTAAAAACACATATAATGCAGGAGGAGCTATTATGAATGTTTCACATAAACAAATACTGTTTAAGATCAATAAACTAAGTCCCATAGTCTTTGGCCTGAGTTTATGTACTTTGGAGTGGATTTTTAAATATATAAAAATGCCTGAGTAGGAAAACGAAGCTTGTGGCTCTGAGCAGAGAGAAGGTTTATCATATTCACGTTTTATGATTCTCTTGCCGGAGGGAACCATTTATCATAACTGTGCCAGTAGTGTTGCGCGCATGTTAAGAAGGGGAATTATACTGCTCCTGCAGCGCTTCCTTTCGCGGGAGCGAAGTTGCCCTCCCCGGGGTGGGGGCGCCGAGCCGGGCGCACAGGCGCAGCCAGCCCTCTCTGAGCTCGTCACCGCTTTTTCTCGCAAAATACATTGCTTTTTCTCTCTTCTCCCTTAGCTGGGGGGCGTGCAGGGAGGAGGCGGTCACCTGCAAACGCTGGGCCAATACAAGTCGCTCCGCGGTAGTTTTTACACCAGTGCTGTATCCAAATTTTGGCGTTCTCTCCGCATTTCTTCAGTTTTAACGTCCCCCCGCCTCTCTCTGCCTTGGGCACAGCGGACCCAGCCAGCAGAAACCACAGCACATCTCTCAGACAAGGTCATGCCAGTGCTTATGGGCCGTAAGAGAGGACTCAAAGCAAGTTCCCAATGCGCCTGAGATATCCTGGCCGCGCACCAATCCCCCTCAGACGGCACCCGCAGCCCCGAGCAGGGCACAGCAGCCGGAGGAAACACCTCTGCGCAAGCCCGCAGGCAGCGCAAGGTGCCGGGAGCGGAGCCCCTTCGGGCGCCGCCGGGGCAGGCAGCCCGGGTGCCTAATGAAATAATTACCTCTGGGTTTTTTTTTTAATTGGAAAGATGACTGAAGAATTTTACAACTGCATCATCCAAATGAATCTCCCAAGAAACTCCAGGCAGCTTCCTGCCCACTCCGTGTGTTTACTTACGCTCTCCGGGTATTTGACAGTTAGGAAGAAATGTGGGTGGAATGAATTTTTTGGAGCATGTTGGCTTTTTAATGAAACAAACTGTTTTTGAGACAAACTTTAATCGCCCCTGTGTCCTCCGGGTGAGCAGGAGCCAGCCACTTTTTGCATTGCTAAATATTCTGAGCACAGTATCGCTGCACCGTGCAGCCGAACTAGATTTTAAGCAGTGTTCAGGTACCTAATTCTCTCTAAAATCAGTACGTGCTAATTAGCACATCTATCCATCTTCACACACATACCTATACATTGCAGACTACTGGTGTCTTGTACAAATATTTTCCTTGCCTTCAAAACATTTATTGGACAGATATGTAAGAAGAGTTCGAAATGTAACTGCAAATCAATTACTGTTTTGGGTCCTCGTTGTTCTAGGTCCAGGCACAGCTGGAATTTTCCACGTGGAGCCCTGCTGCAGCTGCAAGCTTGGGTGAGCGAGCTGTTGATGCCATTTCTCTGTCTGATTTAATCTTTATAGGGTTGAGAATATGTTTATGAAATGGGGGAGCTTGAGGTGTTGAGTACTATTTTTCCCTTGATTTTTTTGGCGATATTTAAGATGGGAGAGGAAAAACAGTGGCAGAAAAGGCAAAGACAGCAATCGTCCTTCCGGGTTTCCACCCGCCCTTGGGTATGTCTACCCAAGGAAAAGAGACCATTAGCCTGAAGTCATGCAACTTTTCCCTTTTCTAATATAGAAAAGAATGTAATATAGAAAAGAATAGAGGATGAAGCCCTCCCTCTTGCCCTGAGTGCAGTTAAACATCAACATACAGAGCCTAGAATTACATGCTAAATTGAAGAAAAAAACCTGAAAGCAGGTGTTGATTGCTTGTAGCAACAGAGATTGGAAAAGAAAAAGGCTCAGCGTGAGCAAAATGCCGAGAAGCGTACTTCCCTTCAAAGCGGGAGAGCAGGAGACAAGGGGGGCCGTGCCGCGAGGCTGGTGACGGTGCGGGCGCTGCCCCGGGTGGGTGACTGCCGCCGCGGCGTGCGCGGGAGCTGGGCCGCTGGAGCGGCTGCTGGGCAGCAAACCCACCCAGCATTAAGCGGCTGGAGACCCCTTTTTGGGGTATAGATGAGTAGCCTTTCCCCTCCCACCTCGCAGGTGTTTTGCTCTGCTCCGCAGTCTGGTTCCCGGCTCGGCCGGCGCCTCTCTCCCAACAGGCTGCCTGCTCTCGCCGGCCAGCGCGGCTCGGGCACCTCTGCCAAGCTGCAGCAGCCCCTTGCAGCGCGGCTGGCTGCACTTAAAATTAGGAAAGAATAGTTGTTCAGCAAGGTGTGGAAGGGCACACCCCCCCCCCCCCCCCCCCCGCACGCACAGGTCCTTAGCTGGTGTTCATACCTATTTTAATCCAGTTTGCTGAGCAAGCAAACAGCATGCATGCGTTTGCCTTTTTTTTTTTCCTTTTTCTTTTCTGGTGGGGCAAAAAGCCTGCTCCTCACCAGCACTGACTGCTTTCGGCCAGCAGATTTTTGCTGCTATAGAGCAGCTGCTCTTTTCTCAAGCGATACTCAAGGCCAGTGAACTGGAGGGAGCTGCAGGGAAGGGGAGCTCGGGCAAAACGCAGGCACCCAAACGCAGGGCTGCAGCCGTGAAGTCCGCTCTTCTCCTCACCTGCTTCCATCCCCTCCCAGCAATCGCTTCACAGCGTGCGCTTAGGGCATTTGCCAGGAAGATAGGCTCGTTGGCTGGCAGAGGGGGAGCGGGGGCTGGCAGAGGTTATTTGGCCGCCAGCCAGATGTTTGCCCTTGGCCGCAGAGCCCCTGCCCGTGAAGAGCGCTCGTCTCCGCTTCTCTGCTGCCAGATGTATACCCAAATCCTGATGCGGTGTATTTCTGAGCAGTGTATATCTGAATTCATTATCCTAAAATATTTTTATTAAATGTTCTTATATTTATTTTATAATTTGACATGAAAGAGATAAAGCTATTTTTTTTCTTTAACTCTACAGTAAAAATCTGACAGATCTCTTTACAACTTTTTTCAACCTAAGTAGACATAATTACACCTGACAGTTCAATTCTCTAGTGCTCACTTTGCTTTTTCTGTTCCCTCAGCAGTAAAGGAAAAGAGTAAGCAGGCTGTTTGTAAGCAGCAGCTCCTCAGGTTTTATATGGCTTTGTAAGTTTTCTAACACCTCTTTCATGTCAAAAAGCAGCAAAATTAGGATGAAACTAATGCAAACAGTGTCGCCAAAAATGCATATTTTATTAGTGTAGCTAAACAGAAACTAGGAAGAAAGATTTGAGCTTTGCCCTCCATCTTTTCTCCATTGCACATTTCAGATCAAAGCCAGCACTGGCCTCGTCCTGTGAAGCTCCTCGGTGTTTTACACCCGGGATTTCACTGCATCTTCAGCAAGGTAAGCAGCTTGCTTCCCCTCCAGCAGCCCCGGGAAGGGCACTGGGCCCTGAACTGCTGCGGTTGTGCCCACGGCGCAGCGGAGCGACGGGCGACGCGTCCCCTGGGGGCTCTTCGCTGGTGACTCTGCTCTGGAAGTCACGAGCTGCAGATCGTGCGAGGGCGAGTTTTAATTGCGAGGCCAGTTGAACGAGAGCATCGCGGTGTCGAATCCACGGAGCAGGTCCGCAGAACCAGCAGGGCTGCCTGAGGGCTGGCGGGATGCTCCCATGGGTACAGCTGCGTGTCTCTATTGGAGTCACTGAGTGAGCAACATGGGCTTGTGAGCAACATGTGAGAGGGTCAAAACGGGGCTGCTGCCCTCCCAGCGCACAACCCTGCTACAAGCCAGCGGGGAATCCTGAAGGCTTACAGTACTTTGGCCAAGTGCTGAGAAACAACTGGTTTGCAAACTGGAAAAATGGCAAATTTAGAGAGTTTTAACTCTGGAACTAATATTTAATTTTCCAGCTCCCAGTAGTGCCGAGCAAAGGGGTGAAACATTTGGGGTTTGGCATCTCAAATTGTATGGAATATGCTGTTAAGATCTTGGCTCAGGCCGGAAAGCCGTGCTCTGATGGTGGCAGCAGCAGAGATGTGATCTTTAGAAGTGTCTTTATGGGCTGGGAAGTCGTCCGGCTCCTGCACGCTGCACTCTGGCCGTGCCTGGCCGCGAGCGGCGCTTAAGCGCTGCACTTCCTACGGTGCAAAATGGACTGCCTTTATCTTTGTGACCGACACCCGGGGAGGGGGTTGGCCTTGCAGTCAGAGCTCAGATCTTTACGGAGTATTAAAGAGCAGTTCTGCATCTCACGAGGGAAGACCAGAAGAGCCTTGGATCTTCTTGTGAAGGTGCCACTGGAGACAGGTTTCTCCCACAGGCTGCTTCCACCTGGTGGTAGCGGATCATCATCTCGGTGCCCGTCGCGCACGTGAGCCAGTGGCGGCAGAGGGGCCGCCGTGGGGCCCGCGAGCCGCTGCTGGGGCACGGCGCAGGGCGCTGGCGCCGGGGGAGCTTCGTGCCTGACCGTGGCCCTGTGCCCCGGCCAGCCCGCGTTGCACCGTGCGCCAACGACTGCCGCGAAAGCCCAGCGTGTGGCAAAGCACGCTGCAGTACAAGCGCAGCCGCAGCTATTTTTCTTGAAAAGCATCCGGGCTGGGGCCGAGGCTGCAGGGAGAGGGAAGGGGAAAGGGGGGGGCGAGACGGGCTCTCCGAACAAAATCTCAAACCTGAGGATCTAGCTGTGGGTTATTTCTGCTGCCTAAGGCTGCTCCCCTATCGGCTTGTCGGTTTTCCGCTGCCCGGTTCAAGCGCTCTGCCAGCCCGAGTTGCAGAGCAGCCCGCAGGTGCCTTTCTCATCTTTCCTTGCAAAGCAGGAAATGCCCAGTGACAGGAAGGACCATACTGTGTCTAGGGGGGGGAAAGAGGCACATCATAAAGCTGTGATTTCTGGACTATGAATATCACTTTGTCCAGGTAGGAGCCTGGGATAAGTGCAGGGAATAATGTGCCAGTCAGTCTGCATGAATTTTGGTCCTTGCAAACCAAGAAAGAGTTTAATTACTGTATGCAACACGTTGCCTTGGATTCTGGCAAGGAGAGGCGGGCGAGAAAGTTGCTACGCAACCAAACAACCAGCTGGTGAGCTGCAGAATCTGGGAGCTGGAAACTTTTACAAATAGGAAGAGTCTCACAAATACAAACAGGCAGGATTTTATGGTTGCGTCTCATTTTAATGTCTGTGAGCATCATGCTTCTAAATATATTTAGCAAACGATGGTGAAGGATCACAGAGATGTTGCCTCAGCCCAGGTCAGGTGCATGGTGGCAGCCTGTCTGGGGGCTAGAAAACGACAGGAATTTGGCTTTGGATTTGGTGACAGTGACATACTGTACATGCACCTCATAAGGGGTTTTAATCATTTGGGTCTTGGCTTGCATGAACCCAGCAAATAGAGCCCCCCTGTAGCCGTAGGGCTAGTTGGGGTCTGTCTTCACTCCAGTGGGAAAGCAGATTCCCCCTGAGGTTCGGCCCAGAGTCTGGGGCTTGCAGGTATCGCATGGGAAAAGAGGTGATATACATACATTTTGTCTGTTCCTAACTCAAAAGGAGACCTGGGACAATCTAGTGGCATTCACCAAAAGCAGGGAATGTGTTAACATGAACATCTGTGAAGAAGAATGGCTGAACTTTGCTGGCATTGCCTGTAAAAAAAAACATGGTCATCTCAAAGTAAAGACTGAGTGAGCAAAAAAGTCTGGTATTACTCCTCTTTTCAGTTATGGTTCTGATACTTGCTGTTAGCAGGGAGGCTTGTCTATCTTTAGTCTTGTATTAAAAAAAAAAGGAAAAAAAGAAAAGTTTCAGTGAAAACAGGCTTTTTTTTCCCCTCCCTTAGATATACACTAGCAATTAGCAAAGCTTGTTGGAAATAGTTTTAAAGGAGTTATAACTGAATTATGACAACAGAACATAAAACACAAGCTCTGACTACCACTTGTGCTATTTATCTGCTTAATAAATTTCAAATGAAGTGGGCATTCAGGACTGCAAACCAGCCCTGTACTGCCATCCTGTCCCATAAAGGCTGTAGATACTGTTTATAAACCCTGACTTAGCATTAATGTTTTGGAATAACGTATCACTTCTCATTCTGTATGACCACATAATTCATCCAAGGGGTTAGGCAGATTCCCTATATGGGAAGATCGATGTTTAAGGGACTGACAAGGAGAACCACAAATCTTTCATCAAATTACAGCCAGGGTGTTCAGGCTGCTTCTTAACACTGTTATTGATAATATCTAGACAGTAATTATCATATCAAGTAAATTATCATATCAAGTAAATTATCATATCAAGTAAATTATCATATCAAAGTAAAATATCAAAGCAGCAAAGTGATAATCATCTCCAATTCCTAGTGGATAAGCAACTAACGAGAGATTTAATGTATTGCAAATGCTGGAGATATAAAAAAATAATTATAAGGCTCTGAGAAAAATGGCAAACTGTCAAAGACTTTTAGGAAGAAGGACAAGGAGAAAAAAATGTTTTTCAAGTAGCACTTGTTATAAAGAAAGCACATAGCAGCAGCACATCTTTAAGCAGACGCATTAGAGAAATGCTACTCAAGCCTATCCAGTCGGTGTGTTTCCTTTTTCTATATGGTCCTTAAATTGTTTTTCAGCAAGAGACCACCATCCTTTTTCTTATAGGAAAGCTCATTTCTCCGGCCATAGGAAAAATGAGTATCCCTGGGCTGCTGGCAGTGTGGGATGCTCAGATACGGTGATGGGATTGCCCCGCACACACCGCTGGTGCCTTTCTGCCCAAAAAGATGTTTTAAAGTATCTGTTCCACCAAGTTAGATCATCCTGGAGGGGCGGAATGGGAAAAAGCATGATGATTTTTATGAATCAAAAAGCAGGCGATGAAACCGGCACCGCATCTGCCCAGGTTTGGGAATGGGGTTGGGCAGAGGGAGCGAGCGCAGGGGAAGCTGGGGGCCAGGTAAGGGAAAGGCTTGGTGGGACCTGAGCCCTGTGGCACCTGGGCCGAGGTGCCGGCCGCCTCGAGGAAACTCTGGAGAGGCTGAGGATTGGATCTGGGTGGAAATACAACAGTTCAGGGCTGGGGAGAAGGAGGTCGGCAGCAGCGGCACGAAGGGTGGGAGCCGAGTTTGTGTCTGTGGAGGAGATTGGCGAGACAGGAGCACAGGGAGAGAGAGATGCTGATGAGGCAGGGAGGGCCACCAAAAACATCACTTAAAGGAGTCAGCAAAGATCAGAAAAAAACCCTTATCTGAAGGAGTAAAGGAGAGACTTTAAGGTGGGCAACACTTTGAGAAGAACAAAGCACCCCCAGTGGAGAAGAAAGCCCTGGTTAACATGTCCTGGGAAGCCGTCACTCATTCTGGTGAGCACAGGGGAGAAATGCTGGACTGGGGTGAGTCTGATCTTCTTCCAAACACTGAAAAAAAAATCCTTGTTCCAAAGAGCTTACAGTCAAAGACAAGGGAAGACAAAGACTGATTTAAAAGAAACAAGAGCAAGAGAAACTTAAGTGTGTGCTATGCGCATAACATCATTAATTGTCAATAATAATTTACTTGACCTTGGCGCTGCTTCCAGCTCTCTACACCAGGACTTCCTCTAGACTGCAACATGATGACACACGATGTTGAAGTATTGTGTCAAGCATCATACGGTAGCTATTAGCTCAGTGCCGCATTGACATTCCCCATTCATTCTTCACGTGACTGAAACCTCATAGACTGACCGCCTAGACAGAGCTTGATAGGTGAACTGCATGGTGAACCTCGATGGCTTAAAAATGTTTAAAAAATTACTAATCAAAGGAGGAAAAAAGAGAGTTTGCAGAAGTCTGCAGATGGTTTTCTCCAACATTTTGTGCATTAAATATGTCATATTGACACTTTTTTTCTTTTCATTTGCCTTGGGGATGCTTATGGGAGCTACTTTGATAGGTAGACTCAAATACTGACAACGCTCCTTGTTTCTTCCTCAAGGACCTTGGTATTGCTTGTGAAAAAACTATCTTTATGAAACCTGAAGTGAACCATACTAGTATGTTTTTGGAACCTGAGTGTCACTGATCAGCAATTGGAGGCGCCCTTTGAAGCCCTGCTGGTAGGAGATACAGTGTTCATGAAACACTAAATATCCATAAAGGTTCTGGGGAGAAGTATGCATTGCCTGTGTCTTCATACGTGTAAAACAACCATACAGATGCATCTTGAGTGCTGGCATCCCTCTTAGCCTCCTGCAGCCTGTAGCTGACCTTCCTGCTTCGTTCTGCTCTTGCTGCAAAACTGAATTTTAACTGCATGACCAAGAAGCCTTGAAGTAAGGGCAAACACCAAAGTGGTAGGCTTCACCTTACAGATTTATATGCCTCTTTGACCCCTTTAGAAACATAATGTTCATTTCCTAATTAACAGTGGGATGTTGTTTTTTTTTTTAATTTCCTCTCTCTACGGGGAGAGACTTTGGACTGTTATATGATTGTGTGTGTGTGTGTGTGTGTGTGTGTGTAGCGTGTGCATGTGCAAGGGTGCAAATCACATGCATGTGGATATGTATGTCCACATATCAGCTGAATAATAGTCACAGACTGCTGCATGTTTCTGGTTGAGAAAGCAACACTAAAATGCACCTTAAACTGCTACCAGCCGCAGGAGAGGCTGGTGGTAATAATTAGTGTCTCTTGAGGATTCCTTCCACATTCCTGAGCTGACCTCTGAGGAGAAAAACTCTCCTGCAAGTGGCAGATATTTGGTGGAAATGCACTGATTCAAGGTTGTTTTTTTATTATTGTGCAAATGAACTTTGATAATGACGCAGTTGTAATTTTTCAGATTGAGATTAATGCCTTTAATGAATCTCTACTCATTCAAATTTATACTGAACAGCTTCTCTGTGTAACAAGTGAGTAAGAGGAACATGGTTCATTAAATAAGCTCCCTCCCATCCTAGTTCCTGATCATATAAATAAATCTTGCCAAGTTACTTTTTCAAGAGAAAAATATAGTACTCTCTGGATCTCAACCAGCAATTGTGAAATCAACTGTTTCCTCTTTTTTTTTTTTAAATACCATTTGTATCTAATTATTCTAATCAGAAATATGAGGAGGACCACATAGTTCTTTGTGAGGCTCGAAGAGATCTTGCTGCGGCCTCAAAACCCCGGGAAACCTAATGAAATCAAAACAATCCTAAATAATGACAGCTGAAGGGAAAGGGTTTCTTCTTTTTCGGAAAGGCTGCAGTTCTACAGGAAAAGGCTAGTGTTTTATCATGCTTTAAAATGCCATATTGGTAACAGAAATAACAAAATGGAGAAAATAGCTAGACTATCATCCATAAGAAAACAAGCAAATAATCAGGAAGCGTGCCAAAATGTCGCTCATGCAGGCAATTAAACATGCAAGCATTCCAGTCTGAATCGTACTGTGTGCTTATTTGCTGCTCTTAAGCTAGAATTAGAACTTGTAGATTTGAGTCCTGTATATAAAATAAAAACAGAAGTTTGTGCTTGAACACTATTTTTTTTTTTTTTGGTTCATATTTGGGAAGTTCCTTTTGAACTAGTTTCTTATTAAAGGAATGGTGGGGAGGAAGAAGGGCAAGTACTTTTCACAGCAGGAGATAGCAATGTACTTTTGTAGATGGCTTTTGTTCCAGTTTTGCACGTCTCCATAAACCACTGCTAGGCCAAAGATAATATTGCTGCTTGTAGAGAGGAGGCTTCTTTGGTTTTGGTAGCCCTAAGTATTTGCCATCAAGAGAAATGTTGAACCTTAAACTGAGTGTTTCCGAAGCTTCTGCTTACTCCGAAACTGGGGAGATTTTTCAGGACTTAGCAGAGACATGGACTGAAGGAAATCTGGGCTGGTGAATCATCTTCTACTGCCAAACTTATAAAATTTCATCTGGAAATAGCTACAAAGACAGTAAATATGGGCTCACACAAAGCTCCATTTCTAAAGTCACTTTTCAGAAGAACCTCATTTTTAGGCAACACTAGCCCAGGAAATAACTTATTACACTTATTTATAAGATGCTCATGAATAATTTACACTACATTAACTTGTAAATGTGATAGCTTTTGAAATCATTAAGCTCCAGTAGCTTGCTTTGTAAATGCATTGGCTAGGTCTCATTATTAAAAGCTAATTAGCTCATTCAGCTGGAACGTATTTTGCAAAGTAGTTATGCTAGTATTCTTCTTTATGTTACAACAGATTATATTAATTTTTAAAATATCCCAGCAATGGCATAATGGAAATATTTAATAATAAGGTTATAAAAATTCTATGTAAACAGATAATTGTATGAGCCCTTTAACAAGGTTTCCAAAACCTAAGTGAGGTATTGTGATTATGATTGTTTTTATGAACATATGATATTAGAAATCTCTCATGTATACCTTATTTATTCAAATATTGCAGGTTATACATTATACATGGGAAGGATATTTTCAAAGTGTTCATTTGGCTGTGTAAGAAGCTTGGGCATTCTGGTATTTGTTTAAAAAAAATCTCATTCCTAAAGTTAAGTTTCTAACCCATCTTTGGCATTAGAAAGGGTGCAACCACAGGTATGAGCAGTGTGCTACTGGGGGTGGTGAGGGGAGGGGTGACCCGGGAAGCTGCTCTCGCCTCCAGGCTCAGGGAAATCATGGTGGGCGTAAGTGATTTCAAAGTCATTTTTCAATTGAAAATGCTTTTTATTTTGCAGTTGGATTTTCATATTGAGAAAACATTCTGCATTTTCCTTCTGTGCTGCCCCACCGACCAGTGTTGCTCCTGCCACTGTGAAAAGAAAGAAAAAAAAATAAGTGAGAGGAGTCACCAAAGGCAAGTTGTCCAAGATTTTATTGCAAATAAAATCTCAGTTACAGAGACACAGCATTTCAGTTAAAAAAAAAAATTTAAACCAAATAGAGAAAGAATTTCTGAAGGGAAACCTTTAGCCTGAATTTTGCATTTGGAAGAGGCTGCTCGCCTGGCAGGCGAATGCCCCTGCCGGAGACCCTCACCCGCACCCAAGCTGCTCTCCAGAAAGCCTGAGCAGGGGTATCGCCGCAGCAGCACCGCAGCAGCCACGGGCACGTTTCGTTCGTGGTGCCGGCCCCACAGCCGGGTCCACTGAGACCCACGGCCGCAAAGCCCCATTGGCCCCCAGCGGCAGCCCCGGGGAGCTCGGCTTGCTCAAGGGCCACCCGTCACGGCACACCCAACCTATAGCAATAACCCTGGGACTTACTGTGAAAAATAACCGAGGAGCTGTTTTGCACACATTTTAAATTTCGGTATAAAGTGTTATACTTTAAATCAGTATAAAATGTTACGGGGCCCTGGTGTTTTGAGAAGATGCTCTGTAGGAAAGTCAATAGCCAGCTGGCATGGAAAGAAAACAGCTGGTTTGGTAATAATCACCTGTGTTATATTTGAAATGTATTTACTATGTAAAGTATCCAAACATTTCTTATTTCAAAATATTTTAGGTTTATACTTTCATCTCCCCTTCAAATTTAAACATCTTCAAAGTTCAATGCGTTTAAATCCCTGTTACCAGCTTTTAAAGGGATTAGGGTAAATAGCTTTTATTCTGCAGTCACAAAACTATTGCTCTGAAATACATCTTGGATTTCCTGCTCAGAAGAGAAAAGGAGGAATTTAAGTAATTTGCAGCAAAGCTACAACGTCTGCTTCTGTGCTGATGAATGTTTCCCTTTAGGAAAGGCCGTTCTCTTATTAATATAACATCTGGCTTTCATCTTGAATAAACACAACAGCTCAAAAGCAGGAGAAAAAGAGTAGAAAAATGTGAATTTTCCAGCATATCAAGCAGCTAAAAGGCCTAATTAACAGCAATAATATCTGGCAAGGAATGCTGCTGAAGAAACTTCCACAAATGAGTGTTTTGAAACAAGACTTTCCAGAGCTACCACTTGGTTGCCCAGAGAGCCAGAAGGAGTTAGATGACCAGAAGAACAGAAAAGAGCAGGGATTTATGATTGTGCGCAGGCGAAACAGCCGTTACCGGCAGGCGCGGGCGGGCTTCTTCGCTGCACTGACGAGGGCAGGGGAACGGTGCTCTCCCCGTGGGCTGCTCCGTGGTGCACGGCCCTTCCTCCCCGCAAGGCATTGCGCCGTACTCCCATAGCACAAATTGAGAGGTTCCCACCCCTTTTAAATTACTGTTTTTGAGCATTAGTGTTAAAAAAAAAAAGGAGGAGGGAGAAAAGGATTGTAAAATTTAGCCATTTTAGCTTTTTATTGTAAAAAAAACCCAGAAGACCACACAGGAGGGCAGGGTTTTGATAGCCATCCTAGAGGCCGTTTTTGGTCTCGGTTGTGGAGCGGGGCTGCAGCGTGCGCTGGTGCGCGTGACGGAGGTGCGAGCGCGAACCAGCACTCCCAGGTGAGGAGAACCTCTCCGGATCTCCCCTCGGGTCATATTAGCCTTTTCCTTTGCTGCTGGCCGCAGGCTGGTTTGCTCTCGCCCAGCGGTGAGGAGCCTAGCTCGGTGTGACGGACGGCGGTGGTTTATCCACGTGCTGGCGTTTCCGGGTCATTGTTCCGGCGGGATGTGCCTGGCTGGGGCAGGGCTCGCGGTGGGGCCGGGCGGACGTGTCCCAGTGGGGCCGGCGCGTGCCGCGGCTGGAGCTCCTGGAGCAAGGGGCTGGCGCAGAGCAGAGCTTGCGGCACCTCCGAAAGCCACTGAGTGAACTGCAGCCGCTGGCTGGCAGCCAAGCCTGGCCCGCAAAACCTGGCGGGCAGGAGAGGAGTTGGTAATAAATGCTTTTTTGTTTCAGTTCTGTTCCGTTTCAGCTAATTGCCTAGAGTTTCTGTTTAAAAGGCGCCATCATTTTGAATTTTTAAATTTAAATTTTTAAATTTGAATGCTAGCAAATCTCAGGTTTATTTCTCACTGGGACTTGTCTTTTTGGTCTGAAGGCCTTCTGATCTCTGTCATAAAACGTCCCGCAGAGGTGAGGTCCTGGGGAGTGCGCCTCGGAGCACCACCTGGCCCAGGGATGTGTTGCGCCTTGCTCACTTTATTAGGTCTTAAAACTCTGCAGCTTCACAGCATGCCCCTATAAGGCAAAATTCAATTTCCCTTTCTGTAGAAGGGAAAACTGATGCATAGACTCGATAAATTCCTTGCCCAAGGTCAGACCGTGTCGAGAGGAGCAGCAGGACTCCGACGAACACTTGAAGACCAGCCTGAGGCTGTGAACCTGCTCCATCCTGTTTTGATAAGGCGGGAAGTGGCTCTTGGCAGGAAGCACTAACATGGGCTCTCGGTAGCACGGGGGGGGATATCCTTATGCCCCTCTCCTTTCCTTTAGCTCCCTACACCAAACCTTTACATGTCTTGGTGGAAAATATTGTGGTTGAAGAATGACTGAGCTACCTAGTGCATGAGAGTGAATGGGTGAAAGTAAGTGTGAGGGGAGGAGTAAAGTTTTAGACATTAAAAAAAATCACTCTCATTGAATGTGCTGGCAAAGGCCTGTAGATATCAGTGGGAACAAGATCAGGCCTTGATGGTTTTTTTGCCTCTTAAGTAAAACCTCAGACTGAATTCTTTTCCTCTTGCATATAATCCTCTCAGTAATGCTAAAACATTTATTTCTGATGTCTTCCTTCTGCACAACAAATCGTTTTTCTCTTTAATTGGGAGAGGATTGATGTTCACAGTCCATATAGAAACTGGCTTTTTTGGCGGGGGGGGGGGTGAATGGAGAATCAAAAACATTTTTCTGAATGGTTTATGCAGTCTTTGCGGGCAGTCAGGAGGTTCTGGAGAGCCCAGCTGCGCTCAGGCGTTGCTGCAACGTTAAGGGCTTTGCGGAGTGCGAGCGCAGCAGCGTCACGGCGTCGGGGACACGCAGGCGACCCAGGCCGCCGGCCCGTGCGGGAGGGGAGACTCGTGGCGCCGGCATGGCCAAGTCTCAGCCGCGTCGCCAACGTGCTGGGCTCACCGAACACCTCCGGAGCTCGGGTGCGGGGCCGGCACAGGCCCTCGGGGTGCGTTGCCGGAGCCGGGCCGGCTATGGAGGCACACCGAGGAGGCAGCGTTTCCCGGAGAACCGAAGAGGTGGTGTTCCTCAGGGACCAGGATTTTAGAATCACAAATCACCTTTAAAATGAATAATCTTGGTGAAATACATAGTCCAAGGTAACGTGAGCAGAGGTCAAGTGTCAGTCATATGGGAATTTTAAGAGCAGATCATGAGGAAATTCAGGATAAGACCTTCAGCTCTTCCATTCATGTTTTTGACTAAGTGGGCTAAGTGGGACTTAAAATGTCCGCTCAGGAAATGGCACACAACTAAAACTACCCCCCCCAGTTTACATATCTCTGCGAGGAAGCGACCCACCCAGCCCTGGCCGGCGGCGGGGGACGGTGAGGAGCCCCGGCTGCTCCGCCAGCTCTCGGCGCTCCTCCACCACCTCCGGCCGGCAGGTGCCAAGAACAGCGGCGGCCTCGCGTGCTGCGCGGCCACCAGCCTCTGTGTTTTTCCAGGAGCGGCATCCACGTCCGGCATGTCGGCTGGCTCCCGGGAGCGCTTCGGAGCTGGCTGCGGAGGAGCTGTGCGACTTCTGGGTGAGGAGGCGTGCAGCCGCGGGTGGGAGAGCGGCCAGGACACCCGCCCGGTGGTGGGGGAACGGGGCTGGAGGAGGCGCGCGGCCGCGGGTGGGAGAGCGGCCAGGACCCCCGCCCGGTGGTGGGGGACCAGGGCTGGAGGAGGCGTGCGGCCGCGGGTGGGAGAGTGGCCAGGACCCCCGCCCGGTGGTGGGGGACCGGGGCTGGAGGAGGCGTGCGGCTGCGGGAGGAGGTTCGGGTTTCAGGGGCCGGGTGGGGACGGGCCCCGCTCGCGTCCCATCCCCGTGGCCACCATTTCCAGGTAGGCATTAAGAAAGCAGCTCGGTGTTTAAGGGTGGCTTGGTTAAAATAAGCCTGCTGTGAAGCAGCGCGCTTTCTGTTTGTTTTGCGTGCCGTTCCTCTGTGCGTTTTGGCCAACCGGCCGCGGACGGTCTCACGGCATAGCAAGCCCTGGTGCAACGCAGCTCCAGGCTCTCCCACCGGCACCCTGGTGGGGCGAGCTGGACTCCGAAGGACGCAACAACCCATTACCTTAACTACAGCTCCCCGCTCTAGGCAAACCCTCTTTATTCCCCTAATCCCTCCCTTTCTGCGAGTGCAGACAGTGGCAGAAGTATTGCAGAACGTCGTGTAGGAAGAGCCTGGCTCTCCCACTTGGGCACCGGCCTTTTCTCAGCAATGCCGGCTGTGGTGGACAAGGATGTCCAGCCCATGGCAATCCCTCGTAGCACCCCGTCCGCACACGATGCCTGTGCGCACCGCTGCGAATTGGCCCCGAGGGATTTCCAGGACGTTGTGAACTCCAGGCTGAAAGGACTCCTACTACCCCGGTGCTAATCTACAGCCACCTTAGCTGGCGAGTAATGCCACTGTCCTTTAAATAATGTGAAGAATAATACAATTTTCTGTATATGACCAGCTCTGTAGCTATAAAAGGCTTGTTTTAAAAACAGGTTTAAGTATTCTCAGTTTTCTTGTCAGATTTCTTAGGTCAGGATGCACTCTCAGTCACTGCAGTAACTGTGTGTTCAGCTGCCTGGGGAGGGTAGAGAGCAGAAGATGGAGCAAATTCAGGAGCTGAAAATTTTCAAATGCAGATCAACTTGCCAAGAGCCCAAATCAATGTGAGAGAAAACAGATGCAGCCAGTGGGGAGAGGGACTTCACTGTCCCAGCCTTTACCTCCAGCTCCTAAACAGTCCCTTATATAAAATCTTACTCTTACATTGTGCATGGTCTAGAATATCATAAAATTGTCTAGAAAAAAATTGTCTAAAAAAGATTTCCACAGATCAGGAACAGGCGCATTTTATCAGTGCATGTGTTCCCATTGGAACTCATTTTGTTTTAGGTATCTTTAAATGGGAGTGAAAATGATACAGATGAGACCAATCAATGCAACGAAACTGTTTTCAGTGAACAGGCAGACAGTGGCCATTTAGTATTTTTCCCAGTCTGCTTAATAACAATCCCTGGTATAACATGCTCTACTTCTGTCATGTGTTAAAATCTGTGATTTTGGAGAAAACAACATGCAATCTATTTGAGCCTTGAAGGGTTTCAGCAGTGTTCAGTTTGTTCAAATTATCAGATGTATATTATTTTCTTGCAAAAGAAAACCCTTATCCTTCATTGCAGAAGGATATTTTACTACGTTCAGAAAAACTGAACTGGCTTTCTGCAAATACCATGTGGCTTTTGAATCAGGAGGAAATAAAATAACTTGGTATGTTGTCATCATATCACAACAGGGACATTACGGTTGCAGATCACAAATTCTGGAGTTTGTTCGTTTGCATTGAGTATATTGAATTTGCGATACATTATTTGTGGCCCTCAGTGTGCTTCTCAGTCAGAATTACACCCTAATTCAGAACTAACTGTGCAGGCAATGGCAACCTGTGTGTGTTGTATGTGCCTAGAAACAAATGACTTCTTAAAATGTCCATATAGCTACGCATGGGTGCTATAAATGCAAGCTGCTCTGGATGTGTTATGCACTGCTAACTTGCCATTTTATATTAGCCATGTTTCTCCTGAGAAGCTACTCCTCCATTTGAAGAAGAAAGTTAGGGAAAGTTTTTCAAGTCTGAACGATGAAGGAATGTGAAATTTTCTGCTTATCTAGTCCTCATGTCCTTTTGTGCATGCCTCAGTAACGCAGGTGATGATGGGGCTCTAAACATAGCCTAAGGACTAGATTAATCCCATTTAGATATCTGGGTGCTGATTCAACAAAATACTTGAGATGCTTACTTCAAACCGGAACTGATAGTGCATTTAAGATTAGACATACACTTCAGTCTTGTTGAAATAGGGCCATTTCTCTTGTAATTATTCTCAACAGCACCCGTAGTTGATTTTGATTAAGCTTTTAATACAATTAACTTTCAAAACCACAGCAAGACTCCAAGTGCTCATATCCTCAGCATTTTGGAACAAACATCAGCCTCCATGCTTTCTGCCGTTTTCCTAGAGAAAACACGAGGCGGCAGGGATTACGCACACAGTACTGTAGGCCAAGCACCTGAACCATCAATCCAAAGGCAACCAACAGCATGAGGCGATCTTTCTCCTGGGAGGCATCTCTTGCTATACCGCAACCACAGTGTCCACTGTAATTTTAAGATTCACTTTCCATTTAGTTTGTGTTCAAACTAGTAACGAGTTCAGGTGGGAAGTGTCCCACGTTGGGGCTCTCTCACCGGCTCTGTGTTGACTGCACACCACCAGCAGCGGGGATAAGTGTCGAGGCCAGAGGTGCTGACATGCCGGTGGTTATATGAGCCCGGCGTCTCCATCCTTCCTGCCAGTGGCGCCGGACAGAGGGAGCTGCTGCTCCAAATCTGGGCTGGCTGCGAAGGCGAAGGCTGGAGTCCGATGTGATGGTGGGGCAACGTGTGGAGCAGCCACCAGCAGAAGCACTGTAAGGTAGATCCAGGAGCTGGCGCTGGTGGCATGAGGCTGGGACAAAGCTGAGTGGGAAGGTCCAGGGGCAAAATAGGGGATGGAAAGACACCAGGGATTCGAACCAGAAACCGCCTCCGGTGTTCAGGGTTGGACTCTACTGGTTTACTGGTTTGGGTTTTCCGCTTTTATTAAGCCCTCTCCTCATAACCTCACCTGCAAACAGGATATTGGCAAAGAAATGCCTGTCATCAATTGGCCGTCTTAAAGTCAGAGCAATCTGCTAACTGCTTAAGGCAGTGAGCTGTTGGTCTTTCCTAGTCTGGTTTACTAATCCAAAATAGGCCAGGGCCAGCCCTGTGCCATCCCTGAGGGACAGCTTCGTGGGAGGTGTAAATGCCGGTAGCTGCCGTGCACTTTCCGACCTGCGAGGGACACTGCCTGCAGAAATCACAGACAATTTACAGACATTGCAGGAACTACAGACATTTTGGAAAGGCCTCTTCCACAGCCTCCCAGGAAAGACTGTCTTTTTTATGGTTAAAGTTTTCCTGCAATAAGATATACCTCCACTCAGCTGCGCTGGTTAACGTGCCTGTTAGCTTATCCCCATCACGGCTGCTGACTTGCTGGATTTCTTCATGCCACCACTGAATGTCCCACTAATGCTTTTAGTCCCTTGCTACCTTCGCAGCTCATTTACCTTTTGAGGTGTTGGGTTCCTTGCTGGAGCCCCTGCCTGCCTCAGCACACAGCCCTGTTTGCGTGCTGCACTGTGGCGGGGCGGTTGCTGCTGTACGTGCAATAATTCATGTCTTTTCTATCGGTGCCTCTTGCACTCGCGCGGGGAAGCGTACGGAGAGTGCCTGCTTGGTGCAAAATGGTGCCCCAGCCCCAGGAGCTTTGGGGACCTGCTCATCCTCCCAGGCCAGTAGCCCCATCTCCGTGGAGGAAGGGTCTGTGGCACGCAGGCTGGCATCATCCCTCGTGTCCTGCTCCCCTGCAGGTGTGCTGGCAGAGGTGAGAGTATCTGTTTCTACTTGCCTTTCCTGACTTGCCATATCAAGGTACGATGAGGCAGAATTAGTTAGATGCATTTCCATGCATTTATGCTTATTCCTTCATTAATGACAGAGCAATCTTGTAGGCAGGGACAAAGCAAAGGGAAGGGGGAGATAACTGAGTAATTCTGGTGTGGTAATATTCTATTTTCTTATATAAATATTAATCATTTCCCTACGAATTGTGATTGAGTGCAAACACAGAATTTATTGGATTTTTTTTTTTTAAACCCTATTAACAGAAGCACAAGCAGGGGAATCTCTGTGACAACTGTGACCAACAGAATATTAATTAGGATTCTGAATCTCTAGTGCTGGTGTCTTAGGGCTCTTTGCTTCTCTGGATTAAATTGCATTAAACTCTTTATTAAACAGAGCAGGCAGCTTGGCACTGGAATCAAGCCCACATCTGCACCTGGATTCTCCTATTAAAAGTGGATAGAGCAAAACGAATGTTAAATCCTTTTCTCCATGATTCAGGATGTACTAGGCAGGACATAGAAAGCATATTTTTGTTTTTAAGATTGATAATTTTGGGTCTTTACCTTCCCTGGGTTTTCAGTGTTTTTTTTCCTTGTTTGTTTTGGAGTGTTTTGGTGATTTTTTTTAATACTTGGAACACATCCTTTTGTACCAATTGCCTGTCTGAGATCCCAGGATGAATGTTTTTCTTGTATTTTTAATGAGGCTGAAGTTAACATGGGCATGTTTGTTTAACAACTACAATGTACACAACTCTGTGCATGTGAAGGCGTCTTTGTTCGTGTACCACCATCACCAATTCTTTCAGCAGGATCAGGGAATAAAGCTGTGTTAATTAACTTCTGATGCAGATGGAAAATGAAGCATTGAACCTGAATCTCCTCTCATTTATGTTGCTATAAAGTGTGAGCAACTCCCTCCAAGTCAGCTGAGTTGTATCAGAAAAGAGGGAATTTGGCTAACATTATTCAAAGTCTTGCATAAATAAGTGAAATATTTGCATCTGCTTTAAGAATCAAGTCTTGACCATTGAAGTTAATGAACATTTTGTAGCAAGTCTGCAGGGAGCAATAATGACAGGGTGGAAGGGAAGGGAAAAGGAAGGGAAAGGGAAAGGGAAGGGAAAGGAAAGGGAAGGGAAAGGGAAGGGAAGGGAAAGGAAAGGGAAGGGAAAGGAAGATTATTCAGATTCCAGAAGGTGTCATCGAGCACATCATCCTTTCTCTCCATTCAATGTTGGCAGCTTCGTGCTAATACCAATTTCAGTTTTTGCCAATAGATGAAGTATGAGTATCAAACAAACACATGCAGTCTCATCTGAATTGTTAGGACTCAGGACAGTGGGGTGGTTTCCTGGCTGTGGATGCCGTCCTTTCCTCATGCCAGCTTGCGAAGGTGAGACACTGAGGCCAATTCAGTCCCCGGAGTGAGATTTGAGGGCTAGGGACGTAACTCCCAGCTCACTCACAGATTTCTGACTTGCCATATACCCTTCCCTCCACTGGGTGCCTCACCTGCTGGGTCTTGATCTCATTTGGGGTTTTGGGGGCATTACCCTAACACAACTCAATTTGATGGCAGCAGCTGTGTCATGTGTACCTTCCCAGAGCCTCTGCCTCTTCCAGTCCCAGCCAGCACAGCAGAGCCTTCCTCTGCGGTTGGGCTACGTGTTTCTTGATGCTGTGTGCAGTTTTGAGGCAACTATTAAAACATTGCTTCTGTGACAAAAAGACCATCAGCTTTTCTTTTAAAGCATTAATACTAATGTCATATTTCTGAGACACATTCCCCTGTAACATTCATTCTAAGGGAACAACTGATTTGCCTTTGCTGGTGCGGGAAAGAGAGAAGCAGTTATGTGGTGGCTGTTAACATTTGGATGTTAAAGTGTTTGTCTGAAAACTGTATCCATTCCTCTGCAAAAGTAGCTGGATTAACATCCCAATTTCTCACCAGACAACTATGCATCCTGCAATTAAATAGAAGGGGGAAAGAGCACTGGCAACTTCTGTACAGGCTGAGGCTTTGCAGCTGCTTTAGACTAGTCTTCAATAACTGTGCCCCCGAGCCAGGACAGCCCCAGAGACGCAGAGTGTGAGAACATAGAGATAAAACTGTACTCCTGTGGTGCTCGATAATGTGTCTTTTCTCCTTAGATTAATGCATTCCAAGTATAACCCGTGGGTTTGTATTAAAATGTCGGGTCGTGTCAAGGAGCTAACTGGTACTGAGCGCATCAAGCTGTCGGCTCAGCAAAGCAGGAACAGTGCCTCTAGTTGCCAAGTTAACTATGTCCAACAGGAATAAAATATGTTGTTGCTGGAGCTGGGGACGTTTAGGCCCATTTTGCGGATAAAGGTTACACGGAGACTTCCAAACCTCATCAAATCCTTTCAGCCATTTCACTTATGAGACCAAAGCCTCAAATTGTATCTGTTCGGTCGAAGGGTAAATCAGGCCGTAGGGAGGTGCTGGCTGCATTACTGCCAGTGCCCAAACTGGGAAAGGGGACATGAACGGGCGCGTTTGTAGCCTGGCTGCCACATGGGCAAGTCTGCGAGCTCGGCAGCTCCCGAGCCCCGGCCGCAGCCGGCAGCACCCTGCAGAGGCGTCGGGGCGCGCGGTGTCCTCGGGCTGGGCTGCCCCTCACCTGAGAAATGGTCCTATTTGCAGAAAACATCAACATTTTTGAACTTTGCAGGCTAGTGCTGCCTTGCGGGAGTCAGGCTTTTGCTTCCAGCACAGTGAAAGGACATGAGGAAAGATGAGTGCCATCAGCTGCTTCGTATTCGCTCCTTGGCTGCTCTTTGCTTCGCCCCGCGGTGAGGAGGGCTAGGGGAGCCGGGCGGGCGCAGGGAGGCGCGCGCCCCACAACCGGGGGCACGCCGCGGGGCTGGCGCTGCCTCGCACCCCGGCCAGAGCGCAGAGTGTAACGGGCAGTGCTCTGCGGCGTGCGCCCGCGTCTGCCCTCCTCGGCCAAGCAGGGAGGAGACCGTGCATGCGCTGAGCACGCGCTTGCGCTTGCTGGCAGAGCAGGCGAAGTGAGACAAACCATCTGCGCCTGGGAGCACGCCGCAGTCGCCCAGAAAACGCTTCTCCCAGGTGCAAGTGACTCCATAAACAAAAGGCAGGGGAAAGGCAGGATTAAGATTGAAACCTCACAGATCCGAACACCACATTAAACTAAAGCCAACGAAACCCACTGTGCATGTCATCACCTGACGACTTCATCAAGAAAAGCTTTGATTTTTCCTCTATAGCTTTTTCTGCATTTTGTTTAAATATACTCTGGCAGCAATCTCCCTCTGGTTACTATAGTGAGATGCCCTCTTTGGAAAGACTTTTGATATTTTTTGGAAGCATTTTTATATTTCTACTATTAATTCTACAATTCAATAAATATTTTAATTTCTGATTCACTTAGGTCTGGCACTGACCCAACATGAAAGTCTTTAAGCCTCAGGAATGACATTCAATTTCAAGAGCATCCCAAAGCTGGGAAGGTAAGAACGTGAAGATCTCATTAAACACAGGAAGGCAACATGTTGCTGTTTGGTTTGTCATTTAACAGTATTCTTTCCTAACAGAATAGTAAAGCTTTGCATGAATAAAGCAATGAATGTCATTTACTGTAAGCTCAAAGTCCCCAGACTGTATACACAGGAAATGTGCATAACTCACTGAAATATGGTGAATTCCTCAAGGTGCTCAGGGGACTCTACTCGCTTTCAGCAGTCCATTGAGGCACAGAAAGAGTAGAAAGACAAAACGAAAATAAAAATAAAACAGAAGCAAACTGAAAGGCAAGAGGTAAGGTATGCTTGAAATAAGGGAGAATAAAACATTATATTAATTCCTTTGGAATACCATTTTCACACCTGTGCCTGGTTTACTTGGTACCTGGCCAAAACTTACATGCATTCATCTTCGATACCATTTGGCTGATCATGGGAATTATTGCTTTTCCTTCATTACTGTACATAAAATAAACCCTTCACTTAGTTTCCTGCTGTTTGTTATCTGTTTGGACAGGGACATTTATGAACCCTTCTCTCCTTTTTTTTAAAGATAAAATATAATGATTCTGCATGCTGTAAATCACAACAGTAAGCATATGATCGTGCAATTTTATGTCTTATAATAATGCCATCCTGCACTGAATGATGTGGCTGCAAAGAATAGCCAGGGTTATATTTTTTTGTGATATTGTTTAATGATTAAATAAAATATCTGCTTGGTACCCTGGGATTTTGATCATTTTTAGATCATAATGCTGGGAACAGAGGGCATAATTAAAAATACAAGCAACCTGACGGTCTATGTTCTTCCCAAGTGCACTTTAGTTTTCTATTTTTACATCAAGGTATTGGTGCACATAAAAAATATTGGCTTGATGTAACCAGACCTGGTCTGTTTTTTCAGAGGTGTGACAAGCAGTCTAAATATTGTGCAAATTATTTCTGCTGAAGGCTTTCCTGGGCAATGCCTTTTGAGCTTGGACTCTCCCTTGCCACCCCCGCAGCAGGCTTCCGGTGGGATTTCGGCTCTCCCTGACCAGCAGCGATGACACCAGGCTGGCCCAAACTCTGGTCACGGAGGCTGCTGCCCCCAAAGCCTCACATCCAGTCGCAGAGCACATCCTCTTGTTTGCTTCAAATAACTCATTTTCTCATGATAAAAACAAGGTCAGAACAGCTCCCTGAAAGGACATAGTGCACATTTTATGAGCCTGTGCTCAAAATCAATCAATGAAGAGCTTTTTTTTTTTTTTTTTTTTTTCCAAGACAAGGACAGATTGTTAAAATATTTTTAGATGCTTAAACAGACACAGGCCCTGCGGGATTTTCCGAGCCCTTCCTGGGAGCTACGTGCCACTCTGGGTTTACATGGCCTGGTCTACCATGTAAAGCTGGGAATCAAATACGTCCGGAGTTCGGTTTATAACCTGGTCATGACTCTTAGACATGCACGAGATCCCTTTGTGCTATGCCATGCTTATCCTGTGATCAACAGCTATTCCTGGTACAGCTTGTTATGCTCTTGCAGCTGATGACGTTAAAAAAAAAAAAACAAAAAAAACCCCAACAAACCAAAAAGTGCAAAACCCAGAAGCCTGAGTTCATGAGCAAATTAATGTCTTTATCTACACACAGATGTGATGAAAGCAATGTGCTGTGATTGCTCTGCTTAAGTCAGTTAGAGCAGTTACCATGTCGTAGTTTTTTTAGACATTGTGATTGCTTTCTGGTCTAGAAACAGTACAGGGAAATAAATAGTTCTCTGCTGTAGCAGTGGTGGTAAGTAATGATTTCTTACTGGGACTTGCTGCAGGTGAGCACTGTTGACCTCTGAAACACCAGTGGAACAGAATATGGGACACTGCAGAGTGCTCGGGCATCAACGCTAGTAACTTATAGCACTGGGAGAATAATTCATTTTTATTAGTAGGAAAACAAGTGTTTCAAGTGCTTCAGAAAGCACCCTGAGCCAGTGAGGATGTCAGGTCGCTAACATGGGGGATGGGCAGATTTAGGGTGTTTTGGGACATATATAAGGCCAGACTTACAGACCTGTGAGATGGCTAGTTGGTGAGTCTGGTCTAGAGGGAGCCTGGCAGGCTTTCTCAGTGTGCAATGCAAATGTGCTCCGGGGTGTCCAGCATTGCTCTTTGATGGGATATTGCCACCCACGGCATTTGCTGTTTAACAGCAGAACCTTCCAGTGTAACCCCAGAGAGTTTTGCCAAGCCCCTTATATTTACCCCAGTACAGCTGTAAATTCCTCATCTACTTTTTATTAAGAAATAGCCAGTGTAAATATTTTGAAAGAAATGATCCTGAAAAGCTTGCAGAGTGGGAGTTCATGTGTTTCTACAGGGTCCGTATCACCCATACATCTTGGTGGAAAGCTGCTGGAGAGAAGGAAGCCCGCTACAGAGGTAAGGGGGTCTCTTCCCTAAGCGGGGCCGGCTCGTACGCCAGCACTGATGCTAAATAGTGCTTTCGGTCTCACAGAAGTTATTTTGCTAAAATGTAATGGAGCCCACCATACGAAACTACACCGACATCTGACATTATCTAGTGGGCCCAGATTTTAAATGGTGTTAGGTGTCTTGTTTTCCAGTACCGTGTCTGCATTTACTGCTATTACTTGTAGTATTTCCACTCCATGTTTCACTGTATTTGAACTCTTGACAGTGAAGTGATGTTTCACTATATTTGTTCCATTTTCCTAATAGTCTTCTCAGTGACACTGACTTACTGTAGAACTATCTCAAAACTACTTTAGCTATATTACTCTATGTAATCTACAATGCTAATTGTGTTTGGGTACTTCTTATTATTCAAATATGTGGGCCTTAAAAAATGACAGCAGGAATAAATCTTATGTTACTTCTTGTACCAAAACAGTCACCCAGGAATTCAGTATGTTCTTTGGCTACTGAGGTGCTACTGAAATGTGTACAACCAAAGCAGACCACTGCCACTTCATCTATTGTCATAAAGCTCAACATTTCCAATCTGTATTTCAGCGAATCATTAGTAATTCTGTAAAACAGCCAAACTTTTGCCAACATTGCATAAAAAAATACAGCAAAATATAGCAAACCCATGACAAAATTTATTTTCTATCAGAAAGCATTATCTATTGTAAACGTCATCAGCTTAATGAGAGCAGATATTACTCATTTAGATGAATACTCCTGGTGCCTATACTCTTCAGTTCAATGGCAATTATTTCAGACATCCCGGAGAATGACCTTGTGTAACTGAACAGGATTATTTTTTTCAGTAGTATCAATAAGGTACCTTCAAATCTGATGGACCACAAACGGAGAGAGCGAGCCTTTGTATTACAAGAGATTAGGGACACAAACTCAGAAAGGTTTGTGATGGGCAGTGATTTACCCACTCACAGCTAGTGCGAAGGTACAATTTTGTGAGACAAGAAACTGTCAAGCTGTATCTCTGGCCACATGGCCATTATTTCTGGAATTCAGCTATGCTATATGGGCAACTTAGATTGCCGCTGCCTAAAATTCCTATTCGAAAACATTTTTTGGAAAAAATATTAGGTTCAGAACAAAGACTAATAGCAGATGTGAGTGTGTATATACAGTGTACATACATACCTGGGTAGAATATCTTATTTTTGTGACACCTGGGCAAATAAGGGGGGAAAAAAAAAGCATTTAATCGGATCAAAGGCTGTAAAATGAATATTTCTATATAAATGGAAAAAAAACCCTAGTAACATTCAGTTACAACTCTTTTCTAAGAATGAATTTGGTATGGACAAAAAAACAGTCCTGGCATTATTAGGAGAACTATTTATTATTTGCTGATGGCCATTAATATCTTCAGTGATTTGCATATGGGAGACAGCTCGCTTCCTCTCTTCCAGAGATTACAACCTGAATCCATCCTTGGCAGCATACCTCAAACATTACACATTAAATTCAACACCATGGTAGATAAACGGCCAAAGAGTTAAGAGGTTTAGTTAGGATTTTATCTGCAGCATACATTAACCTTTTTAACAAGATCAGGCTCCTCTTAATATAAACAAACAAACTTGAATATGGGCTCATTAAAAGTAATACCTCGGTAATATCCTCAGAATGGGCTTGTTTTCCTTCCTGATGACAGCTAAAAGCAGGCAGAGGAACAAAAAGAAAAGAAAACACAAATTACTTCACAGCAAAAGAATCACCAAACATTGGATGAGGCTGCAGTCTCAGGCTGGGGATTCACATCAGATCTTGTTTTCTCCTAATTAGTTTGACATTTGTGGCTAAAATGACCTACAGCAGGATGAAAAATGCCCAGGGACAGGATGCAAACCTTTTCCTGCCTTCCTTCCTTCCTTCCCTCCTTCCTTCTCTCTTCCTTCCCTCTCTCCCTCTCTCTCTCCTTCTCTTTCCTTCTCTCTCTCCTTCCTTCTCCTAGGCTAGTTTCTCAGCACTGAGTTTCCTCCCATCGGGTCAGTCATTGTGTTGCTGCATTGCGGGCTGCAGCGGGGGTCTGGTCCCACCTCACCCACCAGCTGCACCGAGACCTGCACAGAGGTGTCCACCCTTGGGCCCCAGCCCCAGGTGCAAGAGGCCTCTACTGAGCTCATACCATTTCTTCCATACTGTCATAATATCTGCATACAAAGCCTACCTCACCATGTGTCTATCTGCAAGTCTGAAATAATTTTTCTGTGTGTAAATATTATTTAAGTTAAAACATATTTTACATGTTTATTAACAGGCATTAATCAGGACATGAATGTATATTTGGTACTCATCAGTCCACTTTCCTAATGTAGTGTTGGAGCTGCCTTTTATTAATCATTCCAAAATCAAGACCAGCTCAGATGATAATCTATTTTTAATTTTCAGCTCATTGTATCGTGGAAAGCAGGTGGCATTTGCAGCCAGCATCTCAGTTGTGCCCTCATTAAACTCTGCAGCCACTCTGTGGTTGTGAGAGTTGAATGTATAATCCATTTTTCACAGTGTAATGCAAATAAATAATACAAATGAGGCATGTAGCTAATTTAAATTTTTACAGTCCCTTTTGCACAAGATGTGATCTTATTTCTAAAAGAGTAGTCAGAATAACATTCACAGACTTGGCAGAAGAAAGGCAACTAAGTCTGGATTTTCCCCCAAATTACATGTTCCAGGCGGGTAGCATTTTCGCTGCTTTAGCTTTGAGCATGTAAATCCCTTCAGAAATCTGTCTTAGCTCCTCTCCTCCCCCAGTGATCTTTAAGATTTTAAATCCTTTGTTTAGCACTGAAATCTGAATTGCCTGATATCTGAAAGTACGGCTGTGCTGAGTCAACGACAACTGCCAGTGCTCCAGGAAGATACCCTCCATTTAACTGCTTGGGCTCAGCCTTCGACAGCTATTTGTGAGTATTTTGTCCTAGCATTTATCTGAATGGAGATGTCTCCATGGTCTCAGACATTTCCTTATGTTAGCAGTAGGCCATGCTGAAAAATGCTGGAGCAGGCAGAGTTTGCTCACTAGAGACTGGGTGGTTTCAGGAGCACCTTGCACGCACCGATGGCTCTCAGGAGGCTCTGGGGCCCCCACCAGCAGCTGACTGCTCACGTGGGGACGCACGCGGGAGGCTGGTCTCAAGTGCCAGCACTTCCAAGGATTTCTGCAGACAAGGCCCAGGGCTGCACGGGGGTCCCAGCTCCTGCAGAGAGCTGCGGTCTGTGGTTAGGGGAGGTTCTGCCTCTCCTCATCAGGCCGCACGTTCCCTGTCGAAGAACGAGGCCAGAACGTTGCCGTTGAAACCCTACAGTAGGTGAAGGGCATGCTTTGGCCAGAAAGACTGGAGCTCTTTTCACCAGTGTGATGGTGGTGGCTGATAAGGATTGATTGCAAGGTGGCAGGAAATGTACTCTAGCATGAGGTCTCCCGTTTACTTTGCTTCATTTTGCAAGATGGGACAAAATGGGGGAGGAATGAAAGTAAGGATTTCATGACTTCATTACTGCAAGTAGTATGAAAAAAAGAGAAAAGAGAAAGAAAGAATAAAACCCAGTATTTTCTGCAAATCTCGCATAATCTTTTGTGCTTGTCAGCATTTATCACCCTAACTACGCAGACGCATACTTAGCAGAAAGCAATTGCAGAGTTCTGCAGCACCTGGACACCAGTGCAGACTGGATGATTTTAATTAACTAATTAAATCATGTTTGAGAAGTCTTATATCCATCCTATGGCTTTATTTCCATAATTATGGATGCAGTTCTCTATGCTGGAGGCCATGTATCAAATCTGTGATGAAAACAGTTGTACGTCAAGAGGAAATCTTCACTGCTCTCCAGAAGCAAAACCAAACTGCTCTGTGCTCACCAGTTCTTCTTTAGACTCATTGTAAGAAATACAAAACTGCCATTGTTTCTGCTGTTGGTCCAAATCAGGACATTAAGATGTAAGCTGTCTGTAAAACCATCAGAGTTTTTCAAAGCAAGTGAAATTGCTTGAGATATAAAGTAAAAAACCAGCAACAAAACTCCAAAGGAGGGGGACAGTCACTTGGACCTTTGCATTCCTCTCTAGCACTGGCTGCATTTTATTTGGAGTCTCTTTTTCATCAGTCTTGCTTTGAATGGATGATTAGCTGATTATTGCAGCCTGTCAGAAGCAGTGCAGCATCTGACTGTATAGATGTGTTAGTGGCATTTTCCTCTATTAGTTCTGTCACATTCTTGGTAGCTTCATGTGGCAGTGCTGTTGATATTTAATAGAAGAATTGGCATGCCTCCTGCGGCTGCTGCTGCCCTGCCTTCCAAACTAATAACCGCTCTGCTTTGGAAAGCACCCAAGAGCACTGTTTTGGAGAATGCAATAAGAGAAATACTCTAACATGCTCATGCTGTTGACTTGAAGGGGAGTTGAAAGCAGAGTTCAGACGTGCACCCTGCTATACTTCCACATCACTCCCAGAAGAGCAGGACAAGGTGTCAGGGCAGTGGCAATGGATTTCCTTGGAGACAGCCTGGCGGAGGAAGGCGAGGCAGGACCTGAGTGCGAGGCCGCTGCATGGCGCTGGCAAGGCTGCAGCCCTGCACTGCCTTGTGACTTCTCCAGGGCTGAGCATTTCTGAGGGATGGTCACCTTGGAGTTTTGCAGAACAAAAGTCCGTGATTCATCCACTATTCGTTAATTTATTTCTGGAAGTTAATTACAGAGCACTTTTAAAGTATTCTGTAATATTGTGATGGGCTTCTGTTTAAGTACAAGCAGTTTAAACAGTCTTGTGAACAGCAGTGCTGTTCAGTGGGGTACAGGTCTGCAGTGCTTTTCTTTATCCTGAGCAAAGTATGAATGGTGATTGTCCACAGATCTATACTACTTTTAATGACATGGCACTTTTCAGGCTTGTGAAAATTCATTCAAGTAGTTTCATACCTAAGGGCCACATTTACAAAAGTATATTAATCTTTTTTTGCCAATTTCCCATTTCAAAATGTGGTTCTTAGGTTTTGCTTTTAGTGGCCGCTTGGATTGGCCATTCCTAAAACTGAGAATTGTGTTAGAAAATGTTACCCCAGCAGCTGCTGTACTTTCTCATAAGCAGTCGCCTGATTCAATCTCTTCTGGAGTATATTTCACACACTGGAAAGCTTAAATTCACTTTCCTTTCCTAAGGTCTGCTTTAATGAGTGGAGAAATTAACAATAATATCATATTGAATTTAGCTCAGCATTTTTCCTCAGGCTTGCTTTCTCCTAGACTTCCTTCCAAAATAGCCTGTACTCTGTATTACCTTGCCGTAGACAGCTATATTTGTCTGTCTTAAATCTGTGAGGGCTCAGTGAACTGGAAGAAGATACTTAGTATTCCTTGATGCCAGCACATGGCAAGTGGTTGATTTTTCTCAGCAGAACACCCCTGTCCCTTACATTCTCTGATATAGCACAGAAATATGGCAGTTAATATTCAGATTTTTATCACAACTGAAGGCCCCTTAAAAATGACAGTTATCCATCGATGACTGTCATAAGCCAGATCCAAACTGAGCAAATTTCTAGGGTTTGCCTCCTGTCCATTAGCAATCCGAGCTTGGGACTGTTTTTCAAAATGTTCAGTTTTATATGTGTGTGTCTGTGTCTGTGTACATCTATGCATATATGTGTATATATATATATATGAAAATATGAAAATTCTAGGGATGAAAGTTTTTTTTGTTTTAGTGCTATAAACCAGTATGGTTCTACAGTTCTTTTGAATATGTGTTTGCTTTTATCAGCATACTGAAGAATGCTTTTCTTCTGCTATATATTTCTTTCTCCTAATAACAGAAGCAGATTTTTTTGATTTGTCCAGCATTGTCTGGTACAGTAATATGACTCATCCCCAAAATCCCAGGATATAGAGTAAATCATCTGCAATCCACATTTACAGCCATTCCTTCTCAATAACACAGTCCCAAAGAGAACTAATCATTTTCTTTAAGAGAAAGTGGATGTTTTTCCTTTGGAAATGTCTTCAGTGGTCATTGAATACCTTTCCTGTTCACTATTGAAAGAACACAATTAAATCCCTGATTAGATCTGTCAGTGCAGCCCAGCGAGTCTGTCTAGGAGAATGGCAGTGCATAATACCTTTTTACAGAAGCAAATGGCTAATTTACACCAGGGATCCATCAGCCACATTATGCTGTTTTAACCATCAACTCAGCCAAATGCTGAATGATAATTTATATATTTTAAATTAATGGCATTCCACTTTTCTCCTCAAAAGGAAAAATTTTTGTTTGCCAGGTGGTCACATAGTTGAGATATTTTCCCTCTGTCTGTGGGGCTGCAACTGGTTAAAGCAGTTGTAGGAACAGTATTTATCTGGGCTGGAGAAGTACTGACCGCTGGCTTCTCCCTGCCCACAGCCCCATTGCAGGCGCCTCGCACAGCCCTGAGCGGAGGTCCTTGTTGCCCAAGGGATGTGGGACCAGGTCCCGGCCACCCTGCCTGAGCTGGAAGGGGAAGGCTGGGGACAGACAGGTTTTGCCAGCCCTCCCTTGGTTTATGTGCCAGGGACTTTCGCCCATCCCTTTTGCTGCAAAAGACACCAAAGCAGTCTTATCATTCACATTTTGGGTTTGCTGTTTTTCTTTTATTTTTTTTGGAGGCACTGACCTGTAACAGTTTGGGAACAATGAAATACTTAGTCACACTGCAGAGATCTGGTCAATAGAAATTCTGTGCATCAAGGCTGTGGATAAAACTGCCTTTGCCAAATAAGTAAGTGAAGAAATAATACCTCATCCATTCTGCTAGATTCAGTAATATACATTTTTTTCTTCCCCCAAAAGTTGTATGATCATATCAAACAAATTTTAATCGATTTTGCAATGATTCTGAGGGAAGGAGGGTTGCAATAAACCCGTAAAACAGAGTAGTATTGTAAGTTGTAGCAAACCATTACTTATGTTTAATAACTGTAAACAGCATATTATTTCTTGGTTTATTTTGAATGTTGTTTTGTCTGCCTTAATTAATGCTTCATGGTAAATAGTGCTTCATTAATAGCAACCTTTAGCTGTTCCAGGGTGGTTTATATATGTACATGAGCAATGATTTCATTAGCTTCAACATGTGCTGGATTTGTGCACTAGCAGAAAGTAAGTAGGATAAAGTTGTAAAATATAGATGACATTTACATAACCAATAGGGTAAAAGACACTCACTGTTCGAAGTCTTCATTTAAATATTTAACTACTTCCCTCACATTTAGATTTATTTGCCCTTTAAAAGAATGTTTTTACTGTTGAGTTTTACTGTTGAACATTTGTTGTGTTTTTACCCCTACAATTAATTACCACAGAGCTCTGCAGTTTCGCTATTGCAGTCACTTTTCATGGAGTGGTTTCATAGACTGTTGTCTCTCGTGGTATCTCTGGTGGGCATTCAAAAAAACCCTGGCTAGTTCCCGGAATCCAAGAAACTGTGTTTATCCTAGGACTTGCTGTTTGACCATGGTGTACCCACCACCCTGAGGATATTGCAGAGCCAGATGCCACAAATGTGCTACTCGAGCCCAAGCTCTGACCAGCCCCGTGCTGTGATGGGGAGGACCACCGTTACCTCATCCACCGGTGAACCATCCTGTTACTTGTTCATAATTCCTAGACTTTCCTCCCATGGGGTCTGTCCCTGACTTTGTACGACAGGATCCTACCTGCGAGTGCGGAAGGGTAATGGGATTTCTGCTTGGTGTCAGTGACACCAAGAGCAGTGGCTCGTTTTCAGCATTGGCAGAGATCCGCCGGCGAGGAACCGTGGTGCTGATCAATAGCCTCACTGACCTCCGTTCAGACAGGCTCGGCTCTGGGGCAGCAGGCAGCCACGAATTTGTACCTGAAATCCTGGATGTGAATACAAATAAGGCTGTTATAAGTCACCATAGGCACGTGAAGAAAAGTTGGATGGTGTTTGCTGATATTTACAGACCCTGGGGAAGGAAATTTTCAGAAGTGCTGAAAAGTGACCTCTGTGCATTGAAAGCAATGGCAGCTTTATTGCTTATTTCAGTGGGAAGGTAGGTCAGCCCTGAGCACTCCTTCCCTCTCCTTCCCTTCAAGCCAGTGTTGAGAAACACTGCTGGCTTTTTTATCACAGTGGTGAATGTGTTTTGGGATATTCGTGAGTATTTGTGTGTGTCTGTTTGCGGTCTCTGCAGTGTGAGATGTGGAGGTGGAACTGGCCCCCTAGCAAAGTATTTTAAAAAGGGCTGATCATTGCGAAGAATTTTTAAGCACTCCTCAGACCAATAATGCAGACACTAAACAGATTGCTTCATCCTCCTTGGACAAATGTTGCAGCTGCTTGGAAACATCCTTGGAAACATACTGCAGCTGTACATGAGCCTTGAGGAAGGGAAGCACAGAATGCCTTTTCTTCTGACTTTCCAGGGCATTTAAAACAGGCTGGATTAAATTACCTATGTTGTGCTGTCATTGGTGCATAAAGGTTGATAATCTTCCCTGCCCCAAAACGTCTGGAGCCCTTTTTACCAACATAGTCTATGATCTCTGTTTTTTGTTTGTTTTGGAACTGCAACGTTAGCAATTAAGTAACTTTCCTTGCCATGTGGACATGTTGGTGCTAAAGAGTTGATCACCTTCCCAGTCATTAGGTGGTTAGCCCATGTCAATCTTAACTACCCAAGTATGAAACTCACAGCCAAAACCACCGTGTTGGGATGCCTAAATTCCCATCAATAAAAATATCTGGGCATCTTAATTTTTACTGTAGACTGGACATATGATTATTCAAGTCCTGAGAGTACACTGCTGATCTCTCATCCTGCACAGGAGCTTATGTCTCCCTCTGGCCTGGATGTAGGTCCCAGCCAGACATTTGCTTTGTTATCCCAAACAGCAGCCAACATAGGGTATTGCTTTTTGTGGGTCATGGTGTTGGGCACAGTGCTCTTCCTGTGTCTGGAACCTCACTCAAGGCTGTGGATTCCTGTAGGTAGCAAGATACCAAGATTTGGATGTTGCAGTGCTGATCTTAAATTTCACTCATGGCTGTAGGTCCTCCTTCTTTCCATTTATTTTCATATTTCTGATATCAAAAACAAACTGTAAGTATGTTCTGAGCAACAGCTTGCTATGGTTGAGTAAATGAAATATAGTGGATTTTGATAAGAGTTAATTATTTTGGGGAGATAAATTTGTAACATCATTAGCTTGAGATCATTCAAGGGACAAGGGAATTAGTAGTATGCATTATGAGGTGAATTAAATGTATCCATCAGCAATGATTTTTGCCTTTATTATAGTGTGTGTGCAGATTCTCAGGACTTTGATGATATCTAGATCTATTAATCAATTTAATGTTCATTCAAGGTGAACAGAAGGAGAAAAGCAAGCGTTATTCTGATTTGATATTAGTCACGAGTTGCATGCTATGGTCCAATAATTATGTTTGAATAGTATCTCCCTTTGCTAGTGAGTCAGGAGACATTGCATTTCATTAAAAGGGATTACTAGGTCATGACATCCACTGTTTTGTGAATAGCATTTGATCAAGAAGAACACAATGAAATAACCTTCAGACAAGGTTGTCAACACACAAAGACATCTTAAATGAAAATGGAGCAAATCCAACAACATTTAGACAAAATTTTCTTAGTCTGTAAAAGAAAGATGCTTAAGTGTAGAGTTATAGACTGGGTTCAGAACTGAAAAAAGACTTCCATTTTTATACATCAAATATACTACTCCACATGGGCTCAATACAGCAAACAATGTGGAGCTGCGCTCTTCCTGCTAAGCTGAATAGACATTCAGCTTTTACTCCTAACTCTCAATGTGATTTTTCTAGGAAGCCATGGGTTATATTGCTGTCTTGTCTGCCAGATCTGGGGTTGACACTCCCCTCTTTGCAGACCATCATTGTACCTAAAGAAAGCAGCTGAATGGAAGAATAAGCCATTGCAAAAAGTAGCATATTTTTTCCTGCCAAAAATGTCTGTTTCATTGGACTGAACTACTCCATCTTCAAAGCTGGCAAGGAGCCAGTAAATGCTGGTAACCATCAGCGAAGGAGTTCATAAGTATTAGGGAGAAGATCAAGCTGAAGACCATGCAATATATGAGATCACAACCGTCATGGACAACGACCTGCAGCGCATGCCTACATGAACACCACACAACCCAAGCCGCCACTGAATCCAAGCACGCCAATGATGGAAGCTCCTGACTGCTCCTATACAGCTTGTTCCCAGGGCTGGCTCACTGCTCCCATCTTGCAAACAGCTTGAATATAGGTCACAAAAGCAGTTCCTGTTCACTCCTTTGATCCTATTTAACAGCTACTTGTAAAAAGTTAGATACCTTGGCTCCTCCTTTCTTCTGGCTGATTTCTACAACTCTGGAGGACAAAATATCTGAGTACAGGGAAGGGGTGGCATCGTTTGAACTAAAGGCTGAGACCGCATCCAAACATGCTGACTATAGTTCAGCCTTTCCTCCCATCAGGCATGACCTGCCACTGTCATGGGTTGGTATCTGCAGGAGGCATCTGGTATTAGATGAAGCCATAAAAGTTTAGGCATATTGTTAGTACTGAGACAGAAGTGCACAAGATGTGCACAATTTTCATTACCTGATGTACTACCTAATGCAACACTCAAACTTCGCTATCACTTCAATTTAGGGAAAAGTGGATTATTAGAAAGGTGGTGGAGGAGAGGGGAGGCTGTGCCTCAAAGAAAATTGCAAGATGAATTGTGAGAAAAGATTAGGCAATGCAATCTAATCATCTTCCAGAAATTGTGTGCAGGAGACTATAGCTGATTTTATTGAATGGAAGTGTTCAGGGCAGTGTGTCAAATGGATGTGTTTCAGTCATGTGTATCACTGACGGGCCCAGAAACTGAAAGTTCTTTGGAAGTTCTGTGTGTGTGTGAGGGGAAATAATTTGAAACAGCACAAAATGGTCAGTAATGAGGTGAGGGATATGGAAAATACACAACAAAATGTTAAAAATCTTTTGCAAATGATTTCTGTGATAAAGTGTCCCATAAATTTAACGGTTCTGGTCAGATATGAAAGAGAAGAGAATGAAGTGTGCGTAAGGAAGAATGAAGTGAGCCCACTGGATAAAACACTGGAGTAACCCAGAGCACTATTTGGTTATGCAAAGAGCTCCTTATGCAATGCTTTTAATGGCACAGTACTTAGTGGGCAGGCTTACTTTTCCTCCCTATGGCAGTTCTACATGACCTAGAAAATATTGAGCATGATGCTGAACTCACTTTTATCACAGTAGAAAAGGAACCACTTCATTAATACAATTATAATTGTAGAAATGTAAGCTGGAACTAGCTTATTACTTCTGATTTTAAAGAAAAGTCCCATGAAGTCTCTCCTGAGGGTTCTTGAAAATGAAATGAAATGAAACAAAAATCCAACCAAACAAAACAGTCAAGTGAACTGTCTGGGGAGTGAATGTTCAATGTGTCTGGACTCTTTTTATTTAAAGTTCAAGCATCTGGCCACCAGCTTAGAAACAAATATTGGGAAAATAGTGTTCATTAGTACATTTACTTCTATCTAGAATAATTTCTAGGAGCACTTCTTTGCTTTTCATCCATGCAGACTCAAAGTGATCTGTGAGAAAATGTGCAACAGACTAGGATTTGGGGGCTTCTCAAAGAGATGAACCTGCAGCTTTGTTTATCCCATGCAAATTTCTTGGAATTTGAGAAGGAAAACCCTACGTAAGTGGAAGCCATAATGTCAAACGTAACCGTTTCATGTCACTTTTTAGCGTGCAGCACCAATCTCAGTGTGCCATGACTGTAGTTATTTCACTAGCAACTCAGAAGATGAAATAGCTCTTTCAAAGCAGAGTCTTTGGAATGAAAACATTTTCGGTCTATGCAACCCAGACGGCATCACAGAAATCACCAGGCCCTCTGTGTGACATCCTTTCTCCTCTATTGTGCCTTGAAAAAAATCTGAAACCATTTCTGTAAAGAATCTGTCACTGAAGCTTGTTACAAAATTCATCTGAGGAAAATGGAAATGGCTGCTAATGTGCAGGAACAAAAAGATAAAGACCAATTCATTTTGATGGGACATGGTGATGGATCATGGTCTGACACACTATTGGGACTGCAAAGGAATAAGCTTCTCTTAGTTAGCATGGACTCCGTGATTATTTATGACCATTACAATCTGTCATCAAGAGGGCAGAGCAGTGTTTCTGGTACTGCATGATTACTGTGCCTAATAGAAATGCTCACAAGTGGAGCAGAGAGCTGCCTGAAAGGAGATTAACATACTGAATTTTTGGACTGTATCTCCTTTCATAAACTGTAAAAGCACCGCATAAGGAAATTACTGTTCATTACGCTAAACTTCTAGAGGGAGAGCTGCAATATGGGAGGAGCAGATCCCCTTGCCTGCATGGCTTGCGCTAGGAAGCAATGGCACAAAGACACTACTCTGCATAACCGGCACTTCTTCCCCTGGGAGTCAGCCAGCCCCTTCTCCAAAGCACATGCATACAGCGAAGGGCTGTGCCAGGGCCGAGAGGGCTGGCAAGGGATGTACTAAGGGAGGTAACTCAAGCGAAGAGAGTCCTGGCCTGGCACAACAGTTAGCTGTGGCTGCCCCAGGATCACTGCCCCAAATCCTGGGCTGTGACTGGCGCAGGGGGCACTGCAGTAGCATACGTGCCTATATGCTTTGTAGCCGTATATGTCTTTCTTTTCTAAAAGATCTCAGCTGAAGACTGTTGCAGTAGTAAGTGACTCAGGAGGGCCTAGATATACTTGGTTGGGCATCACTTGCTTTTCTCAGTGTTGGTGGGTGATCAAGGTGCCCTGTTGTTTTTAGTGTGTTTCCTGGCAATGCCCTCACAACTGCTTTTCAGTCACCTGAGTCTGTTCCGTCAAGCTGGTGGTGAGAGTCACTGTCCATGTCTGGAGTGGACAGGCCACCTCATTGCTGCCGTAACCTCAGGTAGTTGTCCTCTCGTTCCCTCTCTTCTTTCCTCCCAGTCGCCTTGGCCGGACCCCACTCCACCAGCTTTGCAAAATTGAGCTTTTTTGTCGCACTGAGAAGCCTCACAGAAGCCTGTGAGCTGGTACAGATGGATTCAGGAAGCATGGCTGTCCAGGAGCTGCTGGATCATCAACAGCCTCGGGATGAGTAAGTACTGTTGCATTCACAAAACCTTTTGCTAAGATGGGAGGTGCTTTGCACACTCAGGGTTTTGACCTAGCAAGGCTGAGAAGCTCACAGTCATTTTTTACACCTGAGGCAGTTGCTATAAAGAAGTCTATCAGCTCCACATTTCTATTAACCCTTGAGGGTTATCATTCTTGCCATTGATGCTGACACTATAACTAATGGGACCAAACTGTCCAGTATAAAGTTAGATTGAGGGCCTGCTGGAACTAGAAACACTGATATTTTAAGACAAGAGCTTTCTCTTGTATGACTAGGCTGCACAGGCTTCGTCACACCTTGAGGTTAGCAGGCAGGAGGCAAAAGGAAAAAAAGCTTCTCTCGAGTTTTAAATTCTAGTAGGTGCTAGCGCCCCTTTCAAATACACAGCTGCAGATATGGAGCCAGGGCCTTGGCATGTATAAATCAATATAGCTTTAGGGAAGTCGGTGTTAATTTACAGTGGCCGAAGATTTAACTCCTAGCAATGAAGCTTTGGAAGTATAAGCCAGTTAAAAAATCCAGCATCAACACCGCCAGATTAAAAGTGTCATCATTAACACTGTAAAAACCTCATAACCTTTTTAATCAAGTAAAAATAATGTCCATGTCCTGCCCCAGGAGCAGATTAGCTGCCCTTTCTGCGAGGTGTTGTCCTTGCCATGTGCACCCCGTCACTTGGGACCATGAAGTGGCGGATGGAGAGAAGATGGCTTGGCAAAAATGGCTCAGACAGTGCTCATTTGTAAGCTGACACTCGCAGACTGGCAAAGGTTAAAAGGAAGCCAACGCTGTTTTGTAAACAGTGGGAAATATCAGCTACATCTAGTGCAACTGTGACAGAACTCGTTAATGAGCCACGACGACGTCTGGGCGATGCCTGGGACAGCGGACCAGAAATACTGAAAACCAGGACGGCAAAGAGTACAGGAGACATGAGTAAGAGGAAAAACAAATAAAACCCCAAACAACCTGAGAATTCAGAGGCTACAATAACAAACCACTGAAGACATTATATGCAGGCACTGAGCCCAAAATGTCTGCATCTGAAACCAGGCTTCTCCATTTAAAGTTAAAGTTAAAGTTAAGTTAAAACTGAGGCATGAGCAGAGATTTTTGTGAGGCGAACATGATGCCGCTTTCCTTTCGGTACCGCCAGGTGCCCCGTCTTCAGCTTTGACATGCACAAGTGTCAGACACCCTCAGGGCTCAGTTCTCAGGGGAGGGAAGAAGGTAAGATATGGCCACGGTTTGCTGTCATATTGTGACATGCTTTCAATATACTCTTTCCTTTCTTTTTGCTTTTTGATCATGTGCTACAATTAGCTGGACAGCTAAGCTATAATACTGGTAAAAATGAACCAAAGACACATCTGAAATGCTCCTAAGAGGGGAGAGAAAAATGCCTAGATCTGCACAATATTAATGGCATCAGTCACTATCAGCCAGTGATTGAAATGTGCAATGAATGGCCTTTCTCTGTTTGGCTTCTAACGTTGAATAGGGCTGCTATTTCTGGCTTTGCCAGGCTCAAAAAAAAAAAAAAAAAGTAAACTTTAAGCAAGGCCAAAGCGCCCTGCAGCTGAATTGCTGCACTGCTGACGAGCCCCTGGTTGTGGCTCAGCGAAGCAGATGAACACTGCTCACGCAGGGGTGTTGTGTGTAAGGGCAGGAGACAGTATCAAAGGAAACCATTTTAGTTTCCTTGGATAGTAATTCAAAATGTAGGGCCTAAAGATCATCTGTGAAGGGTCTTTTTAGCCCAAGATGAACTGTTGGGGATGTTTAAGAATAATTTGAAAGTACATGGACAGCAGCTCCATCAGCACCTGTGGTCGCAGGTCCCTGCGAAGCAGCCGTCCCTTTGGCCACAGGCTTCTCAGCCGCGATTAGAAGGTAGCTGCAGCCATTAGCTTGAAACTGGATGTTACTGGCTATAGGGACTCTTTCGTATATCTAATCTAATGGATGCAGTGCATGTTTATACTACTTTTTCTGAGTGCAGCCTTTGAATTTAGTCTTTCTACAAAAAAAACTCTTTGATTTTTGCCTTTCCCCTCTTGCCAATAGGAATTCCCTTATACTCTTAGAGTATATTTAACCCCACTGCTCCCTTAAGGACTTTCTGCAATGCCCTCTTTTAGAAAGCACCTCTCAAGGAGATCATCAGCTGTAAATCAAATTATGCTTGAGCTGCATTATTTCTATCTGAATTAGAAACTAAGTGATGTTTGCAGCACAGATTTAGTCTAATTATGTACAGCTTGAAACAACTACTGAGTCACAACACAGGCTCTATTCCTGTAGAAATTTATGACACTGATTTCTCAAGAAGGAAATTGTAGAAGACAGTAACAGCTGTTTAAATTGCTCTTCTTCTAGGAGGACCTGTTCATCCAGATTAAGTGCTGAAAATTTCTATCTATTTCTCTTTCAATTTGCTTGGCTCCCACTTGCCTCAAATGATCAGAAGAATTTTCAGAGCTGATCCTTCAGTGACTATGCACGTACCATAACTGAGCAGCATTAAGCTACTGCTTTCATCAACATTTCTATGGTTCCTGATTACTCATAGAATAAAAAGCTTCAGTCTTGCAATTACTCTGAGTAGATACAAAGAGCTAGCCATGGCTAAAATCTACTTTTTTGAGGCTTTGCAGGTCATTCTTAATGGGATGACAGCCTTTCCACACAGATGAATTTAAAACAATAGTGCTTTACCCTACACTGTGAATCTTGTGCACGCTTCCTCTGACTCATGCTGCTCCTTAAATACTTAATAAACATTTTATTTTCTTTATCAGAAAAAGGAAGCACACAGAGTACGATCTGAAGTAAAAACAAATAACATTTTGTGCCTATTTTATAAGACACATTCTCTTGATAAAGGTAAATCATAAAAGAATTTCTTTCCAGATTGCCAGTGATCTATTATTACGTTAGCTGTTGATTTTGATAACTGGTCAGTGTGGCCATAGAGCTAGACTGGATTAGATTCTCTCCCATACCATACATCTATTTAAGGGGCCATGATGATCAAATTATGTTTTGGTGACACTTTCACTAAACCTGAAGCTAGCAGATTTACCCTATTGTGTTTTAGAACTCACCAAAAGCAGAAGTTTGAACTTTGCAGGACCTGAAGAGAATAGATGAGCAGAAGAGGTCTGGCAGGAGGCAGGGAAATACTTGTGCCTGCAGGACTGCTCATGGACTGTGCCGTGGCGTAGTCCCTTGCCGTGGCCGGGTAGGAGGTGCCACCCAGTGCGCTCCCTACAGGCTCTGCACCTTTGGATGGGTTAGGGGCTTTTCCAGCACCTCAGTTCACTCATAGATCAATTTAATAGGCCGATGCCATAAGGACATTAAATGATTTAAGTAATTCATTAACAGATCTATTTAAGTTCATAATGAGAAACCTATTAAAAAATTTACAAAGTATTAATCCTAAAGAGAAATGCTGTTCCTGGCTGCATCTCCTTCTGTTTGTTGGCCTTTCTTGCCTCCTTTCCAGTGTTACTCTATACATGCTGTAATGCAGTTGAAGGGGTGAATGAGACTTGGCCTATGTCTGACCAGCTGCTGTGTGCGGCCAGTTCACTCACTGCATTGAAAAGTTTGAATAGATTATTACAGTATTTCTGAAAACACACGGAATCTTACCAAAGCCGTTTCTTGAGGAAAGGTGATGTTAAAGATTGTGAGTGTTTTTTGAATTTATTTTGGGTCACATGTAGAATTTACTCTTTTGTGGACTGAGATGGTTTCTACAAACCAGGTCTGTCTGATGAGAGCACACAGTTTTCTTGGCTACTCTGTCCCACTGAAGCTATACCACAGCTGCTACAGGCTCAGCCTTGGGCCCCTCCTACGCCACGAGTGCCAACTGTGTCAGATGGTGTGTGGTGGTTTTATGATGTGGATTCCCCTAACCACTAGAGACTGAAGAGAGACCACCAAGGTTGTTACACTTAATGATTATTTCAAAATTAAACTCTGATTTTGAAGTAAAAGCTTAATAGCAAATCCACTCAGCTCTGATTTTTTTCCTTTGGGTATGCCTTATCGCCTGGGCTGCTCTGCACCATCAGTTCTGGGGAAACTTTGAGACTTGTAGATTTTACTGGGGAGTTTTCTTCAAGATAGCTTTTCATTGAGGGTTGGTCTGCTGTTGCTATGCTGATTTTATAGACCAGTCTGTACCAGTTTTCTCTTTTGGACTTGATCCTGCAAAGTATTGAACAGCCTCAACATCTACTCCCATGAGTGGCCAGAATTGGAATTATCCAGCCTGTCAGCATTAGCACTATAGGTATTCAGCGTATGAAAATATTTGGAGAAGAAAATACAGAATGAATCAAAAGCAAGAGCAAGCGAAGCTGGTGCCAGATAAATGCAGACAGAATTATGACTGCTAGACAGAAGTGTTTCCAGCTTCCACATTTCATCTAGCCTGTGGTGGTAAAAACAGGCTATCAACATGTATGTCAAGCTAACTGTCTTACTTTAAAGCATAAGTTTATAAATAGATGCATCCTGGAGGTGTCTGAGGCTTAATCTTAGAAATAGTACTTTAACTGAAATGAAGTGCTCAAGAAACAAAAGAGAAATGATCTTTCTGAAACAGTTTTTGTAATTTAATCCTCCCATGTAAACAAGAGACAATACAACCTTCTGGGACTCTTGTTAGCCAACATTCTCCCAACTGCAATGAAAGAAGGATTTCAAAACTATTTCACAATTCTGTTTGGATGAAACATGTGTTTACTGTATGTAAATGAACGAGACATTCTGTTCTTTCAGGATCCATCAAATACACACTGTGTTAGCCGGTTTGGCATATACAGGAAAGTGGTCTCCTTCACAAGATGTTGTACAGACAAATAGTTGTTTTCCACCGAGGGTTTCCAGACTTTGCAAAAAAAATGTAGCCTAAGTGCAAATTTTTTGGCTCAAAAGTCATTTAACTTACTGTTCACTTATTTTGCTAGCTACAGATGACAAAATAAGTTATTTAATGAGAGAGATGTGCAGTCAGTTTCCTGTGACAATAAATCTTTGCTGCATTGTTCACATTGTCAAGCAGAACGTGCTCAGAAATGTGACTAGTCCCAACAGCTTGAAGCTGCTGATTTCTCTGTATGAGAATTTCCTTTAATAGCTCAGGTTCTTGCATATAGACAAGCACTGTCATGGCATCTGTACTAGCAAGCCTCTTTCCAACTAACTAAGTGAAAAGCCAGGCTCCACTGCACATTTAGTATGTTGCTCCTCTGCCAAGCTGTTTGTGCATGGAAGCTGTTCAGTTATACACTTTATTTCTTTGCTTTTCTGTTCACTGTTAGCATATCACTTGTTGAGCTACGGAGGCTACACCACTGTGGTGGTGCTTTTCATCTTGGCCATTATATCTGGATTCAGTCAGGGAATAAAACCTCTCAGTGGGACCAAACATCTACATGGGCCAAAGGTTTCCACTCTTTAGTAAGTCTTTTTGCAAAGGATGAACTGCTGCGGGTTAGAGTCTGGGTCACTTTGGCATAGGGGAGAAATGAAGAGCATTATATTGTTCCTCAGTGTCCTCTGAGTTACTATGCAACCACCTCCCTTGTTCACACAAGAAGCCCAGCTTGGCCATCCCTGCCCACCTCAGCGGGACAAGGCCGTGCCTTGAGTCGGAGACTTTCTGCGAACTGCTGACGGATTAGTTTATCCAGCCTGGTCATGGCCTTGGGTCACACCAAGGAGCAGACAAGGAGCTGGATAACGATTTATAGCATGACAGCCAGTAAGCAGCAATAGCTGTGACGTGCGCAGACTGTGCGGACATTATGCTATTACCTGCACAGCTCATCCATTTGAAGTGGGCCTTTGTTTTTACCACTGCTGAATACTTTCACTCCAATACTCTGGCCTGGCTGAGCTGTGCTTGACAAAAGCCCGTAGGGAGTTGTGAGGGACACCAGCAGCAAGTCATTCTGCGGGTCTCCAATTTCTGTTGCTGATCCGGACTTTCCTTGTGTATCGGAGAGGTCTGGGGCCAGCCTCCCGGTCACGGGCAAGCAGGAAAGCAACTGATTCCTTCAGAGGGAGGAAAACCTGTTTGACTGGGATGTGTTAAAGGTGGCGTATCCCACACAGGGCAGAGGGACTTGTTCGTAATCCCACTGTTGGCTGTCTTAGTGGGTAGCTGCTTTTATCACTCTTTCTCCTCTTCCTGACAAGATTCTCATCACTTCAAACAAGTTCAAGATGATGCAAACCAGCCTGTCATAAAATCTTGTTCCATGTAGTAAAGGTTTTTTTTTCTCTGTTAGATATGTGAATATTAAACTATCCAGTTATTCTGGTTCCAGTCCCATGCTACTAGTGTTTCTAGAGAGCGAAAAAATGCAACCTGTATGTTTCCTCTTACAGATTTATTGCTGGATGTTGTACTGTTCAGCGATCACATTTACAGCAGCTACATGGGCATTTTTCTCTATTTGATACTTGCACACGAATCTGCCAAAATACCAAACAAGCAGCACTCCAGCAGTGTTATTTGTAGAAAATCTCAATTCAAATGCTGCACTCGGAAAAAGTATTACAAACATCTGCTGATTCCCTAGCACAAGTCTGCTGTTACCACTTATGAAATGTTAAAGGTATTAGCGTACTGCATCATTTTCTTTTTGTTTGATACTGAGTATCAATCCTTACTGGAGTCAGTGGGCATTAAGAGTCCTCACATCTACAGAGAATTAGGAGCGAAGACCATGGGGCAAGCTTGTCACATGTAAATGCAAACTGGCAGGTCCAAGTCAGGATTGTTCCAAGTTCTGAAAAGTCTGGAAATCTGAAATTTACACTGAGGCCAATTCCTGGGAAATATTAGATGTATCTACAAGAGTACTTCAGTTCAGATCAAAAATGTGCTTTTGAAGCAAGTCTTCCGATCAGCCTGACCTATCAAGCTTTGGTCTCTTTGCACAGTGCTCTTGAAGTGCATGAACTGGATTCTTTTTGAATAAAGAGAAATCAGAAGATGGCTCCTAATGTACTCCAATGCTAATTGGCATTCAGTCCACAGGACCAGCCTACAGTTAACTTTAAGTAAAACCCCTGAGATGTGTAGAGTGCAGATGTTAGGTCCTCACCACTAATTGCTTTGGTCTGTGCATCCACACCAACTGCTTCCCACTACTGCTAATGCGGTTACAGCCAGCTTTAACTTGAGTTTAAGAAATGCAGAGTATTCTTATTTCTCTTTGAAATCAGTCATGGATGCTCAACATTTTTTGTGAAAATAAACAGTATGCCCACATTCCTGAAAATCATATGTTCTGTGAAAAATGTCCAACTTTTAAATCTGTATGGGACTTTAGTTCTCTTTGAGCTAATAGAGGAGCAAAATCTAAAAAAAAAATCTCAGCAGCTTTCTTCTGTGATACACTTAAATTTGGTATTTATGTTTGACAGGTTGCATTACTTTAAAGTCTACAGGTTATTCTGGATTGTTTTGCAAACAAGCAACTACTTATTTATTTGCCTATCCTGAAATCCATCACAAAAATGCAAATCTTTTTGAATAGTAAACATAACTAAATGCATTATAAACATATGATTAGGAAGTGTCTAAGAATCCCTTTCTCAAAAGCTCATACTCTCAGCTGTTTTACATTTATATGGTAATGCAGGGCAGAGACTACCGAAAAGAGTACAATTATTTTTAAATAACACCTGAATACTTATTTAGCTGTGCACTAGCCAGATCTTATAGGCCCCAACATAAAACCAATGGAGGCTTCAAAATCTATTTTGACGTTATGATTAGTATCAATAGGTACTTCTCCTACCTTATGGCATATGAGTAGCTCTGCTTTCAAACAAACAGTGAGCATCTTTTAGAACAAATTAGTCTCATTTTTGGTATGATGCTATTGCTCAGTGCTTTGCATTGGCTCCCTTCCAACTCTCTATTCCTATCAGTCTGCTTCCTCCTCTATGTATTTTGTCATTTGCACTAGAAAATGGAATTTACAGCATCTGACTATGTTCTTGGATGCTTCCTGCTCTCCTGCCATTTGATTCTATTCCTTTACATATTCTAGATGTTTGGTAATCTTTTACCTGTGAATGACATGAGCTAGAGTTGGGGATATTCCTTCCGCACCTTGCCGCTCAGCCGGCTCTGTGGAATTGGAGGTCCAGGCCTGCAGCTCCCAGGCAGTCGGCAGTATCACGGCTGGAACATTGGCACATCACTTGCTCCATGGCCCAAACCACTGGAGTAAATAATCTGAAATGCTTTTAATTCAATGTTCAGCATAAATGATAGCACAGTTGTTAGTTGTTAGTTATTACACTGGCTAGCGGAGGTTAAACCACAGAGGTTCTAAAATTAGCTTTATGCTAGATGAACTTTTCAAACATCCTGGCTGGGCTAACTTTCTCAGGAGAAGGCAGGCCCTTCCCACTGGTGTGAGGCTGATAGTCAAGGGGTTAAGGGAAATGAATCATTACAGCTTCTTTCATCTGTCCCATTTCCTCTTGCTGCCCCGCACTACAGTGGCAGAAAAGGGGTTGCCAGGTATTGGCTAGCACCTGGTGTAGCTAATAAAGTATGTGAAGTATTTTATGACAGAAGTTTAATTCCAAATGTGCTCTGTTGTTTCATCCATTCACAGAATATATGCATCAAAATACGGTGTCTGAACAGACATGTATATAAGACTGTGATAGCCCTATTGCATTTGTTGATCAGAGCAATTTTAACTCAAGCAGCCAGTTTGGTGGCACACACAACCCAGCCTTGCAGGCACGCAGAGGGCATGGGCCCTTAGGCCTTGCAATTTTCAGCAATATAATAGTTTCTCGGTTATAATATAGGCAGTGCCTCCTAGAGGAGTTCAGACACTGTATAATGTACCTGCTGTTGGCTCCAGAGCTGAGGTGGGTACTGTAGAAGTGTCTTAGATGCACCTTCATCCCATTCAAAACAGAACAGGGCTGTGTTGAAGCATGACCACAATGCATCTATATACATACATACATACACACACACACACACACATATATACATGTATACACATACACACGCACTCCACTCCATGTTGTTTTATGACCTTGCCAGACACGAAGAGGAGTGGGAGGTGCTGGCAGTAGGCCTGGGGTGCAGACATGGAAATAGCTCTTCCAAGACTGTTTCACCCCCGCCACAGCAGAGGATGTGAAAGGGGAACTTGCCGCAGTGTAGGCAGCTACCGCATCTGCCAAATGTGCACTATAAAATTGTGCTGAGACTGCTTTCCCAGAAAAGCCCTAGCAAGTTGCCGTCTCCTGACCGGCTCCTTGTCCTCTGTTAGTCATAATCTGAGATCATGAACCTGAACATGTGTTAACCAGGATGGAGATGTGGATGAACAAATAGTTCAGCCTGGGAATCTGAATGAGACCCCCTTTTGACTAAAGACTGACCCTTTCTGCTGTGCTGGAGCACTGTACACTATTCAGCAACCACAGCAAGAGAAAATGTGTACAAAGTGTGAAATGGAGATTAAATGATCTTCTCAGTCTTCTTCCATTAAAAAACAGCTCCGTAGTTCTCCAGTACACAATCTGGCCAAAAAACCTGAATAAATCCATTTTTTAATGTGCAGCCATCAAGACTATACTTGTATATCAAAAGCCTAGAGATGCTTTAGGTGAGAAATCCATTTAGTGAGTGCTATTTGGCAAATAGAGAAAAATCACACTGTGACATTTTAGCTTTTAGTTGTTTTCATTATTTATTTTTATAATAATTCTTATTCAGTTGTTATTTTTTAATCGGACCTTTTTTACATTTTGTAATTTGTTCCAAGTCTACTGCCTCTAAAGCTATAATTAAGCAAAATGGCCAAATAGAGAACTGATGTAAAGGGAAATGGTAATGAAATACCAGTGACTGTAGCCTACAATAGACAAAAGTAGTATGCACTTGGGTCCATCAGTCACTTTAATTGATAATTGATGGGCCATATTTCAAAAATTCAGTGAAATGAATAACATACAGTTACAGTGACCTTGCAAAATAAATACCAATGCCCTGAAGACACACTAAAAACATATAAGGAAGTAGAACTGTTTTCTCTGTTTTAAACAACACTTGATTCAATGGACAAAAAAAGCCAAGGAACACATTCTTCTAGATGATTTAAGACGTAATATGCTGATACATTTCTTCCAATAGCAACAATTAAAATAGCTTGCTTGTGTAACTAGACTATAGATATTATTTCCACTATTAACCCATGATTCTTTAAACAGTATTAGTTGCCAAAAACTGCAGTTAATTTTGATCACAGAAGCATCTGATTTACCAGGATTTATGTGAGGATTTTTTTCCCCTTTTACTCCAAAACCTAGTACTAGGATAGTAATTAGTGATGAAGCCACACAAGCAGGTTCAACTCGGAACTTAATATGTGTGTCTCCAAACTTGGAAGCGCTTTTGTACTGAAATCTGCTCATCCCGTTTTAAGGAAACAGGGCCAGGCAAGCTACAACGTTTTGGGTCTTCAACCAAGGCTCCCTAAAAGTCAGGTCTACAGTTCCAGTTTATGTATGTCTCTCACTCTCTGTAACTCTGTTTTAGAACAATTGCTCTAAAGAATCACTTTAAAACTGTAGTTTAAACAAAAATGTGGGCTTTTTTTTGTTAAGGAGTGCTTTGCAGGCTCTAGATCTCTCTTTGATCATGTCAATTTAATTCTATGGTCATTTGCCTAAATAAATAAATAAATAAATAAATAAAGTGCTGATGAATATCTGTTGCGATGCAGCGCAAAACAATTGTATTGCTTTAGTGCAAGAGGCTGAAGTCACATTCATGCTCAAAGAGTGAATCATGCTGCTGCTTGGATGAATGAACAGATGAGAGTCGTTTCAGCCTGTTTTCCATTAGAAACAGTGGAAAGAGATGTCCACCCGATTTGAAAATGCAGAAATAAGAAAAATAATATTTTTTTCAGTGTTTCAGGTTTCAATAGAAAGATTTGAAAGGTAACTTGTTAGGTAACTTGTTAGAAAGATGACAGAAAACCTTATCTCTGAAGATCAGAGAAGCTACTCTGAACAGCCATGACACCAGCCATATTCTTGTCCTGCTGTGGCAAAGATGGACAAAAACATCTAACCAGAGTGTATCTTTAATAAGGAAAAGACGGCCATCATTAAAAAGTCATTATTTGCTAACATGTACCACCCAGTAGTGTGAGTTTTTCAGCTTACATCTTCATCCAGCTTTATTGTGTGGTTAATATTAAGTTCTTCAGTTTTTCTTGGCTGCTCATAACTTCGAAGGGATCATGGAGAGGCAGAACTGTCCTGGGGCTATTCTGCATTACAGCAATGAACTGCTCGGCCCCAGAAGTTCAGAAATGCAAACATAACATTAGACACTTCTCTCCCCATCCTGCTGTAGGCATGGTGGTCCTACAGATCTGAGCCAATATTTCCAGAAGTATCAACTTTGTGCCAGTGATTCCCTTCCCCTGTGTGTCTTTTTTTTAGAGGGGAGCTCAGATCCACAATTCCAGGTGAAATCAGCTCAAGCTTTAGCTACCGTCTCTCAGAAATAGGCTTCTTGGGCTTCTCTGATTTGCTTGACAACTTTATGTATGTAAAGAATACATCTCAGACTGGATCAAATACATCTTTTTGAGAATTTTTTACTGGTTCCTAAATCAGGAAGATATAATGGTTAACACAGCGCCTATTAAAAATGCTGCACTGGCTCCTCATGTTGTCAAAAAGAATTATGAAGGAGAGCAGAGGTCATGCACATTGCAAATGTGCTTCTGCTAAAGCAACTTATTCCTGGAGGAATAAACACAGACAGTATTGAATCACTCTGTCATCATTAGAAATTGTCAGAGTTCCATAATGTTTGAGAGAGCAGACAGGCTGGCAACTACACAGGAGCAGAAAAGAAATATTCACACTGAAAAAATGCAATGAACATTTTAGTCTAGTTCACCTGGCTATCTTCAACTGATAGCAATGATAAGATGGGTTGCTGTGAAGGAGTGCAGTTTTCAACTGGCAAAAAGACTCTCCTTGGTGCCACACCTTAGTGAGAATATTTCTTGGTGAACAGCCAACATACATTTTTTGGAGAAACACAGATAATTAATGTAGATAATTTTCCAGAAAATAGAACAACAGTCTTGTAAATAATAGTACCCCATTTAAGTTCTATAAAAGAAGAAAAGTTTCTAAGTTTCACTTTGCTTTGAATGCTTAAATGGGATGTGGTAATGATAGTCATTTTTTTAAAGACTGAAGAAAAATGAAATAGTACTATGATCTTGTTCCTTCTTCTTTATCATCTGTAAAGATGCTAGTTATTATTTCAAGCCTATTAGCTTGAAAAGTTTGCTTTACTCATGTAAGACTCATAACTGAAAAATTTTGCTTAATGATGGTATTACTCTTGAATAATGGTCACTATTGTTCTATCAAGACTAACAATCTTGTGGCGGCGATGCTTAGTGGGGAGAGAACTGCACCACTCTGTTGGATGATCTGGCTTCTTTTCCTAGCTGAAAAATGTGTGTAACAACACAGGAGAAACATTGCTGCCACATACTGTAATTAATAGCATAGCTGGAAAATTTTTAAGGGCAACTTCACACTGCAGTTATGAGCAGGAATTTTTTAAAAACCCTTTCCAGATTCTGGAATGAAACAACTAATTGCTGGGAGATTTCTACTGATTTCCAGAAATAATCTAGGCAAGAGAGTTATTTTACTTATAACAGGTTCCCCACAGCACAAATGCATGCAGACGTGCCTGCCTGTGGGTCTTCCTTTGCCAGTCAGACCCACTTCCTAATGTAACTGGCTTCAGTAAGGCTGCTGTAATCCTGTTACTGCCAGACTGAAGTCTTCCCTGAGTCACATGCCTCTTTGGAAGATACTTGCTGTTTCTACCTTTTCTTTCAAGACAGAAACACCTTTCTGTGTTCTTTTCTGTCTAACTTCCAACAGTCAGATGGAAAGTGGGCTTGACTCTTCATTCAGGGCACATGAAGTATAGTTCCTTGGTCCTTTCTCGCCCCCAGTGTGGATAACAACATTTCGGTCTCTCTGCCTCCAAAGCAATTGGATTTTAACTGACACAACTGCAATATCCGCACAGGAAGGGAAAGTAAGAAAAATGCATGTTAAGTCTGTGTCTTCAGACTCTCCTTCAAGATCACTGGTATAAAGACCTCTCCTTTCTCAGGGTTGCCATTGGCTTTCACAGCTGCTCATGGACTGTAAAGACTTGACTGACCAGCACAGTAAAATAACTTGTTTCTGATGTAATTTCCACTCAGTACAACTCCAGGTATTTCATTTTCTTTTAATAGAATCTGAACTTTGCCTTATATGTTACTGGCTTGTGAGGGCAACATGAGAGACAAAAGAGAAAAAGGCCTGGCCCACACTCTGACCTTGGAATATATTCATAGAAAAAAAAAGATAGATGCAAAAACACCACAAAAAAAGAAAAATCTTGGATTGTTCATGGTTTGTTTGAACTAACACAATATGTGGTATATAACAGACTACCATGCTGTTGTATAATTGATTTTACATTTCTGTCCCTTTAGAACTTTATAGAACATTATGGAATCTGGCACCAGAATCGTTTCCGTCTAGCCATAAGGAGAAACACCAAACCGCTTTAAATGTCCCCAGCAGATATGATATTCCTCAACTCCATATTAAACATTTGCAGAAAGAGTATTATTGTCCAAGTTATAATCACTCAGAATATGGTAGGTAATTCACTACTAAGGAATCCTAGAATCTTTAAAACATATGTATACATATGTATATCTTATTTGTACATCACTGCTACTAGCTATGTTGTTTCCCTTAAGATCACACAACAGTGTTGTCTTGAGGCTCCAAGGGAAGATATTTATTCAGCGTTACTATATTTCCACAGGTCCTGGGGTGGTCATGGAGATATGGCATGCAAGGACTAAAATAAGGCTGACTGACTGTTTAGATTGCTTTTATCTGAGAATTTTACAGATGTCATGATTCTGTATCACTGCAGTAACTAGAGCACCACCATGAAGATGACTACACATAGAGCTGAGCTCATCTTTGCCAACTGCTAGGATCAGAATAAGAAACTGGAAGCACATGGGCATTTAACAGGGTTTGGAAGAGGAGAAAAAGGGGGAGACTAGAACTACTAATAAGGAAAACTATGAACTTTGATAGTTTCTTGAAACTTTCTCTGGCCTAGAGTCTGCCAGAACTCTCTGGAGCCCTGTCCTTGTCACTGTGCTGATCCCAAATAACAAAGAATGCAGCTTTGAAAATGTTTGCCTGGTAGGAAATGTCTTGTTAGAACATGAGGCAGCTCTCAGGTGCACATTTTTCATGTCCTGCTACAGGAAGATCAAAACATTGTCAAGGATGTGTATTCAGCTGAGAAATGTTAAAAATGCCACTTCCAGCTTAAGGCATACTTTTGATGTTACATCTACCGCACATCTTAAACTGTCAGGCTACAATGAAATTTGTCACCTATATTTTACACTTGTATTAAGTGAGAACGTGAAAATCGACCTATAGTAACACTAAGTTTGGCAATTCTTGTATATATAACTGTTACCAGAATGATTTTATAAACCAAGGCTGTCAAACACATCCTGTTGTAATCTTCTGGGAGACAGAATGCTGCCTAGGACAGCCAGCCAGTTTTACTATCTTAGAACGCTCTCTCAGGTCGTATTAAATCATTGGCAGTGAATTACTTTGTTAGGCAGAAGAGCTTGTCAGTTCTGAAATTGAGTATTGTTCTGCCAAGTTAGAGGCACAAAAAAATTCTAATTTGTAACTGAATCCATGTATTCTTTGAAATGTAGTAGATGATCTAAGAGAAGACAGAGAGAAATGTTTAAAAGTACAAGAGACAAGTGCAGTTCTGCCTGCCTAGCTTCCAACTTGAAAAGCCATCACAGCACGGTTCAGACTTGTGCACGAAATTTTGCGGCTCAGTTTCTCTTTTTGCACACATCTTTGTATCACTGCAAAGTTTGCGCTTTGGCACCACCTGAGCCAATAGTTAGCATTTGCTTAACTGGATCTTGATAGTCTGAGCTTAATCCTCTGTTGAAAGCTGGGCATATGCCAGAGGGTGGAGCTTAGTTTAGGATTTCACATATATATACTTAACACCAGAATGCACTGTAAATATTGAAACTAGTGATTTTGGTGTTTGTGCCATATTCCCTATACTCTTGGGAAGGCAGAGCAAAATTCCTAGATCAAATGAAAATTGACTGAAATCCTGTTATATTCACTCAGAATGAGAATCAATTAAGAAGAACAGGCCTCAGCATGCAATTTTAAACTTTGGATGGAATTTAAGAAAATATACATTATAAGTCACATACAGGACATTTCTCCAAGACTTTCTTCTCCGAAAAAGAATGTTAATTAATTCATGTGGAAAAGGAAATGAATTAAAGGGGAGGAAGAGAAGAAGGGTATCGCAGGATATGCAGGACCTTACTGAGTGCCATAGATGTCTTGGAGGAAGGGGAGAGCAACGGCAGATGGGCCACCAGGCTGCTACACTTGCAGCTCAGTCCCTCTCACTGTTTACTTTGATTTTATAGTTTTTATCTCAAAAGGGAGCTCTGTACCTTAGGCACTGCATAGCATGTAACTAGCTCGAGAAATGACTGGAACTTCAGCTCAAGCCTTTTAGAGTTCCTATATTTCTCTGGGTTTTTTTTCTTTATCTTATGAAATATAACTTTGGTCAGCAGTGCACAAGGCTAGTTTAAATCAGGCTCCAGTCACCTGCCTTTCAGCACTTTGGGAGTGTTCATTAAAATCCTCCTTCTGACATTTACTTATAGTTCATCCTTTCAGTGCACTAATTGCAGGTAACATGCCCGAAAAGGCCAGCAAAACAGGTCCTGCTCTTACTGCGAGGGAACGCAACGATGTTAACGGCTGGTCCTCTTGGCTGCTGGCCCCTCTGACATGCCGAGCAGCGGGGACAGTTTCAAACGGGACTCCTGGATGCGGCAGGAAAGCTGCACTGAGGCCCCAAGCGCATGTCTCCATCTCCTAGTAAACCCATCATGATGGTATCATCCTCCTGGTACATTTTTGCAACCTTGCTCAGAAACGGAGATGCCTTCCTCTCCCTTCCTTTTCACTGAGTTTTCCTGTGAAGTTTTGTATCTGGCTCAGGCTCACCTATTTTATACCAGTCAATCCCCACTTCTAGATGACATTTTTGCTTGACATGGATGTGCTTTCCGGAGCTATTTTCAGCTGACGTGAGCTCATTAGCAATACTTTTCTGTAATGTACAGATTCCTCTCGATGCTGAGGCTAACCCTGCAGAAGCGTACTCTGAACCCTTCCTCTCAGGCCTGGCACCACATGCGGCGATTAGTCATCCCTCTTGTGCTGAAATCTCTTTTCCCACAGCTCTTCTGGCAGTTCCATTCTCTCTTCATCATCTCACAAAACATCTCACCTGGCACGAGGCCAGCACCTACCGCCACGGCACGCACTGCACCCAGGGCACCTCGTTCATGGGCTGGCAGAGGATTCTGCACAGGCTCAAAAGCAAAGGCATTCAGGGTTTTTCTTCTAATTTGCTTTGATGTGGACATCTGTGAATTTGTTTTCTGCCTGTTAGTACGTATTATAACTTCTCACTGTGTCTTCTCTTCCTGTTTTAAAATCATTATAAGTTGTATGTAGCTTGATAAAATGTGCCAGTTGGACTAAAATTAAATTTTGCTTTAATTTGAGCGCTTCTCCCTATTAATCTTCATACTTTGTTTTGGAGATGTCTGTTAGGTTTATTTTGTTTTATTTGCTTAAGTAAGTCTTGCATGATCTTTGCTGTGCTTGACTCCATTCACATTAATGTGTGTAAATCAAGAGTAACTATTGCAAAGCCAACAAAATTATAATTGGTTGTAGGAAAAGGAGCAACTGCAATTTAGAGGCTGAGTCTGTAATCACATTCGCATCCAGTGGATTTTTCTTTTTATATCAACTACTGCATTTCATTGATTAGTATTTACAAAGTAACATAATGATGCAAGCAGATGCACAGACCAGATTACAGATAGCAGTCACAGAAAAAATAAATCTGCTTTTGGCAAGAAAATTTCTTTACTTCATAATCAACCCTCCCCCATAATTTTGCTCGGATTTCTTTTAACAAACCTCTATATGTAGATGTAAACGTTAGAAAATGATCAAGATTAATCTTCAAGTCTAAAAAAAATTAGCATTGTTACAATGTAATAGTGCTGAGCACACTTAAAAAGATTTCTGCAACTATCACACTTGGCATATTACATAGAAAGAAGTATGAGTTTCAGACCTTATGCAGAGTCTTCTCCTCTGGCATATGAATGTTCTTTTTGGCGTCTTGGTATGTACAAGTGACCTCACTTTTGATGGGGTGTCCACAGTCAGCATTTGGACCTGCTGCTTGTTCTCTGTTGGATAAATGGATCCATTGTCAAAACGACTTGTTCCAACCAGGGGAATGCTCATACTGTGCATCTTTCCACAAGGCTGAGGAATTGCGCATCATCACTGGCACTGCTAAAAAGAGGAAAAAACAATGTGGGAATCTACGTCCTGAGGGCATACAGTGCTCTGAGAGTCTATCGAAAATAAACACGTTTAAACAAAAGCCACACAACTCATAGGAAGTGTACAGAGTAGATACAAATACAGTTCATCCAGCAGATGGTATTCAGTGACAGTGGCTGAGGCAACAAGTCGGGATTTTTAGTCTATCTATTGTTGAATGCAGGCTCCAAGGTAGTCCAACGCTAGTAAGAGATGATCCATTGAAAATGTTGGTTCCACCAACCCCAAACCATGAATGACTTTTCCTGGCTGAAGACAGAGTGCTTTGGTGTGCACCAATAAAGGAAACTTGGAAATTTTGCTCTGAAAAAATGTCTGGTGAGCAGAAGCTGCTTTCTAGAGGGTACTGTCTTACCCTCAGGAGATGAAGGCAGTAAGCACTGCACATATGCATGCAGTGTGCTCAGGAGAAGTCATCTTTTCTTCAAGTGCTGCATGTTCCTTTTGGAGCAGAAGTGGGGGAGATCACCTGCACTCTCCAATATGCTTGCCACAGACACAATTATCCCTAAGTTGTGCCTCAAGAAATGGAGCTTTGCCGTGCTGGTTAACTAAAGCTGTCAGGTCACTTCAGCTCTCTTTGTCTGGAACAGAATTAACCCTCTGGTAAATGCTGAAAGCCAAATGTTGGCATCCTCAGAGTGAAATAGGGATGAGATCTGAGGGGGGCAGTATATATTGGAATATTTATGACCTCATGCTTGCCAGAAGAGCTAAAGCATAGTCTTTCTGGGCACTATTAGCAGTTGAAGTGAACTAAATTCATGGCTTTTAGTCACTTGCTTATTTTGGAAGGGTATCTGAACTCATACATTTTGGAATAGAGTCCTGGACACTACTTGTGGCATTTAAATGCCATAATGAATCAGGAGTTGAGGATATTATTCAATACCTTAAATTACAATATCAGATTTGTGACCTATGATTAATGTCAACAAGTGTAGCAGTGTTCTAAATGATGTCTTCAGGAACAACAGTCTTTGACCATTTTTCTTATGGTCATGAGGTCAAGGTGATATGCACTCAGCTCACAGTGCTGGGCTCTTGCAGGACCTCCAGTGTGTGGTGCAACGGATGTGCTGTGTTTGAAAAGTGCTTCCAAAGATGTCTTCATCCCAACTTTTCCCCAATCAGCTGGCCCAAACTGGAGCCAGAATTTCAAAATTAGATACCCTCAAAATATTGAATATGTATCATTGCATATATATATATTGCATATAACAGTAAAAATGCTTTTTATCCTGACTCTCCCTACTTCTCTGTGTACATAGGAGCAGACTGGCAGCGCTAGTTAGAGGTCTGCTGCCTTTTGCAGTAGCATCTTGGCGTATACCCCTGCTTTCTTCAGTGGTGTGTGATTGGCAAGAAAGGAAGACTGGCCAAATGACAGGCTTCAGAGTAAGGTTACCATTTGGGTAACATTAAGCAGAAGACAACATGCTTCTAAACCACCTTATATGATTCACATAGTGAATAGTGCCACCCACACCTAATCCGTGTTTGTCTGAACTGCCAAAACATTGAAATCTGTGAAGAAAGCAGCCTAGAGAGTTTAAAGCGATTGCCTTGCTTTGAAAGAACATCTTCTTAGGACAAACACTCTGCTGGGGACGACTAGGATGACTCGGGGGAGAAGTCTGGAATATCCTCGCATGACTAGTTAAAGTGGAGCTTACATAGTTTCCTCATAGCTCACTGCTGCTTAAAGGGTCAAATACTATTATGCACTTCTAATTGCTCAAAACTAAAATTTGTAGCAGGAGGGGACCCAGAAGTCAGGAAATCCCTCACTTCATAATCTATTGTTTCAATAGAAAGCCTATTCTTTAAACATGCTGCAGATCTGGGCCCTGGTCCAGCAAGGCATGAGAGCACACGATTGATGGTAGATCTAGCGTGGCATCCGATTACTCAGCTGTTACATTTTCTCACAAGCATCCCTGTGCTTTCCTCCCATGCAGATTTGGGGCTCAGTGGAGCTAGAAAGCTATGCTGGTACCTTCCTTCCAGTCCTTAAAGCTCTCCTTGGCCTACCAAAGATTTGAGGGCAGTTAAGCCTGCTGATGCACTAGGACTGTTGCCACTCATGCTGATAAATATTGGCTTATCACTTCTGTGTGATCTCCCACCTGCATGGACCCATGTGTGTATCAGACTGCAAAAGCTGTATGGCAGGAATTTCCTTTCTGTTCACAACCAAGAAAATAGACTCTTTGTCCTGGAAGTGGCTCCTAGGCACTACAGTAATACAACTGCTAATGCTCACGTAGTAACATTAAGGACATATTCAGCAGCTTTAGAAGATCTGGAGAAAATTCTGCAGCCTGCAGAATAACTTTATGTAGGCAAACATGAAAATTTTAATCTATACTTTCAAGCTGGTAGGAAGCAAACCAGCTTGGATACATCAGACAATGAAGATATACCATTAGACTCTTAGTTCTTTATGTCAGGAACTGTGTTCTCATTTATTTCCTGTATATTGTAAACCCTTCACTGATGCTCTGGTAACACTCACAGTTTGTGTGTATTGGGCACGTCACAGCCTTAGTGTGAGAGAAGGAACTACAACCTCATCATCTCACAGAATGGCTTCCTTAGCCCAGGCTGCACAAAACCAGTTAAAAAGCACAAGTACTGCTATGCATTCAGGGCTTTCTCCATGGCGAAGCAGTGTTCATTTTTCAGAGGTAGATACAACAGATGGGGCTGGTGACAGGTGGACTAGAATATATGCAGAGAAACCTATGCATCTCTCAGGAGCGGAATTTATTGTTTTTGTGCAAACAATCAGTTTGGATTTACACAGCTCCAAGTCTGTGATTTGGGCTCTTGTCTAGGAACAAGCACTTCAGTAGTAATAACTGATCAGCAGGGATTTTTGTGGGCCTGAGATATTTTTATGAAAAAACCTCTTGCTATTTAAACCAGGGGTAATGGTGAAAATTTGTAGGTGGCAAACATTTGCTAGAAATCGTGTATTCACTGGACTCTTATATGGGTTTTGTCCCAGCTCTGGTACATGTCTTTTTCAGCATTCATTCTCCTAGTCCTAAAATGACCTATTAGTCAGCCTCACTTATCTACTTCAAATCTCTCCTAACAGCACACCTATTTATGCTTTATGTTTTCTTCAGTATAACAGTGATTAAAAAAAAACCCCAAACCCAATATGATATACTTTATACCACCATATCGCTGGTAAGTTGTTTCAGTTTTTGATCAATTCATTCCAAGAAAGAAAATGCTTCGACTTGTTTTCCTTTGAGGAGAGATAAAATAAAGCATATTTAAAACCCCCAGTGTCCCCAGACCAGTGTAGGGGAGCAAGGCTTTCCTCCGTTTTCCACTAACTGCAATACTGAACCTCTGGGGCTGGGGTGAACATGTGACGTGGGACTAGCAATGGTGTTTCTCTGCTGGGTTTTCCATCGCTTTGTGTTGCCACTGTCAATATGCAAAAAAACACCTTTTCAACCTCCTCTCATTCTGAAGGACTTAAGGTGCCCTAAGGCATTTTATTCACTCTCATATCAGTATCACGCATGGGTCTTTTCTCTTGTTGAGATGTATGATAAGAAAAAGAAATGCAAAAGAGAGAAGCACATGAACAGCATGAGTTATATTCCCACAGATTGTGCAGTTTTTGCTAACTATTGTCCCAACCTGCCCCCAGGGAGCTCCAAAGAACATGATGCATCTATTGCTGTTGCTCTCCTGACCTCCAACACTGATCTGTTGCCCAATAAAATATCTCTGAAAGGACGGCGTGGTGTCACAGCTGGTTTAGAACCTGAGAAAACCAGTTCCTTGCATAAACAGGCTCCATCTTCCCTTTGTCCTTTTAAGAAACATGTCCAAAGATTTTCTTCTACCGTATTATCTGCTAGCCAGTGTCCTCCCCTTAATGCAAAGCACAATATGGAGAGGCAGTCAGACAAGGGAAGGGCTTCATGTAATGTAATATCCTCTATTCAGCCACCTATTATATATACTTTTGTACTTGACTGAGTAGATTAGGTAAAGCACAATAATTTAAAAAGAAAGACTGTAATATAAAGAAACTTACTTATTTTCTTTTGTGGCTTCTCTGTTCCGTTCTCTGTCATGGGTCTACTCCCTCCTACTGCAGTGAAAAAGATAAATTAAAATTAATATTCTAAGCTGGGATTTTCAAAGCAGACTATGGAAGTGAAGTGTCCAAATGCCACTGACATTCACTGGGAGATAAGTCCTCAACCCCTTTGAAAAATCTTAGCCAAAACCCATTAATGCATACTTCAAAGAGAGAAATATTCACAGTTCTAGGAGTCATTTTCCTAGAAGCCTTTCATTCGCATTTCTAACAGGCCCTTCTTCCCCAGATCCTAACCCCCTGTCGGGGTACAAAACCGAATTGCTTCCACATCCTTTGTAATTCATAACTCAGCTTTTGCTCTGACTCCTTTGAGGCATTTGCCTTTATATTTAATGACACACAAAGATCTGCGTCTTAGAGAGACAAAATAGAACTCATTAATATGGCTTTTCCATCTTTTTCTTGTCTCATCAGTCATTATGCCTCTTATAATTGAGCACAGGCACCATTTCATCTAGATATTTTGACTCCTTACTGTGAAGAGTTAATTAATTCACACGTTGTGTCTTTTGCTTATGGTCACTTCTCATATTTTGACACAAATTAATTCACCCCCAACAGTCTGCGATCCTGCTTTACCAGCCTTTCTTGCTAAAACACAGTGCAACAATATTTGTAGCCTGTAGCGTGTGGCCTGTCGCATTTTTTATTTCAGTCATTTATACTAACTTGCTTTCTACTCCCAATCATAGCATGAGAAGACTTCATTGATTAAATAAGTGAGGTACAAAAGATGTGACCTGACCTGAATGTTTGCAATTGGCTATTCAAATAACCCACCAGAAGGCAGGCTTTAATTGTATTAACGGACAAATGATGCTGTAGCAGTAAATCCTTACTAACAATCCGCTACACTACAGTGACACCTTGTGTCCGGCTAATCATAGCGCCCAACATTAATCCAAAGCAGTGTAAATAATAGGGACTACAATATAAAACCTATACGGAAAATATTTGCATTCTAAGTAGTTAGACTAGAAGGGAGTCTTAAAAGGAGTGTCTATATCAGCCTTAACTATAACCTTTAATCTGATGCCAGTCCAAATTCAGGTATGTAGGGTTAGTGCTCCAGTGCTGCATACAGGTCCAAGACCTACCCGGCTCCCAGGTTTGCTCCATCCAGCTCTCGGCGGGCTCCGGCTCTGCGGCCTGCGCCTGGGCTCAGCGCAGCCCGCAGCCCGCAGCCGACCCGGCGTGGCGCGGCGCAGCAGGATAGGGACGGGACGGCTTTCGGCACAACAGCAGCTCTGCCAAAACGGGCTCAGGTTCAGACGCTATCTATCTGCAGAAGGAAATAGGGATTCGGAAGCGTGCAGACCGGGCTAACGCTCTCCAAAGGACAAGCCGCGTGAGGAGGCCAAACGCCCGCCGCCAGTTCTGCTGCCCACCCGGGGAAGAGGCAACGGCACCTGCCGCAAGCCCGTCTGAAACGGGCGGACGGGTGGCGACGGGAACCCGGGCCAGCTCGTCTGCTCGCTGTGTGCTCGTTTTGTTTGAAACCGTTTCGGTACAAGCATCCTGAGCAACACGTAACTACTGCAAATTTACAAAGGAAAGAAACTGCTGCAATGTTAATATAGGGGAAGTTTTCGAAAGGATTCAGATAAATCACTCACTCAAAACAGCACTCTGGCCAACAGTCAGTGAATCACTGTGCAACGTGTAGTTATTTCCTATGAAGAAACCGCCTCCACCGTTCAACCCTCTTAGACAAATAATGGAGTAACGCTGCTAAACCTGGTAAATAAATTTTCCTTCCCCAAAGCCCCCTGCATCCGTTCTCGTCTTTCCAGTGAGCTTTGGCTCATTCCCGTGCAAAGGGAAAGGGAGCACAGGTGGGGAGCGAGGAAGGGCAGCGCCGCAGATGGACGGAGCTTCCCGCAGGGACCACGGCCTTTTCAGCAAGTTGGAGATCTGCTGGGTAAAGCCTGTCCCGCGCAGGGGATTTCAGCCACATAATCTCAGCTTAATGACAGTCTTTAACACTAACATAAAAGAACCTGCACCGTGGTGTTAGTTCAAAATTTGATGGAACTAAATGATGATTCTTTGGAGAGAATTACAGTAATTTGCCACAATAACATAATAAAAGAATTTCCTCTGAAAAGTAACTATTATATACTTTTTGTTTTAAACCGCTTTTTTAAGGATTTATTTTCTGAGTGAATAATAATTTACTGGCCACAAAACTGTAGCTCAATTCAATAATAAGTATCCTCAATATTGCAATCTGATGAAGTAGGTACTTCAAATATGCTTTTGTACGCCTCTCTTCACACTCAGAATATAAATCTGAGTTAACTGTACATGTTGACAAATTGATACTGCCAATCTTACGTTCAATGTAATATGTACAGCTATGATTTGCATACCATGCTGTGTTTTATTATTTATATAATATCAGCTCTAGCTGATCTATACTATGCATTCAGTAATCTGGTTAATGATGATATTTTATACTGATAGCATAACCAAAAAGAGTGACTCTAGGTTTAGTGGAATACGTGCAGCCATCTTCAAACTGGGTATCAGCCACTAATCAGTTTTGGAGAGATGTTTCAGGCCTTGTCATGCTTCAAACTATCCCTGAGCTTCGTTACAGCAAAGGTTTAAGTAATATCTACTGTCTGTGTTCCCAGACCCTTTTAAACTGCACCTCAGCTCATGATCTGATTGAATCTGAACAACAGCAAATAGTTACTCCTGCTTTTTGTGCATCCAGAAGGAGTTGATACAGGTAAAATGTTTGAGGATAATAAATCAGATATTACTGAAACATAAATGTCACAAGGGTTTAGGAAGCGTTCTTCACATTGATTCATTAACAACACTGATTGCATAAGCTTTTTCTATTGCCTGATAGTATAATCTTGAGATTTATTCTGTTGGGAAGGCATAAGCTCACTACTGAGCTAAGTTAGTCCCTCAGGTTTTCTTTGCTTTTAATTTGGAGAGTACTTTGGCCACTTAGAGGAAAAAAATCTTGTAGAAAAAGTACAAAGATGGATACACATACAGGCACATGTAACTTCCATGAGTTCAGTAAAACTGAAATATGGGACAGCATCAGGCTCATTACATATGCTGCTAATTTGGGGATCCAAGAGGCCTCTGATGACCTCTCATCTGTATATTATTCTGCAATAAGAGCTTCCAGTTCCTGAGCTGGTAAATCTTGCAAGAACTATATGGCATTTTTAATGAAACAATTTTTCATTGTAAAATGCTGGTTGCATCAAAACCAAAGGTTTTGGTGAGAAGACATCAGTTATGGCAAACATCTGACAGATTCTGGCTGACCACCTGAAGAACCTGGTGACAGAGCCGGTCAGGATCACTTTGTCTTTCTTATCCTATTAGTGTTGAATTATTGAAGCAAAATAGAATAACTCCATCAGGAGAGGTGGGCAGAGACTCATCCAGCCACCTGATGGTTAAAGGGACTGAGCTGGGATTCAGAATAACAAAGTGCCAGACCAAACTGGAAGCTGCTCTGCTTTGGAGTGCAGGTGAGGGGATGTTTTGGCTTTTTCAGTGAAAACATTTTCAAGGTCTGCTTTGTCCCAGATAGAGCAGAACACCCCAATCTCCTGCCCTCCTTCAGCGTGGGAGAGACAGAAACGGAGGCAGTGTTTTCTAGGCGGCCGCTGTGGGGAGGTGGGACTTGCAAGTAGTTACTGCAGAAGAAGAAACTAGTCCTTCAGGAGAGGTATAAAGGCAGCATGTCCTAAACCAAATTAAGACCCTGTATCACCATTCAGGGAAGCAAACTGATCATGAACTTCTCTCCCCCCTTCATGCATACTCATTCTCAGTACTCAAAAATGGACACAACAGCTCCACAAAATGACATAACCTTTCACCTGAGAGCCAAAGGAGAAGCGGGGTTTGGAGGAAGGTGGAAAAGACACAGAAAACATTCTTGGGAAGTCCATCATCCTGATGTCTGGTGGAACTAGCTGCAGCTGCTCTCCAGAGTGGACTTTAACAAACTTATACGAGGACACAGCGTGCCCAGGCAGCAGGATGCCTTTCTGATCTTACATAAGAGTGATACCTACAACCAGCTGTAGTACACATCCACGCAGAACTGTGTTCATTCCACTTGTTTTTTTGCATAAAGCAAAGCTTTCTGTCTTAGTGATCTCTTCAATATCCAAAATTTACCTTTGGAACTTGCACGGTCCTCTTGATCATGGCACAACATTCACAACAGGCAGTCTGCATAAAGTCTTTCCGTTTTGGAAGCTAAGACAAATTCACTAACATTCAAGTGAGCTGTTCTATGCCTCTTGTCCTTGGTCACTATGAAATTTCCCAGGGATTTTGATTTTAAAATTTTCTAATATAGATGTAGCCAGAGTGACCAAGAAATGTGCTCCGGATCACACGTGAAGTCTATGGCACAGCAGGATTTGAAACAGACACCAAGGTAATGCTAGACACAAACCAGCTTTCCTTTTTCTTTTTTATTCTTCCCTTCCTCTTTCAGTCTAACAGGAACCTATGAAATCTCTTTCCTCTCTATTAAATCCCTGCCTTCCTGCCCGTTGGGATCCTGCCCAAAGCCTTCCCAGCCCACTACATATCCTCACGTCCCCCCTGCCCAGCTCTGCAGAGAGCCACCCGGGCGAGCGCGGCAGCTGCCTGGACGACAGCCATCAACCCAACTCTCCCTGCTCGGTGGTTTACACAGCACTAGCATTTAATACATACTGACTCCCAAAAAATGATAACAGATGTGAGAAAATTACAGCTTCGCCACCTGTTGCTAAAGCAATGGATTCAATTACTAGCAGACAGCTTGAATTATTCTGAGGCCTGCTACTAAAGGAAGATTTTCTTTCCCTGCAGGAGACCCTTGTTGAGGAACTTGTGAGTCCCGTAAAGGCAAACCGCTACAGGAGACGACGCTGTGCAGTGCAACCCTCTGATACCTTTGGGACTCCTCCCTGCCAGGATCTTCACCTTGCGCCGCTCTCTGATGTGTTAATTATTTCTCTGCCTAATTTACCTGATGAATGTATCTCAGTTATATACTTTCGAATTGTCCACAAACTGGCACTGATTCAGCAGCTGCTTTAGCCCACCGTGCCAATTTTGTCCCTTACACTGAGCAGTACTTTTGCTCCCAGCATTCACACCAACAGCAAAGAGCAGCAAAACTCCAGCCATACTCTCTCCAGACACTTATTCCAACTGGGAGGAAATCAGTGACTACATCCTGCGCATAGGCACTTTTTCAGTCAGGTGCGACCTTGCTCACTAAAATTTTTCCTACACAACGTCTACATGGACGTCTGAAAATTCTGTATTGACACTAGCAAGTGAGAGACAAGGAATTTGACTGAGCATTAGTACATTTGAGTTAGGTTGTATCCTGAGTATCTGCTTAGGAGAGTGGGAATTAACACTCATTTATACCAGGCTGTGTGCTAAGCGGCTCTTGAGCTCAAGAGGTTAAACTGAGCTTCTTGCCTGGTTATTGGCCTGGCAGTAGCCAGAAGGAGAAGGTACCAGACAGGCAGGAGTGGGCAGAATCTTGTCCTCTCTATTCACTGATGGGAGAGTTTGAGCTAATCTGTGGACCAGTTTTTTGAACATTTTTACTGGTCCTTAATTAACATGTGGGCATTACCATGGAGAAGGGAGTGAAGACCCTTTCCTCTCTAATGGTACCTCTCTGGTTAGAAAAAAGGAAAAGGCAAGCCTTGAGCCCACAAGAAACCTCTGCGTTCTTCACTGCATAATTAAATGTTCAAGGAGGCATCTAGGGAAAGTGAGAGGTACCCAGTCTGAGACTGCTTTACAGCACTATATAAAAACATGAAATACGTGCAGTCAAATTTTATTCTCAGGAAAATTCATGAAATCCTGACAAACTGTAGCTTGGTACAGTGGAGGGCACAGCACACGTGATGGGATTAACTCCAGGGCCTGATGCTGCTGCCCTGCTATCTACTTTCCTTGTCACCCACCCATGGCTGTACGTACACTGCTAATTTAAAATACACTTGCTCAGTGAAGTGAGAACTACTGGACGCAGCCCCACCGGCAGAAAGCTGTGTCCCTAGAGAGAACGAGAAGCAACAGGGGACCAGGAAAATGGCAGCGCTAATGGCCTTATTTAGCAAGCAACTAAAGCAGGCACCACATGTTAAGAGTCCCTTTGAATTCAGAGGGATAACTTGCATGTTTGGCCACTAGACATATGCTGTTGAATCATCGCCAAAACATTAAGAACTGGAAGAAAGCGAGAAAATAAAACCAAATGGAAGAACAGGAACAGGAAAGCACAACATAAAGATGACGCAGTCTTCCTCCCACTTTAATCTCACTTTCTCTCCAGCCCAAATTCTCTGTTTAAAGTGGTGTATTTCATTTTTATTGCCATCATTTTCAGCTACATTGGAAGGTAATTTGTGCCATAATTATCGGCATTGCCTTCCTGATTGCAGCTTGCAGCTCAGCTTTTGCTGAACTCTCTCCTAGTGATCTCTTCCCAGTTGCAATTTGTGTCATTATAGGACCACCACAAATTGTATTCTATAGTAATGAAAAAAAATCTTCTTTTAATTTAGCTGCCTGCTTTTCAGGAGCTGATCAGTCCTCCTGAAAGGACAGATCAGGGCTTGCTCAGCAATAGGAGGACGACGTCCTGTTGTCAGATGTCCCTTTTCAGATTTTCCCTAGGCAAGTACAATAGTTGCAGGGAAGCACCTTTTGCAGCTCATTGCCACCTTGCAAGGTGTAGGTTAATACACGGAAAATGCTACGCTTCAGCTACTGCACTGCAGTTGTTGGCATTTCTTTTATGGTGTATCAAAAAGCAACAATATGTAACCTACCTACCTCC